>NC_133760.1:38431334-39048607 GCF_036562045.2 Rhinolophus sinicus | reverse complement strand
ATGGCATGTCCTAAATCGTAGCTCCTCCCTCCGCCTACATGCTCGAATGGAGAAGTCAGATGGATGGAAATATTAATAGCCAGGCTACCCATAGCTGATATCAAAAGTGGATGAGGAGTGCATCTTTGTTGTTGCACGCCATGCTTTTAAAGTCTTTGTTTTACAGAATTATCAAGCAAAATCTGACTAAAGAGCAGGTCTTGAGTGAGACTCATTGCCCTGCCAGGTCTAAGAGTGAACTTATAACCTAATCTCGGTCAGTCAAGCATTACATCTTTCTGGACACACAAGTAGTTGTTTGGGGAATGGAAATTGGAACTAAATCAGGTCAGTGGGATTTCATATTGGAACTCCTGTTGGTACTATTTAAAATAGTACTCAGGGGGTTCTGAAATGACATTTTGTAAACCTAGAGATGCCAGAAGCCACCATGAAAGGGCAGCCTGAGAAGGAAGCTAACACAGTGGAATGTGGAGTCAAGAGACGGTGAGTGAGAAAGATAAATTCCTGGTAAGACTGTGGCTCAAAAGTCTGGCCTAAAATCTATCCCAGAGCTTTTAAAAACCATTAAGAATACTGACCAATAATAGAAGTGTGTGTGTGATAAAATTTGATTACCTGAGGTATGATCTGGTGCCTCCTAACTTCCAAGTTTTGTGGATAATACGTCTTTTCTTTCCTTACACTAAGTTCAGTCTGAATTAATCCATAATTTGGGGACTATAAAAGAAACTAAGCAGGATGAAGAGTTTGTATAGATAACATCAAATTCTTGTGATCATAACCAATCTGATTATTGAAGTTTATTTTTCTGTGATATTTAAAAATAGTATAACAAAAGATATAGAATTAAAGAAGGAAAGGAAAATAAAGTACCTACATTTTATTCATTAGATTAGGTTTATGCTTAAGCTTCTCCAGTTGCATGAAGATAAATAATTTAGAGATGGAATATGGAACTGTTTAGAAACATTTTGTGTCTAAAGTTGACCAATTACAGATTACAGTTACAGACCAATGACAACCAATTCAGCCTACATTTACACCAAGACACTGGGAATGAGTTATGATCAATATTGAGGATTTGTTTTTTACTTATATATATATTTGGCCCTAATAGTTATATTAAATACATAGTAAGCTTTTAAATTTTTTCAAAACATTTTTTAAAACATTTCAGAACAAATACCATAAAACTATTAGTGAATGGCCTTAAGCTAATTCTATGGATGATTAGGCAAAAGTATTTTTCTTTTAATTTATATATATGTACACACACACACACACACACACACACACACACACACACACATATATATATATATATAATTAAATATGGCATATGAGGAAGGATGAAAAAAATATTTAAAATTTAAGCAAATTTCTAACTAAATTGCCTTAATTTCCTCTTCTTTTTCAATTTCTGGGCTAAATACTCCAATTTTATTCTCTAAGCATGCACATTCCCACAACTGTAAACATTTGGTCTCAATTACTGTAACAGTCACAACCCACTTTGACTGGGATATCAAGATACTGAGTGGGAAAGGTTCCTAAACTGTAATAATCTAGATAATTGCTTCAATTCTCCACTTTTCTGGTGAATCTCGTCATAATTAACCAATTAAATCACATCAGCATTTCCCTTTTTCCCTAAACATAGAATTTAGAGGGATAAAAGAGAAAAACTAGAGAATCTATCTAAACACAAATGTCATTCCATTATAGAACCTTATGAAATACATTTAAATGTTTTAATTTCTAGCACTCTGTTGTTCATAATGAACTCTACAGGGATTGAAAATGAAATTTTTATTCTGAGATTTTTGTCCCTTTTGAATTGCAAAGAGCATTCCTCTTGAATTTCCACTAGATATAATGAAACATGTTTTAATATCGCATCAAGCTAGCCCCCTGGAGAGACAACTCTCAAAAATCCATGGTATCTTTAAATCACTTTAATTACATTTTGCTCAGTGCAAAGTAATATGTAAGAAACTGTTTGTTTAACTGTACTGATGCCATAATATTTTCCATACAGTTATGTGATACGCTATCCAAGTAGTTTAATTCAGTAGTTTAATTCAGCTGGGGAGGTTCACAGGGTGAATGGAGAGCTATAGTATGAGATGGATTTGAAAAGAAAGGTTCAGACCAGAATATAAAGCTCCTTGAAAGTCACGTATACAGTTTTAACATTCATGGGTTAATATGGTACCTAATAATGAAATAACTAAAATTAATTTAACTCTTATGCTATAATACATAACATAACTTTTACATGTTATGCGTTTATATACATGATTCCAATTAACCTTCCCAATAGGTCTTTCAGGAAGGTACTGTTATTATAATCATCATCTTGTAGATTTGGAGACAGGGGCTTAGAACGTTTAAGGTCATACAAGCAATCAATGCAATTCATAGAGTCAGACGTCAGTCCTTTAAATACCTTGCAAATGATTAAACTTGAATGTGTCCTAAGACATTCTACATCCTATGCTTACTAGAGAATGGGAGTAACAGGCTATTTGCAGTCTAATATTAATGGCAGTTACAGAAAAAACAAAAGGTAACAATGTGAGTTGATGGATGTGTTCATTATCTTGATTTTGGTGATCATTTCACAATGTATACGTATAGTAAATCATCATGTATACCCTAAATATATACAATTTTTATTTGTCAATTATACCTTAAGAAAGCTGGAAAAAATAAAAAATAAAATAAAATTAGGTATGGTAGTTACAGAGGTGGGCATGAGGCAGCAAGGATAATTACTTGAGTGTTTGGGATTCCAAAGGCCTAGATGGCATAACCCTAGCTGAATTCAGTTCTGGGATGGATTTGTGTCTAGGTAGGTGTGAAGACTTGTAAAATGAGGAAGGACTTCCATGACTAAGGTTAATGGAATCACTGTATCATCTGGGAATGGAAGCAGCTTAGCCAGTTGTCTCCTATTCTGAAGTAGACTTTACCTCTTAGCTTTTCAAAAGTCCACATTGTCAACCTATGTAAGGACATTTGCCACTTCTACTCTTTTAGACCCAATTTATCTATCTGCCAGTCACCATGGCACCCTCCATGCACAATCTCATCTCAGTAGCTCACAGGTAACACTCCCCAGAAGCTTTCTCAAATGCTTTTCCTGCATCTATTGAGATGATACTGTGATTTTTGTCCATTGTTCTATTCCTTCATTCTTTCTTCCTTCCTCCCTTCTTTCTTTCATTTTTTCCTTTATTTTATAAAATAAAGCCTCCAATTCAACATCCTCTTCTCTCCTAAGAAAGTGTTGAATAAGCATTTGTGAACTTTATAAGTATGGATTCTGTGGTGAGCACCTGGCTTCAATGGGCAAGACCAGGGTGTAGTTTTGTTTGGGTCATTTGCTTGGTATGCAACCCTGGTCAAATCACCTAACATTTGAGGAACTGTGGATAGATTTTATAGTGGGAAAAGGAAAAATAGAAAATAAAGGTGAGCATGGCTACCTTACATATATATTTATCTAGGACTCTACAATGTTTTCTGTTCATTATCAGGCCCATGTTAGAGCTGGGACTTAAACCCTGGTCAAAGCAGTCCAGTTATCCTCTCATTGTATTAGTCTTCCATATAAATGTGGACCCGTACATTTTTCATAGCTGTTATAATTTACAACTTCCTTCAGGGAGGAGCGAGAAGGTAAAGGATGGTCATCGGTCTCTTTACCTGATCATCAATCACATCCATGTCTCCACTTGATATGCATTCAATTTACATTTAAAATTATGTTGAATCAAATGGTAGCACAACTACTAAATCTGGACACCACTGCCTTCATTTAAAGCTGGCTTTGCAGGGCCTTTGATAGCCCAGGGACACTCCATGGGTACCTTGGAGACATTGAAAGTCAGATGCTTTTTGTCCATAATTGGTGTAAAACATGTCTAAAGTTCCAAGTCAAAGAATGGTGGATGCCATTGTTTCCAAGGGACAACCTGGAAATAAGCAGACTGCTGTTTCACTGACCTGGTGCCATTTTTGTCATTGGCCTTAACATCTGCTCAGTGTAATCAGAAAATCTGAAATGACTATATTTCAGTGTCCAGCAAATGCTGCCTAGGGAGCTTAACTGATACCTGGGTACAAATACCTATGATGACAACTCTTCACGACATTGGGCATTTCTACCTTTTAATGCCGTCTAGCACATGCCATTATCTTGTATCTTCACAGTAGCTTTCATTGCTCTACCTTTGGTTTGAAAACAGGTCTGCCTACCCAAAGGGGGTAAACCCATTCTTCTTTGTAATTCATTCAACAAGCATCATTACTCCAGCAGCTAAACATTCACCCACAGCAGGAAAGAGAAATAAGAATGCACTGGAAGTACTGAATTGTTATTATGTAGGCTGTATCCATAGATGCTTCCGCATTATAGCCTGGGAACCACAGGTTGTCCTGTAGTATGTGTTTGTTTCTCATATACTATTTAAATTTTACAGCTTTTCTGTCTGTTTCTGGTTTATACCAGGTAAGAAGGATAGTCATATATTTATCCAACCCATGTCGGTTCAAATAAAGAATTCAGAGTTATCTGAGAAATATATATACACTGGTAATTTACTTGAAAGCTCTTCTTCTCCTCCCACTAAAATGCCTTTCCCAAATATCCATTCAATTTATTCTTCCATTTCCATAGGTTTCTCTCCTGTTTGATACTAAGATCACTGGTACTGAGAGAATAGTAAAATCAAGCAATATAGTAATAATAGCCACTCACCCTTTTCTCCATCGCTGCTAGTTAAATGACTATATATTCCCATCTTTCACATCCTAGGATATAATAAAATAAACATTTTAAACCAGCGGTTTTAAATTTTATAGGGACAAAAGCCTGAAACAGGTTCAGCTTTGTATGGGGGGGGGGAGGCAAGAATAATGTTTATAAAGTTCTGAAACAAGGCTTGTCAGCAGGCTGAAGTTGCTAATATGAACCATTGGGGATGGAATGGTTCATATCTGTTTATAAGACCTCGGATTTGTCCCCTGTTAAAATGTCACGTGGTTAAAGGAATAAATTCTAACAGCTGTGACAGGATGATCATTGCTCAAAAACTTCGATATGGTGGGTTCATGTGTCAGAGACAGCTACTTCACTGTCTTGCATTCAGAGTAATGCAAAACTTCTCCTCCACACTCAGGAAGACTCACAATGAGACACAGATAAAAGGTCATGATTCTGACGTCTTATCCCCTCAGTTTGTTGTCAAATGAGACAGTCGGTACCAAGAGTCTCTATTGTGTGTCCGTGGAAGTTAGCGGAAGGTCTCAGGATGAGACCATTGTTCTCTTCTCAATGCAGTTATTCCACAAGTTGGGTGGAATCAATGACAAACTTCAGCAGGAATATACCAACGGTCATGATATTTTGAAATGCAATGTAGAAAAATAGAAAATGAGAGTGTCGGGTAGTCAGTAGAAATCAGCCTGTGGGGAACAAGTGGAAAATGACCCAAGGCATTCTAAGAAATTAATATGAGATGATCTTTATCTGGGAACCTGTTTATTGCTGATAAATGTCACAGGAAATTGTATCCGACTGAGCTCCATAACTTCATTCATTTATTCCTTTATCCATTCATTTGTTATTTAATAAGTATATGCAAGAGACTAGACTTAACACTGGCAAGAAAAAGATAAATAAGCCTTCAAGAAGATCACGTTTTAGTGGACGGTATATGTGTAGCTGATACCATATGGAAAGTGTCATAGTGGAAATGGCCCAAGAAACAGCGGCAGTCATGAAAGCAAGAGATGAAAAGAGTGTGGGAGGGTCTGAGAATAAGTCACAAGGGCAAATTGAGCAAATACTTGGAGGCTTCTGAATTCCACAGAAATCCCAGGATGAAATCCCATTGGTCCATCTCAGTTCATGTGACCTTCCCTGAACCAATTGCTGGCTCTGCCTGAAGGGTTTCCCTGATTAGATCAGCCTTATAACAGGGAAGGTAAAATTACAGTGACGGCCATGATATTTCTTCATAGAAATGCAGCCGTGAAGATTAAATGAGCTAGAGCATGGAAAGCAGTTGGTGCAGCAACTGGCAAATAGTAGGTGCTCCTAACAAACAAGTTTGTTCTTGTTATCATTATGATTATTATTAATGTTATTACTAATACTTGGATAAAAGAAAAGCCAGACATGGAGCAGCACTGCAGGCCCTCACTGAGTTTCTCTTAGGGAACATAAAAGGAACATAGAAGAAGGAAAAGCCACAGTTGTATCCTGGGTAGCACAGGCTTCAGGAAGCTTTTCCAGGACTTGCTCTCCCCAGTCTGGATTGGGTTGGCTCATTTGTACTTTAAACATAGCTCCATCTGATCCTATCACATTGTAATAGAAAAAGCTGTCCCATTAAACTGTGGGTTCCTCAAAGGAAGAAGTGTATCTTATCATTTTATCTCAAAGACTTGGGATATTGTAGGTAGTGAATATAGCTGTTCAAACAACTTATGAATAGGCAATTCACGAAACACTTCATGGTGGAGATTATATCTGAGTTTGGTCCCAAAGGATAGACAGGACTTTTGAAATATAGAAATAGGAAAAATGACATCAAGGAGAAGGAAATGCTCAAAATAAGCTTGGAGTTGGAGAACTTTCCAGTACGCTTGAATATGTTGGTGAATTAGATACAACTGAAGTGAACACGGAGTGAAGAGGGTGTAAGGATGAGAAGATAGATTTTAGGGTGGATCGCAAAGGACCTTGAATGCTGTGCTAATGAGATTAGATTTTGTAATCTGTGAAATATAAAGACTGAAAGGTTTTCATCTGTGGATTGATTTGACCAGGATTCTTCTCTCTCTCTCTGTCTCTCTCTGTCTCTGTCTCTCTCTGTCTCTGTCTCTCTCTGTGTCTCTGTCTCTGTCTCTGTCTGTCTCTGTCTGTCTGTCTGTCTGTCTCTCTCTCTCTCCAGGGCCTTTATTTTGAATAAAGAGTTGGGCTTCTGAAATCCAAAATTCACAGGGTTTTGAGTCCTAGTCCTTCTTGAGGACAATTCTACTTTTACCTCTCTGAATTTTGGTTATATGAGCAAATGAATATTCCTTTTGCATAGTAAGCAAGTTTGAGCTAACATTCCTGTCACTTAGCAATTCAGATATTATTTAAGTGATCGTTTTAAAGATGGTGAAAATCGAGGCACACAGAGCTTAAGCAACTAGCCCAAAGTTACATAACTAGTATAAAAAAATTGTACCAAGCTTGAAACTGAGATCTGTCTAATTTCAGAGTGCAAGCCTTTAGCTGGTGTGCAAATGCACTCTCAGTGTTTCCATTTTAAAGGATAATCATTGAGGGAATGGCTGTGCCTTAGTCATGCTTTTATCTCACACAACCACTACTACATACATTACATGATAGATACTTCTTTAATGCACGAGTAATTCTTGAACTAAGTCTAAATCTATAAAAATTCCCGATGTGCTGTCTTTTTGTTTTTAAGAAATAATAAAATACCTCCATCACTCAGGTGTAAATATTTCTTTGTATTTATTCTTTTTTTTTAATTAAAATTTATTGGGGTGACAATGGATAGTAAAATTACGTAAGTTTCAAGTGTACAATTCTGTATTACATCATCTATATCTCACATTGTGTGTTCACCTCCCAGAGTCAGTTCTCCCTCCATCACCGTATATTTGATCCCCTTTGTATTTATGCTTAAACCAAAATGTTTGTGTCTAGATGTATACTATCATTGGTTGGTGCAGAAAACAGCATTTTATTGTCAGTTCTTACTGTAGTTTCTGCCTTCTTGTTCCTCCACCATTTTTCTTTTATCAGCAAAATCTTCTGTATGTGGTACAAACAGCTAGCATTTTATAAACCTGCCTAGGGCTGTCAAATATACATATATCTTTAATAGTGACAGAGGTATCTTTGGAACTTCCTCCAGGGTGAAATGTCCTTCAGAAATTTTCATTTAACAGGCAAACATAATATTGTTGAAGAACACAGAATTATAAATTCATGGACATTTCGGTATTGGGGATATTTTATAATCCACATATCCATACTTCTAAGTGTAACTTTTATGGCTACATAGTTTAAATTACCCAAGGTAGATAAAGCCAGCGCTATCATTATTAACTGCATTTGAGGGGTTTGTAACAACTGCTCCATGAAAGCTCTTTATAACTTGAAACTCACATAGGAAGTTGCAGACTAAATAATGTGCTTTCCGCTGTAGGGTAGGAATTTGTTACCTCTTGCTGTAAATCTCCCAAATTTGATTGGTCATAGAAGTATTCATTTTGCACAACTTTCAAAAAGTCTCCTGCTTTTAAAATGAAAAATTGCAAGTGATTACTTTACAGCCCGTTTAATTGCATTTGGAGATTTTCTGCCCCTCAAAGTCTCCTGGATAACCATATTAATGCTCTCCCCAAGCACACTTTTGAACAGTTTTATTATGGGTAGCACCTGACCTTTCAGAATAATTGCATGTGGTCCAAATTAATTGTTCTGTTCTATTGTGCATTGAATAATACGTATGCTAAAATGAGACTAATTATGCAGATACCTGATAGAGAGGAGAATCTTAAAGTGAGCTCTTTTGGGTGCCTGGAATTTAGAGTGTGAGGTATAAAGTGACACTTAATTAACTAATAAACCCACTGATAAGACTGACTCCACAGGAGACTTCTAGTCAACATAATTTGGAAAATTAGGAGACTCTTCCTTAACTGAAACGTAATAGAAGGAAGCTTACACACAAAACAAAATATTGTCATAAATCAATATGCTAGTGAGAGAGGCATTTAATATAGGTTTGTTTAGAAAAACATAAAAAGTAATTTTTGGTTAATTATGTCCATTGCTTATTTAATACACACTCCTTTCATTTATGTTTAACTCTGTTGATTCCTTTTTTGGAATATTTTTATGGACGTCACTGTTGTATTGTATGAGCACCAACGTGCATGTTTTAAACCTAAAGTGGATGCCAATTTGTTGTGTAATTAACTGATTTAAGGGCCTCAGTAACTGTGTGACTAAATCAAGCTCTAAGGATTATTTTCTCCTCATCTGAAATGACTTGTTAGATTCGCTTTCTGCTTCTTCGTGAGGCGTAACTATTCGGAAACAAGAGCAGACAAGATGGGCCACAACACAGCCAAAAGCGTAGGATGTGGGGAGAAGGCAGAGCTGCTGCCCATCACCCATCCCACCTTCACTGGTGTCATCCTGAACAAGGTGGCCTGAAGGTTCCCTCCGTTTGATTGAACTTTAGACAGGCTTCTTCCTAAGTCTAGTCCCTGACCTCCCTTTTCTTAAAGCATTTACTTTAGAAAACTTGTAAATTCCTTCTCTGCCTTCAAGATATATGTAAATTTCTTTTAAAAAGCCTCTTACCAGTTTTACAACCCAGGAATGTCTTTCTCAAGGACCCGGAAGCCTTCCCTTTGAAATGTGAACATCAAAGGCAGACCATCCATGTTTCCCGGGTTCTGTGGAAGGGTGGGAGCTTACCTTTAGTGGATGCCTTGCTCCAAGGTGTAAAACTATAATACTTTCTGTCACAAAGATACAAGAAAATGTACTTTTCTTTTGGGTAAAGCCAATTTGCTAGCACAGATGGCCTGCGTTTTCCCTCTCACCCTAGCACTTAAAAATCCTTCCAGTCTTTGTTTCAGTGGAGTTGAGCTCAGACTGAGCTCTGGCCTCTTTTCCTTCTTGCAGTAGCCGAAAAAGTCTTCTTTGCCTGTTTAACTTGGTGCGATTTTTGCTTTGATAGTCCCTACTGACAACACGATGCTCTGTGACACCCAACCATCCCTTCAGTCCTCTCGTCGTCGTTGCCTACTAGCTGTGCCAAACACATAATCTAGTGCGGCAGAGGTGCTACTGAATTGAAATATCTGGTTGTGTTTTTACCACACAGAGCATGCATGTTATGCCACCCCCCTCCCCCTGTTATTTTGCTAACTGTATTCTTGGTACTAATGGCCTAAGTCTTTGTTGAAGGGAATTGCCATTTGTGACGATCCAAGGAGGTGCCACCTGAACTGATTTGTGATTCACACACTGTATGGCATTTCATCACGTCAATATTCCTGTAAAGGGAGTCTTGTTGTCTCTATTGTGCAGTTGGGAACACTGGCAGGTGACTTACTTGCCCAATGTCAGTCACTTGAAAGTGCTCAAGACCAACGTAGGATGGGTTCAAGCTTGGGAATGAGACACACAGGCCTGGGTTTGAATCCTGTCTCTCCCAGTAGTACAGTAGCAGCTTTCTTACTGATTAGCTTCCATTTTACATGTGAGAAAACTAAGCTTTAGACATCTGAAGTACTTTTCCAAAGAGGCGCACTATTGATGGAGGAATGTTTTTCCTGTGAGTCCCCAAATGATGTAGGTGATGTTGGATCTGCCGGCAGTTTCTGGGTGTGGGCCGGGATTGTGTCTCGTGAGACCAAAGAATAGAAACACAGACCCAGGAGAGGCAAAGAGTTTTAAAAAGAGGATAGTTTATTGAAAGCAAAGTATCAGAGCTCCGGAGAGGGAGGTGGTCTCAAATGGGGGTGCCCCATGACTGAGGCAAAAGCTCTTACTTTTATACCTTCCCTTGCCTGCTTGGGGAAGGGGAGCTGTTTGAAGAAGGGAACTGGGCCTTCTAATGAAATTCATGTACCAGGTTTGTTCTGCTTGCCCATCCTAAAGGAATTAGCAAAGTAACCCGCTCTTATCTATCAGATCTGTTCCGTTTGTCAGGCCAAGAGGAATTTTATGATTAATCTCAACGCCTTGTTACATTATGTCCAGGAGCGAAGGAGTGATTTCAAAACCTGGAGTTTTAGGGTATGTCTGTCTCTGTTTATTCCACCAGGAATAACTGGTCTACCTATGTACATGCCAGCTAACCTGTATCACTACTAATAATTATTGTGTACGGTTTTTGTGAGTATAGAATGAGACAATGTGTGTAAGTGGCTGAGGAGACATTCCAAATCTGATATGAACCCAGTAAATGTTAAATATTATGATTAGTAGTAGTTGTTGACTGGACAAAAGAATTCTCCAGGTAGTTTACCAAAAGAGCAGATTATTGGGGAAAAGAAAAAGGAACAAAACCACCACAGCAATGTGTGAATGCACAGCTCTGGCTGGGGCTCCAACCGGCTGTGCACGTGCAAAAAGAAGAGTCCGTTCTCAAGGTGGCCTCTGCATATCTATCTGTCTATCTGTCTGTCTATCTATCTATCTATCTGTCTATCTGTCTATCTGTCTATCTGTCTATCTGTCTATCTGTCTATCTGTCATCTGTCTATCTATATCTATATATATGTGTATATCTATCTATCTATCTATCTATCTATCTATCTATCTATCTATCTATCTATCTATCTATCTATCTCCCTCCCCTGAAGTTACCACAAAGTTTAACAAGAAGTCAGGACTAGAGAGTTAACAAGGGGCCCAGCTCTCCCACAGTCCTCCCAGCTCTATGGTTAATCATCTTAAGATGCTTACTTTGTCATAGTGAAAGAATACACTTTACTGTCTCTTCCTCTGGGAGTGAAGACAATACTTATAATGGTGCAACTGACAATGATTTAGAATCCATGGGAGTGTCAGTATGATTTGTTGATTATTTGAAAGATGGTGGATCAAAACCATCCTTCATATTGGGATATCTCATGACAAGATGAAAATACTTGCACTGAGTAGGTAGAAAACTTTCCTAAGAGCCAATGACGGCAAAAGAGTGTTTGAGAGAAGCAAGAAGGCTTTTGGAAACAAAGCAAATTAGTACCTTTCCTGGCTTGTTGAACAGGGAGTTTCCAGTCTGGTTTTGAACTCAGTTCTGTTGAGCTAAAGACTAGGACTATGCAGTTTACGGCAAGATTTTAAATATTTTAAAATGCAATTAACAATATTGTTTTTCACTTTTAAGGGACATAAGAGATAATATATATATATATATATATATATATATATATATATATATATATTTAAGATTTTTCTTTTTCATTGGGGAAGGGGAACAGGACTTTATTGGGGAACAGTGTGTACTTCCAGGACTTTTTTCTCAAGTCAAGTTGTTGTCCTTTCAGTCTGAGCGGTGGAGGGTGCAGCTCAACTCCAGGTCCAGTTGCCCTTGCTAGTTGCAGGGGGTGCTGCCCACCATCCCTTGCCAGACTCGAGGAATTGAACCAACAACCTTGTGGTTGAGAGCCCACTGGCCCATGTGGGAATTGAACCAGCAGCCTTCGGAGTTAGGAGCATGGAGCTCTAACCACCTGAGCCACCGGGCCGCCCCCAATATTTGTTTTAATTTATAATTAATAAAAATGACTTCCATGTTTATTTAATTCATTTTAATATGTAGACAACTTTTAATTGTCAACTTTTTGGATATCTTTTGGGATCAACAGCCTAAAATTAGCTTAATTTCAGCATTTACCTAATGACTACATAGCAATTTAAAAGGCATTCAAAGAATCCAGACTATGTCAGTGTATGACATATTATTTTTTTCCCTGTAATACTTCCTTGTGAGTTAATCAGTTCTTTTCACATAATAAACAAATTCCGTATGTGTTAAAGACATTTTAAGAGATGGACTCAGTTCACTTAATTGTTCATCTCAGTTTTCTTTGGTTTTGGAACCGTATAGGTTTTGTTGTTGTTAGGGTAAATAATAAAATGTTAGAAAAGAAAAATCAGGTATTTTAAGTATCAATTGAGCCTACCTGAGAATTTTGCTGTGATGGTGTTATATATTTTTGTAGTTGATTAAGTTTGCTTAGTTATTGCCTGTTGTAAGATAATCACGCAACACCTAAGAGAACAAAAGAGTGGGAATTGCTCCTTTCTTCCAGCCCAGAATACCTTTTGTAATTCACGAAGACAGAACAGTACACCATTAGCTCTCATTGTATCGGAAAACAATAATGTCAAGAGAGATTGAACATGGAAATTGAACTTTTTGGCTTTCAGAGAGTTACTAAACTGTACGTTTTAAAACTTTAATTCTGGTGTTTAAATTGTGTGAAAATGTCTGCCTGGGAGATTTGATTGAGCCGAATTGCTATGAAATGCATGCATTTATGCAAAGGTCAATTATGATATAGGCAATCTATTTTAGGGTAAGCTTCCTTGCACCTTTGAAAATGATTCCTTTTTTAGCTAAGTGAGAATCTCTCAAGGAATACAAAAATTAAAGAAAAAAGTCAAGCCGTGCTGTCTTTATATTTTTTTCTTCTAAGTCTCCCCAGTAGAGGCCGTCATCTGCATTTATTCAGCAAAGGCAGCAGATTGCAGAGCCCAGAGTGCCTGGGTATCTTTCTGAAAAGAGAGATCAAAAGGACTTTAAAGGCGAAATTCAATGATGAGGGGGATGCTGATATAGAATTAATAAAAAACAGCAAAAGCAGGATAGAAAAGAGTATTATTCAAATTTTGTTTTAAAAGATGTTAATAAACCTATATATGCATTGCATAAAAAACACAGAAGAAATGCATTACATTTTTAATGATGTTTATCTCATCATAGGAAGACTGGTGATTTGCATTTTATAGTTTTAGAATTTTTCCATATTTTACCAGTGTTAATATATATCCTATTAAAAAAGCAACAATGTTGCATATTTTAAGAGAACTAATAGAAACCTAATCTCTCTCTCTTAAAATAAAAGAGCTCTTAGCTACCATTTCAAGGACCATGATTAAATAGATTACCTGGGAATGACATGTGGGTTTCTAATCTTTTATTTTAACATACTTCTTAGTTCCTTTTATGTGTTAAGCAAATAAGATACAAGATTATCATTGACCCTACAGATTTCATTTATGTGGAAGATACCTGTTTATCTATCTATATGTATCTATCTAGTCATTCCTCATTATTCACGGATTTCATATGTCCAATTTCACCTATTCGTTAGAATATATTTGTGACCCCCAAATCAAAACCTGAGGTGCTTTCATGGTTATTTGGGGACATTCACATGATCTAAGCAGCCAAAATATTTGAGTCGCCCATTGTGCACATTCCTAGCTGAGACTGAATAAGCCGATATGATGCCTTCTTATTTCACTCTAATACTGTAAACAAATCCTTTCCATGATCTATTTAGTGCCACAAGGTTTGCATTTTTGTCAGTGATTTTGCTGTTTAAGATGGCCCCAAGCATGGTGCTGATGTGCTGTCCAGTGTTTCTAAGGGGAGGAAGGCTGGCACGTGCCTTATGGAGAAAATACGTGTGTTAGGTAAGGTTCATTCAGGTATGAATTATAGGACTATTGGGTGTGCATTCAATGTTAATAAATCAACAACAAATGTTAAGTAAGTTGTCTTTAAACAGAAACACATAGCAAACAAGGTTACGTATTAATAAGTTGATGAAAATGTGACAAGAGGCTCATAGGAATCTAATCTTGTATTTACCCTAGGAGTAATGGTCCAGTATTTGCTAATTCAGTGTTTATGGAAACTTTTATAAAACCTAACTACCGCAAATAGCAAGAATCAACTGTGAGTGTGTGTGTGTGTGTGTGTGTGTATTTATATATCTATATTTATATGTATATACATATATGTATATGCAGTTTTTTCTCCAGTTTTTTACATTAATGCAATTCACATATATGATTTAGAAACACACACACACACACACACACACACACTCAAGCACACATATACCATTACACGTACGTCCATATATTCATGTCTTTTCCCATCTTCAGTTTTCCTGGTCCACATGTAATACAATGACTTAAATTCATTCCTCAATAACTAAATATTGAAATGTGAATACATAGGAGAGACCTTACCCTGGCTTTTTTGCATCTTCACAAACTACTGGAGAATGTCCCATCCAAAATTTTGAACTCAGGAAACAACAAAAACAACGATAACAACAATACTAACTTTGAAGCTTCTGACTTTTTTTGTGTATTTTGACTGGGGTGGGTGGTGGCCATCAAGAGATGGATAGATGACTTTTTTAGGGGAAATTCCACTGAGAGGCCTTAGGACTTAATCAGAAAACAATATTGAACAAAAGGGGAGTGATAACACTCTACATTTTAACTGATAACCAGAACGGAGGGCAGGTTATGCTGTAGCTGGGAGAATTTTCTATTCCTGAATAGGATTATTTTTCAGAGGCTGAGTACTTCTTTTAGTAAGTAAGGGTCTTTGTATGTGTGTGTTTCATCCAGTTGATACATAGCCACAAGGTGGCTATGAGAAAAGAGGAAGTCTCTCTGTCTGTATGAGTATTCCATTCTGAACCTGAAGTGTGTAACAAGCGTTGTAAGATACGGGTGAGTATTCCAGGCAGAAGGATGGCATGTGCAAAGCCACGGATAAATAAATGGGAGAGAGTGAGAAGTTCTTGGAATTGCAAATCTTCTACCTAGTGCATCTGTCATACTGGTTCTGAGTGTGAAGAAGCTGTGAAAGAAAAGACAAGAGAATTGTGCAGCCTGACAAAAGTGGGGCATCCTGATGTTTCTGCCACAAGGCTTGTTCTTTATTCAGTAAGCCTCATGGAGCCATTGCACAGCCCTAAGCAGGCCAACTGGGTGAGATTTCTAGTTCAGAAAACCTCTCTGGCAATAATGTACAGGAAGCTGAGATAGAGACCACTTAAGAGTCTATTTCAGGACCAGGCAGCAGCTAATGGTGACTAATTATTCCAGTGCTTGTGGACTTCTGTTTGAACTCCCCTGTGTATCCACATAACCTCTGTCACCACAGGGGTCTCCTCTGTCTCCCTCTTAGGGCTCGCCCACCCCGCTCTTCCCAGTTCCTATTCCTGAGCTCCTTACAAGCCACAAGCCAAGCCCAAGAAGGATAAGCAGAAATGTCTAAAGCTTGTATTTTATGAATCCAGGAACAAATTATTGGACCTTTCTGCAGATAAAGCACCATAGAGCGAATGGAACAGTAAGATATTTATTTATGCCCTTTATTAATTTACTCAGCAAATGTTTGTTAAGTGCCCATATGTAACAAATAATTGATTAGACAACTAATGAATGAGCAGTGACACAATATAGAGAAATCCCCCTCCTAACTGAGTTTTTGTTCTGGTAGGGAAGAGAACAAACAAACAAAGAAAATAATTACGTATTGTTGTTTGTGTGTCTCATGGAGAAAATAAACAGGATGGAGGTTTGATTATGAATGAAGAAGGCAGGCTTTTCCTAAGCAGAGGGAGGGGTCCGGGGTGCTTTCCTGAGAAGGTAGCATTCAAGCAAGACTCAAAGCATGAGAAAAAAGCAGACATGTGAAGAATTGGGCAAAAGAGTTCCTGAGAGACGGTTCAAAAAGCACAAATATATATTTTTTGGCTTTTCAGGTTAGCATGTACTTGGTAATTCCATATTTTTTCTTCATAAATTCACCTTTTAGGATTTTTTTCCTCTATCATTATAGTTGGCACAAAAAAGAGTTGGTGTATTCTTTTAAATTCTAATTTGAAAAACATAAAAGTAGCCTACCTTTTAAATTATGCAAGTTATTCACTATGGAAAAGTAGTTGTCTGAGCTTACATGTAGGTGTATTATTTATTGGTATCAGAAATGGTTCTCCTTTATCTTTAAATTTGCAACGATTCTGTGTTATAGAAGGATTCTTCTGAAAATAGTAATAATGGCAATAGATGGCATTAATGAGTCTTTACTAATTCTAGGCACTATTGTGTACACATTAACATATTCACTTATTTAATCTTCTCCAGGTTAGTCTTATAATTATTCCCATTTTATGACTGAAGCCCAGAGAAGTTACTTGACAAGGTAAAACAACTATTAAATGTCAGTGTTAGATTAGATTCTAGGCAGTTTCCCTCTAGAACCCACTCTTCAAATCAAACAGCATATATTTCCTAAGCTGGTAACCATACTTGAAAATATAGCAGCAATACTATTCTGCCATTAAACAAAAGAATACCGTTCCAAAATTTCAGGATGACAATTATATAGTAAGTGGAATCCTCATTTGTAATTTTTCCACCTTTATTATTATTTTTTTATTGGCACGTACAATGTCTTGTCCATGTTACTAAAAGGTCAATAGATATCAGTAGCCAGGCATTGTGTAAAAACTTTCCATGACTCATTAAATCTTATAAACACTTTTTGACAGAGTTGCATTAATATTGCTTGGGCTTGAATTTGGGCGTTGCCACTTCCTAACTGTATGACTTTGGTCAAGGAGCTTATTTTGTCTGCATCTCAGTTTCCCCATTTGTAGAATTCAGTCTGATTTCAGAATTTGTGACTTTAACCACTTGTGTATTACCTCCTCCTAATATGAGATGGTATCTGATTAAATAGGAATAATGTATTTAATTATTTTCAAGTTAAACATTTTATAATTTATGATGTTCTGAAGAGCATCATAATTTCCAATTGCTCTATCACCAGAAAGATATGAGAATCACTGATCTAGTGTCTTTTGTGGAAATGGCTTCCTCAAATCCAGGGCTTGGGTCTTTGAGAAGCAGTGGACCTTTAACCTGCGTTACTCCTGCTTTTAAAGCCTTGTAATTACTATCCTGAATTTACTGGGCATAAGCTGGACCATACAAAATAACACACTTTCATTTTTCAGCATTTTAAATTGAATAGAAGATATGTACATTTGTCAGTAATACCAGTCTCAAACCTATAACAAAACAATAAAAATGTAAAATGCCAAATCCAATTATACAAACCAGAATGCAATTCTATTTCATTTTTTTAGTTGAGCTGTATCTGTGCAATTTAAATAACCAGACCATGGTATTTTAATGGGTGATTTGGCTTACCCGATGGCCAAATCAATGAACTGCAAAAATTGACTATTATGGCTCATGAAACCAAGTCAACCCTGAATATAAATAGACAATTTCTCTTTTGGAACTGGGGTAAAAGAAAATATTCTTCAAATATGGGGAAACTGATTCAACAAATGAGATTGAATGTGTTTTTAAAAATTATTTTTATATACACATATAAATAATTAGAGAAAAGTTTTTGTTGTTCTGCCCAGTATGTTTTATTAATTCTTTTGGCCCATCTGGGTAAATTAATGAAAAGAATGATAACTAAATTTATTGAACTCCTATTTTGTGCCAGGCACTATGTGAAGTGGTTCCAACTCTGCAAATTGAAACAAAACTTAATCTTCACAGCTGTTCTCTGAGTTAGTGGTTTTCTCTTTTATAGAGGAGGAAACTGAGCCTCAGGGAAGCTATTTAACTTCTACAAGTTGTCACATGCATTAAATCCAGGAGTCAAATTAGAGCCCAGAATTCTTCATTATTTTTAACCATACCTCAGCCCTCACACACACAAAAAATAATAAAAATAAAAATTTCAAGGGTAAGCATCACTAATTAGACAAAGCACAAACTGAATGAAAATATTTATTTTCAGATTTCATCTGTAGAGAATCTCTTCTTAAGGAACACCTTAAAGAAAAATAGTGTTTTTTTTTTCTTTGTTTTTTTTTCTGGGTAACTGAATCTGGCTGCTTCTTGCATTGTTCCCAAAGATCTGCCCTTAGCTGTCTTCTCATTCCAATCTGCTGACTCTTTCTGGGTGTTCTTGACTACTGGCTTGGCTTTGAATTACTATCTGTAGTCTGATTATTTCTGAATCATCATTTCATGCCCAGATCTCTCTAAAGTGCTGTGGGTGTACCTCCACCTGCCCACTGGATATGTAGCTACTTGGATGCACAAAGGACCTCAGACAAAACATGTCAATTACTGAGCCCATCAGTTGTCCCAGAAAGTAGCTCTCCCTTCAGCTATGCGTACCTCAGTGGATGGCCCAGTTATCTTCCATTTGCGTGGTCTGGAAACTTGGACTTCATCCTTAACATCTTACCACGCACCTGATTGTGCTGCGTACATTCTGTTTTCTATGTATTTTCAAATCCTTTTTGCATATCCACAGTGACATAATTCTTTTAGACCACCATTATTCTCCTGCCTCTATCTATGTCTTTATCAGCCTTCAAATGCATCTTTGAGTCTTTTAAGACTTGCCTTCCACCTCTACTTCCCTCCAATTTACACTTCCATACTCCAACAAGAAAATTTTTTGGAAAATCAAATACGATAATGCCGTGCTCTATTCTAACTTTTCAATGATTCACCATTACTTTCAGAATAATGTCCACGCTATTGAACATGGTTTGCTTATCCCTTCATATCTAACGCTTTCTTTCTTCTCTGATCTCATCTCTTGGCTTTCTTGCCCTCACTCCCCGATAATACCATGACTTATAAAGGGTGCTATTCCTGGTTCCTCCGACACTGTATGTGTATGAAACACCCTTCCCTCCTTTATTCTTTTCTGGTTGACTCTAACTCATCCTTTAATTTTTAGCATAGATATCAGCTCCTCTTAAGATTCATCTGTAATCACCCTGTCTGGATAAGAAACCAGTTCATGTGGTCTTGTGTCATCCTAAATTTTCCCATTAGAGCACTTAGGGCACTGTATTATGATTTATATATTCTTGTTTTAACTCCCAATAGATTGCAAGCTTCTTCAAAGGGAGAGACTCATTGCCTAGTACCTAGAAGATTCTCTCTCTTTCTCTCTCTCTCTATCTCTTTATCTCTCCATATACTTACTGAGTCATGAATGCACATTAAATAATTTCTATTAATTAGCAACTAATTTACCTTCCTCATTCAACAATTTTTCCCTGCGGTAACATTCAATCTGTATTAACAGAAAAGCATAGAATTCTGGAGTTGGCAAGGACTTTCAAATGAGATGCTCTTTATCTGAGTTCCCGGCCAGTTTTAGATTCATTTTCTACATAAACTTAGACACATCATTTGCTCTTCCTGGGATTTAGGGGCCATCTGTTTAAATCCCTTTAGATTAGATTCCCTCGCTGTCTCTGATTCTAGGTCACTTTAGAAGTGGCCTCAAATTATTCACAGGCTTTTAGCATATGTCAAGCCAAAAAAGAAAAAAAACCTTGTGACTTTGTGTGCCCATTGTAGTCACTCTACCATCATTTTCGTCAACCTTGCTTCTGATAATTTTTAAAATCATTTGTAATAAAGCCTGAAATAAAATCCTACTAAATTTTATTTCAAGCACTAAAGCCTGTTCTAGTGTTGTCTTATGTTTGAATGTAGCCACGTGGATGCACAAAGGACCTCAAACAAAACATTTCAGTTACTGAGCCACCAACTGTCCTCAGAAAGTAGCAGACGAGAGGTAAGACATGACATGATTAGTAAGTAGGGTTGACTGAATACATGCCCAACATGGTTTGTATACTCAGAGAGCTTTATTTTAAGCTATTGATACTTTAAAAAATTAGCTTCGTTAGGAAAAAAACATCTGTTCTCTCTTTGTGGAATGGGCAACAGTATTTCTCTCTATTAACCTTTAATATATCAAAAGTAATCACAAAGATGCCTTTTCCAATTCACGGTGGTAAGTGATGAATGAAAATTACTGTTTGGCCAGCACTTGGTACTAAATAGAGTCCAGGAATAATTGACCTCTGAAATTTTCTCCTAAATCAAACAAATATAAAATTAAGCATTTTATCAATATCAGCTTTCAATCCTTCCTCATTAAATGGTTAAAATTCATTCTAGGGATGGCATAGGAAGCAGATTAAAACAGGATTCTTATAAACTGATAAAGATAAAATTATGCCTTCTGAAGAAGCAATTTAATCTTAATAAATTATTTCTAATATTCTTTTTTTCAATGAGGCGTCTGGCCCAATGAGACATTGCCCATAAAAATGAAGTGTAAAAGGGCACTGATTGAGAAAACTGAGTTACAAAGAGACCACTGCACCCTTGAATAGTTATACCTGCAATAATTTGCTTCATAAATTTTTATGTTGAATTTTACATTTTTTAAGAAAGCGAGTATTCCCAACAGTGCTATAATTAGAATTGTGACTGTATGAGAGTAACTAAAGGAAATTATATTTGATCTCTGGAGTATTTAGCTAAATAGTTTTAAATAGGAATTTGTTGCTTTGTAAAGACAGTTTAGAGTCCACACAAGAGACCTTCTTTGAATGGAAGGCCCAGGCTCTCAGATGGTCCACACCCAAAAACATAGCTTCACGGAACAGCTAAGTGTCAATTAACACGGTCCAGGAAACGGAGGTGATTTGCCAAGGAGATTTATGAAGTATTTACTGAAATCAAGGGTCTCCGTCTTTAAATGTTACAAGTTAACATGCCTCATATGCTAGCTCCTTCTTCTAGAGTTTTATTTTGCAGTGCTTTATCTCTGTAGTTTGAGAATCCAAAGCTCTTTCTAAGAAATACCCTCCCACAACACATTCTGCATTTCACAAGCACGTTTCCTCCTTTTCTGGGCAGACTTGCTCTCTCTACTGTCTATATATACCATGAGGATGTTTTCCTGAGAGATAGAATGGAGCGGCCTTAGTTGGAAAGATTCAGGTAGTCTTCAGAAAGAATGTACCCCTTCTTAATCTAGCCAGCGTCTGCTGCTTACACACAAAGATGCCTCGTGGAAGCCTTTTTCTCAACAGCTCTGGAATGCTGAGGCTAGTACCTGCAAAGCTACAGCTCCTCATAAACATGGTACTTCCTGTTCCTAGGGTTGCTTGCTTAGTGTATGTGTTGTATGAGGAGCCCGGGCTACACGGAAACAGCAGGGGTGACTGTCCTGTTCAGGTTCATACACGGGAGACTACGGTTTTCCTTAGCCAGCAAGTCCATTGTTGGAAATAACAAGAGAATAAACAAATAGTCAGGAACCAGTTGTACAGGACTCTCCTCTCTCCAGTCTATTATTAAAGGAAAAACATTTTGAAACAGCATCTGATCCATGTCGATTGTCAAAGCGTATACTAGTTTTCTGTTAGGGGTCAGTCTATTCTCTCTTAGTGATAACAATAATGACATAAGGAGCCCTTGTCATGGAATTACAATGGGATCTGGAACTTTTCTGGCTTGATGATGGATGGTACCCTCTGTGACCCCAGGTATGCATACTTGTGAAACAGACCTACTGACTTTTGGGGGGTAATATATTGAAAGCTGACCCTCTTCTTTCTGTGCGTCATAGTGAGCTGTTGTGTTTCCGTTAACCAGGATACCCAACTAAGATTATTGTCAGGGAAAGATACATTTATCAGGATTGCACGGAATTCATGGACTGGATCACCTGGAACAGCTCAAGGACCTGGAGGTCCTGGAGGAGGGCAATTTTGACCCAATATGTAATGTGATAATTTCTTTGGGAATTGGCCACCCTGGCACAACTGGGCTTGGAGAGAAATGAATTGAGAATGTTAGAGTGCGTTGAAGATCTTTATTTGGAAGCCCCAGCCTGCATCAGCCTTAGTTTAGCTTTGGGGAACAGGAATCATCTTACTGTGGAGGCTTGTTCACAGACCTTTGTCTTTCCTGGCAGTGGAAAAACATCATCTCTCAGGCCAAGAGGGATCAGGCATCTCACGCAGTCACGAGAAACAACCATACTCTTTGTCTGGCATGTGGAACTGGCATCGGTTTCCTTTGGACTAAGTTCCCAATTTTCCTAGAGGATTAAAATAGTAGAGGAAGCTCAAAAGGTTGAATGTAGATCTTCTGCTAATGAAGCTCATACGAGTTAGAACAATGACTAGAAAAATATATTAAAGGAATAAATGTTTGGAACAAGTCATGACTTGTTATGCCCAAATATACACAGATACTATGTTACGCTTAAATATCTGCTGAATATCTCCCTTCAGATTCCCCCAGGCATAGCAAACTCAAGTTCAACATGGAGTCCAACATCTTTCCCAATAACCAGCAATTTACTGTTTCTTTTCCATTCCCTGTCTCTACTTTTTCTTTTTCCCCATCATCTTCCCAGGCACCAGAAACAAATGTAACAGACATTCTAAATGGGTCTTTCTATTTTATATCTCAAATCAATTATGAATTCTAGCTCTTTAACCTCAAAAGTGTCTCAAACCCATTGTGTCTGCTGCATACCCATGGCTACTGCTGCAGTGCAATGCTCATGAGATGTTGGTCAGACCATTGCAATAATCTCCTAAGGGGATCCCATATGTCTAGCCTGGCACACTCCATTCCATTTTGCTATCATATAATTACATGCTTTAAAAACATGGCCTTTCAGTGGCTTAACTAACATTTCTTTCAGGATGAAGTCCCAGTTCCTAGCGGAGTACACAAGTCCTTCACTGATCTGAACTCTGTCTGCCTCTACCACTAGACTAAGATTTGTGCAGGAAGACTAAATTTATTCATTTTTTGGAAGTCCCCAGGACCTAGGATGGTGTTTTACATGTAGTAAACCCTCAAATATTTATTAAAATGGAATGGAATGAGTTTGTTTGTATGGAAAATAATACTTGGAAAGCTGAATATTTATAGTCTTCAAGTCTATTGTGTAATAATTGTCTTTGGTGCCATTTCTGGCCTGTGATGTAGTTTTGCTTACCCTGGAGAAATTTTCCTCATGCCTCCCCTCTCTCTGTTGGTGAAGATTATACCTGCTGCTACTTTATTCCAGAAACTGGATAACCTTCTGCCTTGTTTTTATGCTGAGTGACCCTTTTGACAGACCCTGTGGCTCTGACCCTTTAAACAGTAGAAGTATCCCGGTGTTTTCACTCGGCAGTGGATCGTGATATTTAGAAATCCCTTCGTCAAGTACCTTTGATTCTCCAGGGATGCCCATAATAAATATTTGCATTATTGAAAGAGTTATAAACACAGGATAAAAATGAGTGCACAAGGAAGTCACCACTTGGCTTTTGATTATGTCTACCCAAATGAAAAATGAATGAATGCACAATTAATAATAAATGTCCTTGTGTTTTTGTTTTAATTTTAACTCATCAGAGAATGTTAAAATGAAAGTTGAGCCAACATTTGCTTCGTTATTTTTTTAAAGGCAGAATGTGGCCCTCGCGTAGCTGATTTATACAACTTCATAAAACATAGAATTCCAATACTTGTATTGCCTCTTATTAGCTGTTAACTTTATGTATGTTACTTATCCTCTATTAGCTTTAGTTTCCTTATTTATAAACTGGGATAATAATAATGTGTATATCATAGATCTCCCGATGGTATTAAATGAAATAGTTCACCTGGTGTATAGTAACCAGCAGTCCATATTAGGATGACAATCTTATTTGGATGTCACTCATTGTGAGGTAAACAGTCTGTTGTTTTTTTTCTTCTCATTTTAGAGATAAAGCAACGTTATCATTGAAAACACTCTGTCAAAGAGCATTTAGCTCTTCTAAATCCCACTATAATTTTTTTTTTCAGTTGAGAAGAATGTGTCAAGGAAAATCTCTTTGTATACTCTCTAGCCTCCAGAGAAGGGGGAAGTGAGTGTAATATTTATAGCTAATGATTGATATAGGAGAGGAATTTCACAAAGGCCTGCCTCTCTGGCTTTTCCTTCATCCCTTGACTGGTGTGGATACAACTTTATTTTTCATCAGGAACATTTTTTTCTTAACTGTCTGGACATCCATGTATCAGTAGGTTGGTGACTGGCTCTAGCTGCTGTCCTTCAATCCAGAACCGTCCTTGGAAATGGGATCTTTTCTAAAAGATCATGCGAAAGTCAGCATCTTATCAGGATGCAGAGCTGTCTTTTTTTTTATAAAGACCGCATAGGGATGTAAACATTTCCCCATGGAACCAAGGCAGGTGGGAGAGAAATCATTACCTGTTTGGATAAATATTTAAAACCATCGACACTCTCTAATGCAGTTCCCTGGGGATGAGGTATGATGGACAGAGGTGCAGCCACTTCTTGCTTAAAAAGTATGGCTTCCCACAAAATAAATGATCTCCCAGGTCAGTAGGAGCTGCTCCGAGACGGACCATAAAGACTGCCTAACTGCGCGTTACGGTGTGTCTTTTCTCTTCTGACGTTAGTTTCTAGGCTATAGCTCCCAGGATTGTGGAGCTCTTGTGACGAGGAGGAATCTTCCTCATCTCTGTGTCTTTAGCTTTTAGCAGTGCCTGCACCACAAACGATGATTTGGTGATTGATGAATGGATGAACACTGTAGACTCTGTTGCTGCTTTGAAGTTAGTTTCACTTTACCACAGTGTTTCACGTGTCAACTTGGGAGGAAGGAGTCAGTCAGAAGGATGCTATCCTCGCTTCTCACGCCTCCTCATGTAGTTCAAGAGCTACACCTGCTGATGGAGACTCTCATTCTGTCTCCACATTCTGAACACAGCAAAACATGAAGAAGAATGGAATCCACACCCCGACCCCAACCTTGGAGCACTGGAGGGTCAGGAAGGAGTGAAAAATCTCATGGTTGTGGTCCATCACATTTACCGAGGGACAACAAGGCCCACATGGTGGAAGCTATGCTTGGTTATCGCATGAAGTTTCAATGCTGAGACTTAGGCGGTGTCTCATACCAGGAGTGAGGGGTTGAAATGCTCTCATGAGAATGGGTATATACTATCCCACAGGGAAAGACAAAAAAATATCACTGTGGCAATTAGTATTTCTAAAAGCAAAGATGTCCTGTGTTGGGAGGGATTTCTTACTTTATTTAAATGGGAATGAGTAAAGGGCTCCATTTGTGGGAGGGAGGCATGTATCCTGTTTGAGAAAGTTCTGGATTTTTTTCCTCCCCTTCTCCCATGCCCCTGAAACATCAGGAGACATGAACATAGTGAATTGTACTTAGTTTATTGGTGATGTAATTTGCTTTTGAAATAATAGTCTCTAATAGTTTCCTAGCAGTCCTCTGCTTGGGAAGGGTGCTGGTGTCAGGGTCCATGGTGGGTAGTAGACGAGGGTCTAGCAAGTCCCTCATGGTTGGGTAGCAGTGCTTTCTCCTACCCACCTGCAAGGGAGACATGTTGCCCAGACAAGGAAAGCTACTTCTGGTTGCTTTGTAACTAACACTTTCAGGAGGACTACATTAAAGTCTTTCTCTGTGTAGGAGATCTCTTACCTTCTTATTAGAAGCTATTTGGCCATTTCTTAGATGAAAATGGAAAATTACAGACATTCTCTCAAAAGGACCACAAGGCCACAATCTTCAAGCAGGTAAACCCCAGCATTAGGGTTAGGTGGCCAAGGACTAAAAAGGAATAAAGAATTCAGTGCTTTTGATCCCAGCAGGGAAGAACTTGTCCCCCAAAGACAGGAAGGACTGAAGGAAGGAAGGAAGTAGAGAGAAAAGAGGAGCAGGAGAGAAAGAAAAGGAAGGAAGGAGAAAAAGGGAGGGAAGGAAGGAAGAAAGGAAAGGAAGGAAGGGAATGAAGGAGGGAGGGAGGAAAGTGAAGGAAGAAAAAAAGAAAGAAAGAAGGGAAGAAAGAGACAAAACTAAGGGAGTTTTGTGGAGAACGACATCAGGGAAAGTAATGCTAGCTTGCCTCTAATCAGTGTGAGAAAAAAATGGACAAAGTGAACATTTTTTTCCCTTTTGAAAAAAAACACACCAGCACAACTGTTTGAAATTGGAATGTTTACAAGACAAACTAAGTTACATGTGACCAGCACTATCAGTGTTCCAACACCCAGTCTTGCACCGTATTGTGTATCCACTTAAGAAAAACTGGCTCCAATTAGGGATCTCCTGTCGAGCATCTTATTTATCAGCTTCCAGAACAGCTGTGAGCCATTCAGGATGGCACCAGTTTTTCCTCATTACGCTCTCCTTAGAATTACAGATGTGCCTGGTGCATCCCCAGGGAGCCACATTCTAGTAAACACATCCTTCTCCGTTTCAGGGGCTTCTCTGAAATAAGCTTGTGAACACAGGCTGACATGGTCAGTTGAAGTTGGCTTAAGGGACTTCAGGCTGTAAATACCCCCTGTAATTTCTTGGTAAAGGAAAGCTGGATAATGAAAGGGATTTAGGATGTGTAGAGAAAGGGAGGGAGCCAGTTAAAATAACACTTTTATTTTTAATCAGATTTACCGAACAAGTTGTGTTGGGATTTTGTGACGGAGGAGCCACTGCTGGAAGTGTACACTTTATTGTCACAAGTTTATTTCATCGGGGGTTAAGGAAAGAGGCTGAGGCACATAAAAGGAAATGAATGAATGAACATATTTCAGGTAATGTTTTCATATTTTGGCTTTGATAATACAAACAACTGTATTTTAAAATCTTGTAAAGTGAGTTCTTTCTGCTACTGGAGAATGGCTTAGGAGGAGATGCATAATCTATGTGGCCAGCAGCCCCCAAATCGTACTTCCTCCCCTCTTTCCCGCCATTATTTGCTCTCAAGAGTAAATCACTGTAAGTTTTAATGAGCACAGTCACCAGTAAACAAAAGTGTAGGTAGGCTGCGGTGTTGGTGCCAATTTTGTTCACATCTCACCGTTGTACACTTTTTGGTTGTCCTCACGCGGATTTCTCTGGGTCATGTGACCTGCTGTGGCCAATGGGACATATCTGATACAAACAGATTTGTAAGCGCAGACCAGAATGATTACCTACCAGACCCACAGAAACCAGAGCTAAGTGAAAAATTGTTGTCTTAAGCCACCAGGTCTTGGGGTTATTATTCTAAACAGCAAAATCTAATACCGAAAGCCAGATATTGAAGTAGATTAGGAAGTGTATTGGAATCATCCGTGTATCTGTGTCCAGAATCTATCATTTGCTAGACACTGTACAATATGGTAGAAAATGAGACCAAAAAAAAAATTCCTTCCTTTCCGTTTGTTCTGGAAGGAAACCAGCCATTACACTAGAGCGTTATAAATATTATATAAAGAGGAGACTAGAGTATAGAGATAGAACGCTCAATCCAGGCCCAAGCTGGGGAATGTGCAGGAAAACCTCAAAAGCCGAGCTTTGAGGGTGGGCTGTTGTCATTCAGGGGAAGGTGGCCAAGGGGTGCGGAGGTGGGTGTTGGCTGGGGTCCAGACAGAGCGATTAACACACATGGAAGTCCTGGGGGTGACCGTGAGGATTGTCTGCTGGAGGAAATAAAACAAGTTCAGAGCCAGGACTAGAACTCGCTTTCTACTGTCATACTTTTTATGACTTTCCACTGAGCGTCACTCCAGGAACATTCTGCTCCGTTTATCAAGGTCTAACAACTTGCTTAAACATTCCTCGTGGTCTATGAAGGTAATGCTCGAGAGATTCTTAGTGAACATGTAGCCCAGCGAAGCTTTAGCATGACTTGAGATGAGCATAAGCCCTAGGGTATTACATTCCCACGCTGGAGTGTCCTTGCCCAGCCAATGGCAACTGCAGAGGGAAAGGGGGTGCAGAAGGCATGCATGTCAGATAAATGCTCCCCGGTATGTGTCTATCATGAATAAGCACTGAAATGCTGACAATGGAATTGTCCTGAGTTCTTCACTGTATTTATCGGTTTAAGGATAAAGAAATATGGACCGTAAGAGCATAAAGCACCAATTTAAAGTCTTCAATGCAAGGTGATATTATAACCATAATTTAATTGGATCTGATGGTTACTCATTTGAATACCAGCTTGATTGGCCAAACATATTATAGTAGATTTCTAGAGTAGAAGTGAGGTCATAATGGAAGTGCCTCATAGGGTATCTAGTTTTAGAAACCTCAGCTTCTCGCCACCACTATCCCACCATTTGTTAACGGCTATAATTTGTGTGTCTTTCAATTTCCAGGTCCCTATGTACATTTTTGCAAGTTCTTAATTGGTTGTAAAATGTTCCACTAAGGAAAATTTGGTCATTTTGGACATTTGATAGTAATATTCCTTTAAATAAAACGCGTGGATTTATCCAGAACAACAACTGGCACTTATTCAAAACTGGCTTCTTTCCCAACTTTCTAATTCCATATATGCAATCAAATTGAAGTTTTGTGTATTTTTTCTAGCTTTAGAGGTAGAACTGCCTCCACTGCAGAGTAAAAGTAATAACGTTATTGGTAATACTTCCTGCTATTTCAGTGTTTTTGAAGTTTGCCAGGAAGAGTCCCATGCACACACATGCTTATGTACAAATCAGCACCTCTCTGTGGTGGCAAGTACACCATTTAATATGCGTGTTTTTCACATGAGGGGATGAAAGTGGAGAAGAGAGCCTGACATAGTTAAATAGTCTGGGTAAATCAGAATCAGAATTCAAATCTAACTATGGAATCTTGGACAAATCACCTTCTTTCCATGTGACACAGAGGCTACGTTTTATAGGTAATTAAACAAATACCCAAGGAGGAGAACCCAGTTGTTCATACACATGTGGCCTCCAACCCCACATCCTCATGCCCCACTGCCCCATGGGAGTATCTTTGGTGTATGAAGCAGCTCACAACATTATGCAGGCTCTCTGGAGTACAGCAGTGAACTGGTCTGAAAATTGGAGCCACATTGGCTGTGTTCTGCCTGTTGAGGACTGTCTCCTGAGAATAATCAAGGAGGCTGAATTTAACGAACTGATATAACCCCTCACTTCCTACCTCACGTTGTGCCTATATTTTATACAAAAAAGAAACATCTGAAATGTATAATCATTAGTAACAGTTCTTCATTTTATATCAACCCTTAAGGACTTTTGAATTTCATTTATATTTGGGCACTTTAAAATAGTGATGTCCCCCTCTCCCAGGGGACATTTAGAGATGTTTGGTGACATTTCTGGATGTCACAATCTGTGTGTGGGGGGCAGTGTTCTAATGACCTGTAATGAGTAGAGGATACAGATTCTGGTAAAAACCCTGCAATACATGGGCTGTTCCTCACAACAAGGTGTTATCCAGCTCCCGGTGTCAGCAGTGCTAAGGTTTAGGATCCTTTGTTTAGGGACAATTTTTTTTATAAGTAGCACTTCTATTATCTAATTACAAAGATACACATATTCATTGTAGAACATTTGATAAAAAACAAAATAAGAGCACAAAGCAGGAAATGAAAATCGTTCCTACCGTGTTTCCTTGAAAATAAGACCTAACGGGAAAATAAGCCCTAGCATGATTTTTCAGGATGTCATCCCCTGATCATAAGCCCCAATGCATCTTTTGGAGCACAACTTCATATAAGACCTGGTCTTATGTTTGGGGAAACGTGGTAATCGCTCACCTGGAGATAACCTCTGTTAATATTTTCTCTATTTTACTAACCCCCATCATGTCTAATTCTACTTTTTACAAAGAGGATTGTTGCATGTATATTTGGTAACATAATTTGTAATTTGCTGCTTTACTATATACCTTAAATGTCATTCAGTATCATTCGTTTCTGCAAAAATTATTTAGTGTATGGTGTTCTGATTTATGAATTCATACAGATAATTTAGCCCGTTCATGATAGTTGGACTTTTGGTTATTTCCAAATAAATGATATTACAATGAAGGTTCATGAGGTTGCATTCTTTATAACATCAAACATAGTTTCCTTGGGATAAAATCCAATAGTTAAAGTATATGCTGTTTTTTCCCTTCATTTATGATTTGAATTTTCACATTGTACGCTAAGAAACTGTTTAAAAAGATTTCCTTCCATCAGCGGCATGTAAGCGCTCCTGTTTCCCACCCCCTTGCCAAACCTGGATAAAGTAGAGTGTCTTAAAGTGAAAATCATTCTTCTTGAAATTTAATTTTTGCCTGTTAAACAGCAATGCAGAGCCACCGAATGTGCTTAGAAACCCTTCCTGTCCTAGGGAAGATTATTCAGTATTTCAAAGGTAGCATCCCTTCGTCCCTAAAGGACCTCCCTTAAAGAAATTATTGATTTATATCATCAAAAACCAAGTATTCAAGAAGCAGTCTGAGACCCTGGCTAATAGCAAAGTATGTGGGTTTCCCAGGAGTCCCATCTGTAAAAGGATCATTGATTTTTGACCTTTTGGGATGTTTCATCTTTCTTTCTCTATTCCTTTTTAAGAATTCTCCTAAGGTTTTATTATGTGCATGGATAAAGAGGATGAGAGTGAAACTGAGGGATGAATGACACAATTCCCTTGTTTTTGGGTTGGTATAGGCCAAGGACCTTTCAGGCATACAAGGTTGCATAGTTCAAAATTTTTAAGCAAATGAAAATCATTGTATCCAGACAGATACTCTTCTCCAGTAATCAGTACAGGTACTTTGTTTTTTTCTTCTTGACTTTATTAAAACTTTCCAAATAAGCAAGGAAAAGCTTCCAAGAGGTGATTAATTAATGCAGCTCCCATGTTCACATAGAGATCTTCAACTACAAACTGCTAGACACAGTCACCAAATTTGAATAGAATTTATAAGATTTTAATGATCCAGGTGTAGATTTTCAGAAGTTTCTTTAAAATCTCTCCTAAATTTGCTTTGACAATTTCGGGGGAGTTAGAAAAATATCTATTTTACACATGTTGAATTTTTTAGGCATCTCGGACAGCATAAGTAAGATCTTACATTGATATCAACCCAAGGCTATACAAACGTCCCTTTCTAAACACGTGTCAGAAAGATAATGGAGGGAAAAAGAGAACTGACCCCTTCTATTCATTTGAAAATACTTTTTTTCTTGTACTGATACATAATGTACGTATCATCTCTTGATGTGTAACAGCCAACCTCATGGTCTCAATGGCTTATAATATAAGCATATATTTTATTGTTCAAGAACTTCCATATCTCCTGATGCTCTGCTGGGCGAGGCTCAAGGCTGCACGTTGGGTTCAGATCTGTTCTACTTATCTGTTCTTTCCCCTGAGATCTGCAGCCACCTGACACATGTTCTCCTCAGGACAAGTGGCAAAGTGCCAGAGGCCAAGCCAAGCACATGACTCATTTAAAGCCTCTGCTCATGTTAAGTTTCCTAATAGCCCTTTACCCAAAGCAGGTCAGGTGACCAAGACTAATATTGATGGGAAATATCCTTTATCTCCTCTGCGGAGGAGATGTCAGAGGCACAGCAAGTTTTAATTACTTGCCCAAAGTCACAAGATTCACATCTCACTCTGTGGTTGTTTTCTCGATTTCACTTAAAGGCGTTCCCATTAGAAAAATCACGATTCATTCATGTGCCTGTTCTGTCACTATCAAATAGTGAAATCCTCAAGGGAGAAACTTAATTTTGTTCCTCGAGCCCACTTCAAGCAGAGCATTTATAGAGGAGTTCTATGCACTAGGTGCCAATGAAATAATAGTTTAATAAATAAATGTAATCAATTTAAATCTACTAACACACTGAAAACTCAATCAAATGGCTGAGCAGAGACACATTAGATGTCTTACAAATTGTAAGATTTATTAGATGTAATACAAATTGTACTACATGTTTAGGGTAAGACATCTAATATTTAGGGTAAGACTTCTAAAAATGAAGCATTTAAAATACCTATGCATATGATACTATAGTTATAGTCATTTCAATGAGTGCATTTTAATCTGTTCTCAATATATAGTGAAAACACACAAAAGTGATTTTATAATCACAACTCCTTAAATTATTTTAATCCACTTTACTCTGCATCTCACCTCAGTGGCTGCTAAAAAAAAGGGGAAGCTATTGAGCAAAATGAATACTGAGTAACCCCAAGAACCCTCACTATGGTCTTTTCCTGCGGACATGAGCTGCAATCTTACGATTTATAATTCTTCATGGTTTTCAGGTTCTTGGTCCCAAGAATGATTCATTTGTTATTAGGTGTGCACCTTACTTAACTCTGTTAAGCCTTGACATCCTAATTGGCACATTTGTTGGAAAATACTGTGTTCTAGGCACTGTATTTAACCTGTCAACATATTAATTTATTCATTTGTTTATCAAGCGTGTACAGTATGGTAGCCCCTGTGGGAAGCACTGCGTATAGAAGAGTGAATGAATGATATTATCACCATCCAACTTTCATCCCAGTAGGGAAGACGTGATTTTCCCCTTTGTGGTGTTTTCTCACGTTTAGAGCACATATTGGTAGTAAATAGGCAAAAAAGATACTGGAAGAGACAAAACAAAAAAAAAGTGAGACAGGCACTTAGATAGGGTTAAGAGAGGAATCCTCTCAGGGAGTCTTTAAGTTGACTTTGATAAATGAGATTCAGCTAAGTAGAGAACATTCTGGACGTAGAGGACAGCGTGTTTGAAGGCCGTAAGAAAGCTCTGATACTCCTTAAACTGAACCTTTCACGTGGGTGATGTTAAAGATGAAAAAACGTCCTAATGCTTGTGATTCCATGTAAAGCTGTTGGATTCCTAAAGGGATCCGTAGAATTCAAACTCTATTTCTTAATACCTTGAATATTTCATTTATCTTTCTGAGAGTTTGTTTCCTGTTTTGATTCTCAGTAAATATTAGTTTTCCTCATTGTCCAAGCTGGCCATGTTGAAACAGATGGAAGATGATAGGGTGTAAGTAAAAGAGGTGATGAAAACTAAGTTACTGAAAACTATTCATTCCATTTAGTGCACACAGTCACCCAGAAATGTTAGATATGTATATAACTTTAAATGTTGCTCGTTTACCATAATAGAAAAAAAAAAGTAGGCTAGTCGTCTACATGTGGATCACATTAACTAGATGCCTATCAATCTTTAAAAAAATTTTTAAGTATATTTGGCATACAATATTATATTAGTTTCAGGGGTACAGTATAGTGATTCAACATTTTATACCTTATGATGTGAGCACATCTGTATTTCTGTATTATTTATTTTCCTGGGCATACAGGGTGACTTTATTTCCAAGCCTTCTTTGCAATTAGATTGGGTTCGTATGATTAGGTTCTGACCCAAGAAATGGGGGCAGAAGTATGGCGTTCCACTTATAGGCTTGGCCGTAAACTCATCTATATGATCCTCCATGCTGTGTTCCATTCCATGGCAACTGTGGAAACCATGTGTAATGGATGGTGCACAGGAAGAGCCGGGGTCCCTGGGTCACCATTGGAGAAGAACTACCAGAAGAGCCACTCCCTGTTACTATGTGGCCAACAAACTTGAACCAACAAATAAACGTGGGATTGTTTATTGTAACAGCTAACGTTCTACACCCTGTGTAGTACACTAATTTCTATACATATCAGAGGCCATTATGGCTAAAAATACTTTGACAAAATATTTGATTTTTAAAGAAATCAACTCTTTTAACCCCTCCTCTTTTAAAAAAAGGAACATGACAATCTATCTTCTCTTCTTAATTAAAAAATCAATTTTTGAGATCAGCTTAAAATGAATCAGATGGGATGGGGTTTGAGAGACAAAAGCAGGCATATCTATTAGGGAGGGATTTAACTAGGAAATGGTGATTAGAATCCAAAGATACTTCCTTCTTTAGTCTTTCTAAATAAAGGGAAATGGCTAATGGCCCCATGAAATCTGAACAAAAGGAGCCCTTATTAAAGGGAAAGCAAGCTCCACTACATTATATGTATTTTGTACAAAAGAATTAAAACACAAATACACACAGAGAGATACACGCAAACCTTTTAAAGTATCTGCCACTTCCATTGTTTTAGACCCAGTCCTCTGCTGGGAATGTGTAATTATTAAAAGCCCTGGTTCAAGGTAAATATTTATCTTCCATGCAAACTGCGCACTCTTACTGACTCCCATCGGGGCCGGCTAACCTGGTAGGCAACTACCCACGCAGAAAGTGTGGACACGGCAAAGGAGGTGGGATCAGAACTCAACTTTGCTTGTTGTTCTCTGCCTCACTTAGCTAAGGCATCAGTTTCCCCATGTGCAAAGAGGATACAGTAATGGTTGCCTTCAGGACAGTTCTGAGCACAAAATAACCGGTCTGACATCTCTCTGCCTTTTAAATTCTTACATACTCGCTACTGTGCTTTGAATTATACAATTTCTCAGATTTACCTTCTTTATCCTCAGATGTACCCTAAGGGCTTCATGTATCTCTGGGCAGCTACCTCCCCTAGATGTTCCAAAGCATCTATTCCAGACTTGAATCACTCTGTTCCGATTTGCTATTCTCGTACTCAGCCTCTTCCTTGTCACAAATGGAGGCTGTGCAGCATGAGCCTTCCTGCTGCCATGTCATGGACATTTTTACTTCTGCAGCCTCACTCTCTGCACTCAGAGGAAAAAAGCCCTCTCTCTGAACAGAGGCGAATCCACCTTTCCATGCACTTGAACTCATCCTTTGTATCTCTTATGTGAGCTTGTTTGGTTGATGATTCATCCTCTCCTGCATTTTAATTTTCTCTCTCATTTACCTCTCTTCCTCCGTCTACCAATATACTGAAGTCCATTTCTCCTCTTGTGAGAGAGAAAATAAGATCAGAGGGGATATTTCCTCTCTTAAAAAATTCCAAGCTCCTTTCTGTCATTAGCAAGCTCCTGCTACAAACAGTATTCTCAACTTCAATGCCTATGTTTCTTTTCAATGTACTGCGCTGTGCGTTCTCCCTCAGCTTCTCCACCAGAGCTGCTCTGGAAAATGATCTTCTGTTTGCCAATCTCAAGTGGCTCAGTTCAGTTCTCTCTTATTTGATTTCTCTGCAGCTCTGGAGGCTGTTGAAGTGCCTTCTTGAAACCACCACTTCCTTTGGCACCACTGATAGTAGTTTCCCTTGTTTTCCCTCCTTCTCTGATTTTTTTCCCTTATTTAAAGTAGTTTATGGGATATTCTTCTGCAGGCATTTAAATGTCGGCATCTGCCAGTACTGTTATCTCATCTTCTCTTAATCTCTGCATTCTCCTTTTTAACCATTGTCTATTTCAATCATTGCCCTTACCTTTACTACAGACTATATGCAATTATTTCTTAAGTCTGTGTCTCCAACTTAATTTCCGAAATTCCAGGCCCACTCATCTACTCACCATGTACACCTGGAAGCCCAATAGCCATCTCCAACTTCACAAGGTCAAACCTCAATCTCCACTCTTTTCCTCGTAAAGCGACTTCTTTTTCAGCCTGGGCTCACATTGTGACTTTTAATTTTGTGCTTTATTTAAAGTTGCCTAAAATTCCTAAATTTCAGTCTCTTCATCTATAAAATGAAGATAATACTAAACAGTCAATAGAATTATTGTGAGAATGATGTAACAATGACAAGAAAAGATACTCTTTATTGCCTATCGGTTATGTTCTATGTGCCAAGTACAGTCCTGATGTTTGACATGAATTGTTATTTCTGGAAGGACCGTAGAGTGTGTAAGTAGTTCTTGCTGTTACAACCAGGAGTCTGGGATTTAAAGCTCACTTCCTTTTTAATTCCATTCTCACTGAAGCTTAGAGCAGTGTCTGTGCCAAACACTCGCTTTCCTGGGAGAGAAAGGCTATTCTTCCATGTCTGTATTCTTGGAATATTGGGCCGTTTCACTCTCTCTCTACCGCCAGCAAATCCTTATACCTATGGGGGAATCCTGCATGACCAGTCTGTGATCTACAGTTGAGACACTCGGATTCTTCAGTTTCATTATTAACATTTAAATAATTACCCAAACTTCAAAGATGTATATCGTAACTGCTAATTCATTTGTCCAGCCACAGCCCTTCTATCTCATGGAATCAGAGAAGCATGTGATTCTGCTTTGGAATTATGATGTCAAACACTTCCAACTCAGCCTAGAGATAGAATAGGACTTTTATGAACATAGGAAAGACTTATTTATAGATAAAAATCAATCATTAATGTTTGCCTTTCAGTATGAGCTCTCCCACCAGTGATTTGCAAGTTAATCTCATATGATTTATGAAATGACTTGGATCTCTTAATATTTTGCAGGACCTCATCACTTACACGGAATGAGCTCAGTGGCAGGGGGGCTAAATGGGCTCATAATTCAGTGGCATTTAACCTCTTCATTTATTTTTATGTTTGTTTGTTTGTTTGACTTTGCGATGTGTGCCAAATTGCTGGCAAGATATTCCCAGAAAAAGTCATACAATCCTTTACCCATTTGTAATTTAATCCCTAATAATATTGGGCCAAGCTTCAGAGAGAAGATGATTTTGAGGCTTGATTTCACATAGATGCTCAGGAAGCGTAAAGAAGACGTTCCAGGCAGGTGTGCAGAGGGCAGAGTCATATGGCTCTGAGATACCATCTTTCAACACAGTCTCTTAATCCAAACATAATGACTTCACTTCAAAAACTTGGGATTGCCCCATCATTTTAAAAAGTTGGATTGCAACATTGTGGGTGTATTTCTTGGTGTGTCTTCTGTGTTGATTTCACTGTGGGTTTTGGTGATGAAGTTATCATATCCAAATAAGAAAGGCCACACATTGTGTCAGTGATCTTTCCATCTTCACTTTGAATACATAACCACTAATAAACCCATTCTGTCTTATAGAATGATGCTGCCTGCTCCCCAATATTTAATAAGTCCTTAGTATGTTCATACGTGATGTTTGATGGCACATCATTCAATACGCTTTCTTAAATACTCTATATAGGAAAGCTCAGCAAGATGATATGAAAGCCCGAGACCAAGCAGATTGTGGCAGAGCCAGGATTTGAATCCAGCCGTTATGGCTTCAGATCCGATCATCTTGTTCACTGTGTCACTGTTTGTGATATAGCAACAACTTTGAACGCAAAATTCGGCAAACCCATAACCCTTCCTCCCAGCTTGGACTTGAATCGTCTCCTTTTTCCTTTACCTTATTATACCTTTATTCTCCTAGCCCCTTTCATCACCACCCTCCACACCATTAGAGACCCATTTCTTGGGATTAGAGATATATGCTCCAAAATACAGTGGGATAAATGTTTCTTTGTTTTCACATCCGATCACTAACCTATATTTTCCTTTTCCATAGAACTCTTTCTGGAATTTTGATGTTTATACAAAGGGGGAATTCTTCTATTTGGTTTGTGAATGCTTGTTCTTTATTTCTCTGTTCAGGTTTTTTGAGTGGTCTAGTATATAGAAATCCTCTTCTGCATTGAAGTTTGGTATCACTTGAGTGATAAGATTAAGGGATCAGGTGGATAGGGAAAAAAATATCTTTACTATAAACAGAAGCTGATATTAGAGAACACAGCTAATATCTCTAGGAAGAATTCCTTTCAAATAGTGAAACTTAAAATTAGACAGACTTATCACCCAGTCCCATATGACACGGGTCTGGGACAAGCCCCACCCCATAAAGGCGGAGTAGAATCATATATGACTTCTGCAGGCAGCTTGAGCCCAGAAGGAAGAGAAGAAAGAGCAAGGGGATCCATTATGCGTAGTTTATCTTTCTAAACTCCCAAATGCGTGTGTTCTCCTTATCGACAAGAGAAAGACCCAGTTTCGGGGGAGGAGGCAAGAAGCCAGAGGAGCTCCCAGCACATGGAACACAACTTGTGAGATGGGGAAGAACCACCCCTCCATAGGGGTTAATATACTTATATTTTGTTAAAATAGGATGAGGATTGAGTTGTGAGATGAGTCACATAAAAGACGTGGGTATCACCAATAAAATTATAGTGAAGGCAAGTGCTATATAAAGTAGTTATTTTTTTAAGTGGAAAATGAAGGACTTTTCTTTGATCCAGAGTCCTTTCCCTTGAGAGAGATAAAAGGGATCAGTAAATGTACTATTGTTTACTATCTAGTCATAGTTTCTATAAGTGTTTCTCTGAAATTGTGTAATCTGGCCAAAACATCTTAGGTCAGGAAAGCATTGAAAATAGTTCCTTGGATGCTTTGGTTAAATATTTGAAAGATTACTTGATAGTAATATTTGATGGCATTATGATTTGTCCTAAACTCCATAACAGAGCACATACTTTCAGAGGAAAGCAAATTATAAAAAAAAAGTATGTTTCCTTTGTCAATTGCTTATGATCCCCAAAAAGAGCAGTTGAAAATTGAAGCATAAGAGAATAGACCTCTTCTTTGGTTGTAGGAGAAAGTTAAAAAGTTAAAAGGAGAATAATAGCTAAAAGTTGTGATTTGGCAGCCAGACTGGTATGATCTGATTTGTAATCAATCTTGAAACTGAGAATTTAAACACCATCATCTGACATCAAATACAAGTGGCCCATTGGTCATGCAGTCAGTGTTACTGAGTTCAGGGTGCCTTGCAATAAAAGATTTCTCTGCTTTATTTTACTCTATTTTTTTTCTCCCTCTACAGCATCCCTAAATTTGCTCACCTGCTTTTAGTCCAAACCAATAGCATGATGAAAGAGGGTTGTGTAGGGAAAAGAGTGTTGGGATAGGACGCTTTCGAATATTAATAGCCACATTTTTTTCAGTCCTACAACTATGAGAAAAAATCTCTGAGCTTCAGATTCTTGTGTAAACTGATGATACTATCTTGCCGCTTTGCCGTGAGGGATTTTTAATCTATAATGTGGATATTCCATGAGAACTGGCATGTGACTCTTGTCATCCAGTGTGTCATAAACACATGCATGGCACATAATAAAAGCTCAGTTATTTTTTAATTGAACTATGAGGATTACATATGAAAAAATATGTAGAACCTGGGTCATAGAATTGTGTCCTACATGTTACAAGAAAATGGCATGAGATGTTTAAAGGTATAGAGAAGTATGTCAAACCTTTATTTCTGCATTCACAAATCTTAGCAGACAGGGAGTCAGTAAAAGTTATCCCTTTCCTTAGTTTAAGAAGTTTCAGGCCTATCCAACACTGCTTAGACGATGTAGGAATTTGCCTTACTCACCAGGCACTTTCATTTGTTTTGTCTCAACAGATACGTGATAATAATAACCCCTTCCACTTATGAAATTCTTTTTAGTAAAAGACTTTTTCACACAAAAACCTTGTTGCATAAAGAGCTCATGTTTTCTTTCATTCAGTAAGACATGGAAATATATTATGGTAGATAAAAGCTCAGATTTTGGAGTCTTGGAGGTAAATTTTAAATCTGAGTAGTCTAGTCTCCTGTGTGACCTTGGGGAAATTACTTAACCTCTCTGAGCCTCACTATCCTTATTTTATAGGTCAGGATACAAACCATACCTACCCCATATCATTATTGTGAAGATGAGATGAAATAAGACATGTAAAACACTTCTTGCAGTGATAAGTAGAAAGAGTCAGTCAATTTCGGGTGTTATTTTCATAAGTGAACACCTGTTGTGCCCCAGGCATTATACTAGGCAAAGACTATCACTTGTTAGGAAAATTGGAAATTGAAGCTGAGCAAAAATGATTTGTTCTAGGTCACAAGACAAGTTAGTACACAACAAAGATTTATATTCCAGATCTTTTGGTTCCAACTTTCATTAGCACAATTTTCAAGAGGAATGCAAAGCAAATACTTTGCCTAATTGTACAGCAGTTTGATACTGTAATTATGGATTACGCTCACGGTGATCTACGCCAAGATAGGACTCTCTCTACTCACCTGCCCCTCCATATTTAAGTTTTGCAGAGTTTACAGTCGCGTGACTTGTTGCAGGGGTAACGATGCCCCTGGCCACGTGGAAGTCAGGTAGGAGAATCGCACAAACTCTCCCTTCCTTATGGGGTCTGTGTGCATGGAGTGGGACCACAGAGTCCCTCACAGCAAACCTGATTGTCCAGGGTACAGCTTCATTCAGTGCATCGAGTCTGTAAGGTAGACATTAACAGCTCCATTTTACAGATGAGTAAGCTAAGCCAGCGTGTGTGGGACTAACCTGCTTAAGACCCCAAAGCTAGTAAGCGCTGGGGGTGTTAGCAATGCTGACAGAGTCAGCCCATGTAACGGCTCTTTAGTTGTATGTTATATTTCTAATGTGATTTTTGTATAAATATCCTTTTCGTGGATCTGTAGAATTACAAGATTAAACTGGATGTGGATGTGTCAGAGCAATGCGACCTGGTAAACTTTCACATTTTCCCAAGGAAAGCTGGCACATCTTTGAATACCTTTGGTAGGGGGCCTCTCCACTGTGAAATGGCATGGTAGAATAGACATTTTAAGACTGGAGAAGTTCCAGATGACGTGCTAGTGCCACGTTTCTATAATTAGCCAAGTATTAGAGTGCCTTGACTTAAATGAGTGATGGATTATCCATCATCAATCTGTGACCATTATGTTATATCAATAGTGAATCGGTGTGGTTTTCAGGCCTCAACTACATTAATTAAGACATTTCTGGTACCTGGTCACATCCATTATACTGCTTCTTTTAGCTAGATTTTTTTTTTGGCTAATAATTGCAATATTTCTACTGTATCAGTTTTAGGTATGGTCTTTTAATATCCAGGATATCAATTCTTAACAAAACTATCCATGTTACGTGTTCTGATCCTGGCGCTAATAACCTCACAGCATACTTGAACAGTAATAACCCAAAGAGAAGACACTCACACCCCTGTAACTAACTAGAAAGCTTGAGTTTCATCCCACTGGTCAGCAGGCTGGAGACCAAGATTGATGTAGCCTTTTCACCTTTACACTTTGTTTTCTCAGTTGTATAAATGGAGAGAATGTCAGATCTGTGTCAGAGGGTTTCCCTCTTAAATGCTCTGAATAAATGCTGTTATGAGGGCTCCTTATATTTCAGTTCAATCCTTTCTTTAGATCACACAGAAAAAAAAAGTGAAGATGAGAATAGTAAATTGACATGGAAAGTGCTCAGAAACCATAAGGCCAAGTTTACCTTAGAAACCCTTTGGTTTCTTTGGTATTTGAGGCAGGACACAGTTTTGAAGTTCAAGGGCAGAGTCGTTGTGTTAAAAGGTGAATATTTTCAGATTTAAAAACAAGACTCTTGTTTTCTCTCTCTCTCTCTCTCTCTCTCTCTCTCTCTCTCTCTCTCTCTCTCTCTCTCTCTCTCTCTCTCTCTCTCTCTCTCTGGCTCTGCAAAGCTCCAAAGGCCCCAAAAAGAAAAGAAAAGGGTACTTTTCTCTTCCTCATTTCCTGTTCTGTTTTTGCTTGTTTATAAGGAGGAGCAGCTACAGCTGAGGTCAGGGCTATAAACTCTTCGCAGGCCCCATTAGAGAGGACGGGCTTGCATTCAGGGAGCAGTTGTGGTGACATGAGGGTAAGCACCCATTTCAAGGGGTACCCCAAACTGGCCAGCTCAGGACTGAGGACATCTGTGTCACTCATATCCTTAGTACAGGGAAGGTAGAAATATGGCCAGGGCAAAGGTGGAGAGTCAGAAGGGTACACGAACTTCTTCTGACAAATTCTCCTGTTCTGGAAGGTACCATGAGGTACTTGTAAAAGATGACATTATGATTTCTTGCCCCAAGAGTACAATTGAAGCAAAAAATCTAGGGTCAGAAGTTGAACTTCAGACAGTTTTCAAAAAGGGAAATCTAAGGACATGGCAGAGATGACTATTTGATGTTCTCTCTCTGTCTGGCAAAATTACCTCTAAGGTAATGATTCCTTGATTCTTTGGCCAGTGGGGAAATAGAAGGCTAATACAGAGGGAAAACTGCTACAGATGAAAGTGTCAGGTTGAGTGGGAGGAGAGGTTTGGGGGATGGAGATGAGACATCAAATCTAGCTCAAAATGTTGCTGTATAGTGAAATTAAGTGAAACATATACTAGCACAAAAGGGTATTTGTAACATGTTTCCGAGTATAAAAAGTATATGGATCTGTCCTTTTGCACACGTATGTACACATATGTACATACATTCATGGGCACATGCACATCTCAAATTCCTCCAGTTACTGCAGCAGGGGAGTGAGGAAAGGAGGTGAGTCAAGGCGCACACTTCTCTTCTTTTTACTATGTTGTTATGTGTGGTTTAATTTTTTTTTTTTTTTGAGTTTAAATACCAAGTTTCCAGTAGAGGAAACATTTTTAAATACAAAATGTGTATTTAAGACACTGGGCCATATTTAAAAAGACATAACGTTTGTTCTCTTTAGTTTAACGAGGAGAATAACACCCTCATTATCTTCTCTAAAGTGTAAATTTGAAGGGCACAGGGAGTCTCTTTAAGAATTCTGAATTCCCGGTGCCTCTCACTGAGCCTGGCATGTATAAGGACTCCAACATTTTTCTTGAATGACTGTCACGAGCAATGGACAAATGCAAGGAAATACCTGAATAGCTGAGTGCGCTAGCGTATGCTGACCACCCAGACCCTTCAGTTCGTTCCGCTTTCAGGGTTACGCTGTCTTCTTGGGGGACCCTGATTCAGCAGGGAGTGAAGACAAGAGGTGTCCTGGCACAGGAGCAGAGTCGTCTCTCTGCCCACTAGCCTTTGACTGAATGTCCAGATGTTGGAGATACAGAGAAGACCTGGAAGGTTGTTGTGAGGAGCCAGTACTGGGCTCTAGTGAGCAAAACAGATCCCATTAGTTTGTGTCAATTTCGTTAATAACTTGTGTTAAGTCGCAGATATTATTAAAGGAGATCTCACAGTTGAGAAGAAAGAAGTATAGGATATACATTTAATACTATTTGAGCACTGAGTGATGAAATAAGAGTAATTCCTCCAGGAAAAAGTAGAGCTCATTTGTACTAAGCGCATACTAGATGCCAGCCTCGTTTTTGATACTTTATAAATGAGCTGGGCATTAGTGTTTTGTTTTTGGTTTTTAATACAGACAGCGAATATGAGGGCAAAGAGATTAAATCACAGGGCAATAATTCACAGTGTAGTATTTTTATCTGCATCTCTAGCTGTGACGAGGACAACAAAAGTAGCGTCTTGTGTGGAGGGGAGGAGAGCAGAGAATGAAGAATAGAATTTCCACTATTTCTTGGAGACTCGGGTGGGGATTTTTTATAATGACAGAATAGTCCCAGAGTTTTCCTCAACCCCCTGTAGCATCTGTGATGTAAGAACCTGGCTTTCCATCTTGGCATTCCTATCTACAGGTCCAATGTGGGTGTGTGTGCGCATCCGTGCGCGTGTACGTGTGTCTAATATTTCCAGGTTGGGTTCTCTAGGAAACAAGACAAGACAGAGTAAGGAGTACAAAAGGTGTATTGGGGAGTTCCAGCTGGGGAGCTCCAGAGCAGAGTTTAGAAATGGCTAGGCTGTTATATGACCGCTTCGCTCAGGCATCAGTCAGGCGATGCTCCCAGAAGTGTCGGGAGGACCTTGACCCTAAAGCTGATGAGGTTCGGATGAAGCTGAGAGCTGGAGGCTGCCAACTAATCACACTGCTTGCACCAAGGCAATGAGTTCTTTCTTGAAGTGGGGTTTGAATAGCGTTATTTCCAATTCTTATTTCAATCTAGTATATTTGGATCTATTACTATACTTGTTGATGAATTCTTGAACATGTCTCAATATGTTAATTGTTTCACCTTTTCACAACAAGCTTAAATATTAAACGGATATATTCGAACTTCAAAGGAAATTCTAAAATAAAGCCAGTGTTTCCTGGAAGAGTGATTTTAATAGTTTCACCCATCATTGGTTATTCTATGGCCTTTTACATTTCTGAATCGTCAGACTGCAAATACTAACTCTGGAAACGTATTTTCCAGCTGTAAACTCATAAAATTTTAATTTGCATAATATGGCTGGAATATCTATTAGTATTTTGTTATGTTAATCAATATAAAAATTTAATTTCTATACCAGTATATACTTATTCAGATGTCCTAGAAACCCTGCCTGCCACGATGTAATTCCTGCTTCGAGAAGTGAGGAGGGAATAATTTGGTTAATTAGTTAGTTTGTTTATTTATTTAGTTGTTCATTGTTTGTAAAGAACCCCTGGTTGTGAGATCAATAAAATCTGAATGTAACGTTGAAGGAGTCAGAGAGGATCATCAGATGAATGAAGAAGGAGCAAGGGAACTCCAGAAAGAGAATGTATTGCATCACCTAGCAAAGTGTAGATGTGTGACCTTCTTGAGGGGAGAGAAGTTTGCTTAAGGAGATGGTGGAAAGCTAAGTGGATCTAGATTGGGTAGGGTCCCATATCCAGGGCAGCATTAAGCAGCAGTTAAAAGTATGGCCTTGGCCTCTAGTGTCATGGAGACCTGGACTCAAATCCGTGTTCTGTCCTCTTCCGACTAACAAAGATGACTTGGGACAATTCCTCCACTTTCAGTTTTTTCATATATAAAATGGGAGTGATTGTACCGACTTTAAATATTAAATGATATGATGAGGGCAAAGTACTTATCCTCATACCTGGCACATAGTAAACATACATCATTAGATAATTTTTAAACATCAGGATATGTGTATCATTAATAGTATAATTATTTGATATTTTGGTAGTTCTTTTATTACTTAACAGTGTGCATTAGACACTCATATACATCACATTCCTCAGATACGAAAGCCATCTCCCCTATGACCCTGTCCTATGTGAGGGAGTTCTCATGGCAGTCTACAGTCTGAACAGTGGGAGGGAGCTTCAGAAACTTGCCTCTAGTGCCGGAAGCTGACTGTGAGATGCTAATTAGACATGCAGATGGTGCATATTGACCATCCACACACCGCTCATTGCTTTAGGTTCTTTAGATTGCTTTCACAACAACCCCTAGAGGAATAGTCTTCACTTGTCAATTTACTGTATTTCCTTTCCTATAAGGTAGTGAAAAGCCTGTGGCTATAATCTTTATGTAGTTAAAAGAAATAATTCAAATGAGGTCTTTGGTTTATGTTTGTTTTCCTCTCTCTGATAATTAGGGATGAATCATGCCTTAGATTTATTCCCCTATGGGAAATGTTCATAAAACTTGCAGGACATGTACAACCAATTAGGGCAATAGATGGCAAGTTTTTGCCAATCACACATTACTCTTCTCTCACCCTCCCTTGCCTACCCTATACTCCCATTCAAACTTAATCCAGAATATGTAGTTATTTAGCTGTCATTTCATGAGTGTTGATTACTCAAAAATTACAAGACACCACTGAATAAGGCCATGCTTAGAACAGTGGGGCTGCCTACTTTGTAGTTCCCTACCCAGTCTACTCTAACTCAAAGCCGTCCCCAGTACCACATCCAGTGTGACTCTTTAAGAATATAAATCTGATCCTGCAGGCCCCCTGTTTCAGGGGCTCACTTCACTCTTGCTTTCTAGATCAAGTTAAAATTCCTTAGCATGTGTTCAAGGCTCTTTCCCACCTGGCATTCTTTCATACTGCGTTCTTCATTGCAGATGGCGGAGGTACCAGAGCAGCACGAGCTTCCTGCCCCAGTGCCTTTGCATAAGACTGGAGTCCCCCTTTGTTTCCTCTCTAGCACCCACTCATGTTTCAAAAGTAACTCAAGGGTTGTCACTTTTTTTCTAAAAGCCTTTCTTGACACCACACCTGACTTGACTAAATTTGGATTCTTTTTTTCTCTGTTTCCCTAGATACCTGAGTAAACCTCCTTAACAGTAATTATATGACAATTTGTTGGAATACAGTGGCATTCATGATTTGAGGCAGGGAAAGGAAAGAGAAGATTAAAGTAGGATTGATACCCAGAATTAGACGCAGCAGCCTTGATAAGAAAGAAATAAAGGAAAAGTTAAAGATAACATCAGAATTGTTCATGAATATTTGGAAGGTCCAGTGAGAATGACTGCAGAGATTTCTCTTGAATGCCCTTGCCCAGCGTTGCCTCATATAAATATTATGGAACAGGTGAGAGTAAGCAGAGGGCCTAGTCTCTGCATGCACATATAATATTAAAAGGATGAATTCATCACATTTATTGAGTGGCCTCTTTTCAGACATTGTCTTTGGGCCTGTGGTGAGGAGTAAAATATATTCCCCGTAGGAGGATGAGGAAACTGATGCAAACTAGGTCATGTCTCAAAGTTGGTAAGTGGCAAAGCTGGGAATAAAACTCTTTTCTGCTTGATCCTAACGTCTGTGGCGGTTACTGGGCTAACATTAGTGGCCTTAGTGAATGAACAAAGATGAGGTCAGCTGAGATGGAAACCTCGTGTGGTTCGACAGACCTGGATTGTTTAGCGTAACCTGCTCCAGTATCTCGGCGAAACTAAGGGGCGACTAAGCTTACCTGACATATCTTTAAATGTCCTGATTCATATTAATATATAATTGTAACGACCGTTAGAGGACTGTATCTCATTGGTGGGAATGGGGGACGGATCTCTGTACTAACATATTACTTTTCAATTGTCTTTTCAATTGTGATTTTCCCATCCAACTGTGAGCAACTTAATGCAGAGATCTTTTCTCTTTAATTCTTGATTCCCTAACGTCAAGTATAGTAGGTGCCCCATGGAAGACAATCAATGATTTTCAATGAATGTAGTTTATCAGTCTTCCAGATAGAGCCAAATGCCGAAACAAAAGTTTAGAACTCTCTTGACGGTTGATTTCCAGATTTGTAGAGTTGGAAGGCAATGAAGGAGTTGGTAATCCACCTCCATAAGCTGCTGACCATCTCATGTTTAGAAACCATGCTTCCAGTTTGCCTCCCATCATACCTTTTTCCTTCTTTGCAGTTTAGTTTTCTCAGGACTGAATGGCTCTTAGATTTACAACATTGGAGACTGACGAGCAGTCTTGGTGTTCAAATAGCCCACTCTCACCCAATAAAGAAAACCTTTTTTACAGATTTCTGCACATTTGGGGGGCTCAGCAGTGTGACTGGGAAGTAGCTTGTACTCCTGCCCAGGATGATGGCAGCAAGACAGCATGGGAAGCCTGTTGTTCAGGCGGCCAGCTGAGGGCCAGAACAGTGGATCTTTCCCGAAAATGTTTCCTGAGCTTTTTGGCTACTGTGTTTCAAACGAAAATATTGAAATGTGGCGCATGGCCAATATTTGTAGCCCGTTTTGCCAAGGAACCTTCACAGAGCTTATTACCAGGAGGATTTTCATGATTATTCCCATCACAATTAAAAAAAAAAAAAAAAGGAATTCATTTGAGAAATAAACCCTTGGGCTCAGAAAACAAAAACATGAGAACATCCTGAAGCCCGGCTTACCTTTGCCAAATTCTCTCCCGACACCAGGCAATTGCCCAAAGAAACTCTGACTTCCAGCCACCGTGGGTTTCGTAGAGAAATACTGAGACGGCTTCTGTTTTCACTTCATTCTTTCTTTCATGACTGCCTTCCACAAAATCTTTAGAGAGAGAGTTCTATAGATTTAGTATTCCTAAATCCATAGTGTTATAGAATCGAGTCCCTAGATTTGAAAGATGGGGACATATGACCAAAGTTCTAATGAAATACTCTAAGTCAAGTTGCCAATACTTCCTCACTGCATCATGACTTTGAACTGGGGGCAGCTAAAAGCACTTCCATGGCTATCTAGTTCTCTTTCCTAAACTATTCTGCCTTCACTGCAACATGTCCTTTGGTATGGGGATGGTTGGATGTTTTCAATTTCATATACAGCATTTAAATTCATAAGAGGGGTTGCCTGAGCTGAAATTGATCAAGGAGTCGTATGCTGGAGCTGGTTCGTGAGAGCTAGCTGTTAACTTTTCAGGAATTTGGAGAGCTGGTTCCTGGCTACGGTTGGGGTATTTACAGCACGGAAATTGTCAAACGCAACAAAGCAGGGCTTTTAATTTATTATTGGCTTAGAGCATGCCACTGAAAAGTGTTCACATATTAATTCATTCCTTCAAGCCTTTGTGAAAATGCCACCTCCTTTTTCAAGCTTCCTGTGATCCACTGAGCTAGTCTAAATCCCTCTCCCTTTATTTTGAAGCTCTTTTAAGAGATAAATCATTTTCATCCGGAAGGCACAGACATTTATCCACATCCACATATTTTGTTTTCTTTCTGGAATCTTAGTTTATTTTGTGTTGGATTGTTATCTGATTTTAAAAAATCCTTTAAAGTGTGTAGTGTGATGCTTTGCAGGTTTAGCACTCAGAAAATATTTTGTAAGTTGTCAGTAAAATGTTAGCCCACCAGTGATCCAAGATTCTAGTTATGCTCAATTTTTATCATTGCTGCCGTTAAAACTTTGGCTGAGAGTCTGCCAATGGGAACCATAGCGGTATCAGGATATGACCTGATATGTCATCCAAAGAAAGTAGGAGTGAGCGTGGAGTGGAGGGTGTCAGCCTCTGATTTAGTTTTGGCCCAGATAACACTCCTCACCTTTTTAAGGCTGGTCATTTGCTCCATTTCTTTGGTTATAAAATTGCTCTAACTAGGAAAGAGGGTAGGGAGGGATAGACCATTTTGTGCTTTCAAACTGATGAATTATTTCAGAGGGTACAGAAGCAAAAACATTAACCTTTTTTTTTGCAAGATAAGACAGCTATGAGCATGCTTACAAAAAGAAGGAGGATTCAAAGAAGGGTAAATGATTAAAATTTCATTCAGCCCTCTATTCACTTATTCATTCAACAAACATGTATTGGGTGGATAATATACTCTAATTTGTGTTTTGGACATGGAGGATAAACAGATAAATAAGAACTTATGCATCCCTGTGAAATCCTCTATTATCAGTAGGAGGTGGATAAAATGTATTTAGAAAGAGGTTTCCTCTAGATTATAGGAAATTTAAGAGCCACGTAGAATGGCAAATTTGGACCAGTTTTAGAAAGTGAAATGTATTGTGTCTAATAAGAAATAGAAAACTTTTTTTTTTTTTCTGTATAATTGGAGTTGAGCTCAGAGGGAGAAAGAGGGAGAGAGAGAAAGAGAGATAGAATGTAGGTCTGAATAGATCCCTCCTTACTCCTGCCCAGATTTAGACTTCCACAGATATATATAGATGCTGTTTATACCCAGTGGGGCCATTAGTGCTGAAGAGCTCAGCTACACCGCTAGTAATTAGGAAGAGGCAATGAGGAAACCTATTTCCCACAGGTCTTTGCCCTGTTTCACTCCCACAACTTTAGTCTGCTCACTTGTGCAATGCAGATACCTATAGCAATTCCGTTCTGACAGCGGCACAAAATAAATCACTGAAGGCCATTTTGCACTTGCTGAGGGACTTCAAGAGAGGATCTCAAAGTGAATCTGGGCTGCTGTGTGTCACAAAGGGGACCCGCATTTCTCTTTGGCTTTAAAGGATGTCCCATCGTGAGAATGAACTTTGGGTTTTATCTCTCCCTTTGAAATGGAATACATCAAAGTGAGACATCAGAAGGCAGAGACACAATGATTCCCCCATCCAAAGCCAAGTTCAAAAACTCAGAGATGAGTTGTGTTATTATGAAATTGTATTTGCTGGCTGAGATGGAGGACAAAGAAAGATTAACTTGCAAACATAAAACAGGCCTTGAAATTCCTATTAGTCTCAGGCCCCAGGGCACATACTTTTCCAGCAGGACACTTATTTTTTAGATGTCGGGGTGCAGTGGCACATGTAACACATGAGGCCTCGTTTTTTTCTCTGTCTGAAATGTAGAGTTATTAAAGCGAAGTTTCTTAATGATTAGATGATGGATGAGGAAAACCAAGTTTGGGTAAGTTGTTATTGAGAAGTATTTCCTTTGGGGGTGCTCAAGTTCATGCTGTTGACGGCTGCATCCAGTGTTAAAAGTGTAGCAGTGGTTTTCCACATGCCAACTCTCTAAAGCGTAATTCCAAGGAAGGTGCACCTACCTAACGTTCACTGTGCTTGAAACCTTAGATGATAATTAAACTATGTGTGTATCAATCATGATAAAGGATAAATGCTTTCCAGCCCAGCTGGATTTCGGTATAGAGAAAAGCATTTCCAATCTATCCATATTTGAGAAGTCTTTGGCATCTATTACTGTCTACCTTTTGCTCTAGTAGTACTAGAATCATTTACTTACTCATTTCACATTCCATCTATGGGGCAGGTAAAATTTCGATTCCTGGATCATACCATCTTCTGTTATCTTAATTTGGGTACCCCAGAGCCAGACCCTGACACAAGGATTTGAATGAAAAGAGTTAAAGGAAACATAGGTAGGGAAGTGGATGGTGGGGTAGGGGAGGGAAGGCAGCCAGTGAAAGGTACCCACCGACCCAGCTAGCTGGAGTTCCTGTTACCGTTGGCACTGGCCCAACTCATCTTCCTCATTGGTGACTGAATTCCTATCTTGCAGGATTGTTTTGAAGATTAAAATATGCAGAGCCAGTTACTGGGACCTGGCACACCATGACCATCTATCTTTATTATTTTTATTAGCAGCAACATAATGAGAGAGTAAATATCATATTCCCGGAGCTTCTGGAGTTTGTCTTGAAGGCAGAATTATTGTGTCACATCAGGGAAATGGGAAAAAATTCATATTTGATATCTTTTCCCTGAGTCTGTAGCTCAAAGATCTGAGGCTCTTCCATTTTGTACTTACTAATCGTTTTCATTTGAACACGTTAAACATTTCAGTGGAGCTGTGTGAGGTTTTACAACTCTTTCTCGTCTTACGTTGAGAATGAAAGGCATGTTTTCAGAGATGAATCGAGCCCACCTAAGCATGAATGAGAGGGGCAGAGGAAGCTCTCTCCTGATATCATTTCAGAGGTTAGTCATTTGTTAAACTCTGATGATGTGAGGAAGAGCCTGGAGAGCCATTTCTTTCCCCTTTGTCCCGTCTACGTGCAAATTTGAACTTTCATGGCAGTTTGTTTGTGTGTTAGGGTCCTTGTCACCCTGGAGAGTGCTTCAGATTTCCCAGATTAGGTTGGGTGGGTGATTTAAGGAAGGGGTTGTCACATTACATCGGCTCCATTTCAGAGGCACAGTGCACAGACTGGAAATCCATAGGAGCTTTATTTAATCCCAGGGATGGTGGCCTGGCTGAGGGGAGGAGAGAAGGAGTGTCCAGGGCCAGCAGCTGACCAGAAGTAGCCTCCAGCTTGTCTCTCTAAAGATGGAGAAACATAGCAAAAGGAGAAAGGGTAAGAGTACACCATGGTCTAATTAGCATTTGCTTCTTGTAGCCTTGGAAATGTCAGTCACCAGTTGGTAGCAAAATAAAGATGTAACATTAGTGATAATGAATTAAATTGTGTCCATTTGCATTGGAATGTCAGGATAATGATCTGAAATTACCATTGTATATATTCCCCTTGACAGTTCAAAATTGGACTCCAAGCTAATAGTATTTTGGATGAACTTTAAACCAATGAAATTGCTTTGAGTACACTCCTTTTGGCAAGCCATGCGGATATGAGAAAGTTAATTTACCTCTGCTTTTGTTCAAGCTGTTTGGTAATTGATGAACCTACCATAAAAGTTTTAATGAATAACCACAGGGACCATTTAACTTATTTACTAGGTAAAAGTGAAATGTACTTGATTACCTTCCCTAATCTGCTCTCCAAGCGAGGCCAACCCAGAATAAATACTGTCATTTTGTGTGTGTGTGTGTGTGTGCAATCTCTGTTGCACAAAACATCGCAAGCAAATATTTTCAGAAGGTCTGAATGGAGGAGTTGCATTTCCCCCCATTAGCTTCGATTTATAGTTCTGCTGCAAGCATTAGACATTGCGTAGGGAGGCCTTACGTCTCTGTGCATAAGGACTGGAGGCTGTGTTGCAGTGGGGTTATGTAGCAATCCACAGAATCAGCACATATCTTCACAGCATCTGTTGTGTGAATAACTCTCCAGCAACACTCCATTATTGTGAAGCAGTTAAAATAAGAGCCTTTTTCCCCCTCTGGCCTCCCGGAGCCTAATTACACTATAGCATGCTTTCATAAGTAGAGTCTTATTATGTGATAAGTGCCCACATGTATCTTAGTTTCCCATTGAATTGTGTTCCTTGGTACGTCTTTGTAGAGTGTTTCTAACGTGGAGCCACACGCAAGCAAAGGTTGCGTTGAACTAGTGGCAGGGTCAAAAGATGTGCTCTGTCCCATTCGTACCACGTCAGCAGGAGCTCTTCCAGCCTTGTCACCTACTAGCTGTGCCTTTTGGGGATCGTTAATTCAGCTCCCCATGCCTCAGTTTCCTCATGTGGAATTATGAACTGACACTAAAAGTCTGATGTGAGGCTTGAATGAGATAATGCCTGTGGAGCAGGTGATATGGTGCCTAGAACAGTGGTTCTCGCCTGGAAGGTCTTGTGAAATACAGATTCCGGACCCCAGTCCCAGAGATTCTGATTCAGTACGTCTGGGGTGGGGCTCGACAACTTGCATTTCTTCTAAGTTCTCAGATGATCCTAGTCCAGGGTCCACACTGTGACAACCACTAGTCTAAAAGATAAAAGATACTTGAGAATTTTGGTTTTCTTCTTCCAGGGCTGGGATAAATTGCTACATCAATATAAGGCCCTCCAGGGCTCCTGTGATGTTTTATACACATACAATATCTACCTACCCCAGAAACTGCCATAATCAGTGTTGAGGAGTGAATTAAATTGAGCTGTGATTTTTAGAAGCTCTAGAAGTGTTGTGTAGTGCATCAGAAAGCAAACACTGAAGGCAGGTTGCCTGTAATATGATCCCAGCTCTGCCACTTACTGTTTATATGTCTTTGGGAAAGTTTTGAATTCCTTAAGCCTGTTTTCTCATATATGAATTGGGTGTAGTAATAGTGTATACATCATCGTGTTGTTTATAATATCTCTATTCCTTAATCCTATAAGTGGTTTGCACAGTGTCAGGTACAGAAAACATCCAAACATTCCAAGTTGTCATTATTATTAGTATTTGCTTCTCTCCTCTACAACATCACCTCTCCCCCTATTGGGAAGAAATAAGATCCTTACCACGGTCCTCTTTCTGAAAGCTGTCATGTCACATTACAGGCTTTTCTGTGTTTTGATATTTGCCTCAAAATGCAACTATCCCTGTGAGTGATGACAGATGGGCATTATACTAATTTTCATTAAGAAGTATTTATACCAGGTAACTTAGTTCCTTTACATATGGAAGCAGGTATCCTGAAAAAATAGGTTTTATGGATGTAGCTGGAGGTACTGAGTCAAACCAAGGTGTCAGTTCCTGAGGGGAACTTACTTAGGGGGTGGTGGCAGTCGCATCAATAATGAAGGCAGAGCCTTAGGTGTGAAAATGGGCTTTAAAGGTCAACTTCTCCCTTTCCACCATTGTATCTTGGTCTGGCTCTATTCACAAGTGGTGAGGGCTCTGAAATAAAGATTGACCTGGAATGAGCATGGGATAAGCTCCTTCAACTTTGGGAAAAAATTATGAATGGAGGAATTATAATTATTAAAATAACGTGAATTGAGGAAAGTAATGAAAGGTATAAGTAGAGAGTGAAAACCATCCTTATTTTTATCTTCTACAGTATTTATCTTCCATAGCAACCACATTAGTTTTATTACTCCCCAAATTTTTCTATGTAGACACTTACACACACACACACACACACACACACACACACACAATATATTTATTTATTAAATCAAAATTATTATTTTATCCAGGCTGGTTTTAATGTGTTCTTTCTCTATAAATAATACTCATATATCATGGATGACTTTCTTTATTAAAAAATAACCTACGACATTATTTTAATGTCTGTATAGGATTCCATTGTTTGCATATATCGTAAGTGACATCAGCTCTATGAACGGTGGTGTGATGGATAGCTTGTATATGTATCTTTGTAACTTTTTCTTAAATTCTTCATGATAATATATGAAAACTCGAATGACTCATCAAATATTATGCACATTTTGCGGTTTTTGGAACAGTAAGTTAGTTACACAGAGTGAAGGGAAAGCTTCTTTTGTTGTAATATTTTGCTAGCTAGTGATCATGTATTCATTTATTCATTAATTATGAATGAGCTCCTGATATGTGCCAAGCCTTGAATACAACCATGAAGACGTGCAGATTAAATTTGTTTAAAACAGTGAAAAGGCCAATGTATTTTCACTCAGTGGGGGTGCAACGTATGTTTCACTCTTGGGCAGGAAAATGATTTTGTCCAGATCTGTTTATGTCACCTTGGCTGCATATTAGAACTACCTGGGAAACTTTAAAAAATACTAACGCCTAACCTCCTGTGTCGCTCTTCTGCATTCTGTGCTTGGTTCTGAGAATCAGGTCGCTTTAAAATTTCGCAGTTGGTTCTAGTGAGCAGCCAAGTGTGAGGCCTACTGAGCCAGGACACTTACCCCTCTCTCATCTGCCACTTGAATAAGACCCTGCCCTAAAATGCCAGTACTAAGCGTCGGTCTGTCTTTGTGTCCAGGCCTCAATCCACCTGGGGAATATAAGGAATATTTTGGGGGTAAGATGAATGCTTTCCTGTCATTTTTTGCCACATTGGAAAGGATCCTTTATGTATTTGGGGTGAAACTGAAGATCACTTTTTTTCCTGTTGAAACCTCCTCAAACTTGAGGTATGTGGGTTGGGTCTCAAAGTTCTCCAATTTCTGGCTGTGGTTAAACACACACACACACACACACACACACACACACACACACACACACCTACCTCTGACTTTTATGTGGTTGGGTTGTGTCAGTCTTTCATTGGGAGACTGTCAAACCCACACGCTCAGGTGACTACATAATTCTGAACCATTAAAAGTCTATTTTTCTTTTTAACAATACATATAGCTTAAATACTTGCTTTTTAAAACGAGAGTATGCTTCAAAGATACATTCTGGAAGAGCAAATTGCTTGGATGGCAAAGAGGGCTTGTATGAATCCCAATAACAATGAACCATTTGAACCTCCCAGGTGAATTCTACCGCCAGGCAGCAGGAACCCCTCTGTGCCTTTTCCTGCTGCATACCCAGAATCCCCCACATGTGGATAAGCCTAACGCCCCACATGTCCTCTAAAGTAATTCAATTTGTTTTCCCTGGATGGAGACATTAGGTTTTGAAAAATAGTAAAATGTGCTTGCCTTGAGCAATGTTTGAGAAAAAATGTGAATCTCCTTGTTACCATCTCTGAAGCCTCTCAAGAAGCTTTAAAAAATGTTCTGGTTAAAGGGATTTGCCTGAGTTGACTCCATTATAAACACAGGTGATAATTAGAAAAATAGTCAGCACCAACAATAAAAATTATGTCTCAAGATTGTTGCCTGCATTTGAATAAATCTCACTGTCACTTGTTGGTCATATTTATTAAGAAATCAATTGTTTTTTTAATCTTCAAATATAATAGGATAGATGTTCCTTCTTTACAATATTGTGAAAGCTCATCTGAGTTCAATGCTTTCTATGTGCCAGACATCGTGTCCAGGGCTTTATGTGTTATATCTCATTTAATCTTACAACTGGATGCGTGTGCACAGACCGGGTGTTTTTGAATGATAGCCAGTGAAGCTCACGACTCGTCAGCTAGTCCTGTGCACTGAGGTAGAAGGAAAAACAGAGTATGATCTTAACCTGAAGGTCATAGGGTAGAAGAGGCTGATGGTTTACAATAACCAAGTTTACTTTATGCAAGAAGGGAAGAATTGCTTTCCTCCAAAGTGCTGCACTATTCAGTGATCAGTGGCAATTCCTGGGCTTGCCTCATGCCATCTCCCTTGAGTGTAAATGGCTCAAGCACTCACACATCCACTGATGACGTGTAAGACTCTTTGTCTCAGGCTTGTATTGTTGGCAGGTGTTCAAACCTCTATGCACTGCCCACAAACTGTTTGCTCACTCTCACCATCTTCGGTTCTCTGGTTCCATATTCTATTATGTATGTTGATCCAGGGCTCTTTGCCTCCAGGACTCAACGTGTGACAACTTATCTTAGAACCTCCTGAGATGTGGTCTCCATGTCTCTTCAGCTCAGTGATGTAATATCTATTTGTTTAACACCCGCTATGTGCCAGTATCCTGCTAAGCCCTGTAGATACAAGAGTGGAAAACAAATCCCTTTAAACACAACATTGACGTGATACTATAATTGCCAATCTTCCTTTTCATTCTTTTCTTGTGGAATCTACTGTGTATGGAAAACAAATAGTTTAAGTCTCCTCCCACCTGCTTCTTAATTCCAGGAATTTACTTTATTAGTAGTGTAAATTTGACTTCTTATTTGGTTTACCTCAACCTTGATCTCCTTATTATCTATACAATGGCGATCATAATGTAAAATCTACCTGTGGTTTACTGTAGAAGTACAGAGATGCCAGAGGGAGAGAAAAATGATAATTTAGGCATTTAGTGTTGGGGAATGAAAAACAAAAGAAACTGCAATATTCATGTGATGGAATACCATAAAGCAACAAGAATCAATGTGTGAGTTTGTCATGTGTTTATATGATTGCAATAAATACAGTATGATGTTATTAATGAAGAGTGAAAAAGCAACTCACCCAACAATATTGTCTGTTGGTTATGGACACATATGTGTTAACGAAAGGGTATGAACCTGGATGGAAAGGGGGATACGAACTTCTTACTGATTTTACCTGAGTGCAAAAAGAGGAATTCATTAGGGCAGGGCTAAGAGCTCCCACCCTACCTATAACATTTGATATCTTACAAAAAGGTTTTCATCAAATATGACAAAAGTGCTAATTTTGCATTTTTAGGATGAATATGTGTCATTTTTCTCATTCTTGTTGGAATTTAAATACATTTTAATCATAAAACAAGAAAGGAAAGGGAAAGGGAGATAAAGGGAAAGCAAGTGGAAGAGGGAGTTGAGTGAGCTGTGCTTCCTTCTCTCTCAGCATGTTTGTCAGACAGAAGTGAGGGGTTGAGGAATTGCAAGTGGATTTAACAACCAGCCCCACACTCCATTATGCCTGAGGCATCCAATACTCAGAGAAGCATTCAGATAGGCTGCTGGGGAGGCACTGATTGTTTTGGCTGCTTCTGCTCTTGTGTGATTGAAGCAGCAGAGGTTTTACGAGCTTCAAACCCCAACTCTGATCTGAAAATGAAGTTAGGTGTTTGAGAAACAGCTGCTAGAAACAGCTCGGCTCCCTCTGGAGCCTCTGGTGGGCTTCAAAGCAGCTGCCGGAAGGGAGGGAGGCAAGCAAACTATCTGGGGCATGTGTGTTAATAAAAACAAAATGACTTCCCCTAAATAAAACATGGCTGGTTTCCCCAGGATGAAGAGTTCAATTCTAATTCCACATTTCTGTCTCTTCTGAGTTTTTGAGCAAAGAACTTAGAGGATCATCTTTTCTTACCCTTGGGGCCTTTGAGTTCATACAGGTCCTGGATTCCTAACCTTCTCGGCTCAGCCATTTCCCATCTGTGGGAAATGGGGCAGAGTAACCAACCTCTCGGAGCCTCAGTTTCCTATTCTGTCAGTTAGCTTAGACCCTTGTCATAATGTATATAAAGAACTTGAAAAATAGTAGGACTCGATGTAAGTGAATACCTTCTACTGACCGTATTCATGTACACATTCAGTTTATGAGTCTCTTTTTTTATTGTCTTCCTCACTAATAGGGTGGTCAGAGTCCCCTAGGACTTTCCAGGTTTTAGCACTGAAAGTTCTGTGTTCTGGGAAACCAGGACGAGCCAGGATGCTTGGTATATTCTGGCATATGACCGGCAGGGTTTGTTGTCCTCAAGAAGTTAATAATATTAACTCTTACTCCCCTCATCATTCTTGATGTATAAATTGTTATTGTTTATTTTATTGTTATTCGACAGCTTTCCATGCTGGAATATAAGCTCATAGAAAGCAGGAAATGCATTATTGTTTCTCCTTATATCCATTCTCAAAAACTCTTATATTTATAAGGGAGTCAAAAAATATGTACATACCCATTAATTAATACATGGGATCAATGGAGTTCTTTTCTTCCCAATTTTTATGATCTTAATAACATTAAGCTATCTTAGTCTTTATATTTCTATGTGAATTATACACACACATATAAAGAAACATTGAACACGTCTATCTCAATCACTGGTGCTTAAAATTTAGTGTGTTTAGGAATCACTTTGAGGTATTGTTAAAATACAAATTTGGGGGCCCTGTGCCTGAGAGTCTGAACAAATGACTAAGGATAGGGCCCAAGGATCTGCAAATACTCAAAGTGATGCTCGTGTCCCAGGAACACAGGGAGAAACACAGAGCTGTCCTCTTGTCCTGTGTAAAGGGTACACTGTGGTTTGCTCAGATGGTCCTGGTTTACATGAAACTCACAATAGTGCCCCCCTTTGCCTTCGAGGATCCCTGATCTGATGGATACATATATAGTCATCTCATTTATGAGTCTATGCATCGCAAAACTTAATGTACCCACAGATGGAGAGTTTTTGTTAGCTACCTCTCTAGGGATTTTTTTTTCATACCTTATAGCCTTCCTTATTCACTCATCAAGTAAAGTAAGCTTTTTTTCTCACTTTTAAAAATTGTGGAATTGCAAGTAGATTTGACAACCAGCCCCACATTCATCATCTTAAAACTTACGTGCTCAAGATACTGTTTTAACCTATGGTCTGTTCCGAATGGAATAGGAAAGCCAGTTCACTTCCATTCCTTCAATATAACGCTTAGAATTCCATAACGGAGATATTCTAGCCTGGAGCTTTAATAGAAATGTGATTATTATGAGAAATCTTCCTGCCCTTGTAGACAGGAATGTCTTCTCTGGGCGAACAACCCCAGGAGGGCCATCGGAAAATCCTGGTGGATAATTTTTTTAGAAGCCCTCATTGGGAGTGCCATACTTAGTCCCGTCCACACCTGAGTGTAGAAACAAGAACTAAATCCTCTAAATTTCTGAAGTTACCTGTTTCTTAAAGATTAATTGGGGAAGTGTATTTAGCCATGAGTTTTATACTTGGAAATGTATTTTTTGTGCTTCTTAGCACAATGAAAATGAGTCTCCTGGGCCAGAGGTTGTGGAAATTAGATTATTGGTGCCAGATAAAGTGGCGATTAAAGCTTCAGGCTCTGGGACCATACTGCTGGGGTTTGAAGTTCTGTTCTACCACTTACTTGCTCTGTGAAGTTGGGTAAATTATATCAGTTTTTTCAGTCTTAATATCTTCATTAGTGAATGGGGATGATAATGGTGTAATAGGGCATTGTGAGCATTACATAAAATAAGCCATGTGGCAGTCTCTTTGCTTGCCTTTGTGACATCTCCTTGGCACACCTCTGATTTTAGCCACAGCTTTGATGGATGATTTGGACTCACATTGATCATGTCTCATGTCAAGTATTGCTTATATCCTTGTTTTTTGCCCTGGGGCCTCCCCCAGTCCTTGGGAGCCCCTTTAGCGCACGTGCAAGGGCAGCCCAGAAGTGCAGAGGAGAGAACTTTCAACCAATGGGAAGTGAAAGTCAGTGGAGAAATGCCTCAGCCCCTTGTTGTTGTTCAGAACAATTTTGGATGTCATTTTGCATGCTTCTTAGAAGTCTTGGCAAGGTCAAGACCTTGTTGCCCAAATCAGTGACCTATGTAAACTATACTTAGTAGCTTTTGCTTCTTCCCCATCTCATTCCCCTCATTCCCTCACTCCTGTTTCCAAGGATTATTCCCCCCCCGCCCCCGCCCCCCCAAAAAAAAAAGTCCTCTCCCCACAAGCCCAGTCTCAAGCTCTAGGAAAATCAAACTAAGCTCTATAAAAGCACAAAGCACCATTTTGGGCACATGATAAACTCCTAGTGAAAGTTAGCCACTACTACTAATAGTAATAAAAATGATAATATTTTTTTCTTTTGCACTGTAGGGTGAGCCAGAGATCTGTATAATTTACAGTAAAGGAGACTTTCTGATTGTATTTTTGAAATTCACTTGAGATAAAAATTTTTTTCATCCAAACAGCTCATATACCCCCTACAGTCTTCATTTTACAGAGATAGATATCTATTGTTTTCTATTTTCTACCTCACAGAAATATTCTAAGAATTATGGTGAGTGCTTTTACTTAGTTCTTCTTCCCCTAGGCAGGAAAAAGGAAACCATGCAAATCAGAGGAATAGTTTGTATCAAACACCTGTTAATCTTTTTTATGTTTTACTGCTGCTTCCGCAACATGAAAGAGACTAGTTTCATTACTGCCGCTGGCAAGTGTTATTATTTGTTGAACTTCCACTGTCCTTGTATTTAGAAATGTAGGCCATCATTGACTTTTTGTTTTTCTGATCACTTTGCACAAATTCCTGTGGGTATTCTGAAGCTGAGACTATCTTCTCAGCTCATCCTAAATGTACAAATCTCATCCTCAATGACAAGATCTTTCAAGAGTTTAGCCATGCTTTCTGACCAGTTCTTCAGGTAAGAAGATTCTGGAAATGTAGGGGGCTAAAAGAAATGCATAATCATTGTGGAAAGACTACTTCTAACACTCTACTGCTTTCGAAATTTTCAGTGTCCTTGTTGAAGGTAACAACTTCTGGTTGGTCCTTGGTAGAGTTAAAGATAGACTATCTCACCTTTGTTTACCAAACCACTTCTTTTTAAAGATGTTCCTTTTCTTCAACATGATAAGGAAAATGGGTCTGTTTTCTTTGTCATCTTTTACTATTAAAGGGCTGTTTGTATGAATCTCAGTTGGTCAAGATTACTCATGACTAGGTTAGATGTCTCTCTGTCTGGTCTTATAATACATTGAATTTATTCAATCACAGTCAAGTAAATTGCCATCATTGTGTTTCTTCCTGAACTGCAAACTCCTTGAAGAAAAGTCTTTTTACTAACTAGTTCCTGACACATGAAGGAGCTTAATGAATCTTTGGTCTCATTTGCATATTACAGTTACTTTAATTCCACAAATCCCATTATACAGCTTCTCAGTGTCATAAAAGTGCAAGAATTAAATTTAAATTTTTATAATCCGGTCACTTATGACTATTGTAGGGATCATTTTGTCTGGGGAAGACATATCTTTCATTTAGTGTAAGTGATGGAAATGCATATTATGCAAAAGAAAATGATCAAAATTATAATGAGCTAGCAATAACTATTGTTTGTGTAATACTTTTAACATTCACAAGTAATGTAAAAGATAACAACAGATACCATTTAATAGCACCTCTGTATTAGGCACTGTGCTATGTACTTTGCATACATTGTTTTGTTTGTAATTCAACATGATTCTATGAACTAAGTGCTCCATCAAGGTTAAATATTGACTTGCTAGAGTTAGCACAGCCTGTAAAAAATGGATCTGGGATTCCAACCAAGGTTTGCCAGGCTCCACGATCTATGTATTAACTACAACATAATCTGTCTTACTTCCTATCCATTATCTCATTCATTCTTACTGGCCCCAGTCTATTAATTTCCCTCTTTTAGGGGCAGAGAAACTGAGATTCAGGAAGGTTCAATGCTTGGCGTTAAGCTTCCATGCTGGAAGGGGCAGAATTAGTAGTCAATTTGTCTCATTTTTTCCTCCCCTGCCCCATCACCTCTTTCACCTCCAATTTATATACTGTTTAAAGCAGTGAGGACTCATATGCTATGCTACGCATTTGAACTAAGCATGCTTTTCCACCCAAAAAGAACTCTGAGCAGCATCCCTAGAAGGCAGGGCCTGGGGCACAAGCTATGTATTCACATTTTTGGGGGGAGAATAATTTTTAGGAAGCAGAAGTGGGGCGGAAAGGAAATTAAGTGGGAAAGGAGAGAGAACGCTAAAGGAGAGAGCTGGTCCTGGCTTTGTGAAAATGAACCTGATTACTCAGTCTCATAGGATGTCTTCCAAATATATGCATGGATTTTTTTTTAATTTTTAGCCAGTTTTGAGGGAGGAAGGGGAAATAATGTATTCATGGATTCTCATCTCCCATTGTCCAAAGTTCTCCTCCGTTATATACCAGCTTCCCCACACTTCTTGGTTATTCTCAGCTCTTTTGCAGTAGCTCTTCTGGGAAGTTACCAGGAAAGCTGAATCCCAAGAAAATGTAAATATCCATGTAGCAAGGCAGAATATAGGAGGTAATCCATGGGCAATCTCCACCTGGTCACCTGTAGTTTAGAGGTCTCTGGTCCACATAATGGCCCCTGGGCCTGAAGGGACCAGCCAGGGCACCCGCACAGGCACTGAGCTAGTCCTTAGAGCAAAAGGAAAACCTGAACATGTGTGAAGATGCAGGAGCCATGATGTGGTCACATCAAACTGCCACAGAAGATTATCACAATTCCAAAAAGCTCTGCAATGTGTGACAGAAAAAGATGAACGTGGATTGAAGGGAATTGGGAATTCTAGAAAAACTGAGGATGTCCTCAAGAGGATGATTTATCTCCCCAGGAATAAGTGACAGCTTTCTGTAGTATCTAAAAGCAAGGGTTGGGAGTTTGAAAGACCCTCAAAGCCCTGGGTGGGTTTGATCCAATAACATCGCATGTGCACATTTACACATTATGTCAGTGGTTTATCTAATAGCAGTTTACTCTGAGCAGGTGCTCATTACACCTTATTACATCATTATCATCATGTAATACTATCTCTGCACACCTATGTGCTCAGATGTCCAATAGGAGCCAGGCTTTTCCACTCCTAGTTGACCTCACTGTATCTCACTACACATGCCCATGAGCTCACAAAGACACAGCCCCTGCCAGAAGGATAGTTGATGAATTTCAAAACCATCCCTGCAATGAGGATGAAAACCTCCCAGCTACAGCCTATTAGAATGCAGTTGTTGTCAGGCAGTCTTCCTAGAAGGTCCTCAAAAGCATAGACAGAAAACCATGGCTGAGATAATTGGGGAGATGTTTAAACTCCATGGTCTAAAGCATAAGTTCCAACTTACCATATCCCCCGCTAGGAAAGAGCTTAGACTGGATAGCCTGGATGAGCATTGCCTCAGAATGTGGGAAGACCTCTTGATATTTATTTATGTGACAGTCTCAGGTACTTCATGGGAGATAATTCATATTGAGGAAGAGAGAATGAGATGGAAATTTGGTCCCATGAGAAACCACCCTTCAGCAGAAGGAGAAGAGATGTGCCCCTTCCTCATCCCTCTAGACTATATGAGTCCTATATGAGCAGGTTGTTACAACAATGAAAACTGAAACAGATTATTTGCCTATCTTTTCCATTGGGAACTGTCAAAACTTGCACTGGTCACAAGGGCCGGAAAGTGGTGCCTGTAGCATCTCTGTGTCTGTTTTCCTTGTGTGGTGAGCAAGGATAGCAGTTCCGGCAGCAACAGCAGAAGCGTAGTTCCCAGCATCAGAGGTCAGCACCACGGACAGAGACATCCGTATCCTTGGTCTCCACTACTAGCAACCTTGGTCCAGGCCTCAGTAACCGTGGTGTCATCAGCAGCTATATAGTGTTGCCTCCAGCTGGCTTGCACAGCAGTGGGTATATCTTTCTTAAGGGAGATAAGGGCTGTAGAACAGGCATCCGGGTACAGCTTCAGGAGTGTGCTCTTCTGTGTTCTTGAAGGATGGGAGAACTGCCTATGGGGGAGTGTTGACTGTTCCTAACACACCCTTTAGAGGCGAAGATGCTGAGGCCCTTTCAGCACCACTCAGTTGCTGAAGGAAAATAAATTGCTCTACACTCTATAGGAGGCAGGGGATGGATTAGTTCAGAGGTTTATAAACTTTCCGGAAAGTGCCGGATAGTAAATATTTTAGGCTTTGTGGGCCTTACCGTCTGTTACAACTACTCAACTCTGCCATGGTAGCACAAAAGCAGTCATAGAAAATACATAAAAGTGTGGCTTTGCTTCAATACAAATTTATTTACAAAAATAGGCCGTGGGTCAGGTTTGGCCCATGGGCTATAGTTTGCCTACCCATAGACTAGTTAGAGCATCAGCACAGCCAGATCAAAAGAGAAGCTTCTTTTTATCTCTTATGCATAACAGACCAGAAAACAAATGCCCTTTCTGTTTCTAATACTGTGCCATTTCTTTGTTTGCCATTAACATTTTATTTTGACTTTATAACTCTTTAACTGCATGAAACATTTACATAAGACAGTAAAGTATAGTGATGTATTCATTACTTTTTATTGCTGGGAGGATAAGTGAAAAAAATGTACTCACCAGCTGCCATAGTCAACTGATAAAGTTATATGTTCTCCGTTCATCGATCAGTATGTAAAACAGTATAAGAAATATATATTCAATTATTTTATAAACATAATGTATGAAACTCATAATTGCTTATAACATTAAATCTCAACTAATTCTGAGAGAGACATGAGGCAAGGGAATGACTGAAAAATCATGTCCCAGGAATAATATAATCTTCAAGATTATGTTCAATATGCACATTAAGCAAAGAGAAAACAAGACATGAAATTTAGCATCAAGGGAATACTCTTGCACAGGTCGACTTGAATATTTAAGTATTTCTCTCTTCCAATATAATAAGTAGGGTGAATATGTGTTTGTAAAGGAATGTGGGATGCGTTATGTATCACTAAAATAGGGTTTTATAGGTATATGGTTGTAATGTATGTTTTTATACAGATACATACATACTTATACACACACACACCACCTGTATGCTTACTCTTTACATACATATATGTGCATACACACAGATATACACATATTTCAAGCTCTGTTTTAATCTTATTTTACGTAGGCTCAGGCAGCCTAAAGATGTCAGTATCCGCCTTATTTTTCAATCCAAGGAAGCATACAACTAGGTAGGTATGGTCTATTGAAGACACCATATTGCCAAGTGAGTCAGGATTCAATCAGCGTCTTCCCATTCCCACTGCCACCCCCTCTCTCCAGCTCTCCTGGTGTCCACCTCCAGTCAATAACTCTTTCCCCCTCTGGAAATCCGTTGTAATGTACTGCTCTTTCCATTGAGATGGTCTTCATTATTTTTTCTTTCAAATTACTATGGGCTTCATCTTATTTGTCATTAGGAATGCAATAATGCAATCACTTTAAAAAGATTTATAGTTTTTCAACACTGAACCACATTTTCTGCCATTCTGCTATCATGCTGCTGTAGATATTTATAAGTATTCTGAGATAGCAAATGAGCTCTTAATAAGTGTTATCATTTACAACTACTTATTTGTAATTTAAGGTCTGCTGAATATTATAAAACCAAAAAACCCGTGGAACTAAATTAGCTGAGGCTGATAGAAGACCAGTTCTCATGCTTAATTCCTGATTTCCAAAGATTTTATTCATTGAACACTCTCATTCTCATGGATTGACTTTACAATATTATACTTTTGAACTAATAAAACAAATGTGCACTAATATATTTTATTAGTTTTATCAGTTTTAACTTTTATCAGTTTTCCTATATGTGTTTACTATACACATATATGGAAAAGTCTATATTTTGGAAAATTTTCTGCTTAAAAACAAAATGAAAAATCTGTGAAACAATAAAATAATGTTAAAAAGAGATTTTGAGAAGTAATTGTGCCATATGCTATTTAACCAAACTAGGTTCAACTTGAGAAATCAGTATTTTAAAGACCATTTTTCTGAAACTGAATAGCCCAGTACTCCCACAGAAACTCATTCATGGGTCCCTGGTATAAAGAATAGTAGAAACCAGACCTACTGTGTCAGAGCTGGAGATTGAGCAGTTGGGTGTTTCTGTATCACTCTGAGTTGCCTCTCAATTTTATTCTTTTATCCAACATATTTCTAATGTATACCTGGCACTTTTCTAGTCACTGGGTTAAATAAAACAGGCAAGATTCTTATGCTCAAGGAACTTCCATTCCACTGGAACAAAACAAACAAGAAGCATAATAGTAATACATACGTTATTATTTCCATGATAACATTGATACCTAAATATTACAAGATGGAACAGGCAAAGCTTTCATCTCGTTGAGAGTGCGAGGCTGGAGAGTGGTGTTTTAAACAGGTTGTCCTGGCCAAGTCCCATCGAGAAGGTGACATTTCATCACAGACTTGAAGGGGTTGACGAGATGAGCCATGTGAACTTCTGAGGAAAAATTATTATAGGCAGAAGGCGTGGCCCTTTCGTAGGTACTGAGGAAGCAGAAGAAGCAGTGAAGGGCCTGATGTGCTGTCCTGGAAAGATCAAGGGTGAAATAACAGGCCCTGACGACCCACCTCTCCCCACGGCCACGGATCTTACAATTCCTTCCAGACCCGTGGTTTTCAAACCATTCTTGCAATCTTACCTACCACTCAACAGACGAAGACACTGAGCCCTAGAGATTAAGCTACAGGCTCAAGGTCACAGAAATGCTATTTTTTAGCTATATTTAGCCTTTATAGCACCGCCTTGTTCTTCAAATCTTAAAATCCTTTTTTTGCCCCTAAGAAAACGCCAAAGAGCTTAAACCCCTCTTTCATGATTGCATAACCAATAAATGTTAGAGATGGAATTAAAACCCAGTTCTCTCAGTTTTTAAGATGGATGCTCCTCTCCCTTCTATGTCTCAAGGCACCTGTACATGGAGAGAGGGAATCGTGTGAAATTGCCTCATAACACGTAACAGATGCAAGTACAGATGGGCAATGTGCAGTTTGCTAAGTTTCCTAGAGAGCAGAATAGGATTATAAAGGTACAGTTTGTCATACTGAAGACTCTGAGTCCGTTATAATGGTTTGTAACCAGAAGAAAGGATCTCTTTAGAATTTGTGAATGACTTCAGTGACAGAGAATACTGACTCTTGTCTCAAGTTTCAAGGGCTGATTGGATTCCTTAGGCCAGTGACTCTCAATAGGAGATCATTTTGCCATCCAGGAACAGTGACAATGTCTGGAGACATGTTTGAATGTCATGACTTGGAGTTGGGAATGCTGCTGACATTTGACTGCTAATCATCGTACAGTGTACAGGACAGCCCTCCTCCTGCCCCCCGCAAAGGAATTATCTAGCCCAAAATCCTAGTAGTGCCAAGGTAGAGAAACCCTGTGCTAGTAAACGGGGGGAGAGAAGGTGTCATTTGGGAACTAGAGTGTCTGAATTCAGAAAAGCTACTATTAGTATTATATGCGTACTTTTAATCAGGAAGACCGATCTAGCTGATTTGCAAAAACAGAGACTAGTATAAGAGGAACATTTCTTGGCATGGAGGAACATGATGCATTGAGGAAGAAGGCAAATTCCAAAGCATATAGAGGTGAGACCAAATTTGAGCTGCTACCTCTTTTAGGGGTGCCATTACTTCTGAAATTCTCAGTTTCTTTATCTATAAAATGGGAAATGTAAAAAAAATATGCTTCACATTGTTTTGGGATTTTTAAAAAACACACACAGTTTCACCCAAGTTGGGAACCACGAAGCAAAGGTTAGTTATTTTTACTGAACATCTGTTTTACTCGAGCAGATAATACTATTAAATGATGGGAAATGAGGTACAAATCATTGTCCCAGTTTCCGTGAGAAACTCTGAGAAGTATTCTGAGTTAGATGTCAGTTTTATCTTGGTGAAACCGGACTCAATTTTGATCTACAGATGTCACCTGTTTGAGGTATGTTCTGCTAAATTTCCCACCCTCCCAAATCTGGTGAGGAAGGAAGAGTATCTCACGGAGAGATTGCAGGCAATATTTCAAGGATAAAAATCATAAGATATTTTTAAGGGCTGGCTGCTAAAAGGCTACACTTCGTTGGTGTTTTTTTTTTTTTCTTTTCTAATTATAGAATGATGAATGTTAGAAAAGAAATTGTAAATTGTAGGGAATTACTAAGTAAGATAATGCACAAAGAGTTAAAACCAACTTCAAAGTCAACGTTTGGTAAAAATCAATGTTAACATTTTGGGTTCTAGCTGATTTTAGTACAGCTGATTATGAGAGTTTCTTTGCAAATCGATCTCCCCGTTTTAGATAGGTTGATTTCCCCTGTTTTTTCATTACTGAAAGCAAAAGTAACGATTCTGACTCCTTGTCATTTAAAGAGGAGAAGATTTATTACATGTCACCGAAAGGGCAGTGCTGGAGCAGGGACAACGTGAGGGAGCTGTAATCCACGTGCTCTCGAGTGGCTGTGCTGGCCTCCCGGGTCATTCTTTGCGTGCCCCTGCGGCTCAGTCATCAGGAGCTGGGACTGTCTGTCCACAGAAATGCTGCTGGAGAAGAGACTCAGAAGTGATCAGCTCCTCACCGGTTGCGTGTCACAGTCTGTTTTAGATGTGTCCTGTTTTAGACATCCAGCGGAGTTGTCAGCTGTACTTCTCCACTGACAGATTAGAGCATGTCAAGTAACTGTTTCTCCTACAACTTGTAAGCAAGAAGTATAGTGAAGTGAGCTTTTGGTTGGAATTCAGACATAGTCAAAACATGCTAGGAGACACAAATTTCAGTTTTGCTAAAGCATAGGGCAGCAGGGTGAACATAAATCTTTGTTCCTTATTTTTGGTTCCAAAGAGATATTTTGTGTTCAGTATGGGAAGCAGGGCTGTGTTGTAGTTTACAGGGCTCCTATTGGACGGCCAACGAGCTCTCTGGAGGTATCATGGGCACGCTCTACCATAGGGTCTATCTTTCCTCTAACACTGCAATAATTGTGTGATTAATGGGTCCTTCTTATTTATTAAATTTATTGGGGTGACATTGGTTAGTAAAATTACATAGGTTTTAAGCGTACATTTCATTCTTTCTTTTTTAAAAAAGTTTATTGGGGTGACAATGGTTAGTAAAGTTATATAGGTTTCAGGTGTACAATTCTGTAATACATCATCTATATACTGTGTTTCCCTGAAGATAAGACCTACCCTGAAAATAAGCCCCAGTTAAGATCGTCAGCCAGATGGACGCATTTAATACATTACGACAATGTTCCAGAAGAAGATGACATGACTGTATTTGAATAAATGTAGATTGTTGTACATGAAAAAATAAGACAGCCCCTGAAAATATGCCCTACTGCGTCTTTTGGAGCAAAAATTAATATAAGTCCCTGTCTTATTTTCAGGGAAATATGGTTCACATTGTATGTTCACTTCCCAGAGTCAGTTCTCCTTCCATCACCATATATTTGATCCCCTTTTCCAAACTCTTCTACCACCCCCACCCCTTTTGTTGTTTGTTTTGTTTTGCTTTCAAGATTGTCTCATGGATAGATGCTATGGGTATATACCTATACTTTAAATATAACCAGAATTATATGATTTGGTAGTAATTATCTTTTCACTTTTAGACTACAGCATATTTTATATTTATGTTAAAAATCCTCCACTATTCTTAACCAAGGGCTAACCTCAAAGTATAATGGGAAACTTCCTAGTTAATTAAAATGCATACTTTCTGGCTAAAGAATAAAGTTCCTTATATTTCATTTCTTTTTTGATGATAGGTTCTAAGATAATATAGATATCACATAATTTCCCCTGTATTCAGTCCATTGTAACTTAACAAAGAGAAACTTTGCCTTTGAATTTCAGGAATATATTTCCTCCAGAGATAAACTTGCATAATATTTGCTTCGGAACCTAGGAGTTTAATTTATAATTCCCCATTCTGTTCAGCCACTATCGGTGGAAGGCAATAGCAGATGAAAGATTAAGGGGAGGAGTATGAAAACTGACAGTATTGTTATTAGATTTTCAAAACGTTTTACAGGTATTTCTGCACGATTTATATTAGAATGTGGCATTAGCAGCATTTCAGGTTTCCTTGGAGGTGCTACCTTTTGGGCAGTGAGCAGTGCTGTAAACTCAGCCTGACCAAAGTGATGGTGAAGCCTACACATCCCACTTGCTAGAGTCCTGACATAGGAGCAGGATTTAACATGAGAAGAGCTTTTACTACATTGTTTGCTTGTCTATGTAAATTGAGTTATTGAATTTTAATACTACAAATACAAAAAGGACATAAATCATAATTTTATAGCTTGAAGAAAATGGACTCCACCCAGATCAAGAAAGAGAATATTGTCAGGACTCCGGGAACACTCTTCATGGCTCCTCAGTCCTTATGCCTTCCTCCTCATTGGCACCTTGCATCATGATTTCTAAAACCAGAGATTGGTTTTGTCTGCTTTTGAACTTTATGTAAATGAAATCATGAAGTACGTACTCATTAGTGTCTGCTTTTTTTTCTTTCAACATTTTGTGTGTTGTATTCATCCATGCTGCTGTATGTAGCATTAATTCATTTGTTTTAGTTGATGTGTGCTACATGTAAGAAAATACCATCATTTATGTATTTTTTTACTTATTGTTGTGGGTGAATATTCGAGTTGCTTGCAAATTATGGCCATTATGAGCAGTTCTGTTTTGTTTCAGCACTTTAAAAACACCAAAATTTTGTGGAGAAATAAAGCTATTTGTCTTGATTTTACCTCTTGAAGGAGAGGTGGGTTTTTTTTTCTTATTGCTTTTAAGAGTTTCTCTTTATTTTTATTTCTATAAATTTTACAAAGATGTATTAATTGTGTTTTTCTGTGTATTTATTCTGCTTGAAATTTATAGTGCTTGATACCAGTTGTTTGGTTTCATTCAGCAATTTTGGAAAGTTTTTGTTTCTATTTAAAATTTATTTAAACTTGACACATTTTCTCTCTTTCCCTTTTGGGTTTTTAATTACACATGTATTAATCTTTTTCATGCTCCTTTACTCTCTTTTATATATATTTTATCCCTTTTACAATTTGTGGTTCAGACTGAATAGTTAACTGACATCTTTCAAATCAGTAATCCTCTCTTCATCTGTGTCTAATCTGCTATTAAATCCATTCTATTGAGTTCTCAAGTTCAATAATTGTATGTTCACATCTAGAATTTCCTTTGCTTCTTTTTATAGATTCCAGTTCTCTGATGATAGTCTTCATCTTGTCATTTTTTTTGAAGATAACAATTAGTTATTTTCAGTCTTTGAAACTGATATCTCAATTACCTGTTAGTCTCTTGCTATAGTCATTTTTTCCCCTCTTGGTTCTATCTGTTAGGATTTCTATTAATTTTTCATTAAATGCTGGTTATTGGCCATGGAAAATCGAAGAAACTCTCAATGCGCCTTTCTCTAGTGTAAATGTACACACGCAGATTACCATAGTTCAAGATAGGTTGAGTTGTTTCCAGTCTGGATTTCAGTCTCTTTAAGTCCTGTTCTTTTTATAATTCACCCTTACTTCTAAGGTGTAGTCTTTTAGGGTTCCAAACTGAATGCCTGACATATTCATTAGAGCTTTTCTTCCTTGTTGGGGTCTATACACCAGCTTCATATATCCCAATCGCTCTGTCAACTCTTCCACCTCTTGGCTTCTGATTTAAGCTAAGATTTTCTTGACTTATGCTCATGCAAATTAGTGGAAACTTCAAGAGGGAAATGAGTAGAATTTGGGGTCACCTCAGTTAATTGTTTTCATTACAGTATCTTGGCCCCTCAAGTCTCGGTGCCTTGATAGTTCTCATGCCTTCACGCAGATAGTCAAAGTTTTATCTGCTCCTAATTGGTACACCATTACCGGAAATGGAAATTACAGCTATCCTTTTATATCTCATTTGACCAGGAACTTCTCTCTTTTAGTATTAATCAAAATTGCAATGTTACGTTTATTTGGATGATCCTGTGAATAGTATTTGTCTCTCCCATTGGACTGTAACATTCCCTTCAAGAGGGGAGTGCCCCTGTGTGTGTTTGTGAATCATTGAATCCCAAGTGAATAGAATACAGCATTATGTTCAAGTAGCAAAGCAAGAGTAAAATTCAGATCTAGAACAACAACAACAAAAACCTGAAAAGGTCATCAAGAAACATGTTAATTTGTGTCATGAGCTGGAACTTGGAAAAATGGCTGCAAACAGTGGTGGAGAGTGAGGCCAATATTTTATTCAAGCTTTAGGAGAACTTGTAGGCAAAGAGGGTATTATTAGAAGCTCTGACACTTTAAATATCTGGACTCTCAAATATTTATGAGGGTTAAAGAAGATATTGCTTTGAAAGTCCCCATTGTAATGCATAGAAAATATAATAGGTATTCAGCCCCAGTGGCTGTCATAGTCCCATTCCCAAATAGTGAAAACTGATCATTGTAATTCTGTGTGTTTAGAATTCCCATGCTCTATATTTTCAAAGGAGACAGTGCTGTTGATTATAGAATCTTTTACAATCTTATGTTTGAAAGAGACTTTGGATATCACTGATATACAATAAAATACACTGGAAGCGTGTTGACTCCCTGAGGGTCCCAACTAAAAATAAATAAGTGGAAAGTCCGTTTTACAGTCTGGTATTAGGATTGCTTTGGGGGTAGAGAAAAATTGTATTTGACAACTTTGTTTAAATGAATCGTGAATGAGTAGAATGTTTCATACAAGATGGTTCAAGTTAAAAATAAAGAACTGTTTTTCAAATTCTAAGTGTCATTGATCCCTTGCAAGTTAAATAAGAGGTTGGAAAATCATCTCAGTATGACAAGGAACATAATACTGTTAGTGTTGTGCCTCAGAATCTTCTTTCTTTAATCTGGGAAGGAGACGATTTATTTATTCATTCAGTACGTGTGCGTTGAGTGAATACCATGTGCCCGGCTGTGTCCTAGGCACATACAGCCAGGTTGGTGAGGTACTGTTTCACCTGAAACATTACGAGGCACTCAGATATGGTAAATTGAGTGTGTATAGCTGCATGTTGAGTGGTATGAGACAACCATAAATGAAAGTCTGAATGCATTTACATAACAGAGAGTCCAATAGGACGTATTCAATGCCAGGAAAAAGCTAGTGTGGCATAAATAGATTCTGGCCCAGACTCCTGCAGGGCCTGAGCATATCATTTTCCAACAATGCAATTTTTAATGCACCTTTCCGTGGAATGGCCCGAAGCTGGGTTTAAGAGCAATATCTAATGTCATAGTCAGTGTATGATGCAGATGCCTCTTCCATGAGACAGTATAGCTTAATGATGAAGGGCGGGTAGGCAAGCTGATGTCAAATCCTGATTCCATCACTTGTTCACTGGATGACCCCAGACAAGATGCTTAACTTCTGCATCTTCATCTGTAAAATTACAGTAAGGAAATGATTGTACCTATTTCACAGTGTTGTTAAGTCTTGAATGAGATCATGCATGTTAATGCTTTAATTGTTAGATGCTGCTAGATTTTCTTAGATGAGACTAGATCTGATTTACTGGGAAGGTGAAGCAAAAAATAAAAGAAGATGTGTGAGATGACAACCTCACTCTTCCCCACCCTACCAAAAGACACCTTGACAAAGCAGCACCGTTTCCAATTTTTAGAATGGCAATTGAGAAGAGGTGTGACTGTTAGAACATTGTTGCCAAAATCTTAGTGACCCTTGACAAGCACCATTAGTCAAAACCCCAGCAAGCACAGTGTGCTCAGCAGGGGTCCACAGAAACTCGTCAGTTTGCATTGTTTTCAACAGATGCTCCAGAGCCAAACAATCTGTGCGGTGGGTTAGTCCTACCCACACACCATCGACAGAAGTGACCTGACATTTACAATAATTACCAAGGAAAAATATGGACATCTAACAGATTATATGAAGTTGCTGTTATGTTCAATTATAGCTCCTTGTAAGATGGCTGGAGAGGACCTTATAGCAATTGAATACTAAGAAAATCCAATAGTTTTTTGCTCTTGTGTCTGAAATTATTCTCTTTTTATCACCAACTGTCATATTAATTCCTCTGTGTCTAAAAGGGAGAATGTATCTGCTATTTTATAAAGACAGAAACAATTAATGGTGAACTTAATTCTCCTGAGTATAACCTGTTACAGAGAAAGAATTAATTTCACCTTGTTAAGAAGCTATTATAAGATGTCTGCTTACCTGATCTATTTAGTCTGTTTATATAATGAGAGAATATTCCAGCCCACTTCATTATGGAGTTGCTACCATGTACTGGGAGAGCTACTAGGTTCGGGGATACAGAAATGAGAAAGACAAAGTCCGCTTCCTTGAGGAGTGAAAAATGCTGTAGCAGATACATGGTACATGCACTGGTGGGTCAGTGTGAAACACCAGGGTAGGTGCAAGTGATGCGGGAGCAAGTCCACAAGAAGGAGAGAGGTCACTTGGATGTTAAACTAGATTTGGAATCATCATACTCATGGATGTTAAAATCCCTTAGGAATCTAAGATGAGGGAGTTCATAGGGATTGATGGGGATCCTGTTTACATGGTCGTAGGTAAATTGTAGGTCATGAGGAAGAGTTGCTAGGAGATGGTAGGATAGGCTTTTATCCAAGAAAAGAAGAATGATGGTTCAGTAGTTGGAAGACTGAAGTGCGTTCTCCCATTCCAACTAATGGGCTGTGGGAACATGATTGGTTTACATGGGAGAAGACTTACCTGAGAACCTCACTTCTCTTAAGAAAGGAGGGAGAGAAAAACAATTTGTGAAATTTGAGGATGAGAAGGAATTTAGAATATGAGAATGAGAGTTCCAGAAAAGTAGATCAGAAAAGCAGAATTATAGAAGAAAATAATTGACTGGAAAGGTTACCCTGTTTGATGACTAAGGATTATGGTGGTGAAAGGGATCACAGGAAATGTCTAACTTTCAACATCTTAAAGTATTTTGCTATCAGACCAGATCTGGCCCAGCTTCAGCATCCTGAACAGTATTTAGCTTGGTCTCAGAGATCTCTGTAACAGTTTGCAAATAGGCTGATGAGTTTCATGTTCTTGGTGGTGGTTATCTTTTAGCCTGAAGGACAATATCAATGGCCCTGGTTAGGAGGTTCTGGAGAGACTTATTCTGAACAAGTCTTACGCTGTTTGCTTAAGTCTTGCTATAGGTGCATAGAATGTGTCGAGTTCCCTGAGTTATTTGAGACAATGCAGTGACTTTTTGACCTAAAGATGAAAAAAAATTTTGATTACAATAACCAGCATTATCTTATTCCTTATTCTTGGGGTATATAAACACAACTTTGTGAACTGAGAAAAAGAAGATTCATATAGTTAAGATATTAACAAATAGACTTGTCAATATTTTATGATCAGTGAATATAGATGAGAGAATACAAATAAAGGATTGCCGGTCAGCTGCTTCTTTGCTCTCGGATTGCTTGCCCTTCCCTTGCTCTGTTTTTGTAACAGGCGAGTGGATTTCCTTTGCCTTCTGGCCTCCAGTTAGATGTGGGCAATGGTAGGCACTGGCAGAGTACTGGAGGGCAGGAGAAGGGGACATTCAGGACTTTTTCTTTCCTCTCTCTCTGTTTCTTCTGTCATCTCCTGCAGCAACCCAGCCTCCTCTGTGGTTCCAGCTCCCACAGGAAAGCCCTTCCTTCTGTATTATGGGTACTGATACTACAGTTCTCACCCTCAGGATGGGCCTGGCTTCTGGGCCCGAAGTCACCAATTCCTCCTGTAGTTTGCACAGCCCTAGTACAATAGCCCCTTCCCGCTCTTGCTAAACTCCTGAGTCACCTCACAATCATCCTTGGCTCTTTTATTTCTTCCAATATCTAAATAACCCATTTTCGTGAATGTAGTCCCTCCCTTTGAAAGACCTAATGAGGTTTCTTATGTCCTTTCTTTTTCCCCTAGCATATCCTCCCTGTTAGACAGGGCAAAGATCCTATAAAAATGACTTGATCGCAATCGTCCATGATGGAGTATATGGCCAACTGAGTGGGGGATGTAGGTTAAGGCTCTTTTCTGAAATGACCTTCATGACCTGTGCATTTCCAGATGCATAAGCCTCTCTGAATAATCTTCCTTTCTTTTAATTAAAAAGAAATTAAGTTTTTAAGGCCTCACATAATTGTAGTCAGTTTAGTGTAGGTACCTGAAATCTTTTGCCACATCTTTGCCAAGTGATTTAAGTCATAAAACCTTTTTTTTTTTTTAAATTGGTGGGGAGTGGAGACTGTTTGAAAACAGTCTGGAGGCAACTCTAATTCTAGAGGCAACCCCTGTGCCTGGAAATCTTTCATTATTTCAGTTTCTCAATCTCAGCATCTGCTCATAACCTTCAGAAGTAGGGCTTTTCTGATGAGTGATCTAGGAAAATAAAGGCAATTCACAATGCAGTTGAAAATAATGTTACAGAATGCAAGGACAATGACAATTGCCCAGGACACTCAGAACAGCTTTTTACTGCTCTCTAATACATGCGTTCTGAATGTCCTGGGCAGTTGTCTTCCCTTCTGCACTGTTAGCCTTCTGCCGTAAGTGGCGGCAGGGGATGTTTTACAGGAAGGGAGACACCCTGATGGGACTAAGCAAACACTGGGTTATCACACAGAGCTGAAATACTGATGCCGTGGCATTCTACAACCATCAAGCATCATCTCTGGCTGCTATAACTCAGACTGGATCAACAGTCCCCGCATCTAATATCAGGAGCTGACACAAACAACATGATGAACTGAATGGACCCTGAACACAGAAAGTGAAGATTACTCAGCGAGCATTTAATTAGTACCTCATATTCTAGGCCACATGTTTCAGGGTCATCATCATTGAAACTCTGGCAGCCTCTGAAGACCTAATGACTACACACAACACACACACACACACACACACACACACACACACACACACACACATTTTTTCCACAATGAATAATTTAGAGAAAAAAAATTGGAGAGGTAGCTAACCAATGTACGTAATCCTGTTTCAGTCTGAATTAATAAGCTTTTACTATATTATGAACTTCTAACACAAAAGTCATTTCGTAAGCTACTAAACTCTAATTTACTTGAAAACATAATCTCTTCCTCTCCTGTGCCCTTGTCTCCTTCCTTTCATCAAATCCTGCCTTGCACAGATTCCCAGTCTGCAGAGTTGTTGTTCCATTCCAGTTTAGCTGACAACCTCCGGTCACAGCCATTTTAATTTCCACCTAATCGTTTCCTAATTCTTCTCCTGCCTCATCTAGATTACTTACTACTGCTTTTGCTGTATTTTTCATCCAAAGTAAATGCTATGAGTCTCTATTGTCTTTTTAACAATCCTTACCTGGCTAGTTATCAGGTCATACCTCCTACGTGATCTATTTGGAGTGTTTTAAGTACATGTTTGCACGTCTAGCACCCCTCCTGATTCCTCCCATTAATTCTAACTGAATTGAGAGATGCTTTCTTCTCCGTTATCTTCAGTAGTCTGTACAATGTCTTAAAGGTAGAAAAGGTTCAATAAATATTTTTTAAACAAATATTTGTCAAATAAATAGATGAATGATCAGAGAAGACACTTGATTTTCAAAAAGGAAAGGTATGAAAAATGGAATGATTCCGGAAAGGATGTTTATCACCTTCCCCAGTGCCATCAGTTAGTTTTCAATGCAGATTCATAATTCCTTATGCAAAGTTCTTTGGAGCAGTTGTACTTTAGATTTCAGAATGTCAGGGATGAGGGTGGATTAGAAAGATAATATGAATTCATACTATATGTTATGGATTGGTGCCAGCAGAAGTGGGACAGTATCCAATAATAAAATACATTAATATTTCTGTAGTGAAAGGGATAGTCACGTTAAATAAAGTCTTAAAAAATTTCCTCGTATCAGTTCACGTGGTGTTTTGTAGCCAGGTGAGTTAGCCTCAAATTTATGGGAAAATCTTTCAGTTTTTAGAAATTTTGAGGATTTGGAATTGTGGATAAATGATGGTGAACATCAGGTCATATAAAGCGTTTCCCATTGCTTATTGCAGCGGTTATGAATTGTTGGGCTAGGGATGGAATCTTCTGTGCAGACATGATTTCCTTGGCCCTTTCCAGGGTGGGAGCATATGGTGCTTAAGTAAATACGTGTTAGCTAAAGTTTAAAAACAAGACTACACATTAAAAAATGTTTTCCTTTTAAAAATCCAAGCATCTATTAAGATTGGATCTTGATCCAATTTTTGCACAATTTTATTAACTTTCTTGGTATTAGTTTCCTTATCAAAACAATAAGGGTGATAATAGCTGTCACGCAGGCTTCTTTTGAAGGTCAAATGAGAAAATGCACATTAAAATTTTAGCAGAGCTTCTGGTTATTCAAAAAAAATAGTTTTATTATGTTGTTGTTAAAGTGTGACTAGTTTAGGTCAGTTTTTCATCTTGTTCTATGTCATGGAATTCATATGAATTATAACATTTGTATGGTACATTAGATCAACTGCAGGAGTGCTAGGAGCTTGTGAAAAAATTGCCTTTTCTTAAGGTGAAGTAATTAAATAATTATGATAGAAAATTAAAAATTAAGGAAGTTTTAAAATATTGAACATAAATAATTTTTAAATGAGAAATTGAGGTCACTGAACATAACATTTATTTATTTTTTGTTATGCTTTTTATTTGGAGATAATTGTAGGTCCACATGGAATGTAATAAATACTACAGAGAGAGCCTGTGTACCCGTTTACTCAGTTTCCTCCAGTAGTAACATCTTGTAAAACTATATACAATATCTCAACCAGGATACGGATGCTAATACAGTCAAGATACAGAACCTTTCCATCATCACAAAAATTCATCTTATTGCCCTCTTATAGGCAAACCTACTTCCCTCCCACCTGACCCCCTCTTTAATCACTAGCAACCACTAAATTATTCTTCATATCTATAACGTTGTCATGTCAAAGATGTTATATGAATGGGATCATATAGGATGTAACCTTTTGGGAATGGCTCTTTTTCACTGGGCATCATTCTCTGTAGGTTCACTCAGATTGTTATATGTATCAATAGTTCATTTTCTTTTTATTGCTGAGTATTATTCCACGCTGTGGATGTGCTAGGGTTTGTTCAGCCACTCACCCACTGAGGGACATAGCAATGTTTTCAGTCTTTGGCAATTCTGAATAAAGCTCCTCTAAACATCTCTCAACAGGTTTTTGTGTGAACATAAGCCTTCATTTCTCTGGGATAAATGCTGACTTGTATTGCAATTGCACTGCTAGGTTTTAAAGAAACTGGCAAACTGTTTTTCAGAGTGGCTGTATCATTTTACATTCCCACCAGCAATGTATGATAACCCAGTCTCTTCACCTCCTTGCCAACATTTGGTGTCAGTATTTTTTATTTCAGTCATTCTGATAGTTCTATAGTGAGATCTTGTCGTTTGTTCAGTTTGCATTTCCTGACTGATTTATGACGTTGAACATCTTTTCATGTATATATTTGCCATCTGTATATCCTCCTCAGTGAAATGTTTCATGTTTTTTGCCCATTTTCATATGAGATTGTTTCTTTTTTGACTGTTACATTTTGAAAGTTCTTTATATATTCTAGCTACTAGTCCTTAGTTGGATTATGTGGTTAGCAAATATTTCTCCCTCTATTTGTTTGTCTTCGTCCTCTTCACAGGCTCTTTATAGATACTAAGTTTTAAATTTTGATGAAGTCCATTTTACTATTTATTTTCTTTTTATGGATTGTGCTATTGGTGTCACGCCTAAGAACTCTTTGCCTATCCCTACATCCTGAAGATTTTCTCCCAGTTTTTTTTTTTTTCTCAAAAAGTTTTATAGCTTTACATTTGACATTTTTCCATGATTTAATTTTTGTATGAGATATGAGACGTAGGCCAAGATCCCTTTTTTCTTTCTTTTGGACATGGGCGTCCAATTGCTATAGCACCCATTTGTTGAAAAGGCTATCTTTTCTCCATTAAATTATTTTGCACCTTTATAAAAAGTTCTTTCTTTAATCAAATTCCTTTCTGTTTAAAGAACATTCTTTAGCCACTTTTTTTTTTTTATGGTATGTCTGGTGGTGACAATTTCTCTTAATTTTCCCTCAAACGATGTTTTAATTCTCCTTCATTCCTGAAGGATAATTTATGCTGGATATAAGATTCTTGGTGAAAGTTGTTTTCCTTCGGTACTTGAAAAATATTTTGGCATTTATGTCTGGTGTCTGTGGTTTCTGACAAGAAATCTATTGTCATTTTAATTGTGTGTCATCCTTCTCTGTTGCTTTCAAGTTTTTTTTCTTTGTCTTCAATTTTCAGAAGTTCATTGTGATATGTCTTGGAGTGGATTAGATTGTGTTTATCTTGTTCGAGGTTTGCTCAGCTTTTTGAATCTGGTTACATATATGTCTCTTGCCAAACTTGGGAAATTTTCAGCCATTATTTTTTTGAGTACTTTTTGAACTCCACCCTCTTTCACCTCTCCTTCTAGGACTCTGATGGCACAAGTGTTTGATTTGTTGTTGTTGTTGCTATAGTCTCACAGGCCCCTGAGGCTCTGTTAATTTTTTTCCATCTATTTTCCCTGTTTTCTATCTAAATTTCTCTGTACAAATTGGACAATTTCTATTCTTCTATCTTCCAGTTCATTGATTATTTCCTCTTTCTCCTCCATTCTGCTGAGCCCACGGCTGAGCTTTTTACTATATTTTTTAGTTTTAAGTTTTCCATTGGTTCTTCTTTATATCTTCTATTTCTCTGCTGACACTTTCAGTTTCTTTGCTGAGACTTTCTATTTTAAGTGTGTTTGAAGTCATGATTGTTCACTGAAGCATTTTTCATGGCTCTTTTAAAATTTTTGTCAGTTAATTCTAACATCTCTCTCATCTTGGTGTTGGCACTATCAATGGTTCTTCATTTATTTTCAGATCTTCTTAATTCTTAGTAGGAAGAGTGATTTTCCATTCTTGTGTTATGCAATGAGACTCTTGATCTTATGTAAACCTTCTGTGTTAGTTAGTTTTCTGTGACATCACTCCAGGAATAGAAGTGGAAGGGTGCTGCCTTATGTTATAACCAGGTGAAGGTTGAAACTGGGGTTGGGGTTCCACAGTTATCCTTCATTGAAATCCAAGATGGAGGTAGGGCTCCTTGTTACTACTGCTGGGCAGAGGTGGGAGTTCCAGCTACTTTGTGGTCTCCACTGGTACCACAGTAGTGGTGGCTCATCACTACTGGTGATTGTAAAAGGCTTATATTTCCACTAAGACTCCTCTGCTAATACTGCTGTGGGGAGGGGGATGGGTTCCTTGTTACTTTTGGGTGGGTCAAGTCCTGGTTCCTTACTTGACCTTGTTTGACACCACCTGAGGGTGGGGGGTGGTGAGTGTTGGGCCACCTATTTACAGCCTCGTAAGAGTGAAAGTCTCAGCTTCCCACTTGGCCTTTATGAGTGAGAGTATGGCTAGACCACAGTTTCTTCTGTGGTGTGACCAAGACAGCAGTAATGTTTCCCTCAGCTTGACTAGACTATAGACAGGCTTCTTGATGCTTCTAGGTACCTGACTTGCCTCACTTTTAATTCCTTTCCCTATCTCCTTGAGATGTAAATCTTTTAAAAATCTCATTGCCAACTTTACAACCCAGGAGTGTGTTTCTCAAGGACCTCAGAGCTATCTCTTTGAAATGTAAATATGAAAGGAGATAGTAGCCTTATCTCCCAGCCTTTGTGGGAGAGAAGAAGCCTAACTTCAGTGGTAGTCACCAATTAGCAAGCATAGATGACCTAATTATAGAGAACATTTGCGCCCTCTGTAATAGTAATGGGCTGGACAATCCCATCAATCACCACTCCTCCCCCACCCCCAAAACCCTCCAGTACTTTTCCACCACTTCATCCCCAGCACTTAGAAACCCACTGCTTTTTGTTTAAGTGCAGTTGAGGTGAGTCTCTCTCCCCTATTGCAATAGTCTTGAATTACTGTTTAACTTTGTCCCATGTAATTTTTTTGACAAGTCTTTGGTTGGAGTGGAGTGATTATTGTCCAAGAGTTTCTGTCTTGCCAGGCTGCCCCTTTCTTTGTCCTTTGGCTGAAGAAAGTAGATTTTGTTCAGGGTTTTTCATATCTGCATCCGTTGGCATTTCTCAATTACTGACTTTTTCAGCTCCAAGCCTGGGATATATGAGCCCAGAAAAAAATCCAGGGAACTTACTACTGTCCTTCCTCAAGTCTCATGGTCCCTAGTTACTCTGATTTATTTCTCCACCTTTCAGTCTTGCAGAGTCTTTTTTGGTTTGTTATATGCATATGTACATATACACATAAATACACACACGCGCACACACACACACACACACACACACACACACACACACACATATTGTCCAGCATTTTTAGTTATACTTAGTGGGGATATTAGGGGAAATAAACCTCTACCCCATCTATCTAAAAGTGAAAGTCCTAACTTTTTATTTTTTAACATCATGTTTGTTCTTCACATGGCTAACTTGACCTCTTCAAACTTTTGGCAGTTGTCATTATGAGAGGGATTTTGTTCACATTAAGTACTAACACATTAACATTTTTTTTTAACAATCATTCAAAAATTTATAGCAGCTGACATTGTGCTTAAGGAATCGCTCAGCTTTTCCTTATCTTTTGTAGCTAAGTTTAATGCTGAAACAAGTTATGATAATGGGAAGCAGTTTAGCATTTAATCACACTCTTCCATGTCAAATATTTCACAACAATGACAAGGCCGTAATTTGTGGAGTATGTCTCTGTTATTCGCCGTCACTGGAAGTTAGCTTGTATACTGAGACAGCAACACAACAGCAACAAAACAGGACCCCTGGGCTGAAGCAGCAGAAATATGAGTAGATAGTGTCTGGCCTGTTGCCTAGAGCTGTTTCTTCTAAAGACTCCTGTGACCTCCTCACCTTTTCCTTCTCATCAACAAACCACACCTTGGGCCCCCCACCATGTTCTTTGGGTACCTTGGACCGGATCTCCTTCAGCAGCTCCTCGTATACAGATTCCAGATGCCCAAGAACATATTGGTATCTGACTGTTGACACAGTTGCCCAGGTGGTCACCTTGACCACACTGAGCACACCATGTGGGGCAATACCAGATAATGCACAGGGGATCTTCCAGCTTAGTGGGCTGGAGGGGAGAAATCAGCAGACACCATAGAGCTCAGGCCAGCCTCCCTAGATTCCTAGAAAAGCCTACTTATGGAGGAAGGTGATGCTCTAGGAAGCCTAGCAACTTGTGGTCTTTCCAACTCTATGAAGGCTGATATGATCAGCAATTAATGGCACGCCTATTACCCATTTGCTGCACAGCAATTGGGAAGCTCTGCCTTAAGTGCAGAGGTCATGGCTTCTCTACCTTACTCTTCTCTCCAGCAACTACCACAGTGCCTGAGTCTGTATAGTAGGTATTGGTGTTTCATAAATGGTCACTGAATAAATTTACAAAAGAGTGGGTGTAATCATCTCTAGATTTTCTGTGCCCTGGATGGAGAAGGAATGGAATCTTTTATTATTTAAAACAGTCTCCCAGGGAAAAGAAATGGTTATATAGAAATACATTTTTTAAAGCCAAATAACCATTTTCCTAGTTGTCAAGTTTCAGAACATCCGTGGATCCATGGAAGAATGGAAACAACACCACAACTAAATTGCCAGAACAATATATTTTAGCTACACTAATATTGAGAGCATAGATTCCATCTCAATACCTAAAGTGAGAGGTACTTTGAAATTTCTCAGCTGAGCCCAGATGTATCCTGCACTTGGAAACATCAAACATTAGGCTGACAGCTAACATCACAGATGTTTCAAAACAAACAAAAGGCGAATGCAATTTGATGATTTGTTTATTTCTCAAAGTCCTAAGAACAATGCATGGACACTTCATTTGGCTAACAGAAAACAAAAGGCCCTGTGTGTACACCACTTCCCATCGCGAACAGGCACGTTTTCTACTGAACTTGTTTTCTTTTGTGATTGCTCTACATTTCCTTGAAATATATCCCCAGTCTGTTCTTCTAAAACCGGTATTTCTTAAAAAGCTCAGCTTCAAAAATGTCAAACATAATGAAAAATGAAAATCACAAAAGAGAAGGTTGTTCACAGCAACTCTCCTGGGGTTCCCTCATGTTTCTGGGTCACCATGCCGACTCTCCGTGTGTTAGAAATAACATCGATAGTATACTTAGCAGGTAACCCCTTGTGATCAGGGTCAGCGTGATCTCCAAATAAACAAAGCCGACCCTTTCCTGGAAGACAATGCAGTATCTGTTCAGAAATACTCCATGCCATCCACCAAAGCAGTTCTCAAAGTTCTTTCAAAGCCTAAAAAAAAGAAAGCTCCTTTGGAAAAACCATAAAAGGACGCTTTATTTTCATCATTTGGGGGTAATGTAGATAAAGGGCCCAAGGGAAGGGGTTTTGGGTGTATCTGATGATGACTGTCTGAAGGAGGCAGCGAATAAGCAGAGGGTCTGATCAACTGAGGATTTACAAGCTCCAGTCGATATAAGGGAGAAACAAATGGCACAGGATCTCAGAAGATTAAAGCCACAAATGAGCTTTCGGGTTTTTAAATTCCATTCCTGTCTTTTAAAGATAGAGTATTTGGAGTCAAGAGAGAAGTAAACTACACACGTTTTATCCCTTATGTGCTTCCGTGCTTGTATTATTAATATTAACATCGCTGATTATCTTGCCTAGAGTTTATTAAGCATGTGCTATTGTGCCAAACGCTGTAAGGAACTACCTAAAATCTTAGCTTCTGTAATTGAAGAGGACCGAATTTGAATAACAACTATGCTGCTTGCTAGTTACGTGACCTTGGCCAGGAGATATGATTGACATCTCTCAGCTGCAGTTTCTTTGTTTGAAAACTGTTTGAAATAATCCTTTCTTTGTCATTGAATTTGGTAACAATTAAGCAGCGAATGTCAGTGAAAAGCTTAGCGCAGTACCAGGCATATAGTAAATTATCAAAACTAGTATTTATATCAACTGTAGTGAATTATTATAGTTATTTATTTTATACATATTCTTATTTATATTAACTATTATTATTTTATATTGACTTATATCAACTTATGTTTCTATATATTTATGTCAATATTCAGCATTATATATATTTATTTATATCAATGTTTATATTTACATTAATTTTTCTTTCACATGCTCCACAAACTAAAAAGGGAGACAATCTATACCAAATTTCTTAAAATTCTCAATAAGCCAAAGCTCATGTACAGAGCTCTAAGAATAGGTAATAATATTAGACATTGAATCCAATTGATACAATACTTTAAATATTGAATATAGTGAGTACTAATATAGTATAATATTGTTCCGTATAGTCATTCACTGAAACTTTTCCTAGCTGCAGTGAGTATTGTAGTTTCTACTGAAGACTCCTCTATTTTGATATTTGTAAGACCCTAGACTATCTGCATTTCTTTTAATTCTCAAAATCACACTATGCAGTGATTCTATAAGAGAAGAAACTCTGGACAATCCCATTACACCTAAACTCTCATTGCTTCTAGTAAGTAACCTAAATGGCCAAACGCCCTTCACAGCTTTGGAGAGGGCCATTCTGCCTGGCAGCTTTGTTCCAAATTGTTTCATTTGGAAACATCCATGGCACATCAGCAAGTTGTTGGTAGGCCTGAATGTGTCAAATGCCTGTTTCCTCCTTCAGGTTTGTCTCGGCTACTAGCTTGGTTTGGAATATCCTAGGGCATAATGAGCACCAATTTCTAATTGGATTGTGTGCTGAAATCCAGAAACTTCATCAGTAGGCAAGGCTGGTTGATAGGTATTATTTCAATCTGACCTGTATGGATGGAAGATGGGGGTATGCCAGGAAATGGGAAGGGCCTGAGAGTTTACCCTCCACGTAAACGAACAGCTTCATAGATGCTGGCAGAAGACACAAGACTACTGGGTCAGAAACAAAGGACTTTATTATTCATAGCACAGCAGACAAAGTGAGCTGCATGTTCACACTGTTTTCCCTTGTCCCCAAGTGCCACGGGACAACGCAAAGGTAGATGTGACATGCACTGTAAGTCTGCACGGTGAGTGTCTCAGCTAAGGAACCTGAGCTCAGGAAAACATCCAGTCCTATCGGGGAGGTGCTAGCAAACCTATTCAATCTTTGTCCCAGAGGCTGTCTGCTCAGGAAAGAAATCCACCCTCTGCCCCAGAGGGAGACATTATCTTTATCTTCCAGGATGTTTACTATACAAATACCTTTGTAAAGATAGTCCAGAATAAAAGGTGTGGATGCTTTCGCTCACAAGAGGGGAGAAACACAATAAACTCATGGAGAATTGTCTCTCGACACAGATGTAATGCAGTGAGGTTCTGTGATATGCCTCAGATGTGCCACCGTAGGCAGGATGGGATGGGGACCCAAGAGGAGTGACTTCCGTTTTATGTTTCACATAGTGGGTTTCTGTGTAAGCTTTCATTTAGTTAGAGTTTCTGTGGTTAACACAAAACTAACCTAGCAAATAAGAAAATCTGAAAACAAACATGTAATATAGCATTACTATGGAGAAAGGCAGTGAGCTATGGGCTCAACAGACTGGGTAATAATTAATGTGTGACAGGGAATAAATTGCTTAAACACTAAGAGCCTCCAGTTATTTGTTAAATGGTGATAATAATATCTATCATACAAGTGAACTGGGAAGCTTGAATAAGATAATACGTTAGATGCTGACACATAGCTTGCAAAGTAGCGTTTCCCTTCTGTAGCAGATTCTGTTGACACACAGCTCAGATATTCTGGGATCCCTTTTTACCTGTCTAGTGCATCCATCCACCAGCCAATGTAGGTACTACAGCTAATGGCTCATCCTCACCCACAACTTCCTCTGGAGGACTGCTCTTGGGTGATTGGGCAGCCTCTCCTGGAGGTATCTTGGAGTTCTGTCCCCTGTTCACTCCCATGGCCAGTGGATGGCAGCTGCAGAGTTCAACCCCCCCAGCATCCGTGCATCAGGATGGGACAGACTCTGCACTGCATGCAGTTTATACTCCAGAGCTCCCAGGGGGAATCAGGCTGAAGTTAGACTTCCCCTCAAACTGCATCTTTACTTAGCTTCTTCCCCACCCCCTATCCTTCTTTACACGTCTCTCTTTGAGAGCATAATCTTCATAAATTACTTGAATGGGAATCCCCATCTTGTGTTCTGCTTCCAGTGAACTTGCCCTAAACACTGTTCAAACATTGGCCCCCATGTTAGACAAATTGAACAGTGTTCAGCTTTACCAGAGATATTGATATTCTGAGTTCTTTAGTGTGTATTTCTAATCTCTCTTTATAATTCCGAAGTATAGGAGATGAGAGGTATATCCCTTATTCTGTCCTTATTTCAAACAAGAAATAGGGTGGTCGGATGGCTCAGTTGGTTAGAGCGTGAGCTCTTAACAAGATCACCAGTTTGAGTCCCACATGGGCCAGTGAGCTGCGCTCCCCCACAACTAGATTGAAAAACAACAACTTGACATCCTGGAAAAACACACTGTTCCCCAATATTCCCCAGCAAAAAACAAATAAACAAACAAACAAAAACAAGAAACATTTCCCTAACATAAATAAACAGAAAGAGGCCAGATTGTTTTAGCAGAGAAATCAGGTGGCATATTGTTTTCTTTATTCTGTTGGACTGGATCTGTAATTAGCACTTTAATCTGTAATTAGCACTTTATATTACACACACACACACACACACACACACACTTCAGACATCTACCAGCTACCTTGGTTTGCTGCACGTTATTCTACGATGTTATGTTTTGCTTTTCTTTTGTATTTGTGAACTTTTCTACATTAAAATTAAAACACTCACTCAACATCCCAAGCATGCTTTAGTGTTCTGGGTCAAAATCACCAAGCAATGCATGGAAAAGGAAAGCTTTAAGTATTGAAAGAACTGAGAGACCATGGTATCCCCTGAGAAACAGGCATAAAGGAATCCACCTTGGGGACCATCAGAGATAATGCCACGAAAATGAAAGAAAGGTGTATGACTTCCAGTCCTGTGAAGTCAATAAGAGCATGACCTAAGGAGATAAAAGAAGTGGAAAGCCTGTTAAGCATATGGATTGAAGACCAAAGAGAGAAGAAAGAAATCAGGAACAATCTTTCTCACAATCAAAGAGAAAGCACTATCTATATATGAAAAACCTTAAATGCAATCATCTAATCCTGCAGAAGTGGCTTCTTTTAGTGCTAGGAAGGACTGCTTTGGTGATTTCAAACATTGCTACAATTTTGGAAGCCTTCAGCTGTTGAGTGATGCTCTGAGTACACATGAGAAAGCTCCAAAAGGAATTTCCGCTAGTGATACACAAGTTAATTGAAGAAGGTATTCGTTGGATTGAATTATCAATTTTGATGTAACAGAGAGCTGTTACAAATGCATGCCTCAAGGGACATATATCTTATAGGCAGAAACACGTGCTCCTGGATTTAAGTCTTCAAAAGATCTCAAATTTTGATAACCACCTTCCACTGCTTCCAGTAAGTCACAAGCTGCAATCTGTCTCATGGCCGCTTTCACAGATGGTTTATGTATTCTTAACCATTCCACATGTATAAAACCATGCTACCACGTTTACTAAGTTCCGATCATTTTTTGTGTGCCACTCATGACGTTTTTGAGTGTTTTGTCCTTACTCCATTTTTCCCATAAGCCCTGCAGTTTTTATTATGCAATGTTGCATAGCACGGTGAGTTTTAGGGATGTGTCTGTCATGTTACAGAAGTATATATATACGTGTGTGCGTGTATCCCTCTGTGCTGTTCCCTTGGACCAGAACACCCTTCCCTCCCTATTCTACTACTGGACTCCTACTCTTCAGGTTGGTCTCTATGTCTTGAGGGAAGATTACTGTCTTTGGCTCACTGTCCCTAGAGCAGACTTGGGAACAAGGATTTGGAGTGCAAGTAGCTTATGTGGAAGGCGATTCTGGGAAGAACTCAAAGGACAGATACCGGGCACACCCTGAAGGAAGGAGCATGAATGAGTGGGTTACCTCGTTGGGTACCTAAGGCTCAAGCCTGCTGGGGCATTCTGGGAGATGGCTTGGAACATGGTTCAGAGTTGTCCCACTTGGGGACAATGAAACTGGGATGTTCAGCGTCCTGCTGTCTTCTGTCATTGTCTCAAGGCTGATCTCAAGAGTATGAAGTGCCTGGCACTTTTGTCTGCCCCACTGAATTCCTAAGCTGGAAAGTCACAGGTGTTTGCAGTAGAATGCTGTTATTAGCATATAATGAAATGGTGACTGCCCATGGGATATGTGGTGTGTTTGGGGTGAGGGAGGGGTGGAGAAGAACAACAACATCTGCTTCTCCTCCACTGACGCCCCCGTCAAGGAAAACGCCTCCCCTTATACATTTTCTTCAACTAACACTCTGTCTTTTCTTTGTAGCACTTACCACATTGATCATTTTTTATTTATTTATGGAATTATTCGATATACATTCAGCTCACGCTGGCTCTCAAGAGCTGATTGTTCTGCAGACCCATTGATACTATGTTGATAGCTTGAAATAGGCTGGGAGAAGTATTTACAGCATGGCAATTGGCAAACACCACAAGAATCTTTCCTCCCTCCCAAACCCCTCCCTCACACTTCCTTCATTTACAAGCACAACCACTGTGTGTGTCTGGTTTGTGTCACTAGTATATGAACACTGTCCTTTTCCTCTAAGCCTCGCAGTAGACTGGGTCCCTCCAATGACTGAATCGATTTGCTGGCTGGATGAGGTAATTGAGAATGTCTGCTTGGATTGTGAAGAAAGTCTGCCAAAACCCACAGTATTAATCTTGGAGAGTGGATATTGACCTCTTCTTGGCAGTAATTAGGATGCAGGAACTGTTGTAACTTGAGGCCACCATGTTGTCAGGGAAGAGGAGGGTATTTGTCATCCTAATTGCCCTGTTGAAAGGACATTCATTCAGTACATCTTAATGCTGAATATTATTTAACTTCAGAAAAGAAGGGGGAGGGTTATGAATTCTTGAGACTGTACTTTAACCTCTGAAGAACATAGTTACTTTTGTTTTTAAAGTGTTATTACATAGACTTTGCAAAACCAAATAAAAGCACAGAGGGGTTGAACTTCATAACCAATAAAGCTCATATGATTCTACATATCTGTGATATCCTGCCCATATCCTTTGATTGTTTCTTTAAATTGTAATGTTAAGATACATCACTTGGGATGAAACACCAGCAACAATAACAAGTACCACCAAAAACATGTGCTATGTTTATGTCATTGAGTGAATGAAAGTTTGGGGGGAAATCAAAGCCTCCGGGGGAAAAAGGAGCTGAGGTGTATGGATTCAAACTGATTTGCTGTAATTTGATATCCTTCCAAAAACAAATTTCCCTGGGTCAAATGGACTCTGCGGGTGTCCAATGCTCAGTCACACTTTAGAGAGAAATGCAACCTGCTGGAAAATAAGCAAGTATCTAACTCCCAGTCACCATTCAGAGAGCAATTATTTTTGACATGGAATATATTGCTCCCAATGTGCCATCTTTTGTAATATTGAGAGACCTGTGTTTATCAGTGTAATAGCCGAGAGTACAGATTTTTACATTTTAAGGTATATGAGAATGTGTGTCTGTGTGTGTGTGTGTATGTGTGTACACAAGGGCAAGACTGTATGTAAAGCTTTGCATTTTTTTCTATGATTTTTAAGTAAAATCCATGCTTTGACTCCAAACATAACCAGCAACTTTATGTCAATCCTTGAAATCACTGAATCGCATCTCAAACTGGAATGTTATAGACATGAGGACATCAGGTATTTGATTACAACCTTGAAAGTCCGCATCTGGGTATTACAAAATGCTCTCTGATTCAAATAACTGCTGGTGGGCCTCATGTCTGCAATTCAGTGAAACACCAACTCCCATGGAGTTGTCAAGCCCCCAACAATACAGCCAACATTAGGTTGAACAGAAGAAGGCATTCCTATTTCTACCTCTGCATTAAAACCATAAGACAAAACAATTGGTGCATTTTACCTTTAATTTATTTTTAATCACCTTCATTTTAATCAGAATAGTATATCTAGAAAATGACTAAGAATGGCATCTAAAAGAAATGACATGAACACTGAATATTGTGTTGACATACTTTTTAATGTGACATTTCAGCATGGATTTATGTCAGACCAATCAGATGTTTTTAAGGAGAAGATTAAATATTTAAAGTGCAAATAAATAAGGAAGTTTTCTAACTTACAGATGCAAAGAATTAGCCTCAGGACTCCTATTTCTGTAACCTTCTTCTGACACTTTGTGATCTCATTTTTTTTTTTTTATGTACAAATAACGCACACAGCAACTATAAAAGCAAGGAATTTTGAAATTTTGATGACCCAATGCTTATTTTTCAGGCATGATTTTAAATGACTTTTCACCATTCTTTTTCAATTTACATAGCATTTGCAGGTTTTATTCATTTATCCATGAAACCATTCATCAAACAACCGATGATTGGCCAGCTAGTATGTATAAGCAAATGCTAATTAAACATTCAAACTTCTTAGAGAATATTCAAGAGATTTCCTACAGAAACCAACTTCTGTTCGCATTGAATTCATTATCTGTACAATGCACCTAAATTTCATAATTTCAAACAGGATAACTCTTGATACCTGAAAAGTATGCATTGAGACATTATGCTATTGTGGCAGAATCATGGATGGTGAAACTAGATCTTTTAGGGTTCAGTCCCAGCTCAGCCTCCTATTAGGCCTATAACCTGTGTGTCAGTTTTCTTGCCTATAAATGGGGATGTCAATAACAGTACGTGTTCTGAAGATTAAATACAATGGTTGTGTGCATTTATATTATTTAGAATAGTTCCTAGTACATATATAGTGATCACCATCATATTAATAGCTAATAAATATACAGTGCTTACTGTTCGACACTCTGGTCTGTGTTATAATACTAACTGGAGAGAAAAATCTCTAAAGAAAGTAAATATTACACATTCTCATGCAGAGATGTGCCCATCCATAAACAACGGTTACACAAGACAGTACATAATACAACAGATGAACATGTTCTGTGTGGCAGGATTCAGAGAAAGAAACACAATTTGAGCTGAGGTTCAAAATACGATTCAGGGTTCCCCAAGGAGAAAAGAATGAAGTGTGTTGGAAGCATAGGAAACATGTTCTAATTCAAGGAGACATCCAAATACATGATAGAACTATGTGTTTTACAAAAATTGAGACATCCACAATGTATGTTTTGTGTGGGGATGAATCTTTATATTTAATTGAAGATGATTCCTTCAGTGACAGAAAAAAATATTTTGTAATGCTATGGAAAGAACACTGGCTTGACGATGTAAAGACTAGATTTTCTTTGCATCAGCTAACCGTGAGACTTGGGCAAATTTCCCAAAGGACTAGATGACCTCTGATGTCCTTCTACGTCTCCATTTCTGCCATTTTTTTTTTTTTAACACTTTTGAGTTAAGTTTGCAACTCAATGCAAACACTCCACAACTTCTGTGCAAAATGAGTTTTCAGATCTATAAATACAATCTACTGTGGGTGCTAGAGAGAATGGATAAAAATGGATTCTGATGCTTGCTTTGTTAATTCACTAGGGTTTTTACATGACAAGACGATGATGAAAAAGAAAATCTCTATTTAGTTTGAATATTTGTTGATAAATTGATAAAAATGTGTATTGGTTAAAGGGTAGTTTTCCCCCAGAGTAGAACCATACTTTCATTCTCATGGTGACTGAATTGGATTATTAAATTAATAAGATATCCCTTCCATTGTGTCCAATATTTCTCTCTTTAGACACATGCCAGAGGGAACTGTGTAGACAGTAAGATCCTTGAGGCAAGGCATTGCAGAAAGCTCCACACCTACTTTCCTATAAATTTCGCAAGCTCTGAGGAAGAATAGCTTCTCTTTTCTAAATGTTCGGTCAAAGGTCCCAGAATTGAGTCTTTTTGGCTCTGAGTGGCCTGCGATGGGTCAAGTGCCTATCCTGAATGATCTGTGGCCGGAGGATGTAAGGCTCTGATTAAGTTGGCTTTTATCCTAAGGTGACCCCTTAGGCTACGGATGGGTCAACCTGGACACTAAGGTCAAGGAAGGGTGAGTTCAAAGTAAAATCTGGGTAGGGTTCCCTGAAGAAGTAGAAAAAGATGCTGTTCAGAAAAAAGCAACAAATACCTTGCAGACAAGAGCAAGCGAGACGCATGGTTCCACAAAGGGACCACCTTCCGTGTTTCATAAAATAGCACCGGAATCCATAAATAACTTGACATTTTCTTTTCACTCAGTTGTCTCATTTTAGAGCTCTGTTTCGGGAGGAAGCTGAAGAATTATTATGCCCATTAGTATCTGAAATGATGTAATGGCACTTTATCTGTCAAATTGCTTAAAATTATTTGTATTAAGGGCACAGAATGTGTCCCTAGCCTTTGCTCAAGTAACAGTCACCTTCTTATTTAAAGATAATATATCCTCTAAACAGAGGATAAATGGCGAGTAAAATAAAATCTAGAGGCACGTTCTATGCAGGCCAGAGGAATTAGAAACTGTAAAAATTAGATTTAGAAATTAATCATTGTAGACAGCTATCTTAGATTAATTCAGCTAACATATTTACTATCAGAATATATGGCTTTTGGTCATTGCTGTTACTCACGTGCGATCTCTAATACACGAAATAATTGTCTCCAGGGCCCAAATATGTCCTGCTAAAATATAGGTAGAGTTTGGGCTAGAACAGACGCTATTCTTATTTGGAAAGGATGAAAAATATTCAGCTTATTTCATATTCATATTTTATATGTTCCTTTTTAAAGTATTGCAGAGGGCAGATAAATGTTGACCCTGGTATCCAAAAGACCTTGATATGGGTCCTCCATCTGCCACTCATGAGCTGTGTGATTTTTGGGCAATTCATTTAAATCTCTTTAAGCCTCTATCTTCTAATGAATAAAATGAGGGTGAAAAATAAAGGAGTTATTGTGAGGATTAAAAGTGAGATAGACTACCTAAGGTATGGAGCACACTACCACCCTCAATTCTCATGACTTTTATTTTTGTCGTCACTATTATATAGGTATGCTATTGTTTATGTAATCATTCTATTGTGGCTAAAAATGTGTCTCTGTGTGTATATAACTAGACATTTCTAAATAACCCTAAAATGAACATTTGTACATAAATATTTTTCTTGGTCATTTGACTTCTTTCCTTGGAATAGAATCCTAAAAGATGCACCTACATTAAGCGTTTCTAGAGTTATAAGACTATTTTGAAATTCTATTCTGGTGCCCTTGACTGAGAGTAGGTGGTTTTACTCCCAGACTTGAGCATCTTCTTGCATTGTAAATAGCCAGAGGAGCCGGGCTTGTTTTCTGTGGCGTGACCCGCACTCAGTGGTCTGCTTTCCTTGTTGCTGGCCTTTAAAAAGGCTAACAAGCTGTTAGACCACTGCCCTTTGAAAGGGCAAATCCCAGGCTGCATCCCCAGCCTAGAATTGCTTATTTGTTCTAGCCTGATATTTGTGTTCTGCACATGCTAGTAGGTTTTCAGGTTGGCCCTTGTGTTTGTCCCTGAAAGCTGTGAGGGTTGCAGCTAACGGGAAACTAATAAAAACATGGCGTAAAATGTGCCTAAATGATCACGTTGCTCTTCCCCAATTAGCTCATTGGTTTGGTCTCTGCATTTGTGCCCATGTTTGCGTTCCTTAAGGAAATAATCTTAAAGAGAGGGACAAAAAAAGATACATAATAGATAGATGACAGACAGGAGGATTTGAAGTAATTTTATAAAGAATTTAAATATGGATTTCACTGATATGTGGTATATAAAATTGAAAACAACAAAAAAACAAGACAAACAAATGAAGAAACAAAAACTCATAGACACAGACAATAGTTTAGTGGATACCAGAGGGTAAGAGGGGAAAGAGTGCTAGATGAGGGTAAAGGGGATCCGATATATCGTGATAGAAAGAGAACTGACTCTGGGTGGTGAACACACAATGGGATTTATAGATGATGTAATACAGAATTGTACACCTGAAATCTATGTAACTTTACTAACAATTGTCACCCCAATAAACTTTAATTAAAAAAGAATTTAAATATAATTAAAAGCCACATAATTCATACACTGAATCAGAATAGGGCAGTATAAAAAATTGAGCTAGGCGGACCAACTGTTCCTGTTGGGCTGTGAATGAGGGATTTTTTGGGATGTGGTACTTTCAGTGCTAACACTGGGAGTGTCCTGGGCAAACTAGGATGGTTGATTATTTTAGGGGAGATTTTAAATCAGACTTTAACAATGTCACTGGTCAATATCCTTTTAATAAAAGCCTCTTTTTGCATAGTTTAGGTTACACTGGGTTTCTGCCACTTGGTAGAAGACCAATGATCCATACAGCTCGCTGCCATGTGCCATGTGTAATGCAATGCCCTCAATGATGCCTGGGTCCCTGTTGCCTGCATGTGCTAGTAGGGACTCTGATTCTCTTTGTGAAGCATCCTGGGGAACCTCCTGCTTCAGTCCAGATCGGCTACTCTCTTGGGTCACAGTCGGCTGCGCTTGTTTTACTCTCTGTCTTCCTGGGAGCCCCTTGTCTGGCTCCAAAAGTTTTTTGATCTTTCCTTGGAATCATGCAAGTGGAAGACAGGATATTTTGTAGGAAGGGTCTTGTTAGAATAGTAGTGCTAGGGAGATGTTACGGTTTCATTTTTAATTTGTCTTTTCCTTTAATTTACCTTTACCTTCAACACTTTTCCCGGATTCAGTTTCTATGACAGTTGTGTCTTCCAATCTCCTCTAAGACACTTGGATATTCTTCCTCTCTTTCTTCTCCTCCTCCTCTTCCTTCTTCTTAGCATTATTTTTATCACCTTTCTTGATCACCATTTCTCCTTTTGTCATTATCAACAGCCACCATTTACTAAGTGACTATTGGATGAAGCACTTTATATATTATCTCACGAATTTCACCATGAATTCTATGAGTTAGGTATGGTTATCCTCATCGCCCAGCTGGGAGAGCAAAGGCTCAGGAGTTTAGATACTTAACTTGCAGGCACCAGTATTTTACAACGAGAAGCAAGGAAGTTTGGAAGTCGGGCAAACTTAGCTCCAAATCCTGACTACTCTCCCTTGCTTCAGCTCATGCAGCTGTGAATGGTGAAATGTTACTTTCTGATGAAGATTCTTCTCAGAAGCTCCTAGAATGTCACATGGAGCTGTGTTTCCCCAGCTTCAATTACGTCAGATCGCATGGGATCGTGTGAAAAAGCCCCAATTTTGATTCAGGAGGTTTTGTGACAGACCTGAAGTCCTGCATTTCTGACAAGCTTCCAGGTGCCACCGATGGCGCCGCTGTGTGGATGACACTGACCCAGCAAGGGAGGGAGGGTACCACCTGAAGCCACACAGCCCATGACTCAGGGTTGGAGGGGGTATGAGTGGCTCGAAGCTTCCTCTTTGTTCATAGAGTCCACACATTTCTCTTGTCCGATGGCAATGTGTCCATATCTAATCATGCTCTTTGAAACATCCCACCAGAAAAACCAGAGGCGTCCTTCCTCAGAGACGGCCAATCTTTGCATTAGAATGCAAGAGGCCTCGGCTTGCCTCAGAAGTTAGATTTCCCTTCAATGATACTAACCTTGTAAAGAGAGGCAATCACCTTACACACAGGTAAGAGATGGAGGAGAGGGCAGTGGACTTGGCATCTCCCTGAGTACCGGTACTGGGGGAGAAGAATTCAGCTCTGGCCTATCGGATGCCCAGCAGCGTTACTGGATTTCTTCTTCTCCTGCCCCTCTCGTTGATTAATTTAATAACTGATTAACAAATCCTCTGTCACACATTGCCTGGGACATCGTATTTAGTGATTGAAGGCTTGCTGAATTCACTACTATGTCCACATATCCCTTAATGATTCATAAAACGCTCCACTTGTTAAGATGTGTTATAAAAACAAAAGAAGTCTGTTTCAAATAAGTTTGGGAAACCGCATAGCATATCCCCCTCCTCGAGCTTCTCAGTACATTGTCTGTAAAATTCTCCGAGAAACCCTGGGGTGATAAACTCTTTGCACAGATTACTTGTTTTCAACAATCTGATCGAGTTTTAGGGAGTGCGTGAGTCTAGAGTCCTGATTATATGAAGGAGTCACGTTACAGTCACAATGGCCTTTCTTCTACCCGCTGACACTGAGCGTCATCTCTGGCCACATCCATGCCCATTTTCAGGCAGAACCTGAAATAACAAGTGGGACCGACACTCTCCAGCCCCCTGTTTCTTGCTGCCTGTCTCTTCTCATGCTACTTCAGAAAGTCTACTCTTTGGTGCTAAGGAAGCCAAATCTCAGTCTGACCATCTGACCAGAGTATCTCAATTTGCAGTGAGCCTGTCTCAGAGTGTATGCCTGGTTCTCTCTATCTGTGAATGCGTAGGCATCAACATGCATCTGACTTTATTGCTGGGAAAAATATCTGTTCTTTTGATGAGTGAGGAATAGCAGTTTTCTTTTAAGATGCTGTTAAATGAAATGATACATGTATACGTTTTAGTGCTGTGTCTAAAATATAAAACATTCATTTTAGTGTTATTGTTAGTATTATTTCTAGGTAGAAGCCAACACTCATTTTTAAAATCTTTATTATTATTTAAACCATATGAACAATATTAGCAGCTTGTAAGATGAACTGCTTAGTATTAGCCATTCAGTCTTTCATTTACTTTAACATTTTTGTCTGTTCCCATCAGTTATTATGACCATCTTTTTACAATTATTATAATACTCCAAGAAAAGTGATGTTTGTAGGAACGAATCCCATGAAATTCCTTCCCGTATAAGTTAATAAACTTGATGTTGAAGGGAATCACATTGCAAAATAAGCACCTATATAAAGAAGAGGTTTTTGTTTTAATGGAAAGAGGTTTGGACTGGGAATAAGAGAAGCTGGGTCATGTTCCTAGTTGTGTTCGTCTGGATGCCTTTAGACAAATCATTGTATGTCTCTGAGTTTCCTCTCTTTGTCTATAAAATGAGAGGATGCTGAGAGCTTCCTTTGACAAGTGGCAGAAACACCACCGGAGGGCCAGCTCCTTTATTCAGAAGTCACCATGTTTATAAGTAAAATTTAAGCAGTCTCTTTCCCTTCTCTGAATCCCAGTTTGCCTCTTTGTAACAAGATTGCATTGAAACCGGCTAGATAATTTTATCATCTTTCCAGGTGTGTTAGACCCAGAATCCTCAACCTTAAGGTCACAGAACTTCACAACTTGGTTCCCGTTTTCACAGGCAGATCAAATTTGAACTGAGCGTCTTGATACTGAAAACTAATTTTATTTTTAAGAAATAGACAGAAAAGTGGGCAATAATTTTCAGCAGGTGGTTATTTAAGTTAGTGTGGTATGTTTATGGGGAGATATAATTCTTACCAAACTAGTATGCAAGCTCCATGCAAAGGGGGTTTGGTTTTGTTCAATCTCAACTTTCAGCACCTAGAACAGTACCCCAAATAATTGTTGAATGAATGATCTTAACACTGGGAACACCTGAGCATGGGAGAAACTAGTTTCTTGTGTGGACTTGACCTTGTATGTTAGCAGTTGTGGTCATTATAATCACAGTGATAAAGGCAGATCACAGGAGTTAGTATTAATGTCTGAAGGTGTCACGACAACCAACACCATAGATTCCCAGAGGGTCTAATATCTGCATGATGATTCTAAATTGGGGATTGTTTTCCCCTGACTAATACTGTCAGTGTTGAGAGCACGAGAAATAACGGGGGATGACAATGCCTTTTTCGCTTTGGTAAGGATGGTTAAATCACCATGGTGATTACTAAAATTATGACACGGCCTCATGAGGCGTGTGAACAGAAATTTCAAAATTGTCAATCATGAGTTATTCACACAGAGAGTCCACAGTAAAACCAAGGGTTATTTTAAGTACTATTTTATCCACTAGGCTTACTAGAAAGACAGTCTTTTAACAAACGTTACAAAATCGAAACCACTATGTTTAAATGAACTCTTCGTTGTTTTGATCGTTTCATTATGTTTCATAACCATACCTCTTGAAGGTGCTTAAGTGTTCTTCAGTGGTTTCCCACTGCTTTTAGAATGATATTCAAATATCTCCGAATGGTATTTGAATTACTTGCCCTGTTCTATAGTCCCTATTTCCCCCAATTTATGCCGTTCTTTGCCTTGCTCACTCTGCTCAGGCCACATGACTTTCTGACAACTTCTTGAGCGCAGAAAGTTGTGCCTCAGAATTGCTCTTGCTATTCCTTATGGTGGAACACTTTCCCTGTGTTGTTTTTCTGCCTGGCTCCTCTCAATCCTCAGAGCCCCATCCGAATGCCAACTCCCCGAAGAAGCCTTTGCCAACCAGTCCATTCAAAGGACTTGCGTCCCTGAATCACCTTACACTGCACCTTGTATTTTCCCTTCAGATCAGAATTTATTCTAAAGTGTTGAATTATTTGTTCCATTGTAACATGCCCGTCACCCCCTCCCGTCCTTCCCACTAATATGTAACTTCCATAAGAGAAGGGACCAAAAAATGCTTATGTACATTTTACCATGTGCCAGGCGTGATGCTAGGCCCTAGTTATAGAGTGCTGAATTAAACATTTGTTGAATAAACAATAAACCTAAATCAAATAAGGAAAACGAAACCCAGTCCAACAGTTTTTTATTTCTTTAGGCATAGGAAATAAACCATGTAGGATAGGATACGTAAAGTTCTAAAACCTTTCCTCTGGAGTCTAGATACCAGTCTCTCCACTTGAAATATTTCCTCAACTCAAGTTTTTCAGAACTCCTTAAGGCTTAGGGGTTGTGAAGAGGCACACAGGTCCGGTGATTTCTTCCTGAAGGAATCAGCTTACTATCTTTCAGGTGTTTAGCTGTTTGATTAATAATACATTTATGGTTTTCTTAAAATAAAGCTTTTATGGTGAGAATAAAAGAAACATCAAGAAAATAGCATCTATTTTTGTTTTATTTAAACTGGCAGTTCTCAAACTGAACTTTTTAAAGGTATGTGTGTTGTTATATTTTCAATAGTGTTAGTAGGTGTTCAGGAAATTGAAATGCTGCGAATCATGTTTTTTTCTTATTAATGTAAAGTTTAGAATTATGTATAACCGAGATTCGAAACAGGCACATATAGGTATATGTGTAAGTGTGTAAAAGTGGTGTGTGTGTTACCTAAGATAAAAAATAAGACACATAAGTGATTCTCTAGCATGGGATTGGCTACGGCCTGTAGGTCACATCCAGCCTACTGCCTTGCCTGTTTTCGTGTGGCCTACAATTTAAGACTGGTGTTTACATTTTTAAATGTAAAATCAAGTTAAGACTGGTGTTTACATTTTTAAATGTAAAATCTAGAATAGACTCTTAGTCTTGTAGCAAGAACAGAAGGAGTTGAGGACATTGTCACTCCGGCCCTTTGCAGCAGAAGCTCATCCCTAATTTAACACACGAACCTATAGCACTCTGTGCTTGTGGGGAGCCCCATTAATAGGAACAGTCTGTTATGATAAAATGTTCTTCACTATCTAATATAGGGAAATAGTGACGTATACCGTTCTATTACCTAGCTCTCTGAAATCTGCTTTTCATTCTCTGGCTGCCAAGTAATAAAAACAGTAATAATAATGTAATGACAATATAAATAATATTAGTTGGGCATTTATTAGGTTCTAGGCACATTTCTATGAGCTTTAAAAAAAAAATCAACTGTTTCCTTGAAAGAGTATCTTAAAAGGTGAATACCACTATTAAGGCTGCGTAAGTCACTCCCTGATCAAATTTTAAGTAAGGGCTCTGCCTGACACAAGTATTTCTAATCTGCTGAATGATTGCTACAGATGATGAGGTGACAGACCCAAAGGTCCAGATTCCAGGGATTTGAAAGCATCGAGAAACATCTATGCTGCACACCTGTGCTCTCTCTCATCATGCTTATTTAGTTGTTTTTTTTTAATCAAAATCTCTAAAAACAAATTCTCCAACAACTTCCTTACCAGCCTCCTCTACTAGCGTAAGCTTATGTGAACTGTATTTTCTTACACCCAAATCGAAGCCGTCTGCTATAGAGAGGAAGGTGAAGCCTTGTGTTGCTTTGGTAGCTTTTATATTCCCAGATCACGTGCTAGGAGTGTTCTCTCTGTGGTCACATTTAATGTTGGGTGCTGTAGCATCTTGTTTGACTGGTCCTCTTGGCTCCCAAGGATAGCTCCTTACTCAGTGCTTTGTCAAAGTCAACAAACTAACACAAACATGACATATCTTTAGTACATAGTCCTCAAAGTTCTGAGTGGAACACATAGCAGGTGTTTTTGTAAACCCACATATATGAAATGAGAATAGGCTCCTGTTGGTAAGCTCAGCAAATCTCAACGGTTTGAGTTTTCCCTAATAGCATTTTGAGATTGTTTTCTCCATCCTGTTAGTAACCTGTCAAGACAAATGGAAGTTAACTGCTTTTTCTTAATTGAGGTGTGATATTCTTTGTATTCATGTATTTGCTTAAGGAGCGATGAATCAAGCATTGGGGTAGTAATTGAACTTGAATCTTCTTGGTCAGTTCTCTGCCTTGTTCTGAAAAGCATCACAAAATTGGAAACCTTTGAATTTCTCCAGTATACATTCTTAAAATTTGAGAAGAAAACTCTTTTAATCTCTACCGTGTTTGATTATGTCTCCATGTTAAAATTATGGAATGATTGTCCATAATCTGTACTTTATTTCACTGTTGATGTTCATATGCTGATGGATATATAACGTGGAGAAGAAATGTTTTAGAGGCTCTTGGCAAGCCAGCAGAGGGCATGGCGAAGTCCCCTGGATGAACTGAATGAGGGCTTTTGACATGCACGGGGCAGAGATATGAAAGGGCCTGATTTCCTTAACAGTACTGGGTCTTTAAAACCGTTGTTTGGCACAGGAAGTATATTAATATGAGGTGGACTTCATAATTGTAATTGCTCCAATTTTGCTACACAGAGCTTTATCTATTCTGCCTTTATGTGTTTTATTTTACTACTTCCAAAGGAGAGTTGATTTTTTTCGGCTCGCAGGAACTATTGACACTTTAATGTTTGGGGATGTTTAGAATGCTATGACAGGGGGTTCCTACATTGCTCCCCTCCCACACCTTCCTGGCTTCATCGGACCAGTGAGAGTTGACACTTCCTTTAAAGCCCAGATCACATGTTCCCCTGAGGTGCAGCCTGACCTGAGATGGAACTTGTTGTCCCTTTTTCGCACCTTGTAGATTTTGATATCTTCCTCTACCATAAGCACAAACACGCTGGACAATGGCTATTTATCTGCATCTCTTGTTCTCCTATCATAGTGTGAACTGAGCTTTCTTCATCATTATAGTTTTAAGGACTAACCCAATGCCTGGGAGAGGAGGCATGACATGAATATGTGTTAATGAATAATGAAAGATGAGGAGATAAAAAAAAAGATTTGCTTTCTCTATCTCCTGGTACTATCCTATTTCTACATTGAACTCTGATAGCCTCAACTGAATAGACATTCCCCAAGCAGGTCAAGTCCTTTCAAACCTTCTTAGTATTCCTCCTATGTGACTGAATCTTACTGTCTTGTTTTCCTAGAAGCATTCTATTCCAAGCAACTTCCTTGTACATCATGACCTTCTCCAAAGACTGACGTGATCATTCCCCCATGTCCTTCTCTAATGTTTTGTTCCTTTGTCTGTTCTTGCAGGAGCTACTTTTAGTGGAAATGTTAGCTTTCTCCTCTGGCCCCTCATGAGGAAATGAATACTCTTTGATAATAGGACCATGGTTGTTTCAGGAGTGTGGACACAGTGTTATATAAAAGTCTGCTTAATGTGGATTCTAGGAAACACTAACCTTTATTGGAACACCTGAATATTTCAAATTTCATTTCTAATTTTGACTTTTGGGCCACAATATTTGTTCAGGATTTGGGAAACAAGGAATTAGAAGGAATGATACGATTGCAGAATTCTAAGGATCTCGCAAATGTCTTCCCTCATCACCTCCTTTTCAGTGAAGTCTTTCCGCCGGAGACAGTTAACCTCCTTTACAAAGTGATTCAAGTGTTCAGCTCACTTAACCCGCTGCTTTAACTTTGTATTTAATCACTTGGATTCTTTATTTTGACAACTGTTTACAATTCATATGAATGGAATTCAAGTAAAGAAGGTACATTTTCCATCAGGTATAAAAGATTTCCAAGACGAGAAAGGTGTAATTAATTCTTAGACATAGAGTCAACTATTAGTGCAGTTAACGGTATATGAAATAGAGCATTTCAAAGAAATCTGTAGCAGAAATAAATTTTAAAAATTTCTTTTATTCTGTTGTGCTGGAAACTGTCCCTCTCTCTTATCTCCATCTACTTGTTTATTGTGAGTCCGAAAAAAATTAGTAGAATTTTTCTTTCATAGGAATTCATTGTGAGAAAAGTATATTACAATAGAAACTAGGAACTAAGGAGGTATTTTCAGTATTCTGCTACATAATTTGAAGAGAAGAAATTTCAGGGAAGAATGAAGCAAGTGCAGGAAAGACGTAGAAATAACATGTAGAAGGCAGCACTTCCTAGTTTCTTCAAAGTCTTTGTGTCCATCAGTAAAGCCCCTTTTTAGCTCAAGCCATGTACATTTTAGCTTGCATTGTTGCAAATAGGAGTCCCAACTGAGAAAAAAGTTTCAAAGTCACATTCTGGCGTTTGAAGAAAATAAGGAATCTATCTGTATGAATCATAAGGACATAATGTGACTAGAGCGGTATCTCCTGTCTGTCCATTCCGCCTCCTTTCAGGTGGCTGTGATAAGGAAGCTGGTCTAATGTTTAAATGGATGCTTTGCTCTTGCCAAAAGTCTGTTAGTTCATTATTTATAGATATGTAAGTAAGCTCCTACCCATGACTATTGTGAGTTCCTGGTTCCCACCTCCATGGCTGTACCTTGAAATTAAGGAATCTGTAGAATAAGATATAGCTACAGTGTGCCCCACATGATGGGAACTAATTTTAGAAAGAAAGGATAGAATTGCATTAGAATTTGAATATTGATAGAATTTGAATATTGATAGTCCACTAAAGTTGCTGATGGATTTTGTAGTAAAAATGACATGATCATGGTATATATGTTGCAAGGTATTTTGTTTCATACAGTTCTCTAAAACTCCTCTGTGAAGTGTTCTGACCCTAACTAGACATATAGTCATAGTTTTCCATTCTTCAGTTTCCTCTTTGCTATCTCTGATGCACAGACCGTTTTTACATGATAATATATTTTGAGGATACTCGTGTACTGTGAAGGTGGTTTCCTTTTTTGTTAGATTCTCCATTATTTCTGAACTCTTGTTTTTTGGATGTGCAATAATCTACTTATGTGTTCATGGAGCTGTATTTGTGTAATTGCACAGAAGCAATGTTGCGTAGCAATAATATCCAACATTTATTGAGGGATTACTATGTCCCAGGGTGTAATCCAAGCACTGCTGGTACACTGTTCTATTTAATCCTCACAAATCAGGATGAGGTAAATACTTCTAATATCACCTCCATTTTACAAATTAGAAAAATATGGCGAAGTGAGTTAATCCTCTTGCCTGACGTCACACAGCTAGTCAGTGTCAGTCAAAATATAAACTAAGAGTCTGTGTCTGGGACCCTACACTCTACACTTTTCTGGTAAAAAGGGCAGTAGATGAGAAAGCCAGCGTGTGAGTCCTGACTGTGCCACGTTTCATCATGCCCCCTTTCAGCTTAGTCTCCTATCTGATGGATACAATGAAACCTACCTCATCGGGGTGTGATTTAATAAGGCAGCATTGTTTAGCCAGTTGTGTGAGCAGTACACGGGAATTGCTCAGTATAGCTTTATTGGTTCTAACCTCTGTATCAAAGGTTGTCATTTTTTTAAAAAAGATTTTATTGGGGAAGGGGAACAGTGTGTTTCCCAGGACCCATTAGATCCAATTCAAGTCGTTGCCCTTCAATCTAGTTGTGGAGGGCGCAGCTCAGCTCCAAGTCCAGTTGCCATTTTCAATCTTAGTTGCAGTGGCTGCAGCTCGCTGGCCCATGTGGGAATTGAACCGGCAACCGTGTTGTTCAGAGCTCGTGCTCTAACCAGCTGAGCCATCTGGCCACGCCCAAAGGTTGTCAGCTTGAGGTTGGTGATAAACGAGACCCAAATCTTATATGTGTGTATATCAATGCATGTATGTATATCCATAGATAGATGGTCTGAGTTTATACAATATTATCTAAGGGATCCATAACACCAAAAGTGATATAGACTCGATGAACATCTAATTTATCCTCTCAACCAGGAGACCTTTGAAAGGAGGTGCTATTATTAATTACACTGAGACAACAGGTCTATGCCAGGATGTAAGGTCACATTATAAGTGATGGATGAAAATATACGTACCTGAGTTTTAGTTTGCTCTTATGTGCAAAAGAAGAAGTCAAATTAAATTGTTCCTAAAGGATTTCCCGTTCTAAGATTATATTCCTTTTTTTTCAGTGCAATTTAAATCCTACTGGTTCAACATGCCAGTCAGATCAGTTAAGACTGCGTCTTGCTGTCATCTGTCATTTGAGAAGATAAACCACGTCTACCATTTCATTTAGCTAAAATATGATTAGGAAAGTAAATGTGCAATGACAATAAAGGAAAAAAAGTGCAAACCCAAATATAAATATATTTTAGATTATTCTGTTATGTGTCATTCAGGAGGCCACACTCATTCATTTGCATATAGGATTGTAGGGTGATTCTACTTTCTTCAAAGTCCTGAATAACAGAATCCTGAAACAGAGTTGAAATGTTCAGATGTAAGACTCAGACCGGCGTGGCCTTTCTTCGAACTCTGAGCATGGTGTAATATGACAATTCTACATTGGTGCTTTGGTGATTGTAATGAAACAATATCACAAAAGCATCAAGCATCTTTAATGACAAAATGGACCAAGGGTCCCGACTTCTGTGGTGCATTACGAAGTGGTACCGTTACCTGGGAACTGTGCCCTCTCTAAATGTGCCTTTGGACTTTTCCAAGATTTTGAGTTTATGGTAGAGTGAACATGCAGACCAGTGCCTGGAAACAGGAAGGTGTTCAGAGAATGTTACATTGAAGGAAGAAAGAAATATGAAATTCCAAAAGAAAAAGAAACAATGAGGAACAATGCTAACTATTCTCTTTGCTGGAGATTTTATGCTAATATTTCTGTCATTAAATATAATCAAATCTTAAAGGCTGAAGGTTTTTGATTCAGTACATGCCCTGAGAAATTTATACCTTCCATTTTAAATTGTAGGAAAATAAACATAATACAACATTTTATGTTATATTTATAGTTATCATTTTAACTATTTTAAAATATACAATTCATTACCATTAAGTACATTCACAATGTTATGTAACCATCACCACTATCTCGTTCCAGAACTTTTTCATCTTCCTGAAAGGAAACCCCGTACCCATTACGCAGTCTCTCCATCCTCCTTCTCCCAAGTCCTAACAATCACACATTTACTCTCTATCTCTGTGGATTTGCTTATTATGGATATTTCTTGTAACTGGAATCATAAAATATTTGACCCTTTATGTCTGGCTTCTTTCACTTAATGTTTTCAAGTTTCACCCTTGTTGTAGCATATATGAGTATCTGTATTTGTATCCTTTTTCAGCTGAATAATATTCCATTATATGGATACATCGCATTTTGTTTATTCGTACATCCTTTTGAAGATATTTGGGTTGCTTCTACATTTCAGTAATTATAAATAATGCTGATATAAACATTTGTATTTAAGTTTTTATCTGGACACGTGTTTTCAAATCTTTTGGATCTGGACCTGGTGGTGGAATTGCTGGGTCACATGGTAACTCTGTTCAACTTGTTGAGAAGCTGCCATATGTTGCCCTTTTAACTTATTAAGATTTGAACTACGTGACAGATATTGCAACTATCCCTCCGTATTAATGTTCCTTCTCTCATAGTTTAGAGCTGCTGCTGGGAACCAGCTGCCCAGCTCTGGATTCTAATTCCCAGTACACTAGCATTTAGGGGAGGTTACCCTGGGCTCAGTGTCATCTCTTAAAAAAGGAGTCGGGTTTACCTGAGATCTTGTTCCTCTTCATAATTGATAGTAGACCTTAGCGTTGTTCATATACTTAGTACATGTATTTAACCAACATGTTTCAGTGTCACAAATATACATACTATGTTCCTTATTGGTGTAGGGCCAGGATATGCTATTTCTTCTTTAATAAATCTATTAGACTGTTTTCTAACGGTAACATTTATTAACTCTTATCATAGTGGCTTAATTTTTTCTCAATTATTACACTTCCAGTTGGATTTACTAAGGCATTACTTGCTTTCTCTAATGAGAGAACATGCAGTTTCCTTTTTTTAATGCATCCTTAAAAACACTGTTTATTTTTGCCTTAGAAACCATTTGTCCTTTATTTTTCCAACAGAAATATTTGGGGTTTAATTAAAACCATCAAAAATGCCATTAAAAGATCATTAGTAAAAACACCTGCTGCCTTTATTACAGAGCCCTCTTTTCCCTGGAGCCCAAAGGAACTTTCAGTGTGTGGAAATGAATGTATCATGTGCTTTCTGGAATTGTGGTGTTGGATTTTTCCCAAGGTTGGGAAATTTTCATCCCTACATCTCAGAAACTCCTACTTTGGACAGTCTGAGAAGTGCCACCCCCAAGTGAACAAGTATTAGGTTGGGACAAAAGTAAATGCAGTTTTTGCAATTATTTTTAACCTTTAAAACTGCAGTTACTTTTGCACCAACCTAATAGCTTCACGATGTATGAATAAACTTGTGATCTAGATTCAGGCTCCATTAGAATTTCACCTTCAACTTAAAATCAGGAGCCGGAGGAACTGGGGAGAGTTCAGGGATAATGTTTATTCAGCATTGCACTTCTGTCAGATCAGAACGACCCTGATGTCTGCTCTCTGCAGCACATTTGTGATTTACCACTGGAAGGAGCTAGAGTAAAGATATTGAAAGAACACACAGTCACTGGGTTGCAGTGTGGTTGAAAATGCCAGAGGACAATAATGGAGAGGGGGAGATAAAGAAAGAATGGACTTCCCTTCTGAAAGGCAGAGATTCAGGTTTGAAATTCTGTGGCACTGAGATACATAAGATCATCTTAAATATTTGAAATGTGGAACTTGTTTGAAAGTCGTAAGACAATAGCTTGAAAGCCTGTCATTTCCTTTTATTTTGCTTTCATCAAAGATTCCAAAGGGAAACAGGAAAGGAGACAGAGAAAGAATCAGAGATCATTACTCTGTCTCAGAGAACCCTTAAATCTTTACAAAGAAGAGATCTCAGAAAAAAGATAGGCTACAAATATTTAACTCTTTATTGGCTAAACTTCACTGTCTCAAATAGAGATGAAATTTACATGGCTTACCTGCAAAACTGTTTCTGAGTCAAGACATTTGAGATCACAGTAATTCAGTAAGTATGAGAATACTACAGGTAGAAGTGAAAACTGGAGTTAGACTGATGATAAAAATATTATCATCCACTCTTTTTCTTTTTCCTGAAAAAGAAACAAAGAAAAAGAGATGCTCAGTAAACACACTGATAATAAAGCCTAGAGTCTATAGTCAGAAATTTCTTCCCAGTTTCTAAGTTAACTATTTTGACCTGCACTAACTGATTAAAGGTCAGTTAATTAAAGTACAGAAAGATTACTCATGACCGCCCATGCTTATTATCGCTGCACAAAGGTTTCATTCACAAAACATTAAGACAAGTAGAAAAGTGGTAACTTTTGAGTTACATTGACGATGTATGTAGCTCAAATCACAAATAATATCCCAAAAGTTCTGATAAGAATTCTTTGTTCCTGGTTACTGGCATGGCAGAAAATTAATCAGGGAAATTCTAGGCTTCTGAGACATTATTCTGAGGCCCAGGCATGTCTCCATGATGCAGTTGACAGAAAGAACAGTAGTCAAGGATGTTTTATACTTCAGACATCATTCGATCATCTAGGACATCACTAATTTCAATAATAACTGAAAAACCGAGTTATTTCTTATATATTCAAATCATGTAGCCATTGTCTTCTGGGAAATGGTTGACTTTTTGGTGGAACCAGCATTTCTAAAAGTTAATCTTTATCGACAAGTGTGATGGTAAATTTTGTATCAACTTCATTGGACTAAGGGATGCCCAGATAGCTGGTAAAACATTATTTCTGGGCTTGTCTGTGAGGATGTTTCTGGAAGAGATTACCATTTGAATTGAACTGCAGAGAGCTGATGTGGGTGGGCACCATCCAATCTGTTGAGGGACAAAAAGACAGAGGAAGGGTGAATGCACTCTTTGCCTGAATGGAGACATCCATTTTATTCTGCCCTTAGGACATCAGCATTTCTGCTTCTGGGGCTTTTTGGACTCCTGTCCTGACTTTCAGCATCAATGCCCATTGTCAGGCCTTTGGACTCTGATTGAATCACACCACCAACTTTCCTGGTTCTCTAGCTTGTAGAAGACAGATCATGGACTTCTTGGCCTCCATAACCACGTAAGTCTATTCCTATTAATAAATCATATATATATGACATCTATTTTCTATTTTTCTGGAGAACTCTCACTAATATAATGAGGGAGGGAAGGAGAAAAGGTAAGAGAGAGATTGATTGATTTTGAGGAAATTCATTCAGGTGAGCATTCTTGATGAGAGGCATGACTTTAGTATACTAGAATTTCTGCAGTTAATTTTGTTTATCTCATCCATTTCCAAAATTATTTGCTCTTAGAAACATTTTCTTTTTCATATTCTGTACAGCATACTTTGAGAAATGTTTTATTGTACTTCTAGGATTTACCTCCTGTGGGCTAATGAAGGATGGCCATTTAAACAAAAATGTATATATACATACACACATGTTGGTTGTGTTATATAATTTGGCTGATAGTTGTGTGCTCTATTGTTGCTCAAAAATAGCCTTATTTTAGAGGGGGAGAGAGTTGTTCGTTTTGTTTTCTAATGCTTGTTCTGTAATTTAGATTCTATTATTTCTGCATAACTCCACCTTGAACAGAAGGGATGATATAAGTAAAAATAAATTATTACTGAACACTGCCACATTTCTGAAAGAGTTGATAAAATGTTGAGAGTTAAACAGTAAAGCAAGGGAGAGGGGGCTTTAGTTTCTGTGTCTTCTAACATAAATATTTTGTGCATAGTTATCTTTGAAACCACCTCATTATAGTTTTCCAATTTCTCAATTGGAATACAGCCCCTCCCACCTCTTTTTCAGTCATTTTTGGAATTTTTTAGTCCTTACTTTTATGATTGAAATACATAAGAGTCATGGTAAGCAAAAACTAGAATTCTTCTTCCATTTCATCTTTACTAAAGTGAACACAAATGATTTATTATCTTATAAGGGCCAAAATTTCGATATCCCGTTTGAATGTATTGATCCACTGATGGACTATTTGTATAAAATACTGATCACCTGCACTGGTCATCACGTTGACTTTTAGGATGTATTTACCTAATCGTCTGGCTTCTTGAATGATTATTCCCTATCAAGATCCTTGAACATCTTCCCCCCAAACTATAAGCTGGGTCAAAGATACAGACTTCCAGATAAAGGACAACTATTTCTCAGTAAAGGGTTTGTGGGCTGTGCCCTTCCCTTGCTGGAACCCTAAAATATAATTGGATACATGAGGGAAAATATGAAAATGTCTATCATGAAAACTAAGGTGAATTGTGAAAAACAGGCAAAGGCCTATCCATTTTTGTGCCAATGATCTAAAGTAGCAGCTGTAAGGCCATGCATCAAAATTGAGTTTTGACTTTTGCTTGAGGAGAAATATCTTTTTGAGCATTATTTTTTCATTATGCTTTTCACTGGCCATCATTCCAGGCTATATTTATGGTCATGAAAACTTTTCCTGTCTCAGAGAACTTGAAAATGATTTCTAGTGCTGCTTTTCCAAAACAATAACCCCTTTTGTGTATACTTAAATGTTTGCATTGTTTTCTTATTTAGCTTCAAAATGGATGCAGTATGATTTGCCAGTTCAAGTATTAAAAAAAAAAAAAAAAAAGAAAAAGAAAAAGAAAAAAACAATCCCTCGCTAATGGCAAACTGTAAAAAAAGAAAAACACTTGAGAACACAAATTCAGAGGAAAGATTGTTTCCGTGAAATCGTTGAGACTAGATATCCTCCAATTCAGCACAATGGTAATACATCTTCTATGGGATATCATTCCAATAAGCTTATTATCTTTTGAGCTGAAAGTGAATTTCTGTATTTTGGAACTCAGAGTCCAGGGTTTACAAAGACAGAAACACACGGACAAACCTGTATATTGGCACACAAAGTTCCTGGAAATAGAAACATCTATGTGTTCTATGGAAATAATGTTGGAATGGGATCAACAGCAATGGATTCTGCTCCCAGCTCTGCCACAAAGTGGTTGTGGTATCTGGTACAAATCCCTTCACATCTCTGTGTTTCAGGGTTCAAATAGCAAAAGGAAAGGTTGGGTGGTCTATAAGTAGAAAGTTCCTTACAGATCTGCTGCATCTATGATCAATGGGACTTTATTTGTGGTCATAGAGGTGGGACATAGGAGTAGAATGACATTTTCCATGACATAATCCAGCCCTAAATTTCTTATTCATGCTCACACAGTCTGGGAACCTACAAGACCACTGTTTATTTAGAAAATAACCTAAAATTAAACTCTTAGATTCTGAATCATCTCCAGTGTGTTGGTCTACGTACATTTGTCAATATATGTCCCCAAAGTCCTCGATTCTTTTTCATAGACTCATCTTGGACCAAGGCATTCACATAAAATGCCTCCACAGGAACCAGTTAAGAGCAGTGTATTAGTCATATATACTGAGCGTTCTCCAGGAGTACATATTTTCTACATATTGGAAAGTGACACTAAAGAGAGAAAGGGTATAGAGTACTTGCTCTTGACTTTTCGAAGAGTAATTCTGAAGGATGAGCAAACAGTGATGTGGATACAGTTGACTAAACAGTGCAGCCAAATTTACTTCTAAAACAACGCTTCGCAAGTAAGTGGCCATGATTTTTCAAAAATTTAAGACTTAGTTTTTTTTTTTTCAGAGCAGTTTATAGGTTCACAGGAAAATTGACAGGAAGATACAGAGATTTCCTATATATTCCCTGACCCCACATGCATGGCCTCCCCCCTTATCAACATCCCCCCCCACACCCCCAATGGTGTGCATTTGTTACCACTGATGAATCTCTGTTGGCATATCATATTACCCAGAATTCATAGTTTGCATTAGGGTTTATTCTTGGGGTTTTATGTGCTGTAGATTTGAATAAATGCATAATGACATATATCCATTAACATAGTATCTTACAGAGTGTTTTCACTGCCATAAAAATTCTCAGTGCTCTGCCTATTCATCCCTTTTTCTACCTCCAACCCCTGGCAACCCACTGATCTTTTAATCGTCTCCATAGTTTGCCTTTTGCAGTATGTCATACAGTTGGAATCATACAGTATGTTGCCTTTTCAGATTAGCTCAGTTCACGTTTAAGATTCCTCCATGTCTCTTCATGGCTCGATAGCTCATTTGTTCTAGTGCTCAGTAATAATCCAGTCTGGATGGACCACAGTTTACTTATTCGATCACCTACTGAAGGACATCTCGGTTGCTTTCAGGTTTTGGCAATTATGAATAAAGCTGCTATGAACATCCATGTGCAGGTTTTATGCGGACATAACTTTTCAACTCCTTTGCATAAATAGCAAGAAGCCCAATTGCTGGATCCTATTGTCAGAGTATGTTTCGTTTTGTAAGAAACTACCAAACTGTCTTCCAAAGTGACTTCATTCCCACTGTCATTTAATGAGAATTCCTATTGCTTCAGAGCCTCCTTGACATTTGGTGTTGTCAGTGTTCCAGATTTTGGCCGTTCCAATAGGTGTGTATCTCATTGTTCTGATCTGTATTTCCCTGATGACATGTGATGTGGGCCATCTGTTCTTATGCTAATTTGTCATATGCATATCTTCTTTGGTGAGGTGTCTGATAGGGTCTTTGGCCCATTTTTTAATTTTTAAGTTCGGTTTATTTTCTTATTGTTGTGCTTTGTATATTTTAGATCACACTCCTTTATGTGAAGTGTCTTTTGGTGGCCATGACTTTTTGCTCAGAATGGTGTGGCGATATGTTTCACTCCCTCTTATTGTGCACTTCTTTTCTCTCTACCCCAGTTGTCCCTTACCTAGTTCAGGCAATCGTGTCCAATCTAGGACTTTCAAGATTCCCCGGACTGGTCTTTCCCCTGAATTCACCCATTAAAACACCAATCTGAGTTCATTGCTTTCTGGTTTTAAAACATGCAGTGTCTCCACATGATTTCTAAAGAATGGTTAAAATCCATAGTTTGGAATTTAGGGTTCTCCATCTCCATTCTTATCCACACTCACAACTTTATCTAGAACTCTAACCTCTAACACTAGTTCTGTTCACTAAGGTCAAGTAGATTCCTCTGCAGTACCTACTGTCATGTATTTGTTCACTGTTTCTTTTGCTTCAACGAATTCCCTCTTCTCTCCACCAGTAACATTCCATTCATTTTTTGAAACCCAACTTCCCTCGTGAAGGTCCCTCCCTGGTCCTTAATCTCTACTTTTTAACATAAAAAATTATGTTCATTATTGCCTTTCATATATTTTATTTCTCTAGCCTGTGTACATGTCTTCTCCAAAACATTACATTTTTCTTTGAGGGCACATTCTATTCCATAATTGTTCATATTTTGATTTCAGCAGTATTCACTGGAGATTCTGACATAAAATTTTTAGAGTTTTAATAAATTAATTGAACCAACTGCTACATCATTATGACCACTTACAACCATTTTAAATGAGTTTTTTGCTTTGTACCTGTCCATTAAATTTCTAATTTACTCTACATTTACTTTTCCTTTTAAGTACAATCTGACAGCATTTATTTGAAAATTGTGGCACTAAGTAATGAGTTTAATCCTAAATTAATAAGAATAACTGCAGTTGGGGGTGATGTTTGCTTTAGAATTTCTCTAGATTTTTCTTTTGCATATATATATATACACACACATATGTGTGTGTGTATAAAACTACATATATGTTAAATAGTATGTAATATACCATTATAGTTTATAATACTATATAATAATCATATATATGTATTAAAAAGCAAAATAATTGAAGTCAAGGCATTGAAATGAAGTTTAGACACTAGTCACATTTCATGATTATTAGAGATTTCAAAAATGCTAGTTTACCCTGTTAAATATAGCATATTTTTTTCCTTGCTTTTCAACAATCCTTGTGTGAGTAATCTCTAGTGTTATATAATTAAATCATAAACCCTATGTTTAACATAAGAAAGACAATCTATAAGTGGGAGAATGTTTATCCGTGTTAGAGAGCCAAAGGCCATCAGTATTCAACGGGAAGAAAACGGGTAACGGGAACATGTCATCTCCCAGGTAGGCAGGAGGTAATGTACAAATGACTGACAATCCAATTAGAAAATTCTTTTTAGGCAAAAAAGTGTGTCAGAGTAGAAAATTATGAACTACATAACATGCCATGACACAAATTCTCAGGGCAACCAGTACCATTCCATTTTCAAATATATGTATGAGAAAAGCCATGAATAATGGATTTCATATAACATCTTTGCTATGCATTATTTAAAATATTTGTGCTGACTGGGAGTGATCATATATATTTTTTCATTATAGTTTTGTGATGTGGTTAATATTCTCTGCTTGTGATATTAGTGTAAGGACATGATACCAGACATGTTATTTTAAAGCCTACAACAGATCAGGATTTAGATGGCATTGTAAGCATTTGGAAAAGTCCATTGCAACACAATTCTTTCCAAAACTACTCAATATTTGTATGTTGTTTTTTTCTGGAAAGAATGACATAAAAATTAAAAGGGCAGGTGCATGCTAAATTGTGGCTTGGTTAATTTTCTGATTGTCATGGATTATTCTGCATTTCATATCTCAGCAAAATCTTAGGAAAAGTCTCTCCCCCTACCCCATCTCCAATGTGGTGGAAGTTATCCAGGCAAAATAGAATGCAAGTGACTGAATTATCTGAAGACATCATACTCTCCAGCCAAAACTCATATATTTAAGCCTATGTTTCAGTAGGAAATCATCTTAAAATGAGAATGTCAATTTTCGAAGCCATTATAAAGACTGAGTTCATTTTTTTACAAAGGAGGATGCTTAATTGAAAATTAAGCTAAGGTACCATCATATTGTTTTCTCAGCGCAAATATGTTACATTTACTTACCAACATTTACCCAATGCCCTCCATGTTTTATGTTGTGCTTACAAGTATAGCGGTAATAAGAAGCAGAAGTCATTCATGTTTGGGACCATTTCTTTGTGGGCTTACTGGAACTACATTATCAACAGCCAAATTGTATCTATCAAATGCATAATAGATATATATCTATATGTATATATGTATATGTATATATTATGTAAAATAATATGCAGATGATCCTTGAATTCTTAGGTTGGTGCAAAAGTAATTGCTGTTTAAAAGGTTAAAAATAGTTGCAAAAATCACAGTTACTTTTACACCAACCTAATACGTATTATGAGGTCATGTCCCAATAAACCCATTATAAATTGAAAATACCATAAGTTGCAAATGCATTTAATACACGTAACCTACTGAACATAGCTTAGTCTAGCCTACCTTAAATGTACTTAGAACACAATATCCTGGAGATGTTGGCAGCACAGTTAGTATTGAGTGTTGGTTGTTTACCTTCTTCACTGTGTGCCTGAATGGGACCTGCAGCTTGCTGCCGCTGCCCATCATCATGAGAGAGTGTGTTACCACATATCCCTAGTCCGGGAAAAAGGTCAAAATTCAGAATTCAGAGTGCTGTTTCTATTTAATGAGTGTGGCTTTTGCACCATCGTGAAGCTGAAAAATCATTAAGTCAAGCTATCGTAAGTTGTGAACTGTCTGTGTAATATATTTAACTCTGGATTAATATTAGCTCTGTCATAACAGTTACACATAATGTACATACCGGTAGCAGGTCTGACAATTAAGTTCCCGAACTTGTTGCAATGATGTTGCTAAGCTTTTTGATATGAGAGGGATTATTCAGTATGAATTTATACCAACTGGACAAATAGTTAACCAAGTTTACTATTTGAAAGTGCTGAAAAGGCTGCGTGAGAAAGACGAAAGTGACCTGAACTTTTCACCAACAATTCACAACTCTTGCGTCACGACAATGCACCAGCTCACACGGTGCTGTCTGTGAGGGAGTTTTTAGACAGTAAACAAATAATTGTATTGGAGCACCCTCCCTACTCACCTGATCTGGCCCCCAATGACTTCTTTCTTTACCCGAAGAGAAAGGAAATATTGAAAGGAAGACATTTTGATGACATTCAGGACATCAAGGGTAATACGAAGACAGTTCTGATGGTCATTCCAGAAAAAGCATTCCTAAATTGCTTTGAAGGGTGGACTAGGAGCTGACGTTGGTACATAGCTTCCCAAGGGGAGTACTTCGAAGGTGACCATAATGACATTCAGCAATGGGGTATGTATGCAGCATTTTGCTAGGATGAGTTCGCAAACTGAATTGTCAGACCTTGTATAAATGTATATTACTTATGTACTTATGTATAAATACTGTTTCAGTGTCAGACTGAGATTCTAAGTCTGTAGAGACATGTGAGTGCTTATAAAGGTAGTTCTGATTGTTGAAATGGGCCAATGATAGTCTATTATTTCTTTAGTGGGTGCTTTTGCTACATAAAGCATACTTTGATAATTTTCTGCACACATAACCAGATTTAAAACTGCTGCTTGTAAACAGGACTATGTCTGTTTGGTTCATAGTTGTATTTACAACACACGGAACAGTGCTCAAACATAGTAGGTGCTCAATAAAATTGGTTGAATAAGTGAATATAGTATATATGTATGTGTGTCTCTGTGTTTCATCACTATTTTCCCTATTTTAAAACATGGTTGAAACTCAGTTTCAAGAGGAATTAGAATAATACACAATAATTTTAATGGAATACCCATCATATGTACAAAATACTTGTAATGACAAAACTACCATTTTTTTGAGCTTTTAAGTAAAAGCCAGGTCCTGGGCTAAGTGTTTTCCATAATTTATCACATTTAATTCTGACATGCCATGTGGATAATTATTCTCATTTTAGAGATGGGAACACTGAAGCTCTGAGCGGTTGAGTAATTTTGCACAATGTCCTAAATTGAGCCAGCAGCAGAGCTGGAATTCAAAACGAGTTTTCTCTGATGCCAAAAGTTCCACTTTTTAAGGTCTGTGACATTTCTAGTAGTTCAAATGCCAGTGTGCCATAGCCAGTGGACCTAACTGAGCATAATAAAGAAAAAAACCCCGCATAATGCAAATTTTGTTAGGAACTAAATTATCATTAATATTAGTATTAGTAGAATCCTGAAAGCCTGCCTAAAATTATTCAGATGAGGGAGTCAGTGTTTGGCTGGGCTTCTTCCCTAGGTTGCAAAACTCTTTGGTGTAAGGGCTTTGGCTTTGCCTTTAAGCAGTAGAAATATATATCTCACCGAATATCTAAGCTAATATTAACCAAGTCAAGAAAGAGTAAGTTTTTTAACTTTAAAAACATGCTTAAGTATAATATACATACAAAAATGCACATAAGTATGCAGCTCATTGAAGTTGCACAAACTGAACTCAGCTATGTATGTAGCCCCAAGATAAAAATCCAGAATATTACTAGCATTCCATTAGCGATCCTTTCCTTGGTCTTTTACAGTCACTAATCCTTCCCCCTCCCAAACATAACCACTATCTTGGCAACCTGACTTCTAACAGCATAGATTAAATTTGTTTGTTTTATGTTTTATATAAATGGGGTCATCGTCCTTAATGTGTTTTGCGTGTGGTTGTTGATTTTTTTCTCTATGCTGTATATTACTTCATTGCACGAATATACCAAAATTTATTTATTAGTCCTTCTGTTAATGAACATTTGGGTTTTTCCAGTTTTTGCATAGTGTTCCTGTGAACATTCTAGTATATGTATTTTGGTGAACATATTTGCACATTTTTTTTTTTTTTTTGAGTTTATACTTAGGATTGGGGTACTGGGTCATAAGATATGGATATATTTAACATAACAGTTACTGCTGAGTATTCTTCCAAATTTATGTTGCCACTAGCAGTAGATGAAAGTTCCTATTGCTGTACATCCTTGTCAATACTTTGTATTTTTCATCTTTTTTTGTTTTGTTTTCAATTTAGCCATCCTGGTGAGTGTGAAGTACTATTTCATTGTGATGTTAATTTGCATTTTCTCCTGACTATATGATGCTGAGCACCTTTGCATATGTTTATTGGTATATCTTTTATGAAGTACATATTCAAATATTTTCTTTTGATTTATCTGTCTTTTTGATATTAATTAGTAAGGGTTTCTTATATATTTTGGATAAAAGTCCTTTGTTAAATATATATGTTCCTGACACAGTTCTTTCCAAGAGATATAGAGAAAAAAATTGCTGACCCCTTCGTGATTTGCAAAATAAGGCAGGGTCCTTTGACATTAACAAACTCACATCTCTTCTTCTAAACCAATGAAGAAAGACCACCTTGAAATTATTTTTCAGTACAACCCTAAGCAATCTAGTTTGAAAATTCAAGTAGTAATACAATTTTGGACCTAAACAGGAATGATCTAAACAGTTCTTATTTGTAAGCAAAACCAAGAACTAAACAAGAGCAACTTGTACAATCTGGGTTGAGTTTCAATGCTTGAACATCCGATGGTATTAAATCTCAATTTCTGAGAGTTTGAAACATCTCAACACCACGTGCTTTTTTCATAGCGAGACTCTCCACTTGCTTTATAGAGCTTGTCATGGTGTGTGTCCCATTGCTGTCAAATAGGCTGCTATGTATCTTGCTAAATGTAGGTTTGAATTAAAAATCTTCAAGCATTCATAGGAAAGCAGTTTAGATAGAGCTGAGAGGACTCTGGGAAAGATAAATGACTTCACGTTCTTCCTATTAAGAACTGACCAGAAACAAGCTCAGTGAATGCGTTCTGTTCAGAGCCACAAAAGAAGACTGATAGTTTAATTAGTTTAAAATAAGGTTGTAAGTGACAAGTCCTGAGCGCCAGCTAGTAAGATGTCATTATATATTTAAAAATAAATAAACTCCCCCCACCTCCAATGAAAGAAAAGTATTTTTATTCACAGATATAAAAGTCCTTTTTAGAACCTGTTTGACACAGATTCTTTAATCATTGTCACAAACTTTCCATTGCTTATGTAAGCTTGCTGATTTCATGACTTGTGCTAGAAAACAGGAAGACTAAAGTTTCTATTTTCACTAGCGGACTCATTTATACACCCCTAGCAAAGGAGGGAATATTTGTGAAAAAGAGTGACTAGAAATGTACTGTGTTGTTTTTTTTTTCTTCTCAGTGAAATGGAGTCATAAGGTTTGGGAGGCACATAGGGTAGTTTGTTCAGTCGGAAAGTCATCCTTCTCCTTCTAAGACAGGCTGCCTTTATTTGGATAGTCTTATTCCTTTTTCGTCTTTGTGGAAAAATATCAGATCTTGTCTATATTCTTGTTGGACAACATTCAGAATCCTGCCTAAATCCCCAATTGTGTAGGCAGTTGTCTTGGTTCATGTTCATTTGAAAGACTAGTCCTCAAGTCCAAAAAAACGTATTTACAACACAGACTGCAGAATTTTCAAGAGGTTCCTAGATGTTTTCAAGCTCTTCCGTGTATCCCAAAAGAAGAAACTTTGAAGTAAAGCCAGATCACTTGAACATTGGAACTTATTTCAAAGCCCATGGTAAAGACATGCATTAAAGCCATGATTTTCCATATAACGTATTTTCCATACCCATTCTGACACATCAGATATTGGAAATTTATTGGTCAATATCTGTAGCCCTTCTGCACATCAAATATTTTAATATAAATTCCTTTTAGGGAAAGAACAAGGAGGCTGAATCTGTTATTAGGACAAGACAGGAGAAAGAATGGGAAAATGTAGAGTGTAGTTCAGGAAGTAGAGTGCACAGAACCCAATTTAAAGATGAATAACTGAGATTCAAAGAGAATAGTAAACTTGCTTCAAATTACACAGTTTAAGAAAGTATACAAAGATGGTAAAATGAGCTCTGATTCCAAATTCATATTCTGAGCCTCTTTCCACTGCTTCCTAATTGTACCATCAAGAATTATAGTTCCAATGGGTTCACCTCTTTTGGAAAGCAATGGAAATTAAATTAAAATGGAATAGATTTGGCAGTTTCAAATGGACAATGGCCCTTTAATCCAAATTAAAGTATCTTACATTTGGATAGGGCTGTATAGTATACCCTAATTTCCAGGTATACTTTCTCATTAAACTCTTCTGACTTCCTTTGATTGTAAGAAAATATTCTATCACAGTACTATTCATCAGGTAGATCAAGAATGTGTTACATCTTGGTCCCTTGAGGGCAGTTTTGGATTCTGAGAGTAGAAGACTAAATGTTTGGAAGGGAAAGTTTAGAAGAATTTGCCGTCTATCTTTTGCATTATTCTAAGAGGAGAAAATTCCGTAAATACTCAATGATTTGTTTTCCTTCATTAAGAGCAATAATGTATATTGGGGTTTTTCTCAATATAGAAAATAAAATAAAAGAAAGACATGATCTTTCTATCCAGATAATAATTTTACTCTTGCATTTTTAACTCTATCTATCTATCTATCATCAAAGTACAAAGATGAAAAATAAAAATCATCCCCAAATTCCCAATTATTTTTAGAAATGAAAAAACAAATGTTTATCTCAGCCCATATGCAGCTTTTAATGATTTGTTCATCTAAAGGAGTCAAATGTGCATATTATTCTATATCTCGCTTTTGTTTCAGCTGATGAAGGGAACTGACTAGGTCATGTTAAGTGAAATTGAATCTACCTCATTCTTTTTAAAGTTTTCATGGACTGATGACATTTTGTTGTTTTGCAGCCATTATTCTGCAGTGAGTTTCTAATAATTCCTATGAGACCAAACTGATACCAAACTTTATCTGTCCCTAAGTCAGGGCTCTATCTGTTCCTAAGACAGCTGGCTTGGTGAGACATGCTTGAGATTCCAGGACAGTGATTTTTACCATATGTTCTATTCGTTTACTAATTAGTAGGGTGATTATATCATTTATCATTCAAACAGGGGCACTTCTGAGAGAGAAAGGGGTGCTCATAATAATTATATCCGACAACAGGTGTAAAGTGGGACAGACCAGGGCAGCCTGGGATATGTGGTCACTCTCGATTAGGAAGATGAGACACTTGGTTTTTCCTCTTGTGTCCTAGTTTCCCTGACTTTCCCACACCTGTCACCCCCCACAATTCTGCCAACATGATGTTCCCTAGACACACATCTGATGGCCCTCTCCTCCAACAAATTCTTTGAAGTAATAGTCTATTAGGAATTTTTTGAAAAATATCATTCTTTTAAGGTGTTATATCTTAGAGCTTTGCTCACATGTTTTCTGTGACTAGAATATTTTGTTTCCCTTCCTAACTATTTTTAATTTGTATTCATTCTCCAGTTCAGTTATCACCCCAACCCCCCACCTCCACCCCAAAGTAGAAGTTCCCAACCTTCTGTTGCTCCTTTCTAGCTGTGGGAGCTTTCGAGGAGGGGGGGGGGAGCAAGGAGGGACGGAGGGGAATTAACCTAGAAATGTTTATCTTCGTGAGGAAAACAGGAGTAATTCCAAGAGATTATTTAATAGATGAAATGACAAACTATTATGTCATAGTACCTAGCCATCACAGAAAACAAAAGTAAATAAAAAATACCCCAAACCTTTGAATTGTATTCAAGTTTCAAGAAACTGTCAAAAACATCTTGTTCATAAACTGCTTCATAAGACACTTTCCCATCTTAACTACCAAGGGAGACACAATAATTTTATAAATAGAAATACAATATATTCAAAGTGAGAGACTTGATAAGCTTGTCACTGATTGATTGTATGAACTAACACATTTTGTGACCAGTCAGTAATTTTCGCACTAGCCATTGACTTTTCACTTGAGGCAGTTATGAAAACAAACCTTAAAACCAACTCAAAGACAAGGCCGTCTAATAGGTATTTCAAAACTTGAAGTCTAGACAAGGATGGCACTTTTATTCTTTCTCTTGGGGCTCAAGAATAATAAAGGAACATTCAATCTGATTTTAAAATAATTTTCAGCATTCTAGGTGGCAGGGGAAATTTGCTGATGGAAAGCTGGTTTCCATTTTAAGAAGATGTTTCATGTTTCTGAGTTCGTATTTGCATTTTTAAAAAAGGTGGTTATTGCCACCCTACCTCCGCGGCATATTAAGGGTTCACCTAAAAGTGAATTGGTTCCAAAGCCATTCACCTTCACAGGGAACTTAGCTAGGGAACTTGCGATAGACGCACTGCTTCTCCGTTCCTTTCATCCCTTTCAAGACGCACTCACAGTCCACTCCCTTTTCATGTCTGTCTTCTCCATGTACGTAAACATCTTTCAGAATAGGAGCTGCACTTTTGTTTCTCTATGATTAGTTCCAAGCGTCCACATACACACTAAACGTTCAAATGAATGGGGGAGTGATGGTCTCTTGAACCTTTCCTGAGGATGCCACTCACATGGGAGATACCTCAGTTTATTCATCCTTTATTTACTTTTAAATGAGGTTTAGAATGATGAGACTACACAGATAAGTATATTGTAAAAGCGCTGTCCCTTTAGATTCTCTTTTTATACATAGCTGTCTTTTGGAGACTGAAGATACAATATATAATGGAAACATTTTATACATTTATTTTCATTAACAGCTACGATATGCATTTGACTCATTCTCTTAGAAATGGTCAAGTACTCTTTGCAATTTCTCTTTAAATCTTTGCTGGAAAATTCTGAATGTTATCATAGATCATGTCATTTGACAGAAGGTCCTATGGAATAAGGTTTCAAAAGAAGCCACTTAGATTATTTTTGAGAAGCGAGAGTTGTTTGAAAATATCTAAATTCCTTACTATCGTAAGAAAATCTAGCCTACCAGGAGAACTGACTTCTGTGAGGTAGTTTTTAAACAAGGTCCTGGGATTGAAGATGCCACATAACAGCTGTCTGCAGCTCTAGTTATCTATATTGTGGTATGGCAAACATATATTTGTCTGTTGAGTTTCTATACAAATTCAAGAGAAGCTGTCCACTGTGAGCAGAGAAAATAAAATGATAGGAAGGATTGCTGCTGTCATCCTGGGTGGGTGTGCTATCCACAGGTAACAGAGTAGCATTTGACAAAAGAACATATTCTGTTTTACTGCCTCTGGAGAAGTAATCCTGTGACTTGAAAGCAACTCTCTAGGGGATTTTTTTTAATTGTTACCCTGCTGTTCTGAAAAGGCTTTTAGATGGCTGAGTTTTAAATTCTGCTGTCCTAGCAAGGCATTGAATGGAATGGAAAAAGATACATATTTTTGTTGCTGTATACTTTAATGTGTACACTCAAGTACTTAAGCTCTCTAACATTCCGTTTTTGAATCTGTAGAACTGGGACAATAATAGTTCCTACTTCAAAAAATGTCATTGATGATTCAGCGAAATGGTTCTGTGCCTACATACAGTGGGTAATCAATATATGTCAATAATTATTATCATTTGTTATCAGTATCATTTAGTCATATATCCTTTGGGCAGGGATTGATGATTGATCCTTCCTACCCTCAAGGCTCTGACAGTGTTTAAGGAGATAAAGCATACATATAAAAAGCTGTTCTGTTAAATGAATCCATGATTGCCCTAAAAGGGGATGTTGCAAGTTCTGATTTAGGTGAGATGATTTTCAGCTTGGAATGGGAAGTGTGTGGGGTGGCTAGAGTTGCTGGTTTGGGAAACTTTGTCTTAAAGCTGGATCAGGAAGAATGAAGGTGAGTTAGAGACCTGAGATAAGGAAACACTTCATCTTAGAGGGAACACTGTAGCCATGGGGAAACGGGACTGGTAAGGAATTGAGTTTGGATGGAAAGGTTGGAAGTGTAATTTGGTGCCTAACTATTGTCACTTTGAATGATAGCCTAGGCCTAAGAAATTTGTTTTGGAGACATCTGGAAGGCACTAAGCGTTTTGGACAAAGACAGGATCAAAGCAGGATTTAAAACCAATGTTACCCCCAATAAATTTAATAAACAAAAATGTAATGTAAAAAGACGCATGTTCTTGAACATATAAGTTGAGATTACAGGCAGAAGACTCTCCTTGCTAAACTAGACTAGTTTAGACTAAACAGGAAGTATAGAGGACTCGAGGGTAATTGAGTGGGAAAATGTTACAGAAGTCAGAGAGATAGGATTTGAAGACAGATTAACTCCTCCATGCAAGGGAACATTGCAATTTTGAACTTAAATCACTGGGAAGTTTTCATTGTTGGAGGAAGAAGTCAAGGAGAGTTTCTAAATGATTTAAGAAAAGATAATCTTTTTAGTTTTGTACAGTGTGACATCTTGGGGGCACTATCCAGCAGGCCTCTGAAATGTGGGTATCGACTTTGGAAGCTGGATGTAGTGATGTATACTGGAAACTGGAGGTAATTAGCCAATGAACTTTAAGCATACCTCAGATCTGACTTTTAATCCTTACTAGGATATAGAAGTTCCTGTGAATGTGATTAGCCTCTTGGAAAATGGTACAATTTGATTAGAATTCGACCTCCTAGTTTTAAACAAAATGTCTGTGGGAGACTTAAACTTCTTATAAAGGGAAACTTTCTGCTTTAGAAGGATATTCAGATAAGGAGACATTACGGGGCTCTAATATTGGTATTCTATTTATACTATCCACTTGTCATGGTTGGATAAATCCTCAAAAGATTGGAAAGTCAATCTTTTGATTCAGTCATTTCAGAAGAAGATTTAAATGCTTTAAGAAAAATTGCTGCTGTTTTCAGTTGATTATTACTGAGAAGAGGAAGAAAATGGTAGCACAGATAGCCACCCCCCCGACTCCCTCACAAATACCAATTTCAGATGGGTAAAATGGTAAATGAGTTTTTTGTACTTTCTATACACTCAATAAGCTATCAAAAATTGGAGTCAAGAGGCCTAACATCTTATCCTACTTCTGTCCTAGTCCACTACAGGAGCTAAAGAAAATAATTTTAAATCTTTATCCTTGGTTTCCTTATAATGTAAGCCATGGTGGGGTACGGAGATATTTTTAGTCAACTGACCTCATTAGTGTAGAATGCACCTTATATAATAATAGGGTGTATTTCTGAAGACATTCAGTCAGTCCCAGAAGCACCAGGGGTGCTCGAACTTTAGCCTGGTGACCTTAGGATGAAGTGTGAATGTAATGCCTATCACAGTAATTGAAACATGTGAAGCACTTTATGAATACATGCCATCGTGGCGGATGCAACTCTATAAACACACGGAGAAAGGCAGAGAGAGGAAATGATCAAGGCATGGTCATGTAAGTATGGGACTTTCAAAATCAACTAAAGTCTTGGAAGTCTATTTGGTTTTCCTAAGTGCCTACATCTTCTGGAAACTAGGAAGTGGAGGCTTAAAGAGGGAATTCATCTTAAAAATTGAATTTCTCACAAATGTGTCCCAGACTGAGCTAACACTTTCTTACGTATTAGTGATAAACTTTCAAAGCAACTATATTCACTGGCCATTATTACCCTTTCTTTTGGAGGTGACATCTAAGTGGGAGCGAGGCTAATTACCCTGCAAAGAATTGTCCATGGAAGCATTGAATTCTGACTGTGATCTGCCTATGCTGAATCTTTGAAGATGACAACTTCATGCATTTTTTCCTAGTACTTACCAATAGCAACAGAATGATGGAGATTCTTTGGCTATTTAGAAATATAGTTCTCATACTGACTTGTTCACTTATTTGAAGTAGTGGTTTAGCAAAGCCAGAAGTTCTTTCTGATTCCAACTGACTTCCTTCCAAGCCCTGAGTCTCTGGGCAGTCGCCAACGTGCGGGGCTGGGAAATGTGATACAATGGTGCCTACAGGCTAGGAATCTGGTCCGTGGAACATATTGTTATTTACAGAGTTGCCATGACACTTGGCTGGAGACCCAGCCCTCTATACGTGAGCCAGACTCAGAGTGTCTTGGGCTAATCAGTTTCCTTCCAGGGAGAAAAAAATAATTGCCGATAAGCAAAGGCATTGTTCCTCATTAACTGTGCAGCATCTGCTCCCACAGTTACATTTCTAAAAGATCTGGCTGATCACATTCTTTTAAAAATGGTCTAGTGAATGTGTTTTTCCTGTTATTATATTTTAAGCATTGGTAATACCAAGTTCGTTACTAAAGTCTCCCGATTTTGCTATGTGCCAAGATATCTTATTGATTGACATACGTATCCAGAGAAAGTCACATGGATCAATGGCGACTGTGATGAGTTTAGCTCTTGCCAAACTTGAGGAAGTAAACTGAATGTTTTGTGCATCTTCTTCTCTCACAACTTACTCTAGGTCTGATCAGGAACATGTCCAAAACCAGATCTGTCTTCCTCTGCACACATGCAGAAAGAATAAAAAATATGGCCACCATGTAAAATTGAGTTAGAAACATTGGCATGAGAGTGAACGTAAACATTCTCGGCACCAGTTGCCTCTTCGTTAAAATGTGGGCTGTAATCTGTGCCTTTCAGTCTTCTTATGAAGATTAAATGAGATGACATGTAAAATGTACCGGCGCAATAAATTATATTCAATAATTCAGTTAGTAGTTAATAAGTTATCACTTCCGTTTTCCATAATATTAGGTTGATACAATTTTTTTTTTTTATGTTTTATGACCTGGCTATTTGGAGTTTACTCACGTGGACAGTAGAATAGAATATTGCAATTTGGCCTGTCTGGGATGTTTGGTTCCCCAAGCTATTTAGTGAGAGAAACAAAAGCTGTCTGGAGCTGTTGTAAGTAGCAGAGTGTTATGGCCTCAATGATAACTGCTGGAGCACAGACTGTCAGACGTAGCATTGACCATGACCAACACTCTGGCCTCTCCCAGGGGACATACAATCATACAAGCCACCAATCACCTGCTACATTCCCTTTTACTGTGAACAAGGTAGACGTATAGAGTCAATAAACTGAAAATGAAATCGTCTTACTAGCTCTAATCCAGATATTAAAGAAAATGTGAAAATTATATACATCTAAGCCTCAGGTAATTTTCCCTATAGAAGAGGATTTCTAAAATTAATACTACTAGCTGCTAACTAGCTGCTAACATACTACTAGCTGCTAACTTTTATCATCGATGTATCCTATGTCAGTAACTGACAGCTTTATGTTTTTATTCTCGACAGGAACATACCAAGTGGGTACTATGTTTCTGATTGTTATAGCTAAAGAAACCAACTAAGATAGAGGAAGGTTAAGTAGTTCCTCATATAACAATACTTGTAAGTAATAGAGTTTGGATTTGAATTCTGAACCTGTGCCTATTCAGAACTGAAACAAACAAAAAGAGTTCTAATATTTTAAGTCTAAAAGAGGCTTGGAGTTTTTGATCTTGGAAAATCTCTAGTTCTAGTTAATTTTATTTGGGTTTAATGCTTGCCTGGGCTTTGAAGAACTCTAAGGCATTTTGGCTCTGTTGTATTACGTACAACTCACACTAGGCCAAGGGAGGAGAATATGTCACTTGAGAAGAGTGGCCACCAGAAATATTCTCTGTAAGCCTGTTTCTCTAGCTGGGAATCAGAGATGTTTTGGAAGCATAGAAGGGAACGTCACAATCGCTCAGGATCTTGATGCTTTTAAAAAAAATAATAGTAAGATTTCCAGTTTCGTCAGCATGTCAAACCTCATTTCCCAGCTGACGGCTTTCTGCATTTGCAGCCTCAGACAACTGGGATTCATCCACCTTCTTACCTCTCCCAGCTTCTGGGCTCAGACAAATTCATGCAGTCAGGGTTTATTGAGCAGGAAATAGAGCACTTGGTGCCCATTTTTTGTATAAGGAACATCTGAGTTGTAAATTATTTCTATGAAAATAATATGCACATGGCAATGAATAAATAGGCAGAACAACAGGGCTACAAAATGAAAGGCTAATTTCTTCTAGACTCTGAACCTCAGTCAATAACTATACAGGTTTTACGATATGTTTTCAGAGAAAAATTATATATAGATATATATGTATATATGTATATATATCTATTTTATATACAAACACACCTGCTGAACATATTTTTTTTACACAGATGCATGTGCATTTTTGATAACTTTGTACTTGTTTTTTTCCATGAAATGTATCTCAGAGGGAGATTTCCAGGTAAAATGGAAGAATGAAACAGAATGTCTTAACTTCTCCCTCAATACCTACTCAAACAATCCGAAAACGGAAAAAGAATTGTCACCACTACTGAATCCTAAAGAATTAGAGTGAAGTATATTTTCATATTCTTGGAAATACGGAAGTAAAGGGTGGAGACAAAAGATTCAGATGTGGTACCCCAATCATATGTCCCAATCTCAGAAACTGTAATAGGGATAGTATCTAGGTAACCACAGTCTGAGATTTCTCATTACATTGAAGAAAAAATGTGCAATGGTAGTCAAATAATCTTGGCAATGAGCAAGTATGGCCAAAAGTTTTGCAAATTTAGAGACAGATGTAAATTTACAGATTCAAGAAGCTTAGTGTACATCAAGTGAGCAAATGATGAAGAAAACCATACTTAGGCAAATTGTAGTCAAACTGCCAAAAAACAAAGATAAACTGTAAAGCTTTGAAAGCAGTCAGAGAGGAGACATTTCATAATGTTTGAATAACAAATGAATAATTCATCAGAAACTATGGAAGCTAGAAGACTGTGGAACTATACTTTTAAAGTGCTGACAGAAAAAAAAACAACCCATAATTTTTTATCCAGTCCCAGTCTCCTTCAGGAATATAAGATATTTGGACACAGACATGGCGGAAAATGTCATGTGAAGATGGAGGCAGAGGTTGGAGTTAGGTATCAGTAAATCAGGAAACACCAAGCGTTGCCAGCAAGCACCAAGAACTGGGAGATAGGCATGGAGTGGGTCCTCCTTCAAGACCTCCAGAAGGAACCAACCCCGTGGACACTAGGGTTTCAAACGTAAGATCTTAAGTTTCCTCACCACACGCACACTCAACTAGAAAGTATGTGAGTTTTGGGTATGTTAATTAACTTGATTGTGGTAACCATTTCACAGTGTATACTTAGATGAAATCATCACATTGTACACCTTTCAAAAGCACATTGTATAACCTGCAACAAATAAATATAAAAATAAAACAAAAACGAACCAAATAAAAATACTTTTGGGGAAAAATAACCACTAACCTCCATATAACCCTTGGCATGTCATTTTGCGTGCCCTTGTAGTGTATGCTTTCTCTCACTTGCTACTGAGATTCCGAGAGGCAGGGAGGAGGTGCAGAGAGGGAAGTGACTTATGTAATGACACAGCTGGTGCACGAGAACATCAGGGTTTGAACCCAGTCCAAAGTGTTTTTATCTCCATTGTACATAGGGAGAAACTGAGACCAAGAGAGTTTAAATTATTTATCTTGTCCCACCGTCCAGAGGGCTTGGTGTGGTGATTGGCAGAGGGTCTGTGCAAAATGTGTGTTTAGTCTAAGAAAACATCTGTGTCTTGACTGAACGATTCGATGTTACTCAACTTCTTTGACTCCTCTGGGGACACAGGAATCCCAGCTACAGCCTGTGCTGCTGCAAGAGCTTGATCGGACCTATGAGTCAGGAATGAGAAAGAATAAAGGCTATGAGTGAGGCAGGGCGTGAGCAGGTTGGTGGCTTTCTGGGAAAGGTCTCCCCCAGGCTCCTGTATGGATGACCTGTGAGTCCTGGATCTGTACAGACAGCCCACGACAACCTTGGTAGAGGAACGAAAAAACCGTGACTTAGCCCTGTCATCCTGGGTTTGAATCTTAGCCCTACCTTGGTGGGAATATTGTCTCTGTTTTAAAGACAATAATTCCTTTCTATGTGGTCTAAATACCAAATCAACACAAATTTAGGGGCATTTGTTTAATTTTGTTTTTAAAAGCTTTTATTGTAAATTTTGATTTAAGTTTATTTTACAATTGTTTAGCCACTTACATGGTTTTCAAAGTCAACTCTACAAAGGAAAGTTCATTTAGAACAATTTAGATTTTTATTTATATGTGTTTAATTTTTTTTCAGTGGACTCTCCATTCCAGTTGTCTAGAGTTTCTGACATATTTCTTTTTCAGTTTTGTTATTTATAATGTTTTGTGGATATTACAATTAGAACTATTATATGTACCAGACATATTTTTTATTTGTTATTTATTTATTTTACATTTTTAAAACATAGTCAAATTATCTGTATTTTTCTTTATGGTCACTAAACTTTGTGTCTTGTTTAGAAAAGACTTTCCTGCTCAGGAATTATTTTCACTGGCATGTTTTCTTCCAGTAACAGTATTTTAGTTAACTTTACCTAAAATATATTTTGGGGTGAGTAGAAATACAGAGCGTTAGCCCTAAATTATTATCCCGTTATCTCCACATCATTTATTGAAAAATTCATTTATACCTTTTGCCTGAAGTGCCTGCCACCTTTATCATATGATGCATCCCATGGGTATTCAACTCTATTTTCAGAATCTATCTTCCATTGTTCAGTTATTTTTGGTGCCAAAGTCAACATGTTTTAATGCCCACATCTTTTTAATACAGACATCAGGAAGGCGAGTGTCCACCATTACTCCCCCCTTTTCAGAATCTTCCTGGCTATTCTTGGATTTCTAGTTTTCCACATCTACTACAGATTTAGCTGATTAAATTTCCTCCTCCATTTTCCTGATATTTTGAAGTAGGATCTTATTGAGTTGGTAATTCGTGTTAGCATGGGTCTTCTAGTGGTAGTTTTTAAAATGCATTTCCAATTGTTTGTTGACATTAACAATATGGCAATAAACATTTAACAACATCTCTAATGGGTTCCTCAGAATAGAATCCTAGGAATAAGATAATAGGTTGTGCCAAGGAATATATGTGTCAAGATTTGTGTGTCTCTATGCATTGTAAATTCGTTGCCCTTAAAAATTGTAGCAAGTGCATGAAAGGGCCTATTTTTCCTTGCCTTCTGCCAGGACTGAATAACTGAATATATTATGTCTAAATATTTCAGAAATATCCCCCACCAAAACACCCATGAAGTATGATGGAAGTGAGACTCACTAATATAATTCGGAGTTTCTTTCCTCTATTGTACTGATGGGAAAATCAAGATACAGAAATGGTGAAGACCTGGTCAGAATCCTGCAGATGTTCCCATTGTTGAAGGGATCAGTGGCCAGAGATCTTGACTTACAAGGCAGAGTAGGGATGTATATGCCCAACGTATATTCACACAGAATTTCAACCTCAGACATGTTCCCTAGTTATTATAGAATCCAACCTGTCCCTCATTAATCTGTTGGAATGTCATTTATGAGCCACAAAGTATAATAATAACCAAAGAATTTTGATAGCAAAATTCTAGAATTCTAGGTAGAGACCCAATGTCAAATAAGATCTGAGCATTTTGCAGCTTTCTAAAATTTAGAAGAATGAATAGCAGTGACTGGAGGGCTTTTTTTAAAAAACGTCTTCATTTACTTGCAAATCCCTCTTTAAGGAAAAATAAGTGTAATGACTATTTTCCCCCCCAAAGACGATAGCACTCAAAACAATGCCAATAAAAGGACAAAGAAACAGTTCATACAAATTTCATAGCACTTTTCTGAGGACAGCCCACCTACCTTGTTGATTATTATAAGAGGTACATTTCTTTGGTATAAATATTTGAAATGAGATGGCATTTATAAGAACAAAAATTGCGGGGCCAGCCATAAATTATAACTATCTAATTGTTCCCTGACATAATTGATTTTTGCTACGCTCACTAAACTGATTTGTGACAATGGTTTTTGAATGGATTCTGGTAAAATATTTACATGACAAAGTCTTGAAAAATGGTGAAATTGCCTCAAAGTTTTTGGACATTGTTTTGAGGATAGTGTCAGATACTCAAAGAGGCATGGAACATGAGCCAACCAGACAAAATATGGGCAATTTCCGCCCTGCGAAATTGAAAATAAAAGAGACAAACATTTTCAGATGACCTGTCGTCAATCTGTGTTAACTTCCCATCACATTCAGGGGGGAACAAAAATGACCTTTTGGTACTCTTCTTGACAAAGCATCACTCTCTGACTTATGGGACAGAATAAGTGCTTCTGAGAGCTGCTCTAGCCAGAGCTGCTCTGAAGAGTTACAAGTCCCTAAAAAAAATATAGTTTCTTTAAGTAGCCCTCATAACCCCAGACTTCTGGGGCTATTATTAGCTTTGGGTTTCAAGTATCCTTAATTAGTAGAATACATTTCTTTTAGAAGCCTCATTCAAATATCTATTTAAAATGTTTTTATGTTATTATATTAATAATTAGAGAATGCCAATGATTAATGAGATGCTCGTTCATTTTTGTTCCATAATTATCTTATTTTCTTTTGAGTTTTCCTGTATAGACTCACTTTACAAGCTGAATAGGGCTGAGTTAGAATGCCAAAAATGTGAGATAACTCAGTAATTAAATCTTATTTATTGGCCCTCTACTTTTGTCCATAGCACCTACTTAGAATTAAAATGATGAACACAACATGTCAAATTCTTGCTCTGAAAATCTCTTCGATTTGGGGAAAGGGGACAATTAGCTTAATATACAAGTTTATTTCAAACAGTTATAAGTATTTCACAGTAACGTACTTTCGGGGAAGGCAGTGGTTTGGTCTGTTTTATTCAGTAATGTATCCCATAATGCCCAGGCACTGCCTAGCATGTGGCAGACACTGGATAAAGGTTAGTGAGATGGGTGATGATTGTGATGTGTGGTATAAAGACACTAAGGAGGGCTGTGCTAATGGGACGGTCACGGAAGTTCTCTTGGAGAAGGTCATGTTTCAGCCGTCACCTGCAGGACCCAAAAGAGCCAGTCAGGTGCTAATCTAGACAGAGAGAGGAGCATTCTAGAACAAGCAGCCTGTGCAAAGGCCCTAAGACAGGAATGAGCTTGGCAAAGTCAAGCAACAGAAAGGTCACTGCGGTGATCAGTGTGTGATGAGGGCAGAGAGGTAAGCAGAGCCAGTGGGTGAGGAGCATTAATTCATATCAAATGCTTGGTTTTATTTTTCAAAAAGTTCCTGCAGGGGGGGCCGGCCGGGTGGCTCAGGTGGTTGGAGCTCCGTGCTCCTAGCTCCGAAGGCTGCCGGTTCGATTCCCACATGGGCCAGTGGGCTCTCAACTACAATGTTGTCAGTTCAACAACTCGAGTCCCGCAAGGGATGGTGAGGTCCGCCCCCTGCAACTAAGATTGAACACAGCACCTTGAGCTGAGCTGTGCTGAGCTCCCAGATGGCTCAGTTGGTTGGAGCGCATCCTCTCAACCACAGGTTGCCAGTTCAACCGCAAGGGATGGTGGGCTGCGCCCCCTGCAACTAGCAACAGCAACTGGACCTGGAGCTGAGCTGCGCCCTCCACAACTAAGACGGAAAGGACAACAACTTGAAGCTGAAAGGCACCCTCCACAACTAAGATTGAAAAGACAACAACTTGACCTGGAAAAAAGGCCTGGAAGTACACACTGTTCCCCAATAAAGTACTGTTCCCCTTCTCCAATCAAATCTTAAAAAAAAAAAAAAAAAGTTTCCTGCAGGGTGGTAAGATTTTGTTGTATATTAACAAGTGAGATTGGCTTATAAATTTCATTTCTCATACCATCTGTCAGATGTTGGTGTCTTGGTAAAAGGAGCTGAATAAATAAGTAGATAAGCCTTTTTTTTCTATTTTCTGAGCATATGTATGTATTCATTTTGAGAGTATGATTGAAATGATCTATTTCTTAACTGTTGGTAGAATTTACCTGTAAAAATATGTCTGGGCCTGTTTTCGTGTTTTTTTTTTAATGGACATATTTGTACAACTGATTCAATTTCTGAAATGCTTGTAGGACAGTTTTCTGCTTTTCTGTTTTGAGCCATATATATTTTATATATTTAAATTTAAGTTTTCTCATTTGTTGGCATACAATTGTTCATAATATTCTTTTAAGTCTCTCTTGCATGAGGAGACCTGCTTATTGTTCATGTTGATATTCTTAATGCTCTTTATACATGCTTTTTCATGTTTTTTTGGATCAATCATGAGAGATTTGTTTCTTTAAATTAAGTTTTGTTTTGTTAAATTTTAATTTTGTTGAATTTCGTTTTGTTGAAATTTTATCTGTTCACGTGTATATTTCATTAATTTCTACTCATTTTAAATTATTTTTTCTTTGGGTTTAATATTTTTTTTCTAAACTCTCAAGTTAGAACCTTAATTTTCAGCATCTCATTGTCTAACAAGTACTTTAGCCTATATGAGTTATTTTTATTGTCACTTTAACTGTATCCCACAACTTTTAAGTATTTGAAAGCATACACACATACTCATAGAAAAGTTATGTATGTACATGTATGTATATGTACAAATATTACCTTCTTGGTTTTGGCTTCTAATTTAATACTTTTGTACGCTATGTGATACCACTTTTTTGAAGTTTGTTGACACATTTGACAATGAATATCCTAAAACAAATATTCCATATCTGTTTGAATTGAATATTGCCTACATTATTCCTAATATATCCACTTTATCTATTCCATTAGCTTTTTATTGTTTAATATTTGGAAGCTTGCTTGATTATCTTGTCCAGTTAAGCTATCACTTATTCAGAGATGTGGATATTTTCACTATAATGTTTAGTTTTCAAATTGTTCTGTTTTAAAAAATATTTAGTCGAACTATTTCATTAGGCATGCACAATGAAAGGAAATATTAATTATAATATGCCAATGTTCCTTTTTATATACAAGGTATAGTTAAGGTGTACAACACGATTATTTCATATACATATATGCAGTTGAAATGATTATAATCAATTAATTTCAGTGTCATCTCCTCACACAGCTCCATTGTTATGAGAGCACCTGCTATCTACTCTCAGCGTATTTCCAGTGTTCAATACAGTATTATTAGTTATGGTGATCATGCTGCACATTGGATCTCTAGAATTATTCATCCTATGTAACAGCAACTTTGTGCCCTTTATCTGCTATCTCCCATTTCCCCCACCTCCTCACCCCTGGTAACCACCTTCCTACTCTCTACTTCTCTATATTCAACTGTCTTAGATTCCACATGAAAATGAGACCATGCAGGTTTTTTCTTTCTGTGTCTGGTTTATTTCACTTAGCATAGCGTCCTCCAGGTTCATCCATGTTGCTGCAAATGGCAGAATCTCCTTTTTTAAGGCTGAATAATATTCAGTTGTGTACACACACTCACAGCCACGCCCATGCCCGCATGCGCAGGTCGGACAACTAAGTTTGTGAACTTTCTGCCATGTAAGTGCATGGTGGAAAGTTCGCGAACTTCATTGTCTGACCTTTTGTACAGCACAATTTCTTTATCCATTCATCCATATGACAATGTCTTTTTTCCTAGTAATGATTTTTGTCTTAATTTTATTTTCTCTATTTATATCCAGCATTTTTAATTAATATTTTTCTGTTACGTTATTTTGCTATTTGTTTTTCCCTTTCCCATCCTTTTTCTGACAATCTTTCACTTTATATTTCCTCATGATGATTGTTGGGGTATTTTCATTAAAAAACATAGGCTTTTCTATGTTTTGTTTATATTTTATCTGTCAGTATTTGTTTTAATACCAGAGATTTTAGTCAATTTATTGTCACTTCTGGTGTACGTGTGTGTGTGAGTGTGTGTTTATCTATATTTCTTCAATCTTATTTCATGACTTCTATTTATACATTTAAAAATTTTTCTTCTTTTATATGGTGTTCTTTTGAATTGTTTGATTTTCTTTTTCCTTAATCTGTATACATTTCCTTAATCTCTCTACCCTCTGCTCCAACACTCATTTGGACTCACAAATTCCACTTTTCCTGCATTAGTAGAAAACTTAATATGTAAATTTTAGGTGTTGATTCTAAATTTAATGTCTTTACTCTTTTTTAAATCAAAGATTTAGAATGTGTTAACTCTGATCACTTATTTGTTGACTTAGATGTTGTAATTTAGTATTTGTTTTATTTTGCTTTTTTTTAATACCATAAATAAGATTGTTTTCCTTTAATACTGTCTTTGCTTATTTAAATTTACTGCTGTGTTTGGCAATTTATTTCCTCACTATTTATTCTTGAATCTCTTTTGGGATATTTCTTTTTGCTAAAGTGCATTTAAAATTTTTTCTTGGTAAAGATCTATTGGAGGTTGATGCTGAGTTTCTGTGTGTGTGTGTGTGTGTGTGTGTGTGTGTGTGTGTGTGTATGTGTGTACATCTCAAGATCACTCTGATTCTTGAATGATAGTTTTACTTTGTATGATGCTGCTCCAAGCAACTTTTAATCAAATATCCTTTTACAAAATTGTCTTTTTCTTCTCTAGTTAGTGGATTTATTTTTTACCCTTACTAACATAAATATTATTCTAGAATCTGAGGTTCATTGTATTATGTCAGTTTGGGGAAATTCTCAATTACTGTCTCTTTGAATAGTGCTTCTCACATTATCTTTAGTTTCAACTTTTAGAACTTGGAATCGGCATTTATTTATGTTAGAGCTTCCCGTTCTGTCTTACCAGTCTCAGATTTTCTTTATGTTTCGTCTCTTTGCCTTTCTATGTTTTATTCTGGATATTTTCCATAATCCTGTCTTCCAGTTAATGTATTTTCCCTATATGTGTCCCTTGGGCCATTTGAACTTTCTATTCTAGATATGTCTCTCTCTCTATATCATATACATGTATGTATATATATCATATATAATATCTTTTCTTTGTTTTTTCAACTTGAATGATCACTTTTGATTGTCTCTTTTTATTATCTCCTATTTCCAGTTTCCAATTTTAGCTCCTTAAATATATTCTGCATATCACTGTATCTCCCTTGTTGTATTATTTTAATTAGCAGCTTCTATTCCTTGGAACTTTACCTGTAGGTGCTTCCTGAGTCCCAGGTTATCGGTAGACTTCCAGAGATTGCTTGAATTTCCTTCTTCCAGATGCCTAAGGTCACTTATACACCTAAATCATTACTAAATTCTTAGCTTGAATTTGGCTCTGAGTGATTATGCATTCTCCTAGGAGAATTCATTTTTCTCCTCTACTTACAGTTAGGTTTAAGATGGTTTTCCTACCAGTTCCCCTTCTGGGGATGATATCTTTTCCCTGGTTTAAGTTTCACAGAAGGGTTGGCAACATGGAGACAGAGCGATGTGGGAGGTTTATGATCTTCTTTCCATGGTCTATGAATTTGGGGCCTTGCCTCTAGTGCTCTGGATGTGGTTACTCAAACCTGCCCTACCCTTCTGGGTTTCAATTCCTGTTTTATTTTTGGATTATGAGGAGATGTCCTTTTATTTCGGGCAAAAGAGTTTTAGAAATATATTATCCAGCACCTTTAGGAGTAGAATCTCAGCATATCTAAAATGCTATGATGCCTGAAATTAAAGTCCCAAATTAGTTTTTGATGCTTATTTTTTTTACATCATAATTCTTTGTAAAGTGGATCAGCTTAATTATTACCTTTTGACAGTTACCAAAGTATATGGGAGGTCAAAAAGGAAGAACTTTCCTCTTCTGCTAAATATTCCCTTCCCCCCCCAATATTATGTGTCTTTTATTTATAACTTCCCTCCTGATCCGAGTTTGTAAATGAACACTGATGAATAAATATTGATTCACTCTGAATCTGCAAGGGGGCAACACAGTGGAGAGGAAGGTGAATGCCTATAATTCAGCAAGTTTTCCAATGCACATGCTGAACTCAGACTGCATTTGATTTTTTGTGTGTGTGTGCGTGCCATCTCTTTGTCCCAATCATCTTTACTGAATAGTGCTTGGAAGTGCTTTTAAGACAATTCATAGTACAATCCAGAAGATACGCAACCGAAAACAGGTCATAATGAAATTCAAGCTACTATGCAAATATGGTGTTACGTTTTGTTCCCTTGGTTGTCCACACTGACTCTGTACTCTTTTCTTAGTTTAAGGAGCTGGCTTGAAGATTTTCTTTTCTAACTCTGCTATATAGAACATTCCCTTCTTAGAAATTTCTCTCTTGAGAAGGAAAGTGACCTTGGATTTTGCCTTCAGGCTAACCTCACCACTCAATCAAGATTTGATAATGAGTGGCCTTTGTCTGTAAACTAATAATTTGTACTCTCACTGGTCCTCCTTTACTCAACATCTTCCACTCTCGCTTTAACAGTTGTCACAGAATAAGCTTCTAACTTAAAAATATTGGGGAGGCTGACATTGTATTTTTAAGTGTTGATTAGGGCTGTTCCTTTGCATTAGTTTTCAGAGTAATGGTAGAAAAGAAAACATCTATAACAGCTTTCAAATTGAATCAATGTGTGTATACTGCTGATATTCTGGAAACTCTTTCACGCATCTTATTAATTTATACACAGGGAGTAGACAATTTTAAGATTTTATTTTGAGATGATAAACCATAATGGATCTAAACATGTGAAGATACATATTTAATGCACTTTAATGGCTTTATGGCCTCACTGTTAAATTGTAGAGCCCTAAATGATTCAGTGTAGGAGTGCTTTCATTATCACTGCTACGTTCCCTACAGAGCTATGGAGCTGTGCTAGTGGGGGCGCTACCATGCTAACTTATTGGAATATATCTCTGCAATGTTTTTGCTTGGCACTGCGATTCCATTGGCCAATGAGTTTAATGTGATGCTGTGTACTGTGAATCCAAAGCTGGAGCTAAGGCTTGATTTTTGATTTCCACAGAGAATTTAAGGCTTCATGGAAAATAACTTGGGAAACTCTGATGTAATTATTATTGTGGATCTTGCAGGTCTATTCTTGTTATTGTTGAGTTTTGTGCCTCATGATGGAAATTGACTTTTAATTGTACAAAATCTATGCCATAGCTACTGCTATTCACATTTTATATTTGAAGGATGTAAATAGACAAGCCTAATAATTGACTAACAGTTATTAAGAAATTATCAGTAAAAAGCCATATCCTAGTATTGTTATTGCCTCACCTCTTAATACCACAGTGCTTTGTTGTAGGTATTTTATTAACTCTTCTTCATACGTGAGGAAACTGAGTCTTAGATACCTCTTTCCAAAGTCATATACTCCGTGAATGTCAGAACTTACATTGCAACTTTGATCTTTCTCAACTAGAAGTGAGCATTGGATTTGGGGTGCTGGCTTAGGAAGAAAGAAGAACAAGTAGAATCTGAGCTGGTTTTCTAGAAGCTCGGAATCTAGTTGAGCTTTCAATGCTGACAATGGCTGTAACCTTTAGCATATATTCAGGGAAGATGTGTGTCTCTATTCATTTTATCAATTACTGTCCTGGAATCACAGAATTAAGAATGTGAAATTTAGGAGGTCCTCTTGAAGACCAGACAGATGAAGCTGCACATTCTACTAAGAGTAAAGCTATGGTTTAGAGAAGAGACATGAGTTATTTCAAATACAGGCTTGTTTTCTTCACTTTTATTTTACATTGATTGGTCCTTGTATCCACAACACAAGATGAATTGTTTCAGAGTAGACGTTGTGCCTATCTGGCCAGAGCAACAGTAGAGTCTTAACAATATCTTTCGATGGTATATTAAATGAATGGAAATTATTTAGACATACCTCATACATACTACTTCAGTAATTAACATATATAGATGATATGTAACAAGAATCAATGAGATAATTTATATGCAAAGGCTTTAAATATATGAAGTTTTGCATTTCCTTTATAGCATAAGCCTCCAGATTATATTCTTGATAACCAACATGGTCATTCTGACTTTTGTGTCTATGGTGAAAATAGTGATAATAAATGTTAGCTAACATAATTATTATTTTTATTAATGAGTGGCCCTATTGCTTTTATAATTTGTATCTAAAATAATCCACAAAACAACTCTGTGCGGTAGGTAATATTATTCTACCAATTTTATAGATGAGGAAATGAAAACTTAGGAAAATTAGATAACTTACCCAAGCCAAGTGAGTAGCAGTACTGGAATTTTGAACTCTTTTTTTAGAACCCTCGAATCATTCTTCTTTATCTTGGTGTCTTGATTATTTACTTAATCGAATCTGTCAAAATGTGCAATTATCTACTTTTATTTTTCTTTCTTTTCCACCAAAATGTAAGCTTCTTGGTGGTGGTGTCTATTTCCATGTTTTCTCTGCTGCTTTCCAGCATGTAACATAGTGCCTGCCACACAAAAGACACTTCTCACGTCTATAGTATTTGCTGAAAGAAAGAATGAATATTAATTCCAAAAGTCACATCTGGGGCCGCTATCCACATGAGAGAAAGCTTCTGTTAAACAGACTTATCCATTTTTAAGGGTGGGGGGCATATCCAGGTTTTAATATAGGTAATGATTTAGTTTACTAAAATTAGAAATGAAGTAATTTCATAAGAATTTTATATTACAATTTAGTATCCTGAATTATTGAATCTCAGGAACACAATTTTGAAATGTGACTTAATTACTGCCATCATATATTTGAGGGAAATTGTAATGAGAGGGGTGACCAGCTGTTCCCCATCTGCACTGAGTACAGAACAGGAGGAAAAGGGCTTCCAAGAAAAGCTCAAAAATTAAGCCAGTCTCAGAGAGGACTGGACAATACTGGGGCAAGTTTTTGACATGCTTTCAAGGATCAGTTTTCCACATATTTACATTTATTCCTTCTCTTTGTGCTGTCAGACCACGTGCCCAGTAATCTGACTCTCCTTTGTGATTCCCAGTAATTCTGGTCTCACTAAAAACATCAAAGGTCACATTACCAAGGACAAGCTTCCCAGGCCATGGTCATCGCCATGAATAGCACCACTCATAGAATTAATTCTGTATGGTCTTGTACCAGCCAGTGGGATGAGAGATAATGGGTTCTATAAACGAGGCAATTTGCAGTTTGTGACAAAGTAGGGGACTTGCTCGAATATCATTTAGATTATATAACTTTGCTGGATTTAATTTTCTTAATGCATTTGTGCTTCTCATGTTTGATAATATTACTAAGAAATAGACGTAATTTTCCAAAATGATGATCAACTCTGAAATGGACAATTAGTTGAATCAAATACCTAAAACTATAATTGATTATAGAAGGAAGAAGTTTAATCTTCTCTGGCATTCGCACAGATTTAAAATGAAAGAACATCGGGTGGGTTTGCTTTTCTGTCTTATAGGGCTGCATTCTGTGTTTTCTTGGGTTGTGAGTAGAGCTAGTCAACGAGGGCATTGCATAAGCTTCTTGTTGGCATTAACTCTACCCCTCATTGTTTCTCAGGCACTGTAAGTTTTTAATTCAATAAAGATTTTTGGGGGCCCACTGTATTTCAGGTGGCACTTTAGGTGACCAGTAGTGAAGGCCGAGTACAGGTAAAGTTTCAAGCAGAAGTTCAGTCTCAGCTCTGGTTACTCACAAAGGCCAAGGACTAGGAAACATCATGGGACTATAAAATATTTCTGGTATGTTCCACAGGTGAAAGAAGTAGAGTGCCGTCTGCACATTCCAGGTAGGAGAGACTCAGCAGAGTGGTTTAAGAACATACCTCTGAAGCCATTTCAAATACTGTTTCTTCCATTTATTTACTTTATGACTGAACAAGATACTTAATGTTTTTGTAACAATTTCTTCATCTTCTGAGTGTATATAATCCTACTACTACTATATAGGGCTTTCGTGAGGATTAGGGGTGTGTGTGTGTGTGTGTGTGTGTGTGTGTGTGTGTGTGTCTACACCTGCTCTTACAAAAGAAGTAGGCAAACTAGTCCTTTGGCCAAATTTGGCCTGCTACCTGTTTTTTTGTATGGCCGAGGAATAGTTTTTACATTTCTTAGGGATTTAAAACATTTTTTAATATGTTTTTTGACACATGGAAATTACTCATATATGAAATTCAGTGTCCGTTTATTCAGTGTCCATAAATAACACAATTGTGTTCATTTGCTTATGTCATTATCTGTAGCTGCTTTCATGCTATAAAGGCAGGGTTGAGTAGTTGTGACAGAGGCTATATATGACCTGCAAAGCTTAAAATGTTTAATTATCTGGGCATTTACAGAAAAAAACTTGTTGAACTCTGGCTCATAACATTGTCTGACATAAAGAAAAATCTATAAATTGTTACTTATTACTATTAATCCATTTTCTAAGTTATAACAATAATTTGGCTTGAGCTTGTATGTGAAGACCTCCTCATTTTAGAAGCTAAATGTTATGAATTGGAGTATTCATGTGGTTGTAAAGTATAAGCATTTTTCCGATTTAGGGTGTCAGTCTCATTATCGTATCTTAGAATTTCATAAAGAGTGAGTTATCTTAAACCTCGTATCTAGGCAGGTGGACCTCTAAAGCTTTGTGAATCAATGTAAGTTTGGTAACTGGTCTAACTGGTGTGATTATAATATTGCAGAATTCAGTTGGAAAATGTTAACTGAAAGGCAAGAGCTTTATCTGCTACACTCCTCCTCTTCCCAGCCCCACTCGTGGGAAATTTGTTATCTCTGAGAATAGCTAAGTACTGTGAACAAAGAGGAGGTAGCATGATACTCCTGAGGCAGACTCAGTTATCACCTCTATAGGAATCTAACAAACCAATGGGTGGATGGCAGGCCAGCATTCACTTTACTTCTGTTGCAAAAACCGTTCTTCAAGGTCTCTCTACTTGGAAACTCATTTTGGTCCCATGGATTACTCAACACATCTGGGGAAGTACATTCGATATACCATTATTTCAAACCCTGCTATGAAGTATTTCTTTAGCGAGGTGACTCATTCGTTCTGCTATTATTTATTCATGTGTAGGCTTCTTATATAAATTGCTTTACTTACTGCTTTCGGGCTCCCAATTCTGAAGCTCTCTTTTGAAAATCAATAACACCTATCTTCTGAGGGAAACTATGGGCAAAGCAAGCTGTGATGGCTTTTGTTATACGTCTTGGCATTAATTATTCATGGTTATTTATTGAATAATTCAACATGTTATATGATAATTTTAAAATTCTCTACCTTGTTACTGAAAAGTGAGGACTTTCTGGGCCATCAATTGATTCATGCCAAATGAAGCTATTATCAGTGAGAGCATACAATATGTAAGAAGGTGACATTCAGGTTTCAGGTCTTCATTAAATAAAATAAAGATGATTTGTATATTCCGTGGTCCCCAAGGAGAAAAGGGAGCTTATTCCTACGCTAGCTATACTGTAAGGAAAGGGGAATTGCAGTATAACGTGCAAGCAAGACTCTGAGAAAAAAGGAACAGTTTCTTGTGTGATAAAATGCCAATAAAATAATACGGTAGAACGTTTTCCCTCTATAGTTAATTAAATGATACAAGCATTTCCCATAAAAGAGTCTCTTCTTTCTCTCCTGGTTTTCGTCTCGATTTTCTTCTTTGAGCTTAACTGGCAAAAAACAAGAGATTCCTTAAGTATTTGTTTTTTGTTATTTTTAACTATTTCTGTGTTTTATCACTCAGTTTCATTCCATTATTTATTCCTTTGCTCTGACAATTCTATATTAACTGTCTTTCGGATCCTTATGGATCTTTTGTATATGCATAACCCTACCATCTAAACAACATCTAAACCAATAATAATCTATAATATCACTGAAGCTGTTTGATGTGAGAAGCAGCAAAGTCGGAATTTCTGACTTTCTGTCCAATCCTCCTCTCAGGCTTTCCACTATTCCTACACTGAATAATTCTCCTTCTACCTTGGCTTTTAAGCGTTTTAAAAAAGTGACTAAAGTATGTTTACATGCTATATAATTTCAAAGTCCTATAGCTGTATTTGAACCAATGACCTGTGTAATATTCTGTCATCAGGTGGCATATCAATTCACCCTGGGATGGGGCTGGGCCAGAAAAACTGAACGTGAATTAAAGTATATCAGAAGCATAATATTACATGGATAAAAGTTGACTAAACTGTCTATATTTATTGAAATCTTCATTCAAACAGCTCAAAATTCTATGGCATACATGTACATCGTCCATAAAAGCCAATTTTCAAGTTGCTGTGATCAATGTTAATGGTAGATCAAAAAGATCATATGATTCAACATAATTTAACATGAAATTAGACAAAGGAAGTTTTCAGTGGTTGTGTTCTTGGCCCAACAACTCTGCCTGTGAAGAGAGAATTAAATGACAGGATGTTTATTGTGGTATTATTAATAACAGATAAATTATGGCATATAAACATTTAAATACCTAGCAAGAAGGAATTGGTTAAATAACTGGTAGCCAGATTTTAAAACTAGTAGAGACAATGTTGCAGTTGAATGGCCAGTGACTGGAAAATGCTAAGAAGTTATTAGATTAAAAACTAACAAGTTCCATATTAGTATGGGCAACACAATTTGCATGCACACAAACGTATATGCGTGCATAGCTACATTTATTAATACAGACACATGTATATAAACATATATCATAAGTTTTTGGTTTTAGATGCTGAAAGATACTTAAATTAATGAGAGGTGATTTTTCTTTTTCCTATTTTAGAGAATGAAGTCTTTGATTTCCAGAGGTGTGAGGCTCCTCTTGTCCCCAGTGGGAATTAAATGACCCTTAAAAATATTAAAAACCTGCAATTTAATGGATGATGATGTTGGATAATCCTAAAAGGGAAGGTCCAAGGGTAAGGGAGACAGAAGTATCCCATCCTTGAGAAGGAGAAACTTCCAAAGTGTGGAGAAGGGATGGGCAGCTGTTTTGGCAGGAGATGTAAAGGTGGTTCATGAACCATGTGGATCCGTGGCCTGTGTATTTACATGCTCTCGTTGAAAACTCGTTCTACATTACTTATGGAAGCTAAACTCTATGTGACATTTCCTGGGAGGCTTGAGGGGAATTGTGGGTTTGAGCTTATTAGTAGCAGAGAAGACCTCTTTGAGAGGCATGTGTGGCAGATATTGTTGTGCCAGGACACATTGGAGAGAATGCTTAAAATCAGTCTTGTATGACATTTATGTTGGCTCAGGTACATCTGCCTGTTCCACTACTTAAGGCCATGGTTCTCAAATGAGTCCAATGAGTAGGTGGGCTTGGAGCATAAAGATCACTTATTCTGGAAATCTGGTTTGCATCTGCAGGGATTAACTTGGCCAGCAAACACTAATGTTTCTATGACCTAAATATTGTGGAACAAATTTATGTTTATTAGAGAAGTAAAGACTCAAACTATTTTATTTAAACTAAATAATACATTATGGATCAGACAATTACAAATTTCCTGGAGAATAAGATTTTGTTGTAGCTTAAATTGTACATCTACTCCAGGTTAAAAATTCCCTTATTGTCTATAGTTATAATGGGACGGATGTTGTCCTTCACTTATCTTAACATGCATCTCTTATTTTCCATTCATTTATGCCTTCTTTCACTCAATAACATTTATTGCTTACTATAATAAACTAGTAAAACTGGAAATTGTCTCTGACCTTGATTCAATTATAGTGTAAAGAGGGATTGAAGGATGACTAATATGATTAATATAAATTTTAATATTAAAAGTTCTATGTTATTGTATTGAGAAAAATGCTTCCCAGTTCCCTTTTGGAGATAGGAGATCTGAAAGATGACCTTAGAGTATTGATGTTTCCAATGCAGAGAATCAATGTCAGATACATGACTGTCAGAAAAGTCAAAGCCATTTGATACGCAGATATTTTTAAATGAACACAAACATTGGCAAGTCTCTCTGGCCTTTATTAGTTTTACATTTTACTTATCTTAAGGACACATCTGACTAAAACAGGTGCATGCTGTGTGGCTGTCTAAAAAGTCATCAGAGCATTTTTAAAAAAATTTATTGGGGTGACAATTGTTAGTAAAATTACATAGATTTCAAGTGTACAATTCTGTATTACATCATCTATAAATACCATTGTGTGTTCACCACCCAGAGTCAGTTCTCCTTCCATCACCATATATTTGATTCCACCAGAGCATTTTTTTTCTCAAAAGTAGTGTCTTAGGTAAGTTGAGTTTGATCATTTCATATGTTCACCCAGTCAACCTTTCTTTAAGGGTTGGCTAGGTCCCATAAGTTATGTTGTCATTATGGGGACAGCCATACACTAAAAGGAGCTTATATTTAACCAGAGACGATACAGTTATTTGTTAAATGTAAAAGTACGATGAATATTACAAAGACAAGTTAGATGAGGTTCCAGTCTAGAACAGGGTTTCTCAACTGAGGCAGGTTTGTAATGTGGAGACATTTTTTGTTGTGAGTGGGGAGGAGAGTGCTTCTGGAATCTAGTGGGTAGAGGCCAGAGATGCTGCTAAACATATTATAATGTAACTGACAGCCCTCATGACAAGGATTTTTTTGCTCCAAGAAGTCAATAGTGACACTGTTGAGAAACCCTGGTCTAGAATGATGGGAAGAGACAGGCAGAGGATAGAAATTTGAGTGTCACTGTTGCAGCCATGGAGCTGAGCAACTGTTTTCTGGGTGGTGATACCTTTAAGTATCCCACCCATTAGATGTATAATTCAATAATCCCATTGTATTTTTAATCTGGATAAAGCTTCATAAAGGTTGATTGAATAAATAAATCATAAAATGTCAAATGTTAATATAAGGCAGATGGTACCCAACCTTCAACCTACTTTTCTACCCCTTTCTTAATTGATAGGATAATCAATGTTCCCCAGGTTTGATCTTGGCTCTGGTTCCTGGATGCATGATCTACAATTGTGACTGATCCTGTAAAGTGGAGCTAATGATAGCTTTCCTTACAATTGTTGTGAGAATTAAATGAGAATGTTCAATAAATATAAAGTGTTCTGCATAGTCTCTGAATAAATGGGAGCTATTAATTGGAGAAGATCACATTATGCTCCAAATGATGTACGTCATAGAGTTTCTGTGGCCCCATAAATTACAGAATTATTATATCTTACATGAAAGACAGAAATGGGAATGATTACCTCTTTTGATGGAGAGCTATGTTATGAATTACTTTTTTTAAACCTTTGGATAGATGAGTTATATGTGATAAGCCCTGGGACACTAAGTGTATTTATAAGATTTGTTACTAGCAAGAAATGGGCACGCATAAATGTGATCAGTCCAAAAAGATTACCCTGCAAACTTGCTGATGTGCTGTCTGCTAAAGTAGTGACAGATCATAAAACCACTGAGAAAGACTGAGGTATAAGGCACTGGAAATATAAAAAGCACTGTCCTTGGATCTTTTCAAACGCAACTTTTTTTCCCCAGAATTTATGCTGCTACACCGCCATTCTTAGCATCATGGTTCCTTTTATGTGTGGTATAGGAAATCGACCTGAGTTCGGATGAAGGTGAAAATTATCAGTGGTGACTGTGGCATTATTATTGGGTAGATACAACTACTGTATCATGTAGTTGTTGTCAGGAGTTGGAAATAAACTAATATCCCAATTCTGCTGCACTGGAGCAATGTGACCTTAAGCAGTTTCCCTATCTCAGATAAATTTTATCTTCTGTACAATGGGGATATTGATGATACCCGATTCTTCATTGTTTTGATTAAAATGGGTAATCCATGAGAAACACTTTGTACAATACCTGGGACTACAAGCGTCATCATCATCATCATCATCACCATTTATTATTTTTACTATCATCTCTTAAAAGCTTCCTATTATTAAAATAGTTTGTACCACTTAACTTTTTAGCTTTGTTTAAAGGAAGAACTCTTAAAGTGGTTCTTCTGTGTGTTTTTCACTTAAATATGATTAAATTTCTGGATTTATATGTATTTTTATACAAGTTTTCTGATTATATGAGTTTTCTCACTGTACAGAAAGAGCAGAGGATTTGTCTGCATGTTTGTGGGTTTTTCCATTTGATAATTTTTCAATTTGATAATTAATATCTATAGAAGCTCTCCTCACTAAATAACCTGTTTTTCATTTACCTACCTGCCATTATCCACTTCTTTTCTTTCTTCAATATATATGACCAGTCAAACAATAGTCATGATTGCACTTGACTTTGGAAGAACTTAAATGCTTAAAACTTGGACATGTGTGGACTGTGGTGCTTCCTGATTGTGTCTGACTTTTAAAAAGTGGGAAACGGGGTAGATGATAGCAGAAAGCAGCCCACAGAAAGCATTAGCTGACCGTGTATATATGGCATCCATGGAAACACTCATACATCATGGATTTGATATCTCATCTCTCTAGGTGGTCTTCAGGTAGACATTTCCTGCTCTCCTACCCATGGCAGGCATCCTTAGTTGATTATTACACTCATTTTCATTGGCCTCAGAATACTTTTCAATTCATAGTGAAAGCAGCCATTATCCATTGATTACTAGCAGTAAGCTTAATGAAATCTCTTCCTCATATTTCACTTGTACAAAGATCCAAAAATGCTGTCATGGACGCGAAGAACACCATCAGAAGTCATTGAAAATACTATGTTGGATCCAAATATTACCTGCAGAAATTCAAGATGGAAGAGATAATGCAACAGGAACTTTTATAAGAAAGGCATTAGTTTATTGTAAATGTTACATAAGTCAACAAGCCCTAACACCTCTGTGATGGATGCCAGAGGATGTACTTACTGGCTGGTCATCAGATAGGGAATCTGAGGATATACAGTTTTGAAAAACATGCACAAGTATGAAAAAAAAAATCAATTTTTATGACATCTGAATTTGGTAGATTTGATACCTAATATTAATAATCAAAGAAGTCTAATGATTTCTATTTTATCACATAGATATTCCATTCATTCATTTTTTTTTCCTATGTATCAGTTATCTAAAGAGAGAGACGAATCATAGAAAACAAGCGAAAATTATTTCTATTATTATCAAAGGGAAAGAAATTCCAGAATTTTTCTAAGTATGCAAAAATATCTAAAGTAAAGCGAGAAGGTAGTGGACAGAAGTGTGTAATGTTTGAGGGTATTTTTTTAGTTGCTGTTCTTGTTTCTATTCTCTTGTTTTGTTGATTTGGTTGTTGGGTCCTTATTTTCCAGAGCTCATAGACAAGCAGTGGATTTAGTTTTCATGGGTTAATCCGGCCAGAACAGCAATATCCGGCCTGATTCTGCTCCTTTGATCAGGAATATGTAGGGAGCACACCAGAACTTGAGATCCTGTGTGTAGCTATTTCACCACTGAGTCTACAATACTGTAGCTCATTAATTTCTCCTCATTGGATAATCATAAAAACAAATACTTATTGACTATCAGTAGATGTCAGGCAACTGCATTGATTATTTGTCATCATATGTTTTCTCACTTAATCCTCAAAACAACCTGTGAAGATTAATATGTTTGAACCTCAGTTTCCTAATTTATAAAATAGAGATTGAAATGGATGCATTTCTTTAGATTCATGTGTAAAAATTGGGACAACAAAATCTGATGATATGAAAATCTTATTCTAGGCATGTTTCTAACATGTCACAAGAAATACTAGAAAAGACATCTTTAAAAATCTCTGCTACCAGCTATCTTTAGGACTAAAAGCACATTAGACCCTGCTCTACTCCTTTCCCTTAATTTTAAAATAACAAGTGATGATGTTAAGGGAATTGTACATTATTCCAAAGCATTATTTTTCATTTGGAACTGAAGGATACTTTAGAATTCAGGCAACTTCTGTAGCTTCATGTTTGTTCTAAACTAAAAGAGTAAAGATATATAGCAAAGCAATTACTTTAAAACAAAAGCAGAAATGATGGCAAAAGTTTAAATGTGAATCAATGTTCAAAGATATATGAAATAATTTATTCTTAAAACTCAATGTGGGAGATAGTTATAGTCTTTCCAACAAATAAAATATGAGTTAGATCTTGGTAAGTTTACATTAATATATATGATAAATATATACACACGCGTACGTGCACACCAGATATCAGCTAACTCAGTCTGAGTCCCATGAGCTGGACAAGTGGTGATCGACTCCATGTGATGGGGGAGGAAGTAGGTTCAGAGAGGTGATGTGACTTTGGGCAAGCCTCTCAGTCATTCATCTTTTCATTTATTTATCCATCTTTCCTCTAACAACATTAATTGGCTCATATGATAAAGAAAAAGTGGAGGAGGAAGAACAGGAGGAGATGATCCTGACACATGTAAAGCACTAGCTCTTTGAACGGTCACACCGACCACCAAAAAACACTTATATTCGCGTAACTCTCGCTCTCAATCTTGGCTCGCTTTTTACTGGCTGTGCGATTTCTTTGTGCAGCTAGTTAATCTGCTTAAAGCCCAGTTTCTTTATCTGTAAGATGGGGTTAACGCTGGCTCCTCAACCACCCCACAACACTCACATTCATACACTCTGCGTTATCAACAGTCATCTTTATATTCTCCAGGCTCAGCACAAACCCACCATGCTGGGCTTTAAGAGCTCAGCGTGCTGACAAATAAATAAATACCGTAAATATATAATTTCAACACAGCATGATGAGCTTCATGAGAGTTAAGCCTAAACCCACGGCAACAGAGAGGAGACAATTTTTTCTGCCTGAGAGAACTGTCACGTGAGACTCATACCAGACTCAAATCCAGGTTTTCATAGAGGTGAGTATTACAAGACTGGTGTGTTTTGCAATTAATAGCGTCTGTTTATACTATTAAATCTTTCTATATCTGTATCTATCTACCTACATATCTACATATCTGTCTTCTCTTTACATACGTTCCATATATTATACTGCTTTCTAGCTTCTGATCATAATGTACTCAAGCTCTTGTGGAAGATTCCCCCCTAAAACTATCAATTCTACAACTGTTCATTAGTCTTAGTGCCAGCCTGTTTTAAAAATAGTCTTCAATTTATATATAAACAATTAACCACACTGTAGCTAAAACATTGGTGCTTACAAATACTTGAATATGTAAACTTCTTGTAACATCATTTTCTACCAAATGCTGTTTTGTGAAAGGAAGCTACATGCACGAAGACACACTTGTAAAAAGTGAGGTGCAGGACCAGAGACATACACCCAATGACAACTGAGAGCTTTTTTTCTTTTTTTTTTTTTTGGCGAATAAGAGAGAATGCATGAAAAAAGTCCATGCATGTTGCTTTATGTACACAGCAAGTCTGAGTTCTCTATGGCATGCAGATAGTGATATTTTATTTTCATTAATGTCTCCTGAATAGATATGCACAATGTATAAACAGGAAGGAAATAATAACAAATGGCACTGAACACTAATGTGTCATTAAGGACTAATGCAGAGTTTCAAGGGTAAATATCTGACAAAGGATGTATGTCCCTGAAACACCTTCCGGGGATGGTGGCAGACCCTGATTGCTCTAAGCCATTTAAAACTGAACCTACAAAACCCTAGCAGGATAATTACATGGTGGAAAACAATTCTTATTAAGAAGCTGCCTTATTAGCTTACAAGAGGCCTTCCTTTCCCTCGTTTCTAGCATTTCATGGTACTTTTCCGCTGAAGAAACTTTTAAATACTGTGGACAAATTGATGGAAGAACTCTATGGAAAGGCTGAGTCTCCCATCAGCAAGCATTTGTAATATTGATTAAAAGCAAGTGCTATTTCAGTGTGTCCCTTAGAAACAGTCAACAATCATGTCAAGTCCTTTACGAAGTTCTGTTGCATAAAAAATACGACTACAAATGCAAAAAGAGCCAAAACAATGCTCTTTAGAAAAGGGGTTTGCAGTTTGTTCTATAAACTTAAATCACTATTCATTCAAAGAGTATATGGCATTGATATTTTAATATTAGATTTATGATATTGTTTGTGTATATTTAAGATGAGAAGTACAGGAAGCATAAACGTTCCTCAGGTTTTTTTGTACATATTTGAAATTTGTAGAAAGAAACACTACTTTTAGCATTTAAGGTTTCAGCAGAAAACAGAATTTTTCCCAGTTGGTTCAAATGTAGAGATATTAAGGGAACAAAGAACTTGAGGAATCCAGACAGCAGGACCACCCGGAAGCTGAAAGGGCTGGAACGAGATGGGGAGGAAATGATAACCCCAGAGAAGCAGAATCCAGGGTTGCTTCTTTGGTTAAAGTTGTCTCATTGAAAGGGACTGTTCAAGTGCACAGACCGTAAACAATCCCATTGACATACGAAGAGAGATGCTTTGCCTCCATGTGCACATGGTGCGGTGGGGGGTCAGGGGGCCACCGAGTTCTGTGGTCCTGAGGCACTGCCCTGGCAGTCTGAATCACTGCTCTAAGAGAAGACATCCCTCCCAGCTCGCAGCTGGAGAACTCCGACACTCCAGAGGTCTTCACAGGAAGGCCCCAGTGTTTCCACTGCAACAAAAAACTGAAACTGAAAACAAACAAACAAAACAAAACAAAAAAACTCCTAAAACTGTTGGAAAATTGAAAAACTGGGACCTATCAGAACAACAATAACAACAAACTACAGTATTTTTCCACTTCCTTGAATTTTTCACTTCTCAAGACAATAACACATGACTGACTCCACAGACGTTTCAGGAGCTCAAACCAATGTGTAGGGAAAGACAACCGGAGTCTGCTTAAAGATGTTCAGTAGCTCGAGAGGGAAACCAAGGTCCAACACCCTTATAAGTGATGATCATTAAGGCAGAGCGAATGGAAAAGTCCCAAATGCATTTGTCAGTTTTGATCAATGCATCCAATTATTTAAACATTGCCCTGGTTAATTAAATCTACCATAAAAATTACAATAAGAAATATCTCCCTCTTTATCTAGCCATCCATTTGCCCACCTTCCAATAATTGGTAATTGTTTTAAGTTTTCTTTGAATTCTTCCAAAGCATTTCTGTGCCTATATGCCAAATATGAATATTTACTCTTTCCCTATCTTTATTAAAAAATGGTAACATATTATGTAACTGTTCTGTACCTTGTTTTATTTTACTGAATGAAATACATATTAGAGGTCTTTCTATTAATAATTCAATGCATAAAGTCTTCTCAATTTTTAAAAATAGCTGTACAGTATTCCATTATATCAGTGGGTCTCGATGAGAAGAAGCAGTTTTGTCCCTTGTGGCACATTGGCAGTGTCCTGAGACATTTTGGTTGTCATAACTGGGGTGTGGGGGGGAAGGGGTGCTACTGACTGGCAGCTAGTGGGCAGGATCCAGGTATGGTCTTCAATATCTTACAATGCGCAGGGTAATTCCTCCCTTTCCAAGGAAGCGGGACAGTCCTTCCCCTTCCAAAGAATTATTTGGTCCCAAATGTCAATAGTGCTGCTTCTGAAAAGTCTTGAGTTATATGAATTTGTCCATCCCCTGCTGATGGACATTTGAATAATTTCCTATTTGTTATTACAACAATGCCACAATGAATAACTGCATGTATTTCATTTCACACTCGATAATTGTAAGAATTGACTTAAAAGTTAAGGAATTTTTCTTTTTGATACTGCCAGATTTCCTGCATTGGGTGTTTTGCCAAGTTACAATCCTTTCAGATTTTTGTGGAGATTTATTTTCCATAGCCTGGCCAACATTGTGTGTTATCAAACATTAAGAAATTTATCACCCTGAATGTGTGGTATCCAAGCCTGTCTTAAAATTTTCTTTCTCTTTTGTGTTAGGTTGAGCATCCATTCATAATTAAGAGCCCATTAAATGTTCTATATTTTTGTGCATAGTTGTGTATAGACTTTGCACAGTTAAAAAAAATCCGTTTGTTTTTCTTTTTACTGGTTTCCAGGGGCTCTTTTTTCTGTTTGGTGATTTAGAAGAAATATTTCTGGCGTGTTACTTGCATTCTGACTGTGTGTTTTTAAAATTATATTTTATATATTTTAACCATGAAGATTTTGAATTTTAACTGATTCATTCTTTCATGGTTTCTTGTTATGAACCACATTTAGAAAAAGCTTTGTGATAATTTGGAAGCCAAAGTTTTCTTTTATTGATTTTATGATTTTATGTTTACAGTGAAATCTTTGATATTTAGTAATTTATCAGGTTGGTGCAAAAGTAATTGAGGTTTTTGCAATTATTTTTAACCTTTTAAACCACAATTACCTTTGCACCAACCTAATATGTTGGTATTTGATATAAGATATAGATCCAGTTATAATTTTTTCTCCCAGTTAAGTAAATGTGTCAAATATATTTCTTGAATATTTTTGAATAGTCCATATTTTCTCACTGGCTTGCTATACCTCTTTGTTGTATATCAACAATTCTCATTGTTGTTTGAGTTTGCTTTGTATACTGTATTCCATGATCTGTCTTTTGCTCATGAGTGATATCATAATCTCATAATTTTTTCATTATTGGACTGAATCCACCTTTTTTGCTTTTCTTTTTTAGTGTTTTTCCCCATAGCCATTCTTGCTTATTCATTTTTATAAGAAGTTTTTTTCTGCCCCAAGTGGCTAAAGAAAAAAGTTTATTTTGTCTATTTTGTTTTGTTTTGGTTCTACTCCCACAAATTGTGCCATGTCCAAATATCTTCCAAACTAGCTCTATTCAGCAATGTAAGTCAACAATCCAAATTGTTCCAATCTTTAGATCCACTATCTAAAAACAAAGCCTCCTCCAAGATTGCCTCAAAATGAAAGAGAGATATAGAAGTACCCATAGACTTTTTACTGGCCTAGGTGGGAAGGGTACAAGTAACTTTCTGTCTTATTTCATGGTCCAGAATGAGTCAGCTGTCCCCGCTCATGAGGGGCTAAGAAGGGCGGTATCCTGTCAACCTGAGGTGGATAATAAAATACATAATAGTGTAAGAAGTTTTAATAGGTTTATTGAGATATAATTCACATATCATACTATTCGCCCACTGAAGTGTATGATTCAGTGGATTTCAGTGTAATCACTGTGTGGCCATCATCACAGTTAGTTTTAGAATAGCTTCATCATCTTACAAAGAAACACTGTACCTTTTACCTGACACCTCCCTATCCACCCTTCCTTCTCTAGCCTTAAGCAACTGCCAATATACCTTCTGTTTCTATAGATCTCCCTATTTTGGACATTTCAAATCAATGGAATCACATCACGTGTGGTCTTGTGTGACCGGCTTCTGTCACTTAGCAGACATTTTGAAGTATGTATCAGTATTTCATTCATTTTTATGGCTGAATAATATCCCATTTTATGACTATCCCATAGTTTATTTGTCCATTCAGCACTTCATGGACTTTTAGGTTATTTCCTGCTAGGAGCAGAATTTCTGGGTCCTGTGGTAATTCTGTGTTTAATCATTTGAGGAACTTGCAGATAGTTTTCCAAGGTGGATGCAGCATTTTATTTTCCTACCATGAGTGTATGAGGGCTCTGATTTGTCCATATCCTCACCAATGCTATTATTGTATGACTTTTTGGCTCTAACAATCCTGGTGGGTGTGAAATGGTATCTCATTGTGGTTTTGACTCATGAGAACTTTAACTCATTTTTTTAACTAAAAAAAAAAAAAAGAAATTATTACTATGTTATTATAGTCATCATTTAGAGAGAATTGACACAGTTACATATATTTAAATAGACATTGTTAAATATTTTAAATGATATAATTATCATATGTGCTAAATTTGTTCTCCACATAGTTCTTACAGACATTCCTGGTTAAATTTATCCACATAGGTTTTATATTTATTTTGTAGATTCAGATGTTAAGTCTTTTAGCTGGTTGTGTTTGTGTATAGAAAAGCTATTATTTGAAATATTAAACTTCTACATTGCTAAATTACTGAGTTTTGTTGCTTATAGTGGTGTCTAGTTGATTCTTTCAAGTTTTTTAGGTACAAAACCCTAAAAGAACTTTGCTTCCTCTTTTCTAATTGTATATTTCATGTTTTATTCTTTTTCTTCATTAAGTATAATATTATCTTTTGGGTTAATATATGTTTTATCATATAATATTAATATTTGAAAAAATTTTAAAATAAAAAAAATCAATGTTTAACTGTAGCAAATACCTTTTCATTGTTTAATAAGATAAACAAAACTTGGTCATGATGTATTATTCGTTTGATGTACTACTGAATTCTAATTGCTAATATTTTATTTAAGATGTTAGCTTTGATGATCAGAAATGAGATTTGTTTGTAATTATCTTTTGGAGACTGACATTGCCAAGTTAAGCATCAATGTTATTATGCTTGATGAAAAGAAATAATTAAGGCTTAGTTCTTTTATGCTCTGAAGCAGTTCAAAAAGCATTGGAATTATTTGCTCTTTAATATTTTGATAGAATTCTCTTTCTATAGAGTTTGAGTTTTGTGGCAGGCAGAGTAGTGGCCTCCCAACAATGTCCATATTCTAATCTCTGAAACATGTGAATATATTAGGTCACCTGGTAGCAAGGGAGAATCAAGATTGTAGATCAAATTAAGGCTGCTAATCAACATTAAAATAAGTTTATCCTGGTTTATCAAGGTGGGCTTGATATAATCACCTGTCCTTTAAAGTAGAAGATGGAGGCAGAAAAAGTAGGAGTCAGAGAGAGATGCGAAGATGCTCTGATGCTGACTTTAAAGGTAGAGGAAGGGAACATACACTTACGGATGCAGGTAGCTTTTACATCTGGAAAAGGTCAGGAAACAAATTCTTTCCTAGGACCTTGATTTTAGCCCAGAGAGACCTGTTTCAGACTTCTGACTTCAAGAACTATAAGAATAAATTTCTACTATTTAAAGTTATTTAGCCTATGATAATTTGTTACAGCAGCAACAGGACATATTTATATATATGCATATATACTAAATAGTTATAGTTATATATGTATATAATTATGTATATATATACAACTGTATTAGAGTTGACAATATCAGTACGACTTCATGAATTCATTCCTAGGATACACATAAAGTAGTTTCCGAATTACTAATCCATACTCCTGTGAGAAACAGATTTACCAACTAGAGTACAATATTTACAATACAGTTGTTTTGTTGTTGTTGTTTTGTTTTTTAATCTTTAGCCTCATAGTCCAGTCAAAACACCATTTTTATAAAGTTACTTAGGTTAGCTCCCTAAGTATTCATGTTAAAAAAAAAAAGTCCTTGCTAATAGTGACATATAAATTTAAGGCTACAAATCTTCCTCTGAGAATGTCTTTAGCTATATCTCATGGCTTGATGTTGACTACTATAATTAACATAATCTAACTGTTTTTACTGTTTTGGGTTTATATTCTTACTAACTTAAGAGTTTCTTAATATACTTTTACTTTTTCCAGGTGGTAGGAATGATTTATTTTCTGGTTTTGTTATCATTTTTGTATTATTGCATCTAATTAGAGAGTATTTTTTTTATTTTTTCATTTCTGAAATTTATTGATGATTTCTTTGTGGCATAATATATATGCTCAATTGTGTGACTATCCCATGAGCATATGAGAAGAAAATATATTCTTTATTTTCAGGGAAGATAATTTAATATATATTAGTTAAATCGTTTTATGTTTTTTAAGTGTTCTTTGTAAATTAGTTTTTATGCACTTAATATCCCATAGTTCAAGATCTGTGAATTAAAGCTCCCTACTTGTTGTGTATTTCTGTATATTTCTCTCTAGTTTTTGCTTTATCACCACAGACTCAGCATTATTAGGCTCATGCATATTCATAGCTGCTATATGTTTATTCAAATTGTGCTCTCACCAGTATAAATTGTCTTTCTTAGTCCAGTTTATTCACTTGTTTTTGGCCTGAATTGTACCTTGTCAAGAGCCCTTCTATCGTTTTGTTTGATTTCCCCCGGAAATATTTCTGCTTTTTACTGTCCATTGTGTTCAGCCTGAAAGTTTTCATAGTTTTTCTTATACTTTGTATATTAATTGACATGACAGATATACCTTGTTTCCCCGAAAATAAAACCTAGCCGGACCATCAGCTCTAATGCATCTGTTGGAGCAAAAATTAATATAAGACCTGGTCTTATTTTACTATAATGTAAGCCCCGGTCTTTATAATATAATATAATACCCGGTATAATATAATATAATATAATATAATATAATATAATATAATATAATATAAAGCTTTCTGAGCTTAACAGTTTCGTTCATGAAATGACCAATCCATGCCATTCGGAATGTTAACGCATTTGTCATTTTGCTCAACAGCAATTTATAGAAAAAATAGGCCAAAGGTTTCTCAAGCTAGAAAGAGCGGTCATGCTGCAATGAGACCCAATTGTTTTTGAATTGGTGCTCCATCCACTGATGGAAAGTTTCTGAAGTTCTCTGACACTTGTTTTTCTCATCTATAGAATGGGGATAATAATACCTATCTTCCAGAGGGCATAGAGCTTACATAAGACAATATATTAAAATTGCTGGCGTAAGTGGATAGAAAAAAGAATTCCCTTTGTACGATCCTTGCCTGACTGAGGCCTGTGAGGACATCACAGCCATGGCTTCCACAGAATAGTCCAGTCCATTTAAAGCCAATCGGGAAACTTGATTCAATGAGCTGACCTTTGTAACGGCTGTCATGGGTGCTCTGTATCAAAGAAGAAATGGGTCTTATAGGATTAAAACCCTCTTAAGCTGTGGGCTCCTGTTTATTTCCTGGGGACTGCATTTTATTCTCCTCCTGACCAGTCCAGCAGACAGTCAGGATTATCGTGGCTTTCTTAACCAAGTTGCCTGATACAAATGTTCATATTGGTCCATTTGCTTGCTGATACACGTAATGCTAGTAATGAAGTCAGCAATGAAATTAAGTTTGCTTTATTCATTTTTCAATATTAAATTTCACTAGATACATTAAAAATTGTCATCTTTATTATGCCAACTCTAATGAAAAGACATACATCGTTAGTGATATGCTTACAATGTAAAGTGTATAAGAACATTTATGAGGGGAAAAAAATCAGTCACCTCATTAAACGTGTTTATATTTGTTCTTACCGTGTCAATTATCCCCACAATTATTAGCATATTCACGTTCTGACATAAAACCAATGAATAGCATTTTTTCCATATAGTAACCTGATCTTGTCTGACTCTTTTAATTCACGGGTGTTTCATAATATTTTGTTTTATATGAAAAAGCATTATAGTGAAAAAGAGTTTGGAATTGATAGTGAGTCAGATTTACTCTATATCTGAATAAAACAGTACTAAAGAGTCAAAATAAGCCTGAAGTCATTATTTATATTAAAATTATATATGTTTAAATGGCTTAGAATTTTAAATTCTACCTACAGACAAAATGAGTCTAAATTCTATAAAATGGCCATACCTGGAATGTCCCCATTTAAACTTGGATCTGGAAACTAGATAATATCTTATTATATGCCTCAAGATTTGAAAACCTAAAAGATCACTGTAACTTCTGCTGCGTATGACGTTAAAAATATTTAAAAATGAAGCATCCTATTCAAACCACTGCCTGTACAACAGAAGAAACAACAGATCCTTGGTATTAAGTTCTATGACAAATTTCAAGCCTTCCTTGTAAGTTTATTTTAAGTCTATATATTTTATGTGTGTATACACTTGTGTGCATATGTGTACGTGTTTTATTCAATAGTTTATTATTACCACAGTCCTATACTAAAATGTATTGCCTTTTATAGAAAACATCACAATAGTACAATTGTTTTTATTAGATGATAAATGATTGTACTCAATCTCAATATTTGAAAGACAAGTCGCTGTAACTATACTGCAAGAAGATAGAAAAACCTTATCCAGGTGAATAATAAGTAAATATGCTTGCATGTCTAGCAAACACTATATGAATGTGTCAGCCTCGGAGATGATAGGGTACTGGGCAACCAATGGTTAAAAGAGAGCAGGAAATTACAGAAAATATTAGAATAAAAAGAAAACGTTGTCCAAAGAGACTGATTGATGACTCCACTAAACCAAATAGTCAAGGAACTCTAAAGACCTAATATTTATTATAATCATTGCAAAGCAATTTGAAGTTAGGCCAAGGCCCTCCAAACCTTGTGATTTAATTCCGTGGTTATAAATAATCCAAGAGGAAGCTCACCCACTGCAATGGACCTTGGAAGTTGTAATGGAATGGAATTATGACCTAGTACTTGGCCTCCTGGGCCACAGTAAATGTGCTATCAGAATGTCAAATACATGCGATACCTTTTGTGAGAGATTGTTTTAGTGGCACAGACTAAAACTTAAAAACACCTATGTGGAGGTATAGTTCTGTAATTCTAGTAAGGAGACAAAGGGTAAGAAATCAACGGGCAAAATTTTAAAACCTCTCTGCCTTTCCCTCAAGAATATCACCTTAGCAAGGAGATGGACTCTGTACTTTGGATTCTAAATACCTGCATTAAATATTTTACCTTCTTTAAGCTTCTTTTCTCCCCCCACCCCAAAATACCAGAATAGGATGTTGAATTTAATAAAGAAATAAAAAAAACAGAACATTTTAAGTAGTTAAAATTTCCCCTGAGATCTTAAAAAATATATATTGAAGATAGATTAAACTTCGACCAAAAATTAAATCAAATTATATTCTGTATGCTCAGCTTTCTGTAGGGAACCAAAAGCCACTGGAGTGTAAAATTCTAATTAATTATATGGAATGCTAATGGATTTTAAATTAAAAATACATGCTGTTTAACATCACCTCACTCCACTCCGTTTCATAAGTGGCTATTACAATAAAACTGTCCTATAAAATATGGAATGCATGGAAGGTGTAATTGTCACTTCTCCAGTTTAATGTAAGGGAAAGAGCTGTCTGGACTCTTCATCTTAGAGGCATCCTGCAGCTCTACGCTGGCAGTTCAATTGGAAGCTTTGTTATTCTACGCCACATACAGTAATGGATTAACCGGTGACATCATTTTCACAACCACAAAATATTGTCATAGCTCCTCTAATTTTATAGTAGTTTTTAAGACTACTTTTTACAGCTATGGAAACTGAGGTTCAACATATGTAAATGTTTCAGATGACATAACTAATAATTAATTCAGAGCTGATGCTCCAAAACAAAGTTTCTCATTTCATGTTGCGTATTCAGTTAATCACAGCAAGCCCAAATGGAAAGGACCCAACAATTAATCTGTGTTATTTGGAAACAACACCTAGAAACTCTTTAATGTCAGGGCATTACCAGTATTCTCCCTAATACTGACCCTTTGATATTGTGATGCTCCAAGAAAAAAGCATGAGATCATTTAGGATCAGCATATGAGTTTTTTGGCTCATTCATTTACTGGTTTCCTCATTTGTTCAGTATCTCCTTTGTGTCAAACATTGTTTTATATATCGAAGACTCAGCACTGAACAAAACAGATAAAACCCCTTTCATTATGGACTGTAGGAAAATAATTTTTTAAAAAAATGAAACAAACAAACCGTGTATCAAGAATTATAAGGAAAAGCTAAAGTAGAGTAAGGGTGATAGGCAGATGGTGGTTGCTGTTTTATCCTGCGTGGTCAGGAAACATTCACTGGCAAAATGGTATTTTAGCAGGCACCTTCGGGCCAGGAGAGAGCCAAGTGCACGAATGTCAGATGGAAGAGAGTTCCAGGAAGGGAAAACTAGAAGAGCAAAGGACCTGAGGTGGGAGAACCCTTGAAGTGTATGTGACATGCGAGTAGTCCAGGGGTTGGGGCCAAAGGATGGCTAAGGGGCTGTTGACTGTATGACGAAACAAAATGGCCATTGAACAGGATGAGGCAGAATATTATGCTTGTATGTTATCATCCTGGCTAAAGGTAATAAGGTGAGTGTGGGCCCCTGAAAGACTAGGCTGACTCTTGTGTCTTCGAAGTGAGGATTTCTAGGGGAAGGAGGAAAGATGCAGAACAAGAGCGCTATGAAAAGTCCCATGCCGACTCATATCCCCAACGCAGGCTTTTTCTTTTTTTAAACAGTGCTTTTTTATTTTTTTATTGTCTTGAAGAATCTATCCAAATGGTTTTCACCAGTGTACTCTTGTGCTAGGACTGTGGAAACAAGCAAACTCTTTGTCCATGGGCCTGATAATTGAAGTGTCAAGTCAAACTAAGTCATGGAACAGACACTCTCCCATCTTCCAAACTCTACAAATGCTATATGTGGTCTTCCCTTATTTCTATTCCCCTTCCTACCTCTGATTTGTTCTCCAAAACAGGTTTGTGTCGTCCAGGAATTTCTGCTCCTGCCTCCTCCTTGCCACCTGCTTCCACTTGGACCAGATTAGGTGCTTCTCTGCGTTATTCTCAGCCTGCTGTCCTTCAATCTAAAGTGAGAGCCCCATGAGAACAGCAATATGGTGTGTTTCTTTCAGTTATACCCCTAATACCTAGAAGAGACCTGGAAAACAGTAGGCACTCAAAATAGTTAATGAAGATGAACAAATGAATGAAAAGCACTCAGAAACAATAGACAATAGGCATATAATATCTTTCCTCACTTTTCTTCTCCTTCTCTCCTTCCCTCCCTCCCTCCTTCCTTCCCTTCCAAAACACACATAAACACAATTTCTTTAGCATATTAAAGATTCTATAGCAGCATTAATGTTTATTGTGACTCTCATAGTAGGGGGTTAATATAGAACTCATTTCTTTCTTTTTCAATCTCTTGCAACAATTCCCAGGAGTCGTGTTGCATGAAGAAAATAAACCAAAACACAAAACTTGTAAATACTTCGTTAATATTGTGATGGAGTGAGAATTCAAGGAAGCCATGTTTTTGTTTAGGTAAAGTTTAGAATAGAAAAAAATGTTGATAATTGTTAAAATTGGGTGATGATATCTGGAAATTCATAATAGAGTATTTCTTATATTCTTACATCTTGAAAGTTTTATAACAAAAAGCTAAAATTAGGAAAAAATGCACACTGTTATCATCTCACTTGTTTCATTGAGAATCAGTAGTTCTGTCATTTTAGGTTTTTTTAGTCCAAAACTCAATTTAGGTATTTTCTTAGTAGTCAAGTGACCACATCCTAGATCATCCAAACCAGGACCCTGCTGGGAATGAATAGCACGTGTGAGCATCATACTCACAAAACAGGGCTGTTCAAAACAAGCTGAGATAGACGGTCTACCATTTGGTAGGAATTCTACTAAGTATCCTTAGAAAACGCATTTTCTGAAAGTCAACAAGTAAATGAGTAAATATAATGAGCCAGTAAACCTCAGGGGCGACGCCAGTGTCTCCAGTGTCAGCCTCAATCTGCGAATGAGGGCATGCATTCATTCACTTATTCGTGCAGGGAGCCAGCGCTCTGCCTGCTTCCCCTGGGAGGACGCCTTTCCACACGCAGGCGGCCTGGCAGGGAGCGCTGCGCGGCTGGGACGCAGCCCGCATGGCTACCCCTTTGAGAGTAAGGAGCTCCCAAGTGCCAGTTGGCTATCAAAGATTACGTGGCCCCCTGCCAGCTCGCTCTTCGCCTGGCAGTCACAAAACCCTCTTCCTTTTCATCCGTGTGTCAGGCCAGCTGGCAGGGGTCTGAGCACTAAGCTGTGAGTGGGCTGCAGGCGCTCCATGCCACGTGTCTCCTGTAAGTGCTGAATATCACGGGCACACAGTTTCCTCAGACAGGATTCCTTAGGCCTGGTACCGAATGTGAGCATGGTTGGTATATTTTATATAAAATACGAAACTTGACTAATTGATCTGTGTGGTAATCAACTATTTCACATTTTCCAACTGCATTTTATTTACTATTTATAAAATTGTTTTGGTTTCTTTGGCCAAATGATTTTAATTGCAACTCCAAGCCTAAGGAACAATACAATAACGAAAAGTACTGCTGAAAAAGTACCAAGAAAGTACTGCTCAAGAAGTACGAAGTTTCAGTGCTTTGTTGAACATGTCTTAATAAAACTTTTACTCACAATTAAATTTTGGCCTTGTATATGCTAAATTTTAAGCCCAATATTTCTCTCAATACACATTCATCATTCAAATAATTTAAATCCATATCAATTGCTATAAAAATTATAGTCCTTCTTCATCAAGAACTTTAAAAATGTCAGTAGACTTTAGAAGAATTCAACTTTGAAGAATTCAACCTGGGAAATAATCACAAAAATGGTCAAAATTAAATGTCACAGCTTTGTTTACACTATAATTAATAATAATATAATGAATAATAATTGAGAAAATGATTAAACATTTGATAAATTCATACTTGAAATATTAGGGAGTGTTTAAACAACATTTAAGGATATTTAATGATTTTTAAAATATATAACTTTGATTTTTGAATGCCTCCTGTTCACCTAGCTATAGATATTCAATACTGTAAATATACATTTATAGAACAATATTGGAAGATGGCACTCCAAAATATTAGTTGTTATCTTTGAGTTTGGAATTAATGGATAATGATTCCCATAGATTTTCGTTTTAAGAGTTTTCTGAAATGATCATTAACTAATGTTATTATTATAAATAAGTTCTCTATAAATTATATGTATATATAATAATACACATGTCTGTGTGTGTGTGTGTGTGTGTGTGTGTGTATACATATATACTTTTCAAGTTCTATCACTTAGAGATTGTTATGTTGAGGGAGGCCTATGTTCCATCACTTGTGTCAATCTTATACCCACAGTAGTTACCATTAATTTATTTAATACCATTGGTTTTAGAAAATTCATATCACATGCTTACGGTAAATAAAGTTATTCATATTTCTTGTTACCTATAAAAGTATCTTAGTTTATAAAGCATGTCTTAGCTAACTGGCTGAGACAGAGTCAGATATTTCTAAGTATCTAGAAAAATGTCTCTAGATCATTAATATTACATATTAATGGGTCATCATGTTCATACAGCTCCTATTTTCCAAAACCCTGTGTATAATCCCCCAAATTGGGCTAGACACATTTGTATTCCATTTATAGAAGACACCAGATTTAAACTTGATCTTTGACTATGAGTTTGAGATCTTTGAAGATCAAAATAATAGTATAAATATCCTTTATATATTATAAATTTGTTCATATTGTATATAAATATATAAAATAATATAGTACAAACTGATAAATAAAAAAAGTGTTTATATTTATTTTTTGTATACCTCTATAACAAATGCCTCAAAGATACAGCCCTTTTTATACAAAAGCCTAAGAGTAATAGTTTGAGAATAGTATTGAAGAAAGAGGAAGCTGCCAACAGTATCCTAAATGCTACGTAGTTAGCAACTTGAGTAGTTTAAATTATTTTTTCATTAATATTGCTTTCGTTCTGCAACTCAGTTTTTTTTCCTTTGCCTGTTGTGTCTTCTACATCTTGAACAAATGAAATCCTACTGATGTATCAAAGCTCTTTCAAAAGCCATCTCCTCCATGAAGCCTTCCTTCATCCCTCACCAGCAAAAAATAATTTCCCATTTAATACAATCTCTTTATACGCCTCCTACTACATACTACTATATATTATATTGTGTGTTTGTGTGTGTGCAAGTGCGTGGTGTTTGTCTGTGTGTATGTGTGTACATATTTTCACATACACTCAATTTCAGTTTGGGAAAAATGTATGAGCCTTGGGCTCAAATAGATCTTGACTCATAGGTAAATGTCCACAGAGGTATATGACCTTGGCTCCAGGGCATCAGTTATTGCTTTCTCTATGGACTAAAACAGACAGTTCTACAGTTAATGTGAGATGAAGCAGTAGGTGTCAAGCAGTAGTTTAATTTCACTGAAACATAGCAGCGATTCAACGATGGCCAGTTTATTATTGTTATTATTATATTAATATATTGTCATTGAATTTTTGTATCCCCTAGGGTGCTAATAACAGTGCTTATAGTAGAAGTTTAAAACATTTAGAATTTTAATTGACATACATTTTAGTACATTAAGCTGAGTAGTTTTTTAAGTTGGAAGCTGATTTAGCAACATTACTTGTTTTAAATGTCAAATCATTTTGTAAATGATAAATGCATTGTTTTTTCATTTGTTTAGTGTTTTCAGCTTATTATTAACTTTAACCTTTTAATTTGTGTACACATTACATGAGGTAAATAACTATTACAGCTACTCCAGTGTGCTTTGTGCTAACTGCTTTTTAATAATCTGATATATGCCTACATATAACTAAGCAGCATTTTGGAACTTCAGTATTAAAGATTTGGTATTTTATTAATAATATATTTGAGTAAGTTAGGAACAAAGGCAGACCCTATTTTCTTCTTGTAATTTGCAACAACTACAAATCCTTGCAGAAATATTTAAGATTTGTAAGGTGAGATACTGAGTTTTGAGTTTTCTGTGTTATTTCCCATTCCATGAAAATATAACATTTTGTTTCCATGGTGTCCATGGCTAAAGTGAGACTCTTCACTAAAGTTTCAGTCACTTAGTTGTGATATGATCTCAAAACTGAAGTGCCTATGGGAATAAGATATTTTACGTGCCTTTTAGGATGCAACAGACATTGTTTAACAAAGGAAAAAATGGAGGGGCGCACATTTTAGAAAATGTAGCTTTTAGATTTGTTGGTACCTAATGTTACATTTTCACTCATGAATTCTTTTGTGTATCCACCCAGCTGCTGTTTATAAAACACCTACTGTGTGTCAGAGACTGGCTGGAATAAACACTGGAGACTTAGCAATGAATAGATTTTGATAGAACTTGTCCTATGTTCTGTTTTTAATCACTAAGATTGTTTTCAAATACAAGGACGAAATACTCCTTTTTAATAGTTTATGATGCATTTGACTTCCAGGTAACACGGTCTGTAATTGTTGGGCTCTGTCATTACAGATAAGTTTTTTAGTGATAAGAACCAAGAGTTCAGGATTAAGGCTCTATCAAACTCCTTGAAATTTATTATTCATGAAAATTGTTTAGAAAGTGCAGGACATCTCACAACCTTTGAATTTCCTGAAATACCGCACTGTATATCCTTTACAATATATAGGAACCTAGGGAAGTAAAATCTATTCACTTTCATCCCCAGCCTTTTATCTTTTACTCAGGAACAAAACCCTCCATAAAGTAGTAAGTGCCATGTCTGCCACCATGTTTCATTAGACTCTGCAATATGGTCAGCGTCGAAATGTTGGAAAATAAACAAAGCTGACTTTTATTTCTATTGTCCTTCTATAAGAATAAAATAACCATGTTTTCTGTGGAAAGAAAAATAAAGCTTTCTTTGTCAAAGTCAATTGAGATAGTTCTTAACTAAAAATACCATGGCTTTTTCTTTGAGCTTCAAAATAGCCTCTTAATACACCAGGTAGTCAATAAGATTAATTTCATGAACTGTTCAAGCATAATGAGAAGCCAATATATTTGAAACCAGTTATTAACTGGTAGCAAAGTTAAGCCACATTTAGCCTAATTAATTAACCAGGTAAACTATCCAATTTTTCCCACATAACAGTCTTCTCTTAAGTATTTCTAATACATTACATATTTAAAAAATACATAGCTACGTGCAGTGAATTACAAATTAAACGCTTTGCCTACACTCTGTTCTACTTGACTGCCTTTATTCTGATGTTAGCCTTGTAAAATATGTCATATTTTATGTACTGATTATACTCCTCTATAAACCAGTTGATTACTCAACGAATATATTCTAATGTCAGACACTGTTTGCAGAAAACTCACAGTGAAAACCATGTAATTTAAGTGGTTATTAACCTGAATTCTATATTTGAAAAAACTAATTTTCCACCATTACTGACTGCATATCAGTTCAGCCTTAAAAGTCTCTTACTTTAATGATCTTCCTACTTAAAAGGCAGATTTAGTATCATTTCAGCTTTTCCCTCTCCAGTGATGCATTCTTCAATTAGGCGATTTCCTCATTGCATTTGCTCCAAGGAACCAAGGATGCAAGTCTGCATTCCCCTGTATATGAAATGAGAGAAAACCACACTGAGACCGTCACTTCCACCATCACACACTCTGTTTAAATCTAGAGTAATAGACTCATACTCCGAGAAGGCTTGCTGTGTTTGTTTGCAAACTAGTATGCAGTACTTACAAGTCTGTGATTTTATTGACGTATTCCTTTCTGTTCCTGTGGTTTTTAATTGAAATCCCCACTGCTTCGCCCAGCTTTAGGGACGCAGAGTATAGGAGTTTTACATTCACTTTCCAATTCAGACAAGAGGAACTCAGAGGCTCCAGGTTGTGTAACATGATCTATAGATTTTAGGGTTTCTTTTGGTCTGTAATAACATGATGAGTCTTAGCATGCATGTTGGGAATTAGTGGCTGAGTTAAATGTGAGCTTATGAGAAGTTTCTGTTTAATTTTTCAACAAGTACAATTGTCATTACCTGTAGAGTTGGATTTGTTTTCTGGATTTGTTTTCTCCACATCCTTTTTATAAACGTTTCCTATTTGTAACACTCTATAGTAGGTGCTGAGACTCAAACACGAAGAAAATATTTGTTTCTCAGAACGTGGTTGAGTTGGTTAACAGTGAGACAATTATCATTCGACGCCAAGGAGCCTGTGTTCGTGGCTTTATTACTAGATTGCAATGGAATAGGTGTTTATATTTAAACATTTGTCTCTTTTCCTCTCTGTCTCCTGATTGTATTTTAGAAACACTGAGCTGCATATTCAGTTGGTGGTGATTCTTACAACAAACGAATGAGAGGTTCATAAGGATTAACTTTGATCAGTCTTTCCTTTCCTTCTTCCTCCCCCTGCTCATCTATAGATCCTGGCCTGACCGATTTTCAAACTATGTTAAGAGTGGTATCTTTTTTATTTTTTCAAATGCTTTTCTACAAACTTTAAAAATATGAAAATATAAAACTGTTTCTTCAGTACCTGAAGAAGAGAAGGGAAATCAAGCGCAGAGCCTTCTTCCTGTGCTTTCTCCATCCGGGTCTCAAAGTCATCTTAATATGTCAACAGAGGATGAAGTCAAGGGCTGTCATATTTATGTTGCAGTCTCGCCGAGGATAGATAGTGGAACATTAGACAATGTCAAGCAAATCCAATGTTTTCCCCAACTTTCCTGGCCAGAAGTTCAGCTGGAGATAAGAAAATTATACTGTTACCCAATTTTTTACAAATCCTAATTTAAGATCATAGATGATATATAATACATGTTGATTTTCCCTGGATATGTTGAGAAGTCACTTGTTTTCACAGATGAAAATAACAGAATCGTTTGTAAATATAAGTACTAAAATTTCTCTAATTTTATGAGAGAATTGGAAGTGAAGAACTTTATGTCTTAATTTTGGTGATTGGGCACTAACTATAGGTTGAGCTTCATGGTGTAACATATGTAAATCCCACCAATCCAATTAGTAGAATGAAGCATGATGTATTTCCTTTTGACAAAGTATTAATGATTTTAGAAAGTTTCTTTAAAATACTTTGATGATATTCATTTAGCATAACATTATATTCAGTATTAATACGATGTAAGTGCTTAATAGAACAATAGAACTGTCCTCCCATTACTGATGACTGATAACACATTTTAAGGCAGAGTCTCTCATTAAATCCTGTGTTAATGCAAGACTTGAATAACGAGAATTATGAGATTTGAAGTGAATAAAATGAATCTTTGGTTCTATTTCTATCCCTCTCCTTTTTAAAGACAATTGTTTATATATATAATTATTGTTATTACTATTGTTTGCTGACATTAGATATGCTTTATTTTGCCAATATCTTAGCAAATATATATGTGTGTGTATATATATATACACACACACAAATATACACACACACATATATATACTCACACACATATATTTGCTAAGATATTGGCAAAATAAAGCATGTCTAATGCCAGCAAAGAAATAGTAATAATACTAAAGTGTGATATAAATAATGAAAAATAAATATTTGAAGCAAAACATTACTGGGTTTCTAACAGATATTTAACATTTTCCCCATTTCAATAACACACACGTATATAATATATATCATATATATTGTTATTATGTATAGTTTAAAAAGCTATAGTGGTGGGAAGATTTCACATCGGTCATCTATCTGCTCATCTAAAGCACAATATCATACGTGAGGTAACACACGCACCCTTGTTTATAATCTGACCCCATGACTTGCTTGAATTTATGACTCACAAAAATTATGAGATTCAATAAACTAACCGTTGTTATAAGCTACTAAGTTTGCAGGGATTATAATGGTATCTACATTGTGGAGTTTTTGAGAATCAAATGAGATAATACATGTAAGGCGCTTACAAATGTCTGTTGTGTAATAAGCCCTCATCTGTTAGCTATCTTAATAGTTATTACTCTTTTTCTATACATCTCATTCAGGGATTTAGTATATATGGGAAAAGTGGTTGTGATCTCATAAAACTAGAAATTCCTGGATCTTGCCTTCATCCTAATGCCACTTTCTAATCTGCTAATCTCAATCCTATGTCTAACTGCATTTATTACGTTCACTAGCAAACAAACGTAATCTTAGTTCGGATTTGCCAAGAAACAGAGGCTGAGTAAAGATGGAAATGCAAGGAATTTATTTGAGAAATGAAATAAACACTGGTAAAGGAGTCGGAAAGTAAAATAGAAAACGAGAGGCAATGAATGCATTGTCAAGCCACTTTCCACAGGTAACTTGAACTGAATTCCAGTAGGAAACCCTGGGACTAAGTGCAAAACATGTGCCTCCAAATGATCTCACCTGAGGGGTAAGCAAGGTAGCCGGTTCATTAACATACTAATCATTGATTGAGGGCTACTGGGACGTGGAGGGTTAAATCCTAGACCCTTGTAACTTGGTCTGGCAACAAAGTGGTTTCTGGTGGCAAAAATATCTCCAGGAAGTGAAATGTTGGTGCTGTCAGCTGGCATTTGCTCTGAAGTGTTCAGAGCAAGGAGCTGTGCAGGGGCACCCACATCTACTTCAGTCAATAGAGTGAGAAATGCCTGGTGCTTCGTCTGCCTAACATCCCCTATGTGAGAACGTGCATCCCGGGGAGGACAGACCATGTCTATTCATTTATATGTTGGAGTGTCTATTCATGAAAACTGTTCAAGACAAGGATCTTACTCTGGAAAATTAAATCTCTGTCTCACATCTTTTTATTAGGGATATCTAATGAGACTTATGATTACGCAATCCAAGGCTTCGAATCCTTGAAATGGCGACAAGTCCCATGGTCTGTATCCATATTCAAAAGTGCTGGCACTTCAGAAAATCCCCAAAGTTTGGAGAAATCACTTCGAGTGCCGATGTCCCTGCCATCTGCTGACATCCAAAGTGATTTATTTTTAAAGATGTCATTGTGTGAAATCATTGATTTAACTGTCCACTGTATAGGGACTGACCTTTTTTCTTTTTGAAGGGTTTCCTTTAAAAGGTCCTGGCTTTCTCTATGATCAGCAATGAAACCTTTGGCATTTCAGAACCTGAGTTATTGAATGACTTTTGAACAAATTTAGTCTCCTCTTGGTAAAAAAGATAGGGGGAGGGGTGAAGGTATGGTATACATTTACATTTTAAATTGTGTAATCATGTTATTATCTGAAACTAATCCCGTGCTGTTAAAATTTAGACAAAGTGTCCTGTAATGCATACAAAATGTTCATTTGTTAAAGCCCATTACGTTAATTTCCTGGCAACAAGATTAAATGCAAGGCATTTACATAATCATTAGGCATGAGGTGGAGAAAAGATAATTAAATATTCCACCACATTAATTTATATTTAATTAACTGTGCTTTAGTGATCCTTCTGTCTGAATGTTAATATTGTGTAAATAAACAATTAGGATGTGTACTGATTTTATTAAAGGTTTATTCTTAAAATTAAGTAAAAGATGAAATTATTCATTGAATTACATCTAATTTTGAATCCTAATCATATTAATAAAGTTTAAAAAGGTCTGCTATGGACCTCAGTGATGACAGCTTCATGTTTTCTATTTCCAACTGTAATGTGCCTACCTTATAGATTTAAGTATATGTTTATTTAGTTAATGCCAATAGTTATTTATTTCCATTCTGTGGTTCTTTTAAATCAGGGTTGATACTGTACTTTAAAAATGAAATCTAGTTATTATTGTACAGTAAACTTTATTTAGTCATGGCCATATCCACTTGGGACATGTGACATTTCTGGGAAAAGACTTTATTATATAGAAGAGAGCGACAGTTAAGCAATCCCAAATAAGATCAACTGGGTGGAAGCTATAGCTAAGCTTTATAGCCAGTGCAGTCTATCAGGGGATCAAATTTCTGAGGTTTTAGGAGGGTTTTTCTTTTTTCTTTTTATCATGCAGTATGAGGGAAATCCTTGCAAAGACAATCAGACATTAGTAGGAGCAAGAACCTGTGTTTTGTCTAGTCTTCGATGCCAGACATTTAGGAGGGCATAGATTTAGTAAAGTGAAATGTTGGTGTCCCCTATATAACTCCTTGCTCTTCACACTTCAGAGGATACCAGCACAAATGCCAGCTGACAGCACCAACATTTCACTTCCTGGGGATGATTTTGCCACCAGAAACCACTTTGCTGCCAGACCAAGTTACAAGGGCGTAGGATTTAATCCTCCACATCCCAGCAGCCCTCAATCAATACATGTACTGTATCTTTAAGTATTCTTGCCTTTATTTGCCTGGACAATTTGGAAGCCAGGAAATAAATAGTCTAGGTCTTCACTAAGCATCTTCAGTAAGAGAAGAAACTAAATGTGATGTGAAAAAGAAAGAAAGAGATTGGTCTTTCTGAATCCTGAGAATGTAATCTTGACTAAAATATAAAGTTACATTAAAATATCGCTAAGCAACAGTAATATTTTCCTATCAGGAGAAGTTATTTCATATTAAATTGTCACATCCCAAGCAAAAATATTTGTGTTTTCAATATGAAATATTTGGGCAAACAATTCAATAGTGATACCAATTTTAACTGTCTAAATAGAATTTTCAGGGAAAAGGATGTGTTTCACTAGCACATATTTCCTAATGGAAACATTTGTTTCTAGAATTATAGAAGGGAGAATAATAAAGTTGCTTTTCTTTTTCTTTTCTAAACTGTTGGGATTTTGTATTTACGATATGATATTGTTAGTGTTCCCCTGGGCTGGCCAAAATATATTCCCTCTTGCTTTGTGAAAATAACCATTCTCAGGGTTGGAAATCATTCTGCCCTCATGGTAAATTCATGCTTCCATACTTTTCAATCCAAAGTATGCAAACACCATGTAGAAGAGACGTCATAGTGCCCACCTTCACGGGCTAAGTTGTGAAACCCTCAGTACAACTCACACCTCGTAAATCCTAACAGTGATTTTTCAGCCACTATTTTTAAATTCATTTTTGCCCTGTCCCTCAACCCTGTAGAATCACACTATTATCCTTCCTTATGAAGCGTTAGTATCACTAGAGGTGTTTGGAGTGATAGTTCATTCAGGTAAACATGACATTTGCTCTTTCATTCAACACATATTTTGGAACACTTGCTTTTCTAGTTTTCTGACACTACCACGATGACTAACTAAGACAAGCTTCGTAACTTTAGAAATCATATCTCTATTCCCATGGAGGAGACATAATAAATGGGTATACAAATAAAAACCAAACAAACAGACAGACATATAACAAATGGGTATACAAACAAATAAATATTTATGAACTCTCCTTAGTCTCTAAGGAGACTCCCCTACCTTGAGGGTTGGATAAAAATGGTTAGACTGAGGATATGTTGAGCAGCAACTTCAGAGGATACATTTCCCTTCATAAGAGGAAGTTTGCTTTTTCTAAGCCTCTCCTTGATTGAAGGTTGAAACCTATATTGTCAAAGCAAAACAGTGAACCGGAAATTACAGGAAACGTGTCATTGGCTTCTGAGTTATGGAACATTTCATCGTTGCAATTGAAGAGTCACTGCCCAAGCTCTTAGGACAGGTGTTCCCTATTCTCTCAGCAACCATCTGAATTCACCCCACCTCAATGCACAGATCATGAACTATAAATAATTCAAAGACACGTCTTAGTTAACACTTCCCCGCTCTTCTGTTTGAAATGTTAATTTCCTTTTTGAAGTTTTTTCTGTTTGATAGAAGTAAGCAGTTTTGCTTGTTTCGTTGCCAAAGACAGACTGGTAGAACTTGGTGAATGTCTTACATGTGACAAGGAATGGAATTTCCAAATTAAAACAAACAAGCAAACAACAAAAAGCTATAATCTGTGTAGCCAAATTCTTCAACCTTCTTTTTTATCTTTTCAAAAATGATATCTTTTTGATAAGATCTAAATTAAGCTTTTTTTGCAAATAAAATTGTATGTCTTCTAGGAAAATCGTATCTCAAAACGCTTAGCAATTTTCTGTAAGCATAGTCTAGCTCTTTTATTATATTTTTATAGCCTTAGTCATTTACATTATATATCTATTATGTGTCTATTATATTTTTATTTTGTTATTATATTCATAAAATGCTTTAGATTAAAAAAGGGGAGACTTCTCTAAACATGAAAAGCCCTCAGGCTTTAAAATGGAAAGATCTCAAAAACACTGAAAATTTCTGTGGAGCTAATGGTAGAAAACTTCCTAGCAGAATGTAGATCTTAGAATAATTCTGCAGTTCTGATAAGCATAAGAAATACAACTTCTAATTGACTCACTCACTTTGGTAATTTAACCAAGAGCTACCAGTGGTTGTATTAATATTCTAAAGCTTCAAGAAAACAGATATTCTAATCTTTTCCTTAGAGGTCTTGATCCTGTTCCAACTTGCAGAAGAGCTTGATTAGTGTTGAAATCAAATGAGACAATGGTGTCAAAATATCTTGTGTATCTTTGCAAATTGCTGAACCTGCTTTATGGCAATATTTTGCTTATTTTTATTACTTCTGACAATGAACTGAAACAACTTGATCAAATAATTTCTCCTCAGTTGTGCCTCAGTTTCCATGATGATAAAATGAGTAGGTCGAGCTGGTTTAATGATTTTAGAAGCTCAATTATTTGATTTTTCTCCCTTTGGTTTGACTATCACATTAAGAAATTGATGCTGAATTCATGTGTAAGGGCATATTTATGTGTGTGCATGTGTTACCATTTATAGAAAACTTGAGTTATTTTTTATTTATTAATTTTTTTCAGAAGAAGTTCTACCAAAATTTTTCTTTTACATTTGGGAAGTGGATAATGCTGTGGAGGTTATGATTTTGCGATACATAACTAGGGGAAAAAATAAAGGGCGAGGCCAGTCTTCCAAATGACTTTAATTTGAATATGCAATAGAAGTCTGAATAAATAGCAGTTCCTTATACAAGCAGTGTCCTAATTTTAATGAAAATCTGACACTAATACAGTCTGCTGTCTATTTGATTTACTTGTTCCTCAATGGTCAAGTAAGTAACACATCAAGGAAACAGGAAACATGATTAACTTTGAATGGGAAGGGCCATGCATGGAAGATTTCACAAAGGATTTTTCATCCAAGGGTATTCTTGGAAGAATGAGTAGGCATTTCAGTCTGTGGCAGTTCCAAGAGCCTTGAGTCAAAGGCAAACTCCTTAGCTTGGTGTCTTTCTTAGACCCCTTAGAAAGCTCCCTATTTCAAAGGAGGTGGGGAAAAAGTCTGGAGGAAGCATTCTGGTAATGATTTTTTCTCTCTCAATTCTTCCATAGTTTTAGCATGATTATTTCCAGAAAGGAAACCTCAGATAAGACCCTATCTTAATGTTACTATCCAACTATTTTATGATACTAAGTGAGATTATCTTCTAAAAAAATTATTCTCTGCTCCAGTTTTTCTATGCCGTTATCTATGGAGAGGATGGTTACAATTAGCCAGGGATGTGGAAAGATAAACAAACCTCAACCACAAGAAAAACCTACCTGCTCATTGCCTTCTGAGCCACAAAAGAGAAGAAAAGGGATTTTCTGATAAGTGGTTACTTCTTATGACGGGGAAATTTGCTGTTTTTAAAGATTCACATGGATCCCATATACCAGCTTGACTATTAATGAGGGTAAGACAAATTTTATAAAATTTCCTTTGCTTCCCCTGGATGTCAACACAGCATGTACTCTGAGGCTTAGTTTCTTCTATTAGGAAGGCGTTAATTTGGATGAAGTTAAACTACTTAAATGTCCACAGAGGTTTGATGAAACTAATTGGGCCTAAAACATATTGAAAATATTGAGTGACTTATGTTTAAATATGCATGCAAGTATAAGAACAATAAAAATAAAATGAAATAAATAGCAGAATGGAGGGTACTGCCCAGGTCTCCTGGCTCCTGGTATCAACGCTCTTTAAATTTTCATGAACTTATTCTTTTGGTAAATAGGAAGAAAATGTGGCATTAATCCCCCAACACTACCTAAATCTCTACTTTGTGTCCTGACTTAATGGAAGATGTTTCTGATATATTTTATTTCTGCTTTTAATCTTGGATTAACTTTAGTGTTCATTTACTATGGGAAAGAGATGGCAGGGAGTAGGATGTAGTGGCATGACAGTATTATTAATCTTTGTCCCTTGATAGCAGAGGTTACTTGAAAATTGATGTATGCATAATTTTTAATTGATGGAGGTGGTAGTGGAAATAGATCTAAAGTAATTGTTTTGGAAAAAATTCATGGTTACAATTGTGTCAATTTACTATTCTGCTATACTGCTGTCTTCCAAATTATCTCCCTTTGAACCTATTTTCACTACTTAACACATATTTTCTATAGCTAGTTAATTTGGAAACAGTTTCTTAATTAGCTCTGAGTAATTCATTCCTTCCTCCCTCCCTCCATCCCTCCCACTCTTCCTTCATCCCTCCTTCCCTTCCTTATTCCATCTTCCCTTAACTGTCTTCTTTCTTTGTCTGTGAATCTTTCTGTCTTTTCTCCTTTTAAAAACTTACCTTAATTTAGTCTGACACTCCAGTCTGTCATATACCCAACTGGGTGTTTATCTCTGCGTTGGTTTGCGTGTAGGTGTGTGTGTCTGAATCCCCAGCACCACAATAATAATGATAAATAGTAGCAATGTTAATGTTTACCACTCTTTTATCGCTGCATCCTCATGTATATAATGAGGATATTCACAAATCTTCTGCAGAGTGATGGTGTCAGGGATTTACCCATCATCGCACAGACAGTAACTGACAGAGGCAGGATATAAGGCCAAGCCTGCCCTTGACCAATCTTTAGCCCTTAATTGTGTAGCTGCACACTCTTTCTCTCGCAGGTAGTAAAATGGAATCATACGGCACCATTACTCAATCACATAATTTCATTTTTTCCCCCTAAAGTATCATCTCACTTTCATATTTTTCTCATGTTTTGAACACATGTGAATCCTGGAGCCAGGTAGCTGATAGGAAAACCAAAAATGTTAAAACTGTGGTCTGAATTGATCAGAGCCATTGGGATGCAATTTGTTTGGTTAAAAAAATACATAAACACTAACAGAATTTTTTCTTGTTTTGTGTTGTTGGTTTTTTTTTTTTTTTTGAAAATCAATGATTTTGTTCTAGGCAGTTAAGTTATTCAAATAAATCTCAGATTATCTGATGCCTGAGAATAGTTTTCTGCCCTCTAAGGTACATTCTGAATATATTGACTGTTTGGGTTCAGGGTTAAAGAAAAAGTGAATTACCTTGTTGTTTCTTCAATAGTTATCACCTTTTTTTCATCTGTTTGAATTTCTGTGGGTTTCCTGAAACAAGCAAGCAAGCAAACAAACAGACAAAAATTTACTTCTGTATAGTAATTACAGATTGTGATTGATAAAAATAAATGCTGCCTTTTGGCTGAGCCTATTCTCTTCTTGCAGGTGAAAATAGGTGGAAAGTTTAGGATTAAAGCACAAAAAGCTTTGCATGTTAATTTAAACGAACACATTTACTATATCTGAGTATTTCTGTTAGACTTTTCACTAGCAGCTTTGAACAGTGAGAAAGGCATTCTAATCTCCAATTCAATTACTGAACGTTTTCTTACATTTAGTAACAAATATTTTACAAATGTAGCATCAACGCTGGAAGAATTTTCATTTAAAGTGTAAGAGAGCCTAGGCTTGCCTCTGTATTTTCCTTACAATCTACTTAAAAGGAGCCTATACTTACTGTCTACCCTTCCCTCCCCAGCTGTGCCTCCACTTCCTGTAATCTGGCTTCTTAAGTCTTCATTCTTGCCCTGCAACTGACTTCACTAACATCATACAATATGTAGTTTAGTGAATAATTTTCAGTCTTTATCTTAGCTGACCTCACTGTGGTCTTTGACTTTGATTTCTCTCAATTGCTTAAGACTTTCTGTTCTCATGTGCTTCTTTCCTTCCTACCCGACAGTGCATTTTGAGACTTAGCCATAGATTTGTCTTCTACCTAGTTGCCTTGTAGGAAATCCTCATCATTTTCCCCAGGTCCAGCTTCTCACTTCCCCCATATACTCTTGCCAAGAGTCAATTTCATCCACCCAATAACACATTGATAGTGAAATGCAACAACTCTCAAATACCTATTTCCAACGCAGGCCTCTCCCCTGCAATCCAGTGTTATTTATGTCTGCCTGTGTGAAATCTCAGTCAGAACAGCTAGAGGCACCTCCACCTCAGACTTACATAGACAGGTGTGTATGCAGGTGTGCATGTGCATTTATAGCTCCTGCAAAAGTGGATCTTCCAGATGAGTCTGTGGCAACTGTCAAGTTACAACAGGAATGATAATATAGATTCTTCTCTTTTCCTTAATATCATATGTCCTAAGTTCTGTCGATATGTCCTTCGAAAATTTATCTTTTATATGCAACAATTTATCTTTAAAAAGTTTCGATGATTCCTTTTCTGGACCATGAACTCCTCTCCCATCTTTGGCCATGTCACATTCAAATTCACCTCCGCATCACTACAAAAATTAAAAACAAATTGTAAAACATTTCATATCGTCACCCAGATTTAAATCACTCAGTGGTAATCCCACGCTGACCCGATAGACTTCTAGTTTCAGTGTATATTACAAGAGGCCCCTCATGATTTGGTGCTTGAATTGTCTCTCATCACATTGCCACTCGTACACTAGCCTCAAGAAAAGTGAATTACTTGCAAGTCTTTGAATGTACTGTTTTCCCCCCCTCACTTATATTTTCATAACTGTCTACCCAATGGATGGAAAGAAGTATTTATCCATTGACTCCCAGCCTCCAGTGGTCAAATTTGACCCCATGGGGTTGCTCACTGCCCATCTGGATTGCTCATGTGTAAGTGCTATGCAGATTTGTGCCAGCATCACACCTGAAGGTGTCAGAGAAGCTGCTGGGGTTGCTGATAAACAAGAAATAAAAATTTTATACATAGGCCTGAGCAAGGTGCTGTCCGAGTCCACCCGTGTCCAGCTGGTCGCCCAGCAGGGATTGGAATAAGAGGTAGGGCTGAGGGCATTTGAAGTTCTGTACAAGAAGTTGTCAAGACACCTATGTTCACCTTTCAAGAATCAACTCACTTCCTATATCTTTCTAATACCTCTCTCATAGCTCTCCCTCCCTGTGCTACCATAGCACACCACTGGCATCTTTCTGTGACCAATGTCACACTGTACCATAGCCATACACTTAATTTTCTGTCTCCTACACTGTGAGCTGCTTGAATGAAATGAGGTCTCTTCACCTCCATTTATATCTCTTGTGCATGTTGACATTTGATGATAGACGTAGATCTATTTGATTCATTTAACTGCTGCCTAAGTTACCATGTGGGTATGTTACATTATATTTATCCATTCCCAGTTTATATGTATTTCCATATTTCATTGTTTCAAACAGTGCTACAATGAATACACTGATGATTTTCTAGGCCCTAGGTTTCTTTTTTTCCTATATAAACATATAGAAATTAAGAATGCTTGATTAATTATTGGGAGCATGTATTTCTTTTTAAAAAAATTGTGAAACAAATGTATTTTCTAGCTGCAACAGAATGGAAATACTCCTATTTACAGAAGACTTGTCAGTGCCTATTATTAACTAGATATTTTCCTGATCTTATACTTGGTCTTTTTATGTACATATTAACTGGCCACCATTCATTCTTAGTATATATAACATTCAAATTACTGATCACATTGCTCTATTTATAATTTTAATCTGTTTAAATATTTCTTAATCCTTTTGCCCATTTTGAAAAGGACTGTAGCTGAAACCATCATAATAAAACATATCCCCCTTTGTTCAAAGATCAGCTTATGTCTCTGCATTAATTTTCTTTCTTCTCTTTCACAGATAATTAATAGAAGATACTGGGAAGTACTTAACTTTACTTCAACCTATTTGAAGTTTATTACCCTTGCGACTCATACATCACAACCACCAAAAATGGATAAATTGTAAAATCTACCAGAATAAATCTTCCCTTCAAGGGCTATAGCTCCCAAATCTCGGAACAGTACATTTTCAGACTGCCCTCTCTAATAACTCTGTTTCCCACAGAGCAAAAAGCTTTTAGTACATTACAAATGCTACACTGTTGTTCTTAGCGGCTGGCTTCTCAAACTTTCATTTCAGAAAGGCTTCAGGTTGCTGCACTCTGCTAGACCCATTCGGAGCCCTCACTTCATGCCATTAATATGAAGCGTTCTGTTGTGACAAGTAGTCATTTCAAAAAATGGGCATTTGAATCATGGGACAGGAATCTGTATCTCTAGAGAGCTACATTCAAAAAGTAATAAAGTCAGAATGTACTAGAACACTGCTTATTTAGCAAACCTCTTAAATTCAGTGAATTGTTAGATTTTCAGCTGGTAAGAATATGCACCATTCTCATTTTTGTTATGCTCTGTTCCAGGTTCAGTCTCTTCCCATCTTCCACTTGGGTTGTTGCACATATTTTCTGGATAATATCTTGCTTCTAATCAATCTCTACTTGAGACTTAGATCGAGGGGGTAATTTGTTCCTGAAGCATACACTGGCCTATCTTGGCTAATAAACAAGTCAGGGCTCGCTAAAGTCTTTTGGTAAGAGATTGAAACATTTAACTTGTCTCCCAAAGTCTCTCAGAATCAAATTCCACTTTACTAATGTCACAGAACTCCAAATAATGTAATCTCTATTCTAAATAACCTAATCTATTCAAATTCTTCCCTACTTGACTATGTATATTACCATTATTATTCTTTTATTTTTACTGGGTTATTCTTTTGCTGCCGGTCTTTCAATTGTTCACTATTTCTTCTTAAGACAAACTCCTTTTTAGGGTTTTTAAAGTCCTTTATATTCTGGCTTTTCCATACATTTTCAGCCTCATCATTGGCCAGTCTGCTCTTTTTGTCCTCTTTTTCCAGTCTGGAAAAATCCCTTTCCCCCCACCACTACTTTCACCCTTAAGATACACAATTTAGCACCTTTATTTTGCTAAAGCCTTAGCTACAAGTCTTGACTAAACATTCACTCAAGGAAGACTGTTCTTACCTCCAGGTAGACCCTTCCCCTGTTCCTGTAGGGGACACTGTACTTCCTCCACAGTGGCTCTCATTTCATTGCACTGTTGCTTCTCTCCATGCCCTGCTAAACTGTAAGCTCTGACTCAGTCTGTCTCATTCCTGTGTGTCCCCAATGGCTAGCACGAGGCCTGGCACATGCAGGGAGCACCGCTGGGCACTACATCAAAATATATTCGCCATGCTGGGGAAATCTGTTCCCTTTTCTCTAAATCCTTTCTCATCCCAGTACATGTACCATCTCTTCCACGAAGCCTTCTGTATGATTTTTATCCCACCCAATTCTCTCATTCTGAGGTACTCTTACAGGCTTACCTCTACCCATTCCAGCACACTTTTCTTCTTTAGTTGTTTGTCACCTCAGTATTTTTTTCCTTCAGTATAATCTTTGAAAGCGCAGACTATTTTGAGTCACGTATTTATGATATTCAGTGGAGGCTTAGCTTGAGCCAGGCACTGTTTGAATAAAGTATGAATAAGGAAAAGATCTGACCTCAGGGCTTTTGGAACCCAGTAGATAGGCCAAAATGTAAACAGATAAACAGATAGCAATAGTTTTATTTTTATAATAGATGCATGAACAACATTCTGTGTGCCAAGAGAATATAACTGCTAAAAATACTTTAATGTATGAAACGACATAGAAAATGTCTTCCTAGCAATAAAGTTACATTATGGGAAATATAATTATCTACTCTGATTGTCAATCCTGGTCAAATGAAGTAAAATTCCAAAGAATAATTATATTCATATTCCCCATTGGTTTCCATAATAAGTAAGGAAGGCCGAGAAGTCCCACTGTTTCTTACTCATCTCCTTTTCTTTAGTTATTTCTCTTCTACTGTACTATTCTTAGTTTCTTCCTTTCTAATTTGTCATTTCACGTCCCACCTATACTCTACTCTCTGAAGCTATTTTTGATCAATTCAAGCCTGTGTAGGTACTATTCTGACACACTCTGACACACACACACACACACACACACACACACACACACACACACAGTCTTATAGGCTAAACATTTACCGAGTGAAATTCTTCTCCATTTTTTCCTAGATCCTTATCTTCTGGGCCCAGTCAAAAATATGTGGACATTAATAAGAGTGACATTCTTTGTATTTCACTTGTTATCCAAGATTGTGCTGCATCTCTCAGCAAGTTTGTGATGCATTAGAAAGATTGTTTAATTTTCATTGATACGCTGATGCTAAGTAGGAAGAGATAAAATACCTACTATTTAATTAGCACTAGGATAGTTACAAGAAAAAAATGTAAAATCAGGGCTTTTCTGAGTGAATGAGTAAAGAAGAGGTGGCATCTAAACCAACAGAAAGGTGTAAAGCCCAATTTATTTGACGTAGACTCTTTTTAAAGAAAACCTAATTTTATATTATGAATATTCCCCCTCCCATCGTAGTCTGCACATATGAAATTGCTCATAGTTTTATTTATTTATTCCTCACTTTGTTCTAAAAAGGATTTGAAATAGCTTATGAGGATACTTAAAATACATCAAAACAACATAATTAGAAATAGGTGAGAAAGTGGAAAAATAACAAGACTAGGAACTTAAAGTCAAACCAGAAATAGGACAAAACACAAGTACACTTTAATAAAAGTTTTATACACTTACCATTGTGTCTAAGGTTTTCAGCAGCCATGTTGAAGGAATTTGATAGGTTATGGCACCGTCAATATTCAGGATATGAAAACAAATGAACTGTTCAGGCACAGGTGGTCAAAGAGGTGGGATAATTTCAAGAGATCTAAGGAAAAACAGTGTCTACTATAATGAACAATATTCTCAACAATGTTTTCAACAGCCTTGAAGTGACCAGGGTGAGTTCCATAAAAGAGGTCCCTGTGGCATTTGTCTGCCTGGGCTGAAAGCATAGCATTAAAGTAAATGTCAGTGTGAGGCAGCATTATTCAACTCTGCAGGAGGGCGTGGGGATGGAGGAGCAGTAGGACATAGTTAAATATGTCACTGTCTACTGGTTTGGCTGAATTATTTGTGGAGATTATAGAATACTGAGTGCAGTAACTTGTTACCATGTTCTTCATCTAATCCTCAAATAAATATTCTTTCAAAGTTACTGTTACCCATTGTCTGTGTAAAATTTGGCTGAGATTTCTTTGTCAAAGAAATCATGACCTACCTGACCTAAGAGATATTCCATTAACAAGTCCGGAAAGAAGAGGTAATTAACTACCTAAAGACCCTCCTCACCCCTATCCTGGTTGTGGAAATATATACAAAGGTACAAACACTTAGTAATGACTTTTAATAACCCAACAAATAGAAACAGGAGAACAAATAAGTCTGAGGATGTAGAGGAAATAGAAGTAGAGCTACCAAAAAAAAGGTGATTTATACTCAGGAGCACAAATATAAAATAACACACTTCTTTTCCCCCAATAATTGGTTTGTTTTTGGATATCACCGTATCTTTAATTATGTTAATATCTGGATATTGCCCCATGAAAGTTGGAAATTTGGGCAGAAAAATGCCAAATTTCGAAACGTGGAATTGAGGTTTACTCTTAGCTTTGAAATTGATTCACTTAATTATGTTGTACCTCAATTTCTCCATGTAATGATCATTCTAGGATTTCCCCACTCGGAAATATTATGACTGTATTGTCAAGTTAATTAAGTTACTGGCATTGTGAAAGATTTCCACTTGATTACTGTGTTCCATTGTGTATAATCAAACTAAAGAATTCAAGTACGGCACAAAGGATACTTTTAAAAAGTACCAATCTTGTTATTGAGTTGCCCATGCATATCCCACCATTAATAAGCCTAAAATGGAGAGGTTTGCCCTTTCATGTGACAATCAGCCCTCCATGCCCAAACAAAACTTGCCATTCTTTGTATCTTCTCTGCCTGAAAAGTCACCCCTTTTCCTTAGTGCTTTTTAAATCCTGAAGCATGATTTGAAAGGTGTAGCGTATTGAGTCACTGGGAGCCCTAAAACAGTAATTGTGGTTTCTGTTTTCCAATGCTTATTTGGCCAATCACTAGTGCCATGACATGAAACAATTTCCTCTCACCTCTGAAAATCCTTCATTGAAAGTCACAGATTGAATTGAATTCGTGTTTTATGGTGTGATAAATTGTCTGATGTTAACTATAAAATTAATTGTAAGACAGGTGTTTGGAAAAGACACTCATTTAATTAGATATTTATTTTGTTTTCAGGCATTTTAATAATTAGCTCATCTAAACTTAACAGTAGTCATTGACTAAAACAGCAATGCAGCCATTTCATAAATTAGAGAATAGGAAACTTAATGAACATCAAAGCTATGAAACTACTGAGTGTTGGGCCAGGATTTCAACTCAGGTATCCTGTTCTAAGCTCCCTATACTTACCTTAGGATATGCTGCCATTCACTTACTTTTTTCTATCATAATCCAAAGCTCTCTACATCTAAAGCAACAAAATATCCTCAAATTTCATCACGTTTCTAATTGCAGGTATTTGTTTGCTTAGAAAAGGAAGTTGACTATTAAAATTCTAATGATAATGATAGTTATTAGATTAGGAAATATGGTAATGTCATTCTAAATTGTGTTTGGTACGTTCTGATAATAGGTAATGAATTGGAATCTTGCTCAGAAAGAATTCAGTGCAACTCCTCATTTAGTGAAATAGCTGTTTCTCTGTGCGGTATTTCATTACATAACCAGAATCAAGGACGTGAAAATTTATTTTTCCTCCTACTATTCAAGAAATATTGCTAAATGCAGTTTCGTTGCCATTAGGATGTACTTAAACTACTGGGTGTTATAAGATCTAATCTCTGGGATAATGTCTGCATTAAGGAATCTATGTCAGCTCAACCCTTCTCTGAGAATAATAACAGAAAGCATAACTAAATGATCTTTCAGGTGACAAGAAAATCTTTTCTTGTTTCAGAGTTTCTCCTCGCCGGCTTCTTTTTTGATAAGCTCCTCTCAAAATTCCAAAGCTAAGACTTTACTTCAGAGAAATAAGAGAAGCATTTCCCCTCACTTGTTCACACTTCTTCCAAATGTGTCTATTTCCTTCCCAATAACTGTATAGAAGATAGTGGACTTAAAAGAGGCAGGCATCTTATTTCTGGTTAAAACAGGTGGGGGGAAGTCTATTCACAAATATCCTTAAAAGAGTCTGAGATGTGAGAGCCTTGGCAGAATATATTTTACGAAGATCCCTGCTTGTGACTGTCTTTCTTGGGTAGAAATTTCCTGGTGGAAGAGCTCATTTGATGGTTAAAGGCCTCGTTGGACTAGATTCTTTCCTATATCCCTGAAGTAGAACTATTCACTTGGGAGCAGAAGGAGAAGAGGGCTCCCCAAATGCAGATCTTGATCACTATTGGCACACCTAAACATTTGTGTTTAAATGCAAAATAATCCTGAAAGATTCATGTAAGTGTGGCACCATTCACTTCTGATGACAAATCTGCTTGAGAGTCAAGATAGGCAAGTCTGCCATGACGTTCCAATTGTCACCCAGCCCCTTTTCTATAGTATTTCACTTACTGTGGAGCTTGTCAAGTATTTATTATAATATGGGAGTATTACAAAAGGTCTACTTTTCACCCTCCATTATGAGAAATCCCTAAAGGAAATCTTTATTGTCTTTTATGGTTGGAGAGCAATTCATCTTTCAGTTTTTTATAAAGCATCATAAGTCCTAAATGCAGTGAAATTAAAAAAAAAGGAAAAGAAATATGGTAGATATTAAATATTATATATATATATATATATATATATATATATATATATATATATATATATATATATATATAAATGCATGCCTCAAAAGGCCTGAATGTTTTATTCGGGGATAGCTGTATACTATATACGGTCTACATACACATCCTCACTAGAACCTGGTTACATGGTTTATTGCTGTAGGGACTCAGACAGACCAGAGTAAGATCACATCTCTGGAAAAATAACAACCTTCATTTCTTCAGCAGATGTTTATTGAGCTTCTACTGTGGCCAAGCACTCTGCAATGGTTTGTGAGGATTAAAGAGGTATTTTTGAACTGGATTCTGCTTTTATATAACTTACAGCTGAGAAGGACAGATATACCATTTTAAGGCAGAAAGTGATGCAAGACCTAAGTGAGGCAAGAGAGAACAGTGCTGTGAATATTTAGGAGAGGGCTTGGGAAAATTAATGAAGGAGACCATACAATACATTTTTGTACAGATCTGATAGAGTAGCAGTGTCATCAGCTGGTAGCCTTCAGGATCGATCATACCACCCCAGCCCAGGCCATGTTCTTCCTGGACGGCTCCCAGCCAGGAATAGAACATACCGTGTTTCCCCGAAAATACAACCTAACTGGAAAAGCCCTAGCATGATTTTCAGAATGCTCATTATATAAAATAAGCCCTACCGTATTTTCCCAAAAATAAGACTGGGTCTTACATTAATTTTTGCTCCAAAAGACACATTAGGGCTTATTTTATATTACGAGCATCCTGAAAAATCATGCTAGGGCTTATTTTCCGGTTAGGTCTTATTTTGGGGGAAACTCGGTAGTGGGGTGCTAGCACCTGGCCATTTCTGCCCAATGTAGGACATGTCTTGGTCCATCCTTGTGCCAAGGCCATCCATAGGGTTGACCAAAGCATGCTCAGAACTACACCTCTGTCTGAAGCTCTCCCTTCCCATCTTTTCTTCTGCCCTCTGTCCTCTCACGTTGTAGTCTGGAGGTTCTCCTGGCCCATTTCAGCTCCCTGTCTCTATTATCGTTTAGGGGCATCAGCCTCAATAATTTCTTGGTGTCTGATTTCTGGAAGACCCAAACTGACAGTATCACTGTTACATATTTAGTTCTCAAAAACATGTCTTAAATAGTGGGGATTATTCTTAATCACATTTTTCTAAGGCACAAACCAAAAGGAACGTTTGTTGGTATGCATTTTTACAAAGCTGGCAAATAGTGGAAATGGGATTCAATCTCATTTCTAAAGAAAGTATCCATGTCCTTACATATAATGTATCATTTAAAAGTAGCCTATGTGATTCTCTTTGTGTAGTGAAACATCATTTGGAATTGCAATAACCACTTTAGGCATACTCTTTATTTTTTGTAAACTTAGATTTGCACATGTTGGGTTAAACAGAACTTGTAGAGATAGATTTTTCATGCTTGATCTGGATTTTTTTTTTAAACAGAAAAGTCAGCATATATCTTTCTGGCGGGCTTGCCATTATCTTCACGTCATGCTCCAGTTCCAGCTGCATCCTGGTCCCCAGGTTAAAGGAAAATCTCGTGGGCAAGGTCTGGTACAGGCTCTTGTTGCTCCGATGATTTCCATGTGAAATACAAATACGGTGTTTCCTTTAACGGCTCTTCAAGGAGTGATACACTGTCTCCTTAGACTGACGTCAAGTCCTCATGTCCTGCTCTGCCCAACTCCATTCATAACCCGTGTGATTATACCAGACTCCTGCTTATTCCTCAAAACATTTTCTACCTCCGAGCATATAGTCTTTCCATCTAAATACACTATTTCCTCTCTCTCAAACCTTTTCATTATCAATCCTCTCTCTTTCTAGACACTTTAAGCTAGTGAATGGGAGGGGGGGTGCAGGGGAGCAAGTAACAAGTGCTACACATGCCCCAAGTACCTGTTAGATATAATGAGAAGCTTTCACTGACTCGTTACAATGGGTGTGGTATTGCTATTTTTACCTCCACAGCCCAAAGGGCATATACTTACCACAGGAGAGACCCATAAGAACAGAGGTGAGTCTAATACAGCACCTAGCACACAGTATATTCCATAAATGAGTATCAAAACAATTGGAATTGTGAAACTGTCTATTTGTGTCACTGGCAAATCAGAATTCTATCATTTCATCTTTGAATTTCCCTTCCACAACAGAGTCTTGCACATGGTGGCCACTCAGTCAGTTCAATTCAATTCAATTCAATCCAGTTCAATTCAATTCAATTCAATTCAATTCAATTCAATTCAATTCAATTCAATTCAATTCAATTCAATTCAATTCAATTCAATTCAGAAAGGTAACATATATTGCTAGATGTTATTACCACTTATTGTAGACAGTGAAGTATAGTGGGAAGAAAATATACAGTGAGTTTTCAGTATTTTCTATAGCCATGCATTAAAGTAGCCACAAAACTATAAAGTATTATTCTCATTTTGTGTTAAAGAATTTCACTTTATTAAAGATTCCTGTCCTGGGGGCAGCTGGTTATCTCCGTTGGTCAGAGTGTGGTGCTCTTAATAACAAGGTTGCCAGTTCGATCCCTACATGGGCCACTGTGAGCTGGCCCTCCACAGCTAGATTGAAAAAACTACTTGACTTGGAGCTGATGGGCCCTGGAAAAGCACACTTAAAATAAATAAAAGTTTAAAAAAAAAAAAAAGAAAGATTCCTGTCCTTCGATGGCATAAACAAAAAGTTGACGTGAATTGCCAGCCATTAGATGTTAATAGTTACCCAAAGATTTTATAGCCATATCATTAATTGGAATTGAGCAGGGAAATCACCCAGAGTGTCATTAACCTCTTGGACCTCTTTTAGCATCTCTACCCTTAGGGGCAAATGAATTCCCCGGAGTGTTGTTTGGAACTGGTCAAGTTCTCCAAGAATTGTAAATTCTCTGGACAGCACCCTAGTGTAAACTTCTCTCTAAATAATAAATGTGGAGCCCAGCAACAAGCTAGACATATTTATGTGACATTTCTATCTTTATGTCTACGTAATATGCCCAGCCTTTGGAAAAATGTTTGGTAAAATACAAATTTGTTGGGAAAAAATTAAAATATCACCCATCACTAGTTTTAAAAGAGAAATATTTATAATAGCTGGGAGTCATACTTAGGATTATAACACTTTGGGGTATAGTGTGTTTGCAGTCAGATGTGAAATCAATGTACAGTGGTTCAAGACAAAGAATATTTCTCCTCTAGGCATTTCTACAAAAGAATAATAATAAAAAACACTGTATAGCCTCAATGTCTCCAATGACCTAAATTCTCCAAGCAGTTAATATCAGATGAAAATTTAAAAAGAACATGAGGGAGAATAGCATTTCATGATTCAATGAGGTTTCTTGGGGGAGTCAAGCTGCAGAAACAGTGTATGAACTTCATTTGAGGCCCGCTCTGTCCAGCCATTACTTCTCCTTTGCCTCTGCACATTAACTTACAGCAAGTTGAACCATAAATGCAGTGACTTGCAAGAAGCAAGGTGACACATTCCTTTTACAAAAGAAAGGAACTCTGTAGAGCTAGAACTGGGAATATAAAACCAAAGCACTCAGCAGATAAATTGCAAGTCATTTATCAGTGCTCTAGGACTTTGTATAAGGAGAGGCTCCAGAGCTCAGAGAGTTGGCTAAAGAGTTCCAATGATCTGTGGGGACTGACCAACCCCTTTCTGAACTCTGAGGGTCTTAAGTCAGAAGGACAACTGGAGCAGAAGCTCTGGGTCTGAGATTAGGGGAAAAAAAAGCAGATGTAAAACAAAATTAAAACAGCAATGGCCATGGTGGTAAAATATTGTTCGTCAGAGGTTTGTAGAATTAAGACGGTCACTGGAGTGGAAGGATTCAAGTAGAAATGCTTTCTTGTATTTGGAGAGGCAGGAAGGTGACAGCATGTCCTGCAGTCCCTTTGAATTCTCTTTAATTTTTTTTAATGACATTCTAGGCTTCCATAATCATCCCTCTGTGTAGTCGTTAGGATCGGCAAGGACTGAGGACTGGGCAGACCTCAAATCCAACCAATGCAGAAATTAAATATTGATAGTAGGGAGAACTAAGCAATCCCCAAATGACCGATTCTAGCAACGGAGGAGGGACTTTGATTTATTTTTTAAGGCCATAGGTCACAGCAAAGAATATTTATCCTCTAGGCATTTCTAAGAAAACATGAATTGTAGTTTATCTTCCTTGCCCTATAACTCCATACATCGAGAAAGAAATGTCCAGCAGGCTTCATAAATCATTTGGTTGAAAACAAAACAAAACAAAACAAAACCCTTTACTTCACTGATAAGAGACAGTGAGGCTCTGAGATCATAAGTGAGTTATATGCTGCAAGTGAGAGTAGGCACACCAGGAATACATTCCAGGTGACTATGTGTCACTATCAGAAATGACTACACCGTTGTGTATATATACGCCATCTTCTTTATGCAATCATCTGTCGAAGGGCACTTTGGTGGTTTCCATGTCTTGGCCGCCGTAAATAAAGCTGCAATGAATATCGACATATCTTAATTTAAAAAAAAAGAAAAAAGAAATGACTATACAAGGGGAGCTGTTAGTTTTATTTGTCTTACGACCTAAAAGAGTTGTTGATATGAATTGCAGTATTACTGGCTATTTCCTGAATTACGATCATTTTTCTTTATTTAACTGTCTTGAATGAATGAATTCCTTAGCTTATTTAAATATTTACTGACGCCATACAGGAAATGTATTAGTGCTAGGCACCGGACGTATAGACATGTATATGTCAAGGATATTAAGCAAAAATGGACTTTATTGAAATGCTACCTATTAGTGGGTTTAATTTTTTCCATTTCTAATAGCTCATTAGCTGCTGCATGGATTCTTTTTTTCAATTAAATTTATTACATTGGCTAGTAAAATTATGTAGGTTTCAAGTGCACACTTCTGTAATACATCATCTCTGTATCACAGTGTGTGTTCACAACCCAGAGTCAGTTTTCCTTCCATCATCATATATTTGACCCTTTCCCCTCTTCTACCATTCTCCCTCCCCCCTTATGTTCTGGTAACCACTAAACTATTGTCTGTGCCTGTGAGTTTTTGTTTGTTTGTTTGTCTTGTTCGTTTGTCGCTGTCAGTTTCATATCCCACACGTGAGTGAAGTCATGTGGTTCTCGATTTTTTCAGCCTGCTGCTCTTTCTTAGCATGAGAGTCTTCTATGCTGAATGGCATGTCTTGAGATTGCCCGCTGCCTGCTGGTTGCCAGAATGATCTCAGGACTTTTTAGAGAGCATCGGTGGATGTTTACATGAAGGTTGATAAGTGTGTATACACAATAGCTGACACATCTTGGGAAAAAAGGAGAAACGGGTTGGGATATGTTTCTGCCTCTTATAAGCTATGCGATTTTGGGCAAGTCACGCTACAACGAAAACATTACAACTAAAGGTGTTGAGCAGATGACATGTGTAAGTTTAATTATTTTCATTATAAATATAATGATAGTTACAGGTCCTTGAAATACAAGCACATTTCACTGAGTAATTGCTCATTATATCATGGTGTTAATAAGCATCAAAGCCAGGGGCTTTTAGTTTTATTGGCCCACAGGTGGTATTTCTATATTAGTCCCTCGCATTGCTCTACTGAAGGGCATGGTCGCAGTGCTGTTGCTCCAAGAGAGGCAAATCATGTAAAATATGAAGAGATTCCTAGACTGAAAATACATGGCTGAATTCTAGTGTCAGTTCCACTGTCTATGAGAGCTTGGGTAAATTACTTAAAAGTTAAAATCACTGGACTCCTTTCCACAATTGTAATATGAGGTGCTTGTGCTAGATTTATTTCAGTACAATTTTTCATAGGTACAGGACTTTACTTTACTTCCTTCACTAGGGTATTCCTTACTTACCAGCCAGGTAAGCTGTGGAGTGGGAATAAAACTTGGGTTTCATTTCCTTTTGCCTAGTAGTTTCTTAACACCCTCCGGAATACTATGTTGGGGAGCATTGTGAGATTTCACCCTGGTTCAGGACACTGCCATCTAGTTGTGAAGCTGTTAGGGATACAGGAAATGTGTGCCACGTATTAGTATTAGCTTTCTTTTCAAAAAATTTTTTATTAAATTTATTGCGGTGACATTGGTTAGTAAAATTACATCGGTTTCAAGTGTACAATTCTATAACACATCATCTGTATGTTGCATTGTGTATTCACCATTCACCACCCAAAGTCAGCTCTCCTTCCATCATCATGTATTTGACTTCTTTTTCCCTCGTCTACCACCCTCCTCCCCCGTTTCCCGTTCCCCTCTGGTAACCACTGAACTGCGGTGGGTGCCTGTGAGTTTTTGTTTGTTTTGTTTGTTGCTTTCAATTTTGTAGCTTTCTTGAAGATAATGCTAACTGCTAGAATTTTTCTAGGCATCCGTGTTTTGGTGTAATGATGAGAGCGGTTACGCTTTCACATGCTTGGTAGGGAGTTAAGATGTGGGACGAGTCTAGGATGAATACATGGAAGTCATCTTGAGATTCATCATTTATCAGGCATCTACTGTCTTCCAAACACTATACTATGCTATTGTCTCTGGAAATTATATGCCTATTGAACAAGAATGAGATATTATAATAGTTTATTATATCAATGAGGGAACAGAAGTTAAGAGAAAGTAACTGAATTTCTACAAATTTTTATAATTTGCATAAGACAATTTATGACTAATCAACAATTCCAGAATTAGAATTTTCACCTGACTGAAAGCTCATCTTTGAGTATATAGAAGGTAATATATCATAATGATATTAAAATGAGGAAAATCTGTTTCAGATAGTATCTTGTCAAACACCTTCAGTTTCTAAGGAAATCACTGAAATCCAAAGAGATTGAAAGGTTTATTTTCCCAAGGTCTGCAAGTGTCAGCCCTAGAAATAGGTAATCAGGATTCCTAGCTACCAACCCAATACTCTTCTCACTAGAGAGATTTTCTTCCTCAGAAATACGTTAGTTTTCTTTCTTTCTCTCCAGTATGGAAGGTGATTATTATACATGAGTTTGTAGATGATGACACCAAGCGAAAAAGGGGGGAGGATTTATATTGATTGAGCACCTATTTTCTATGAGTCTCTAGATGACTTAGTTCTGCCCTTTAATCCTCAAAACACCACCATGTGGCATGGTAGAGAGGGACACTGACATAAGAAGTTACTTAACTTCACAAGCTTGAAAGCAGAGCCAGAATTCAAATTCCTTATTGGTTTGACTCAAAGGCTCTTTAGATAAAGCACTTTGGAAAGTTTAAGGTTAAATTTTAAATGTTAAACAGTTTGAATGAAAGGCTATGTTGTGTCACCTCATTATTTGTTGAATTTTATCATGCCCATCAAGTTCTTATGCTCTCATTTTCCTCCCAGAAGGCAAGAATAGGTTCCTTGAACTATTACTGCTACAGTTTTGTCCTGAATCATTTTGGGTGTGTAAATTGTCCATATCTTTGAATAGTTTGTAAGCTTCTTCAATCTATATCAATGATCTTTCCTGTCATAGCTCTAAAACTGTGAAAAGAGCAGGCAATGCACTTCCTTTTACTTTCTCTGATACCTAAATAAGGGCTGATGATTCACAACATTGTGAAAATTTACTGAATATTTTACTTGTTGTTTGGACGTAAATGATATGAGATTCTTGATCCCACCATATGGATATGTTTATAGTTTATCTTTATCTTTACCTTCTTGGATTTAAGGCAAGGTAATATCTATTTGGAAATGAGTTCAATGAATCCATGGTAGAGAAGCTTAAATTATTCTCTTATTCAGGCTAGAGACAAACAAGGGAGGAAGAGGGATTAAATTAAACCGACGAGTAACTGTTGGGAAGAGTTCTATCAACTCTTAGCAAAGTTTCAGGCAGTCTGAAATTACATACCAGGCAGAGAGAGGAAGTTGCTTCTCAGATTTAGATAGAGGAATAGATGACAGCAGTTCAGTTTCTTGGATAGTTCTTTGAAAGGTAAAAAACAACCAACCAACCAACCCCCAAATCAATCAAACAAATAAAAAACAGTCCAGGAAGCGAAGACCCACTGAAGTTTTTGCATTCAGATCCCACTAAGAATCCTCATCTATTGATTTCCTTAGGATCAGTTTTCCTTTAGAGCAAGCCACATGAATTTGACTGGGGATTGGGCCTCATTTTGTTGTGTGAATAAGTCCTCGATAAAGACAAATATCTTCAATTGCTCTTTTGGCTTTGGTTACAGAAAAGCTGCATATCATAAAGATTTTTTGTGTAAACATTGTAGACTATAAATTATACAATACAAATGTGTTTTACATAATGTTTTAAAAGCTCAGAATAATGTGGGTTAATAAAAAAGCAATGTAGAGCAGAGGTAACCTAGAGCAGGGGAGAGCACACTACATTTCCTCAGGCCAAACTGCACTGCCTCAAAGCTAAGAATAATGTTTTACATTGTTAGTGGGTTTGAAAAAAAAAAAAGAATATATGTATATGGCCTACAAAACCTAACATATTTACTAGGTGGTTCTTTATAGACAAATGCTTGCTAACTCCTATTTTAGAATAATGTTTTTAAGAAACATTTAAACTATACAACTTATTTCCATTCTTATTAAAATCCTTTATTTATGAACTATTTTATTTGAGATCACCTTTTGGTATAGGTAAACTATTAATAACCCATTTTACAGATGAAGAGATTGAAGTGACAAATCCATGATTACTTGGCCTTTCAAATTTGTGGATAATATAAACCTGCTACTTCTGCAGATTAAAGTATCAGGGCTCTTGTAATCAATGGTCATATATGGTAAAATTTAGCCTCTACATGATTAAGATGACTTTAAGATGAATAAAGCTTTCATTTATGTCTGCATAATACAATTGATACAAATAAAATGTAGAGAAAACTTGAGTTGACAGACTCTGTGTAGCAAAACCGACACAGATTTTTGTTTTTGAAATGAGTCAGTTTGAAACTAAACATGTACTATTATTGATAAAAACAATTCCTAGAATAAAGATATTCATAGACTCTTGAAAATTTATATTGGGGACCATTTGGTTCTGGTGTGGACCCAAAGCTATGAGAACTGCAGGAAATGCAAGGGCCCTCAATAACACGACTGTGTAGTGAATGTGTTTGAATTCATTCATATAAGGCAACGTTAATATTAAATAGACTTATTTAATATGAATACAAGCATACATTCAAGAGATACGAGATTTAGTAAGAGAAAGACTAGCTTCACTGGTTCTCCCGACCAGTAATTGCCGTCATTCAAAAATAGGTGATGAATTTTAAGAACTGTATACTGAAAACTTCCTAAATGACACATACCAAGTGAGGAACAGATACTTTGTCTTCATTAGAATATAATCAATAATGTGGATGATGATTTAGGAAGCCTCATTAGCAAATATGCAGATTACACAAAGCTAGGATTGGAGTATCTCATTCCATCGTAGTGTGTTGTATCAGTCTGGTTTAATGTATGCTAATCTTTTCTACATTTTGCCTGAAAATATTGTAATATATGTTTCAGTCGGCTAGACACCATGAAGTTTGAAAATACTGATTACAACAACAGCTGTTTTAGACATTTTGCTTGACATATGGCATGGCTGTTATCTCAGGCGACACTGCTCTAAATGTCCAGATTAAGGAAAGCACAGTTCCAGTTTACTTAATACCAGTCATGAAATTTATAATTAAAGAAATTTTAAACAATAAAATAATGATATATGTAAAGCACATAAACACATGCTCACACTATGCCAGTGTGTGTACTGAGGCAAACAGAACATTAATCAGAAATTTGATCCTTGTTTTTTAAGTTCTAGGTGAAAATAACCTAAAATACTACTCTTTGGCCACTTCCTGTAGATCATCCATACTCTGGACTTTGTCGTGTAACTCTTTTAAAAAATTTTTTTATTATATTCATTGGGGTGACATGGGTTAGAGGGAAAAGGGGTTCATGTAATTCTTAACAATCTGGTGGTGAAACAGGTAGAAAACAACCATGTGGTAAAAGAATTTACTTTCATCTACTACAGTAAAGCTTACTTAAGGGATATACTAGTAACATGATCTTTATTCTGATGCTGTTGAATCCTTTTTATAGGGGTCATTGTGAGTCTAAGCACTCCTTCTATAGGCGATATTTCTGACTCAGACTTATTATATGATCCCTGTGGGATATGTGGTAATTGTCCACTATGTTTCCTGGAACCCTGCAGCATTAAACACAACACAACAAAACAAAAAAAACAAAAAGCAATGAAACAAACAAAAAAAAGAGGTATTCAGTAAAAGTGGTCTGCAAATAAATATATGTAGCCTCAAACATTCTCACTAATTTGCAAACTTCTTTTCCAACATATGCAACACAGGAAATTATAAAATGAGCTTCAAGGTAAACGAAAGAATGTATAAGAAAGGAAATATTAAAGTTAAGAGCATAACTGTGTAGCGAAAAAGCATCAAAACTATAGAAAGCATCATCAGAAAAAGTTGCTTCTTTGCCAAGACGGAACTAAACATAGCATGCATTGGCAAGACTATTGAAGAAACATAAAGAATATTTCAGAATATTAAGTATAACAAAGAGCATCACTGCAAGTATTTGATCCTATTCCTCCTAGTCTTTCTTACTCTCATTCTCTCTCTCTCTGTCTCTCTCCAGACTCTTAAATTTTGTTAAAGGAGAGAAAATACCACATGAAATTGTGAAATGGTGGAAGCATTCCCTAATGCTTATTAAAGCCCCAAACAAGATAAGTTATAAAACTTCAATTCAACAGTGTATTGCAGTTTTACCAGAAAAATGATACACAACATGGATATGAAATACAAAGATTGATAGGGGAGTTAGAATGTCATTATTATTCACTTACAATATGTTTGTCCATGTAATTTATCTTTAAATATCTTAAGTTTTTCTATTAGGACTAATAAGAAACCAAGCAAGATGGCTAGTTTTAAGCTTATTATACACATATCAAGAGTATCCTTACATACCAGCAATAGACAATTAGAAAAAATAATAATTGTTTTAAAATATTTTGTTCTAATCACAAATATCATAAAGGTATCTAGAAAAAAAATGACCATAGATGTGTAACAACCTTAGGAAAAATAGAAAATTTATTGGAGAAAAGGTATATTTTTAATAAGTAGAAAAACAATGATTATTTATAGGAAGGAAAACCTATTATTATAAAGATATAAATTACCAAAAATTAATCTGTAAGTTAATTATAATTCAAATCAAAATTTCCACTAGGTTTTCTATGAAACTTGACAATATGATACCAAAAATAAAATGGAAGGACAAAATTAATATTGTAAAGAATAAGGAGGAAAATTGCACCTTAACAGATTTCAAATCTTTTTTTAAAGATAAAGTAATTAAACAGTGTTTATTTATGCAAGAAGGAGCAAACATTCTGCTAAGTAATTTGACTGACAGAATGTAGAAACAGAACTACACCTGTAAGTGTAAAGTACTGACTACCCAAAAAATAGTGCTGTGAAAATTTCTATCTATAAGGAAGGTGGATGGAAAGTTTGATCTCTGCTTTGCCCCATACACAAAAAATACATTTTAGGTATATTAAAGATCATAGAGTAAAAAAACAAATTAAAACTAGAATATACTTATTATTTCAGGAGAGTACAGCAATTTTTTAGAAAAAAAAGTACAAAACATGAAGGCAACGTTTATAGTCATATTTTCATGAAAGCAGTATTCATTTTAATGTAGTCACACTTGTCAGTTAAACAAACCTTACATTTGCATATCTAAGTTTGCTGCATAGAAGGCAGGGCGCTTCTTAGAGGTCTCTTTCTGACTTGACTCTGCCTGTAATTGTCCCTCAGCATCCTAATTTAAAGTGTTGCTCTCATGTGTTTTGGATCAAAGATTGAACTATGGTCTGTAGTGCTTTCCCAAAGTGGTACACCTCAGTCGAGAACATTCAACGCTTAACATCCTGTAGTCTGCGAACTATAGTTAACAAATTGGGAACTGAAAATAAGTATGTCTAATATTCACTCAAACTGCTCTCTGACGTGTACATACGTATGTACGTATGTATGTATGTTTGTATGTACATGCAGGAAGGGTGAGAGAGTCATCTATGAGAGCGGCTTTATCATTTAAGATCTCAAATCACTGCCTGCCAGTGACAGCAGTCCTGCTTCAAGTGAGTGGAGCTTTAGACATGACCAACTGTTCACCAGAAAAATGGCTAGAGGATAGCTGAGGTTTCCTAATGTTAGAACAAACAGAAGCGCTGTTTCATAACCCTGTAAAATATGAAACCCAATTGCTGGGGACAGGGGCTCATTACAAAAGCAAAGGGCAATTGCTGCCATTTAAAGCGAACATTATGAAACTATTAGACTTTCCTGAAAGCCTCATTCTCTTCATAGGACAAACCTTTCTATGTCTAAACCCCTATTGTTTTCTCCTAAAGGACTATCCCCTAAATTTTGAATTTGGTCACTTCTCTTTGTGATAGACAGCAGTCATAAATTTAAATGAGGTTCCTAAGGCAGAAAACCACTTCTTGTTTCAGAAGTGGTGCAGGTAAATTTGGAAGGAGGGGGGAGAGGGCCTTACATGGTGGGCAGCATACTATGTAGAGCTCCAGTTATCTACACAGATTCTCATGTTGTTGCTGACGTCATCAGCTCAGCTGCAGTAGATTGTAAGCTGCGTGGCGGTGCTATGTCAGCTGTATGCCCCATTGCACAGCAGTGGTCCAGCACAGTGCGGGGCACATATTAAGAACCCAAAAGTTGTGAAATAAGTATATGAATAAGCTAGCAGATCCAGGAAGCATTTCCTTTTTTTTTTTTTTTTCCCCTTTTCAGTAGGATCATAGTGCTGCAGTCTGGAAAATGTTAATCATAAATTAAAGTAAAATACGAAGCAGGCACAAGACCTATTATGTAATTAGATTTTGATTTCATTATGGAGAGCTTTTCTAAAATGTTTTACAGACACTTGACTTTGTAACCAAATTTTAATTATTTGGGCAGCCATGTTAGTATAACTTTGCTTTTCAAAAATTTTGTAGTGACAAGAACACTTAATATGAGATCTACCCTCATAACAAATCTTTAAGTGTATGATGCATTGTTGTTAATTATAGGTATAATGTTGTACATCAGGTCTCTAGAACGCATTCATTTTGCTTGACTGAAACTGTATGTCCTTTGATTAGAAGTACTTCATTTCACTTTCCCCCAGACCGTGGCAACCACCATTCTGTTCTTTGAGTCTGTGAATTTGACTTTAGATACCTCCTATAAATGGAATCGTGCAGTATTTGTTTTTCTGTGACTGACTTATTTCATTTAGAGTGAACTGCTTTAAAAATTGAGATATTAGAAGCTATTCTGTTAGGAACTTTTTTTTAAATTGGGGAATATTGGGGAACAGTGTGTTTCTCCAGGGCCCATCAGCTCCAAGTTGTTGTCCTTCAATCTAGTTGTGGAGGACACAGCTCAGCTCCAAGTCCAGTCACCGTTTTCAATCTTTAGGGGGCACCATCCCATGCAGGAATTGAACTGGCAACCTTGTTGTTGAGAGCTCACGCTCTAACCAACTGAGCCATTCGGCCTCCCCATGGAACTCTTGATTAAACAATTGTTTGTAGGCTTATAATTTGATGAAACATTGATTTGCAAAAATATTTTCCAGAAGAATCAATTTATCTTTTTTCCTAGTAAATGGAGTACTTTTTTTGTAGATGGATTTTTTTCCCACCTAAGGGAGGTTTGATAAACTTGCTGAACTGTCTGAGTAAGTGCTTCATTTACTGATAAACCAAATCAGGTATTCCAGAACCTTTATTTTGAACATTTTTGTCCTTGATATGGTATTATCTGAGTACGACTCAGAACTCAGATCTTTTTTGCTATTCAGTCAACCAAGGATGAATGAATTTGGGGTGAAGATAGAACAAAATTGAGCCACCAACAAAATGAAAGCGATCATGCATTAGCCTCTCTCCAGAACTGAGAAGAAGGAAGTTTCTGTGCCACTGGATAAATCCTGTTGTTTTTTGTGTTGTACTCATAATGAAATTTCAGCACAATTCATCACTCTTAGCTTGCTACTCTCAGCTTGTAAGAGAACTTAGCACAATCTGTACTTTGGGGAATCAGTCAGCATCATTCAGATCCAGTGGTTTCAACCTCCCAACTAGTATCATCCTATTTTCAGTCAGCTTAAGGACAAAGTGTTAGGGAAACTGAGTCATGGAAGTAGCTCAGAAGAAGCAAGAAGCTCACCTCTCTGAGTCTGGAGTCTTTGTGAGATCCTGCTTTCCTCCATATTGACTCTGCTCTCCATGTCTGGCATGTGACTGGCTAGAAGAAAATACAATAAACAGTAGCTGAAAGTAGCTGGCATCCCTGCCAGCAAAGCTTTTCTCCTATCTCATCTTGCCACATGTGCCTATAAGAGGGTCACAGCATTTGTGAACTGAAATAGCTGAGCTAACAGCAACACAAAAATTCCAATTTATCCGGTCAAAAGCTACAAAGGTTGGTGCTAACTAGATAAATCCCTACATATTCTTGGAGGAAGAGACAGAATCGGTAATGGTGGTTCATCTAGAGATGAAAAGTATGAAGTAAGAGCAACCTAGAAAGTGTCTCACCCTCTATGTCTCAGTGTCAGACTATGTTGGGAATTGTATTTCTGAATGAAATAGTCAGGAATTTCTTCAAAGAGTCAGCGAATGGAAAAGGATGGAAATAAACCCAAAATTAAAATAAAAATAAAAATAAAAGCCTACAGCCAAGAATAGCTGCAGTGCAAATTTACAAATTTGCACATTTGCCTTCAGATTAGGGAAGATTAAGTCATCTGAAATACCAACATTATGTAGCCCTCATAGCTAAAATATTACATTTAAAAAATTACTTCCAGTCCTTAATAAAAAGTATTAATTAGTTTTTTACCGGCATACATACATTTTATTACAAAATGAAATTTTCAAAAAAGAAAGCTATGATGCAATAGTTTTTGGAAATTGTCACTATAATTTTTGTGCTTGACAGGTGTTCATGGAAGAAATAATGGGGAGTTCATCCTCCAACATAATAAAAATAGATGATGTTCACTGAGCACTTATTATGGGTTAGGCTCCAGCCAAACACGTGCACTAACTCATTTCAATGCTCTCACTATCTATGTATACTGTGTTTTCCCGAAAATAAGACCTAACTGGAAAATAAGCCCTAGCATGATTTTTCAGGATCACATCCCCTGAACATAAGCCCTAACGCATCTTTGGAGCAAAGCTTAATATAAGTCCCGGTCTTGTTTTCGGGGAATCATGGTACATGAACTTGCCCAAGTTTATATATTTAATGAATGAAAAAAAGTCAGAATTCGAATTCAAGTAGTTGATTTTCCATCCCATGTCCTTAACCACTATGCTATAATGCCCCCCGCCAAGGTATAATAGTTAAATGTTTAAAAACATACTAAAAAATATACTGTCAATTCCCTACCCTGTTTGTTGATTTCAGTTATTCATATTCTTTCTCATTATTTTCTTATACAGGAAAAATGTATGCATGTTTGAAATAGTATCACACATGTCATTTTATAGTTTTTTTTCAGGTAAACAAATAGCACAGTGTTGGTAAAATATTATTTTGCAAATCATAATTTTAATGTTTGCTTGCAATTTTATATAGGAGATTAATTAACATTCCCCTATCCTTGAGCTGTTAGCTTATTGCCAACTTGGTGTTGCTATAGCTAAAGCTTTACTTTGTATTATTTCTTAGAATAAGCTACCAGGAAAATGATTCTTGGTTCATGTTCTAGTTTTTGTGTGGGAATTCAAATTGCACATTTACATGAATTACAGGTAGCTTTCCTGCATAGTTTTGCATTGTTGCGGAACACTGATGATTTGCTTTAAGATCATCTGTTTGTGGCATAGAATTGACATTGATTGAAGGTTCTATCTGATTAATTCGTCAGTGAGAAGGTTCTCTTTTCTCACCCACTAACTATATTTAAGTTGCCCTTGATCCTGGTGCCCTATTGAACCTGTCTAAAAGAGGCTGAATTATTCTTTGCTGAGATGTAGAAGTGACCACATTTAACTATAAGAAGATCTTTAATAATTAGCATCTGTCATCTGTCATCATGAAGGATATGCTAATTAACGACATAAGGAAATTCTTGCAGAGCATGCATGGTTCAGTTCTTTAATAAAAATTAATAGAAATTTCTCTTTACAACAGCTCACTCATACAAAGTAAGTGAAACAACCTCCTGATATTAGTTTTTCAATCTCAAAAACAGATATGATACAAGAGGCCAACATTCACCCAGCTAGTTATAGCAGTAAACAAGAAGCATCCTTGGAAAGAAAGACTCATACTCTCCACTGCGCATCGTCTTGGCCCAGTTTTTTCACTCTAGATGTTGCTGTGGCAGACAGCTACACAAAGTACTTCTGCTGCACATGCAAACCTGGAAATATGAGGGCATTAACACTGCAGGTGACCACTCCTGACTGGGTGCTGGTATATAGATGCTCCTCTTTTCCTTCCACTGGGGGAGTTCTGAGGTGCGTTCTGCACGGCTCCTACGAGGCTCCCAAATGAAGCCTCTGTGTTTGTCTATCCCACTTGTTTACAGTGGTCACCAGGTCCATAGGACACATTTGAATTTGATTTCCCTCCTTCCTCTTTCTTTCTTTCAATTCCCTGAAAACCGTTCCTTGGGATAGTTTCCAAGTGTAAATTACATACATGAAAATCCTTGTCTCTGGCTTTGCTTTTTGGAGGAACCTAGGCTAAAACATGAAGAATTTGTGCATGTACTTGTAATTCAAGTGGATAGAAATTTGCAAAAGAAGAGCTTAGGATAAACTTCTGAAACTCAGGATAAAGGATGGAAGTTTCCACTCTTGGGATGTTGTCGGTCGTCTTTCCAATATATGCTCATTGCAAAACATTAACATTAAAAACTATGGAATTCTTTTAAAAAGCAGAAGAAACTTACTAGTATTTTCAATTCTCAGAAGCATCATCCATTAATATATTGATATATATTATCCATTTTTATGCATATAAATATATGTTCTTTGCAAAACTGCATGACCTATGTGATTTTGTTTTTGTACCTAAAGATGGTTTGTACATTTCCTTATATTGTCTTTAAAATTGGCTTTATATTTGAAGCATTGTATTGTACCATGTGGATTTACTTGACGTTTTTACTATTTCAATTTTTGGACATTATCCATAGGTCCGCAAAGATTATCACTGAATATGATATTTACAGAACTATTATCAAAATAAATGACAAATGAACCATGTTTCTTCTGGGAACTTTATATTACATTACATTTCACCATTGGTGTATGAGAGATCTCCCTTTTCTTCACTGTCTTAGTTAATCTGTGTGCGTGTATGTGCATAATTTGAAGGGAAATGGTGTCTATATTTATTTATTGGTATTTATATGATTGTTAGTAGAGAATTGCTTCAGTCTTCTCATATCCTATTGGCTCTTTGTACTTTTTACTTTTATGAATTAACCTGATACATCTTAAAATAGCAATTCACAAAAGAAAAAGTACTCTTTCCTTCAAGAGTTCATAAGTCAGAGGAGAGGTAATGATGAAAAGTGCAAGACTAGTGGTCTCAATAAAGGTGATCTAAACCCCACACACGCATAGAAAGATAAGCATTCCAACCAAATTAAACCCAATAGATATAAATTTTCTCAGTATTTTAATCTTAAAAGGACATAAGAAGAGAACATATTAAGAACTATCACCAAATAAAGGGGAACAAAAGGAAAAAAAGACTATCCCTATATTTCGTTTCTTAACTGACCAACACATACATATCCACTGGACACGTACACACAGACTTCTTTCAATGCAAAAGCCTGGGGAGTATGGGTTGGAATAGATATTATGGATGTAAGGTAATGGTTAAGGAACATAAAATAGACTCAGGCTGAACTTGTTGATATGGGTCCACTAAGCAGACATTCTGGGTTTGATGTTATAGTGCAAAGAGCTCTAACATTTGTTTGGTTGTTTGGCCAAAACGTGGATGAAAAGGTGACCTAAGTGAGGCTGACATATCAAAACAGCCCTGGTATACTATATAGTGGGAGGGACCCCAAGGCTTAGGGAGATCAGAGTGTTAGAGTGGATTTATCAAGTAAGACCTGGAGACCTACCCTGTGAGGGTCCAGAGGACACACCTTTCCCCTGTGAGAAACAAATTTGTGAGGGGAGCCCCGGCATTATTACAAAAGCTCTGTACTCAGTCTTCTCTGAAATTAGAGTGGGAACTGCTGTCACTGAACTAGGATCCTTAAATGCAATAGGGATAATTGGATCCTGGGATGGCAGGGGTCAAGAGGCAGCACTTGATCACCAGAGACATGGTGGGTGTAGTTACCATAAAGACCGCAGAGTCAAGACAGTAATCACAATAGTCTGACTCGCACAGACCTATGGCATCAACTAATTTGCCATCGTGTCTCTAGAAAAGAAATACACGGGCAGTCTACTAAATTTTCATTTGATCTGTATAAAAAGAAGAATTCTGGGGCAAATGAACTAAATTCTAACTTGAATCACCAAAATGGTCGAGAGCCCCTCAATCAGTTCTCACACTTGCATCAGTTTACAGACCCAGTACCCCCTGAATGAAGGAGAGGCTGGGTCTTCCTGAGAAAGGACATGGCTACACTGCCAAACCTTTATACATTAATGTTACTCCTAGTCTTCCCCAAAGGGACCTAGGTTATGTTGTTTTTTGTTTTTTACCAAGCATTGGGGAAAAGAAAATAATCAGACTCCTCAAGGATTAATGGTCTGTAAACTGACACTAATTCCAGAACACCTAAAACATCGGTGTGGTCCACCATTCGAAGGTGGTGCTTATGGAGGCCAAGTGCTCCACCGAGTTTCAGCTCAGGTCTGTCTCCCTGAGGGTTCAGTGGCTCTTTGAACCCATCCTGAGGTTATTTCCCCAGTTTTGCAATCAGAATAGACATACTCCGCAACGGGCAGAATTCCCACATCATAACGGCTTCTGTTTAACCGGTTAGGATATCTCATGTGAAACAGTAAATGCATTCCCCTTCTTCAAACCCAAATGATTCACAGCCACACTCAGTTGTCGAATCCAGTGTGAAGTCCTCAATCTCTGGACAATTCCTGTTACTCCTCTTTCTCGTGTGCCTTAACGTTATATCAACAGTTCTGTGATTTTGTGAAGTGGTCACTTAATAAAATGGTATACACGCAACTTTTTGAATAATGCCTGTGACAGTGACTGCTTCCTAGCACTTTCTACCCTCATTGTCACCATTATTATTCAAGTTCTGCAGGGAGTTTATACATAGGAAGAGATGAGATGAACTCTACTCACGGTTAACATTGCTTTGTTTTGTGCTTATTTTTTATATCCTTGAAGACTAATGTTCATTATTTGCCCTAATAATAGCACTTGCTGTACATTCTAACTCACACTGAGAGAACAGTAAAATGTAATCCCCTAAAGCTTCTCATTCAAGTTACTCTTGAGCAGAAAGATTCAACTGGTTCAGTTATATTTCCACACACCCCATTTGGTACTGATTTTACTGAAAACTGCACTTCTAAGATGTTTAAATTGTATTTTTGCCCACTGGAGTAAAAAGCTACCCTTTCACCAATGGGCTGTGCTGCAGTTTAGTCCATCAACCAGTGTATTTCAATCACGTGCAGTTAGCATTGCTAGAAGCATCTTAAGCACGTGATGGAAGAAATATCCAGGAAATGAAGATGAAAGCATTGACCTCCTTGCTAGGTGGCCCCAAAGCATTTCAGGCAAGAAATGACCAAGATTTCAATTGCGTCAGGAAAGCTAATGAGGATGAGGAAGATGGTGTCACTCATGATCAGGAAATGTAATATGAAAAGCCAGGCCAACCTCTTCCCACGGAGCCGTGCCTCAGATAGCTGTTGTGATGGATAGATTGACAACTCAGAGCACACATTCTGTATGATTCAGCAGAGAAAAGGGGAAGTAAAGTTAGAAAACTACAGAATAACTTCCTCAGCACTACATTTTGACTGGTCTCAAGTACATGCAGTGGTAGTCTTTCTTGTTTTATGTAAAAGTGTACGTGGGTGGAAAAGCAAGAATTATGGCCTGTAGAACGCATTCGCTATCAGGGGAAATTCCTCTTGCAAAGGCAGAGGAACTGAGCTGGGAAAACGCACAATTTATTGGCCCCTAACTCATACTTCTGTCTTTGCAAAGCAACTTCAAATAGATAGAAGCTGCTTCATAGGAAAGAAAAAAAACAACAATGTTGTGTGTCTTTGTTTTAGGACTTTGGTCTTGTCTTTCCTCCTATTTCTTTTTATTTTTATTTTCAGAAAAGGAAACCAGAATGATACATCTCAATAGTAACAATTCTGTGGTTTGTGAATTTTTCGTTATTAGTAAAGGAAGATGTTCAGTGATCAGTTTGTCAGGATTAACCTATAGCAGCTAAGGATATTGGCAATCTTGGTCACAGAGGCCCTGAGAATGACATATCCTCACTTTCCTGTACCACAGGGAGGGATTTGAAGCCCTGCTAGCTTTGGTCTCCACGCAGCACAATACAAATAAAAATTTATTTTCATTTCAGAATTGGCAGCATCTTTGCTAAAAGGTTCTGGATTCTATGTGCTCACAGACATGTCTTCCACTGTATTAAAATTAGGTAACAGCGACTGTAGCCATGGATTCCAACATGCATTTGATGGCATATTTTTGTGTTGTAAATTTAGTTTTATGAAAAGTCTTACAAATAAAGGAAATGTCAATCACCTTAAAGTGATTAATTTAATGATAGTACAGTGTAGACTAAAACTACACAAAACGTAAGCTGTGGCAAAAATCCAGAACTTAATGCTGCTGCGGTTAAATTATATTACGTTAAGACAGAATGACAAGAAAGAAATATGTTTACATAAAAACGTGCTGTGCTGGAATGGTTAAAATAAAAATCCCAATACCATCCTTTCCCTCGCTGATGGCTCCCTCAACGAGTATCATCATGACCTAAAAGGATAATAATCAGTATTAATTTGGTGTAGACTTTGGTATTGAAAGTAATTTAACTTCTATAACTTAATTGCTCTGTGTGCGCAATATTTATATTTTATGGGATTCATAAATAAATCTAGAAATATCATTCTCTTGTATAAGACGATGGTGAAGACATGTGAAACATGTTAAAAGCAAATATAATTACCCAACATCAATACGTAGGAATTATGGATTCAGGAATGGTTTAGGCCAGCCTGATTAAAGTAACAGATTAGTGTGGTTTCCATATAAAAACATCCTAATAATAGATACCATTTCCTATGGAATAGAAAGGAAATGGAATAATTGCAGTTTCTCACAGTCTACCCTTATGGCCCCTCAAACATCTTTGCATGTCCATTTTTTTCACACATGAAACATACGGGAACTTTCACTCTCACTGTCCATTGGGATTCACCCTGATTGGTTATTTGCCTGAAACTCAGAGAAAATTTTTCTTCAACATGAGGTTTTAGATAATCAGCAAAAGTGCATTGAGGAGTGAATGAATTTACACTTTGATCTGATGGATGGGTCCATTTGTTTATACAGTTACTTAAACTCCAGCTCTGCATTAGTAAATAGGGTCACAGCATCCTCTCTCTCCTGCTTTGGAGCGGAGTCTCTCCATTCCTTTGACCAGCTTCTATTTCTCTATAATTCTCTTTGGGCCACCACCCAGAACTGAAATTGGCAAATCTTCTCTTTGCAAAATAGCAAAAAAATGTAATCTTTCTTTTTTTATTTCATAGACAATTTGTGAGCTGGAGTTTTCCTTTGCCTCTACCAGTAAGTTTGTTTGGGAGCTTGGGAAGAATATCTCCTTATGATCATCTCTTCACCTACTCCCACCCCCTTCCCATAGCATTTAATCCCCCTCTCTTGGTAGATTAGTGGTTGATTGTTGTCCAAGAACACAGAGCAACTAGAGCAATATAGAATGAATCTCATACTCTTCTAAATATAGGAGAATAAATCTTATTAAGTATTCTTAAATAGTGAATAATATGATTCCTTAAAAGGACCTTTCTTGTTTTATCAAGGTGTAGGCAATTGATTGATCTATGTTATTACTGAAGATATTGTTTAAACATCTCTTTTATGCAAAAATATGTTTTAGGCATTGGGGAGAGGAAAGGAGAGCTGTATTCAAGCATCTCATAGTCTTGGGGGAAGAAAGTGTGAATGTATTTACTGTGATATTCAAATCAGAGATCACTCAATTCCGAAGAGCTATTTCTGAAAGGTCTTTCAGGAGGTCTGCAAACATCTTTCCAAAGGATGGAGACAAATTATGTGAAGGAAGGAGGAGGGGACTTCCAAGGTGACAGAAGAGTGAAAGACCTATGAACAACTAAGCAAATTGACCTGAAAAGTAAGGTACAAATAGGTAAAACTGGGAGATGAGACTGGAAGAGAAGGTTCACATCTTTTCTAGGAGATACTTTAATATCAACTAAAATGAGGAAAAAGTATTGAATAACAGATGTAGGAATGGAGTTGGGAGATAATGGAGGCAGAGCACTTACCAGTAGGCCAGGCAAGAGGTGATGAAGTCTGAATCAGTATGTGTCTGTGTGAAAAACCCTGCAATAAGAATGTGAGCTTTTTGCAGCTTTATGTATGGTGGCCAAGACATGGAAACAACCAAAGTGTCCTTCGATAGATGAATGGATAAAGAAGTTGTTGTATATATACACCATAGAATACTATTCTGCCATAAGAAAAGATGAAATAGTGCCATTTGCGACAACATGGATGGATCTTGAGATTATAATGCTAAGCGAAATAAGTCAGAAAAAGTAGAGAAATGTATGATTTCACTGATATGTGGTATATAAAACTGAAAACAACAAAAGAACAAGAAAAACAAATGAAGAAACAAACTCATAGACACAGACAATAGTTTAGTGGTTACCAGAAGTTAAGGGGGGGCCAGGGTGGTAGATGAGGGTAAAAGGGATCAAATATATGGTGATGGAAAGAGAACTGACTCTGTGTGGTGAACACACAATGTGATATATAGATGATGTAATACAGAATTGTACACCTGAAATCTGTGTAACTTTACTAACAATTGTCACCTCAATAAACTTGAATTAAAAAAAAAACAAAAACAATGAGAGATTTTAAAAACCATTTCCTGGGATTAGATTATACTCAGGATATTCGGAATTGAAAAGACCTATCAAATTTTGTGTAATCATCATTATGTAATGCTATCCATATTAACCTATATATACTGGGTCAGTTAATTCTTTTTTAACTAGGCGCTGGAGTCTGACAAATTCAACACTATTTTTAAACAAACTTTCATAGTGCTTATTGAGAGCAGGATTCACTATCTGTAACTTCAATGAATAGGAAATAATTTGCATTCTTGCCAGAAACCCAATGTCAACAGATATCAACTCCTAGAAATAGTCTTGTTATTAAAGTATTGGCAATATGTAAAACTCATAAACGACTAAAGGAGAAAACAGACTTTGATGGAAAAACTAAACTTAATCACAAAAAAGGACATGATTATTATTAATGTCATTTGTTTGAATTTCCTACTCTAAAAAAATCCACTTTAATTACCATATGCTTATTATGTTGGTTGAATCCATTTATAGAGAGAATACAATCATTAATTATCATAATTAAGACACCAGAATTCAAAATGAATGGCATTCATTCTAACCTCAGTTGTAGCTATGTTTTATCTCTGCCAGTTGGGTTTCCAATGAAATGTTATCTGATTTTTTCCCCCCTTAATCATTAAGAAATGCTTTACTAATTAGCACATGAAATTCATGCCACATCAGACTGAATTGAATCAAGGCCTATTATCTTGAGCAGTGAGACACTTTGAAATTCTCAGTAATAGGGCATGAATATGTTAACGGTTCATACACATTTCATGAACCTCTGCATTAGCACTATTTTTTTTTTCCTAAGACAGTGCCATTAGTTATGCCATTTTCAAGACCTTTAATTCGATCATGCTGTTTAACAGCCTGTTGGATTGTGGTGCCATAAAGTCATACATTAATTTATCTTTGGTTACACTTTGGCCAAATGGTTGTATTTGGTTATAAATATACTGGATGGAATGAAAAAGTGCAGGCTACATGAAAGGTACAAAGCGCTGTTGACATCGATTCTGGCTTGAATTCTTTATTAACTGTAATTTAGGATTTGTGTCAGGTATTCTCTCTTGCCCTCCAGGTCCTCTCTCTCTGACCTTATTCACCCTGCTCTCTGCACAGGAGGCGACCTGTGTGACAACATCAATGGGCCCCCAATGGATGGCGACCCTGGACTTGCCTAATGGGGAGCTCAGGCTGGAGATACAGAGGAGGGAGGAAAGTGATATCAGGGTTTTATTCCACTGGCTTCTTCCCTGTGATGTCACCAGAGGTGCCTGTGTCCCTCAATTGAAGGTCTTGTTTTGGTAAAAACAAACTAGTCTAGGATTCTCTGTTTCTAGATCTGGTAAATGTCCTTTGTCATTCCTTCCCATGCTTTTGGTGTTACTAGTCCTACATTATTGCACACAAAATATCACACACAAAATTATGGCTATCACGGTGCTAAAAATAATAGCAAAGACAAAAGTTAGCGATGTAGTTGGTGGTCAGCACTGCACACCTACCAAATATTCTGGATTTCTTGCCAGTGACCTGGCAATGCAGAATCCACATTTCCACTTGGCAACAGTCAGCAGGGGCTACTTGGGTCTGTACCTTTTGGACACTTGAAAGATGTGCTTTCCAAGTTTGGAAAGCCAGATTCCTCATCAGTCCTATGGCCTCTCTTGTGCTTCATGGCTAGCGCACATCTTCTGCGTTCCTTGCAATACATGCATTCTTGGTAAACACTTCAGTTTGTACCTTCTGCACCATAATGAATGGATGGTATGTATACTTGCATTCTTCTGGAATTAATATGGTGTTTCAATCTGTGTTTCCACAAGGGTTAAGTACTTGTTGGGTGACCTGCTCCATTTGACTAGTTCACTTCTTTGATTAGGTCATTGGTCCAAGTAACTTTCAGTTGAGCCTCTCCCTTCATTTTGCAGTGAAGAAAAAGAAGAAAACTTGAGTTATTTAAGCCCCATAAATAGTGAGTAGCAGTACGAAAATTGAAATGGAAGTATGTAAAAAAAAAAAAGTCAGGAGAAAAGTCTCCTTTTAATGTTTATGCAGAGAAAATTTGTAATGCTTATGAAAAATAAAATCTACCCATAGTTGTATAACCAAAGATAGCTAATGTTAATATTAAAGAATTTTTATTTGTCACTTATGTATAGTGTGTAGTTCATTTTACTATATATTATTTATATGTAATATATTAACTTTGTTAATTGCAATATAATGTAATAATTAATGAATCATATGATAAAATAAGCAAATATTTTACTATACATAAAATTTTAATGTATTATATAAGCAAATTATATCATATATCTAGAAAAAAATTTATATCTGTGTCAGGCAATAACTATACAATTTCTATTCTACGTTTTAGTTTACTTAACAATAGCTATTATGTATATTATTACCCTTTTAATAATGCATCATATAGATGCCTCATGATTACCTTAACCAACCTGGGTTTTAACAAATTGTATAACATTTTTTGCTATTATAAATCCCTGCTTTGATCATTGTTATACATCTATTTTTTTAATCATTTCCTTAGAATGTTCTCAATATAATCCCAGAAAGAAAAAAAAAGCTGGGCATTTTAAACCACTTTTGAAATTTTTTTTGTTCAGAAAGACTACTTAATTAAAAGTAAAGTTTTACCATGTATCTGGCACTGAGCAGTCCACTACTTTGACATGTGTTAACTTACCCCTTCTACTCAAATCACTGAATCACAAAATTGTAAAGACCTTTAAGTATTTATTTAGCATTTACTATGTGCAAGGCAAAGCTGTAAGCTCTAATAAGACATAAAAAAGGATTAGTCCCACTTCCTTCACTTTGTAGGTCCTTCATGTAGTTGAGTTTTGACTGCTGTTGAGGTAATGAATTCTTAAGGTCCATCATGTCACATAACATACAGTAACACAAAAACACACACATACATGTGGGTATGTTTTGTGTGCAATGAATTAGAATTACTTTTGTTCACATTTTCTACTACAATAGTCTTTCAGTAAGCAAAAAAAAAAAAAAAAAAAAAAAAGGAAAAAGAAGAAGAAGAAGAAGAAAATGAAAATAAAAAGACTGGGTGCTGTAAAATCAAGCCTGGAATTAAATAGTGAGCAAAGATTTCATTTTGTGATTATGTCAAAGCCTTGATTTAATAGTATGTGTCTTTATGTCTGTGTGTGTTTGCAGACAGAGCAAGAACTCCTAGGGAGGTATAGGTGTCACTCCACAATATTAGTGTCCACGACTCAGAGATATCTCAGTTCTATGTAGGAATTCCTTTAGTTTTCACCGAGTCTATCCCTTCTTTACACAAGCGAGAAAACTGAAGATCTGTAAGATACAGGATCGTACCTAATGTCATACAACTAATTAGTGGCAAGCCTGTTTCCCGCAGTTTATGAATCCAGAGGCTACGTTCCAGATGAAGTTAGAGAACATGCTGGGTTTTTGTAGTTGACTTTGTTTTCCTTCTTTCGTAGAAGCAGTGAGGTTTGTAGTCACACTGTGTGGAGTCTTTCACATTGTCCCCATGGACTGAATAAAAGACAGTGATTTGCATGCAATGTTATTTCAAGATCATGAGCTATTTTAAAAACAGATGGCAGTACACATGAAAGATCATAGGAGAAGCAGTTCACAGCAGTAATTAAAAGGATTCTGTACGACAGAAAGGCTTTTAAATTAAGCGGTATACTTTACATATCAGGCATTCTTGTTTCTCATGGTTCTTGTTTGGCACAACTTTTAGACAGGAAGTATGTTTTTGCTGTCAGCAGTATTTTATGCATTTGAACATTGTTCCCAGTCAGACATCAGGATGGGAGAGTGAAACAAGTTCCAGCTAAATCACTGAAACAGAAGAGTTTAGGAATCTTCCTAAGGCCTTATAGTGAGCCCATTCCACCATCTGATAAACCATGAGGATCAGATTGGTTTAGGGGGAAATGTCACCATGTGGAAATTCCTTGACAAATTAAACATGGCCATAAATGCTGTTAGAATGTACTTTTATCCATTTGTGGTTATGAAAATGTGTTTTGTTTCTAAGGGAAAACAAAAACTGTAAAAATGATCTGATACAAATTTCATGGATTGATTTGCTAAATTACACAAGGAAGAACATGGATATCAAGAAATGGTCAGGCTTTTGAAAAACCCAAGATTTTCAGTCTTTTGATTTAACATTTTCTGAGCAAATATTGTGGGCCAGTCACTGAGCGTGAAGTATCATGAGAGCTAAGACCAGGTCATTTACCTGAGGCACTTGTCTCCCAGACTTAATGCTGCGTGTGTGTGTGTGTGTGTGTGTGTGTGTGTGTGTGTGTGTTATTAGAGTGTGACATATGAACCCAAATCACCTTTTATGGTTTAAAAGAATCAAGTGTTCGGAATATTTAGAAATCCTTCTGTGGAAACAAACTTTGTCTCCATAATGAAATGAGTTTAGGTTACCTAAGTAATGCTGTAATGCCATCTGTAGGATTTTTATCCTTCTGATGTAATCCTGTACTGAATGCCAGGTTCATGCTTGCACACTTGCCTGTTCTTGAAATTTGGCATGCCAGAGTCTCTCTCAATTGTGATCTTCCAGCTCCCTCATTATTTGAGTCCCACCTCTGTATCCATTCCCCAACTTTATTGAATGAAAATGAAAAATCTTCCAGGCGCAGGAAATGACAATGGTCTTACGTCAGATAAAGGACCAATGTGTAATGTCACTTCTACAAATGTTGAGCTGCCCTTCACTGTCAAACACTCCAAAAAGAAAATGGAAGTTTTACCTTTCCTACTCGTTAACCAAAGCCAGATCTGGGGGCTGTATGGGACACAGGTGACATTCTTTTCCTATTTATTCATTTATCCTAAAATTTTGCATCCCTTTGTAATAGAGCTAGGTGGCTTGCCTGGATCTTGTCCTGTTTGAGAACGTCTCCTCTCTATCCCATGCAGTTGTGTCGGGCCTGTGCAGCAATGCCATGTCCTTTGCCCTGCTGATTGGTGTCCTTTCAGGCAGTGTAACATCTTGGTAACAGGAGGGAGAGTGCATTTGTTGGTGACGAAATGAAGCTCATACACTAAGAGGCAAGGCGAGTTGAGAAGTGGAGGAGACAGAGCCCCGATGGGGACAGAGCTTCACTAGGGTGCCTGATACAGCCCACTTTGAAATCGATCTTTTTGTTTATTTAAATTTCTTTTCTTAAGCTCACTTAAGAACTTGCCAAAGGAAAAATTCTGACAAAGGAGGAGATGAATATAACTGGAGTTCCCAGTATCAGACCTTTCATAAAAGAATGTTTCTCTGAATTCTAATAGATAAACAAATTATCAAAGTACAGATGGCCTCTCCACTAAATTCTAACAGAAGTGCAAAATTGTGCTCCCATTCATCAGTTAGCTATCTCTGAGGAGGGTCTACATACCCTGTGAGGACTGGGGTACAGGTCAGCTGGTATTTCTCAGTGAAGGTCATGCTTAAATTAACCAAGTGAGGTAAGGTATACTCAGATATGGAGAGGTAAGACTGATTTTGTGTGGAACTTGAACGGACAGTGTGAGTCAAAAAGTAATGCACATTCTCAGTTGATTGAAAAAGGATAATTTAATAATTTTAGTTTTGGAAACAGCTCAACTGATGGCCTCCTAAGAGAAAAAGAGTGCTGCACCGTTCCTGAGGGTGGTCAGGTAGATGGCTGCTTGACCTTTGGTTGGAGAATCAGCTCAGGAAATCAGGCAGTGGGGAGGAAACAATAGATTCTGTGTATGAGGCTATGATTTCTTTAAAATGCAGATGAGCAATAAGGAAGACGATATAAAGCCTTATATGTATCCCTACTTAAACAGAGGGCATCATTCCCTTAAGAGAATGGGTGCCTTTGTAGAAGCCATGCCACTTTAAAATAAATCTTTCCGGGAAGAAAGAAGCAAGTCTATTTCAATTTGTAGGGACAATACATCTACCAGGATCCAGTGGAGCTCACACATAGGCCACTTGTCAAGCAAACGATGCAGCACATCCAGAAATCCAGATAAATCAGACCAAATCATGTCACTGGTTCTGAAAGTGCTATCAGATCTATAATCATAGCTATTAATGATAGCATGCAATTTATTTCCAAAATAGATAAATCAGGGCAGATATTCTAAAGCTGCTGAAAGCTGAAAAGGCAAACGGGTAGTTTTGAAAAACATGGCCAATTAGAAACAAGCATGGAGTAAGTTAGAGCTCTCTGATCATTGGGGAGATGAAACTTCAGGAAATAATTGAAGTAATACTAATGGTTAACGTTTACGTAAGAGTTTCACTGCTGATTATTTTGATTATTTTAATGGGTTAGTAAAATGTCAGAAATGAAAGAAGAAAAACACATGTTCTTCAGAAATGGATGTTTATCTCTCCTTTATTTTTTACATATGTGATGAAATATTTAACATCACAGACCAAAGAGACCCACAAGTGTACACATATGTAACTACCATGTTTCCCTGAAAATAAGACCTAACCAAAAAATAAGCCCCAGCATGGTTTTTCAGGATGACATCCCCTGAACATAAGACCTACTGCGTCTTTTGGAGCAAAGCTTAAAATAAGACCCAGTCTTATTTTCGGGAAACACGGTATACATGTACTTTCCTGCCTTCTAATGCAAAATATACCTAACACAGAGTGTTTACTTTGTGACTAGAGGTCAATAAATATTTGCTAAATAATAAATGCTTACTATTCTAGAGGCTGGGATTACAGTGGAGCATCAAATGGACACAATTCCTCACAAGTTGTTTCAGTTGTTCACAAACAGTTGCTCACAACAACACTGTTACCAATTCTAATTGCATACGTTAGAATATCTGTGAAGTTTGTAGCTAGGTTGGGTGGATTTACCTGGTCCTAAGTTAGTCCTCCATGTTGGATAGTGTTAGTTTCCTGGTTCTCTTTGTTACAGCCACCAATGCACTGCTGGCACCCCAAAATGTTTCACACATCATAAGCTTCTGCATGGACTTAGAGACAACTATTTTTATTGTTCATAGCTTTGTTTATTTCTTTACTTCTTTGTGGGTCTATAGCAATGAAACTGTTAGGCAAACAGTTTTCTGAATGAACAAAAAATTAAAGTAAATAAAGTGTGGTAAATACACTTTAGTGAACAGAGGGAAATGGTGTTTGGTAAGGAAAGTGAGAAAGAGGTGTACTTGGACGTGGTGTGATTTAATAGGCATTACCACCCTTTTGTGAAAAAAGTATGAACTTTGACTTAGAAATTTTCATGAGGAAGTTAGAGTAGCAAGATTAAGTAGGGGAAATAAACCAAGATATCTATTTCATTGTTTACACATGATGTGTGTGTGTTTTTTTTAAGACCCAATATTCATTCTTGCTTCATACATACAGAAGTATTATCTTCCACACAGGTGGCTAGTTAATAATATACAACCTAATTGAAATATTTTATATACAACTAGCTAATTTATGAAAATTATCTTTAAAAGAATTGTTCTGCCAGCTATAATATATTGAATTTGTGTTTTTTATCCATTAATCATATAAATTAATATAAAACACATAAATATGTATATATTAAATACACACACACACACTGCACACATACACACTACTACACATTTGAATCAGAGTCTTCATTTTTCTGTTAACCTGATATCTGGTATTATTGAACTGAGAATAATATATGACAGAACATATATTTTCCAAATATAAAATCTCTCGGTAGGCCTTAGAACTGAAAAATTTAGGGCACCATTTGGCACGTTATAAATTGAAGAACAGACAAAAATTACATTTTAGGTCTTAGCTTAACTCATATTTGGAAAAAAAAACCCTTTTTTTAGAAGATTATAGTACACGTGGTGTAAAATTAAATTTCTTTATTATACCTGACCTTGCAGATCTTGCTGTGGCGAAATGTGACTTCGATTTTAAAAGGAAGCCTGCATGCATCCCGTCGCTCCCTATGGTCCATGCACTGCACCTCTCATTTAGTCACTTTGTTTTGATTCATGAAGGATATAGAACGCTGCTGGAATATGCATAGGAGCCCTTGCTTCAATCTAATGTCCTCTGTTCACATAGGCAATTCTCTGAATATTTTAAATGAATAATATATCAGAACAGATGGCACAATTCTTTCCTCTGTTACGCACCTGGAGTCGTCCTTGACCTCAGTGTGAGTTGAGGAAAGTTGGACATGCAGAATGTATTCCCACAGGCATTCTGCGTACAGGAGTAGGAGTGGGATTTGTGGCTAATATTTTTCTTCTTCCACATGGAATCAAATGAATCCCTGAGACTGGTAAATGTAGGCTTTCACTTATCAGCTAATGTTAATAAAACCTCACAAATAAACGTGAAACAAATGGACATGGTTGGTTGCACCCAAGTTTCCAAATTTCTTTGGTGGTAAAAGGGGACACAGGCTATTTGTGGTTTTCTAGGATCCTGAAGAAACTTTACCATTAACTGTAATTCTTACGTGTATCAGGATAAACCAGGTGTTTAAATATCAAAGAGACTTTAAAGAATGGCTATATTACCACTTTTAGTGTGGAAAATGGGAAGTGGAAACCTCAATACTTTGTCTTTTACAATTCTACTAATATGACAGTTGTTTTACCCTGAAAGAGGTTAACAGTGGTGTTCTTGGTGGAATAGATGATAGAACTCCTCACACCAGAATTATATAGATATATTCTTTCTTTCTTTCTTTCTTTCTTTCTTTCTTTCTTTCTTTCTTTCTTTCTTTCTTTCTTTCTTTCTTTCTTTCTTTCTTTCTTTCTTTTCTTTCCTTCTTTTCTTTCCTTCTTTTCTTTCCTTCTTTTCTTTCCTTCTTTTCTTTTCCTTCCTTCCTTCCTTCCTTCCTTCCTTCCTTCCTTCCTTCCTTCCTTCCTTCCTTCCTTCCTTCATCTATCTGTGGAAACACGCCCTACTGTGGTACATCACATGTCACAATTCCCTACCTAGAATAGAACTTCCTCTCAGATAGAACATGTACTGACACTTTGTGTGTGGGCATGTATGTGGTAGTGTATATGTGAGTGAACAAGTAGGGCAGAAAAGGGCTCTCAATCTATGAAATGATAGAATGTAGTTTTATTTTTTGAAGTAGAAAAGGTTATACTTTTGCCAGAATTTTCTTCTCCAAGTATCTTGATTTGGGTCTTTCAATTTTGGATTTCTTCATTGCAGTGGTCATTAGTTCATTTTATGAGTTTATATTTCAGTCATTCATGATTAAACATTTGGTGGATCGTTTGATTTTTTTGGAAAGAGAAGCCCAAAGAAGATGAGTGATTAGGTAGCAGTACTGTAGTTCCACAGCAAAATGGAGCAAAATGCAGAGCTAACCCAAATCAGATTCCCGGGGAGATGGTGGACTCTCTATCTAATCAAGTTTGAATTTGATGAACATTGATCTGGTGTACGTGCTATCCTCAGAATCCTTTCCTACAGACTGACACATTCAGCTCTAGAGTGATGACGTGGGAGAGTTGTGAGGAACACATCTTACTTCTAAAAACACATTTCCTTTACATATCCAGGTATAAGGTGGGGCTAAAATCAGAAGTTCTTGAAATAAAATACTTGATTTGAATTCTGGCTCTACCACGTATGAGATGTATTATTTGGGTTAGTTTACATATATTGAGGATAAGAAAAATATCTATATAGAGTTGTACATGCAATTATTAAATAAAGCGGGCACCACGCTTGGCACTTAGTAATCGATCAACCCATGTTATCAAAACAAGGTTGTTATTATTACTTGCTCTCGTTGCAGCTAAAGGTTTATATATCAATCACAGTTCTTAGATGCATTGGTGCTGTAAACCTAAATCCAAATTATTTAAGGGTTTGTTTATATGGGCTTCAAAAATGTCTCCTTTTTATGTGTACGTGTGTTTGTGAACTACTCATTGCTGAAGGCTGACATGCTTCCCAGGGTCTTCTGCCTCATCAGAAATGACTTTTATTTTGTGGAATTCAAAAAAAGCACATTATAACCTGATTCTCTTAAGACTAATTGCATTTGTTGGAGAATTATTAAACATAGAGAAGTATAATTCCTGATATTTAATACCCTCGTCAAAAATGAAAGTTGATTTAAATCGAGGAAAAATGTCATTTATTTTGAAAGGAGAGCATAAGGTGTTAAAAATAGTCTTTCAATTAATGCTTATGCCCTCAGAGTCATACTTGAAAATTAATATAAATTAGTCCCCAGAAATCTATTTCAACAAGTCACTTGATAGGAGAAGAAAAATGATATAATCATATCCCCTGAGAAATAACTTTTCTCCAAGATGAACTTGAGCTTCTGGACCAAAAGTGACTGGATCAGGAAACTTAGGTAGAAACAGAGGTAGAAAAAAAAAAAAAAAAAAGAAGAAAAAAGAATGTTATTCTTAAGCAGGAGTTCCCTCTTTTGATGAAATTTGCATAAATCCCAAAGTCCAACAGAGAAAAGTGGACAAGACAAAAAGACAAATGAGATTAAAATTACTTTAGAGAGTTTAGAAGTCTTAGGGGATCAACAAAGAAACAACAGAAGATTGCAAAGTCATTTCTGTATCTGTAAGAGGAAATCATTCAAAGCTATTCTGAAATCAAAGAAAACAAAAGTCACTTCTAAAATGCATCACTAGGACAAAAAAATTAAATTTGAGCCCAATTTGTATTGAACTTTGCTTCTAAAAATAAGTTGGCATAAAAGAATATATGAATTCATTTTGGTGTGAAGGTACCAGATTATGAGATTTACCATTATTCATGAGTCCTTTACCAATTCTTTTAAAAATATATTTAAGATTTCATCCACTTGATATCTTCACCTTTCTAAAAATTACTCTCTAAGTCGATATTTTCACTATCAAGTTATGTGGTGTTTGAATCTATTAAAAACACACACACACGAAGGAATCATCAACAATGCAAGTTTGTTTCTAACTTAAAGGTAGAATATGCCAGAATTCCTGTCTCTCTACTTGCACATTTGTTTTTGCCTCAAGCATGGAAAAACAAATTATTCCTTTCTAGGGATTTTATTTTGCTATATTTTACAATTCATGCATGTCTAGGTGTTTTCTTTACCTTTTTTCCTTTTTTTTTTTCAACCAGTGGGACATTTCCAGAATCCAAACTGTATTACTTTAACGAGATGTATATAGGAAAGCACTGTTATTAGGAATCTTCCCATAATTAAAAATTGTTTTCTTTAATGGTCAGGCCACGTGTAACAGGAGGAATCCTATTAAGTGGTAGGCTAGGTGGTTCTGATTCTGACTGGGCCTGGAAATCAAGATCACAGGTATCTGCTAATGGGGACAGTCTTTAACTACAGCCATGCATGCTTAACAAGGGGATACTTCTGAGAAATGTGTCATTAGGCGATGTTGTTATTTTGTGTAATTCATAGAGTGTCTGCTTACACAAACCTAGATGGTATAGCCTACTACTGTGTTTCCCTGAAAATAAGACCTAGCTGGACCATCAGCTCTAATGCGTCTTTTGGAGCAAAAATTAATATAAGACTCAGTCTTATTGATATGATATGATATGATGTGATATGATATATGATATGATATGATATAATACCCAGTCTTATTTTACTGTAATATAAGACCGGGTCTTATATTAATTTTTGCTCCACAAGATGCATTAGAGTTGATGGTCCGGCTAGGTCTTATTTTCGGGGAAACACATTACTTGTAATTATATGTGCTAGACTTTTATATGACTGGAAGATCAGTAGGTTTGTTTATATCAGCATCACTACAAACAGGAAACTGTAGTGTAAGCACTGACAGTGGCTATTCCTTATGTAATGCAAATGTATTAAGTTTGATTGCTGAGGCACCCACTTCAAAGGAGCATCCAAGAAGGCTCTGAAATAAACACATTGCCAGCCCCACACTAGATAAAAAAGCAGGCCACTGAGGCCCCTTTGTTTTAGAGATCTTGGTGGATTTCCATAACTGACCATTCCGGCTACTTGTTTTTTTCTTTTCCCTGGCTTTAATTCCTGCTCAGATGTTTTAAATTCACCAACAGAGAGTGAGCCTGTGAAACCGTAGGCCCCACCCTCCACTCCAATAAAAGCAAGACCGAGACCCTCACATACTCTGTGCTGTAGCTGCTCTCACCTCTCGCGATCTCTCATGCTCTCGCTCTCACTCGCTCTGCTGAAGCCATCGCTTGGTGCTTGCTGGTGGGCATTGTACGCTCCAGAGTCTGTAAGTAATAAACTTTTTCTTAAAAGTTTCCTAATGGCTATCGCCGAAGGGTGTGTCTTGCCATCATAATTAGAACCACAAGGGTTGTCCAGTCACATTGGTTTAGAAAGGGGAGATGTCTGTGGGGAGCTTACTGGGGCCACACGTGAGCACCCCCAGGCGTTTCTAGCCCATAATGTTGCTATCTGTAGATTGAGATGGCATAAAACGCTAAGGCTTTGCACTGCAACTTTAGGCCAAGCGATGGGAATTTTTCAGCTTCATCACCATCTTATGAAACCACTGTCACATGCTGTTGTGCGGGGCGGCCTGCACCGGGGTGTCTGCTCCTGCTCCCCACATAAGAACGCAGGATATGGTGAAGCCAAAAAGGAACACCCACGGAGTGATAGGTAGGGGAGTCATACCACTATATTCTCGCTGGCAGCTGGGTTGGAGACACAGGAAGCAGGAGCCACACTGTCTGCAATCTGCAACCCGCACTCCGCCGTGCTAACTGCAATCCGCGCTTGCCAGCTCAGCCACCATCTTCTTGCTAGCCTTCATTTTCTGTTAGCCACAGCAGTTATATTAGAGGCCAATGGCTCACTGGTTACAGCTGACGGCCAACTAGCCACAGCTGATGGCCATGCAATCACAGTTGATGGCCATTTATTACCTGAGCCAGCACCTTTCCGTGTGAGGCCTAGAGCCTGGAAACTGCACTCCGGCTCTGTCCCCACATATGCGGACCTTCATTGACCAAAATGTCATTATTTGGCACGTTATTTGGCACGTAACCCTACAGTCAGTAGGGTAAAGGACAATGCCTGGGGCGTGAGATTAAGTTTAGGACGCAGTCAGACCAAGGCATCGATTCAGAGGACTGACAGCATGTTTACCTCCCCACTGAGACTTCACACAGTGATAAGAAGGTAACAATTAGGGAGCTAACGAATGCAGAGTAAGTTTTTGAGGTTATGTGTAGTTCCTCTTAAGCTTGAGTGTAGTCAATGAGAATCACCTTGGAATCTTGATGTGCTAATCTCCAGGTTTTTTCCGTGGAGACCATAATTATAGAGGTGAGGATTAGAATCTGAGGATCTGCGTGTATACCAAGGAAACTCCCAGGTGCATCTAATGATGGGGAAGTTTTACAAACTGTTTTGAGGGATATGAAAACGGAACTGATGAGGCACAATGACGTTCCTTTTTGTTTGTGTCACCAGTTACTTTTTTTTCTTTCTGGGATGTCAGTTGCTTAGAAGCTGTAAACGTTTTGTTGTACTTTCTTTGTACCTTTCGCATTCCCTTTCCCTCTTAATTTTTCTTTCCTTAGCTTAGTGCAGGAATCAGAAACCACGGTCCTTGAGTGAAATCTGGCCACACCCATATATTTTCGATGACTGCTTCTGTGCTACATGTTGGGAGAGTTGAGCAGTTGCAAATGAGACCAACTATTTATTATCTGGCATACCTAAATACTGCGTTTCCCTGAAAATAAGACATAGCCAGACCATCAGCTCCAATGCGTCTTTTGGAGCAAAAGTTAATATAAGACCGGATCTTATTTTACTATAATATAAGACCCGGTCTTATTTTAATATAATATAATATAGTATAGTATAGTATAGTATAATGTAATATGTAATACCAGGTCTTATATTAATTTTTACTCCAAAAGACGCATTAGAGCTCATGGTCTGGCTAGGTCTTATATTCAGGGAAACACGGTATTTATTATCTGACTCTTTACAGAAAAAAGTTTGCCAAACCCTGGTCAATTCACAACAGAGAGCATCACTGAGCCTACTTAGGAGAATATTCTAAGAAATCTGAAAAGGGATCTAAAGATGATGGCTTGATAGCAGTCAAGAGACTAAGATGGTTTCTTCTAAGTCTATGCATTAGACAGTGGCAAAGGATTGTCTGGCCATTCGAGGCAACTGCTCCAACTTTAGGAGTGGAATGTTACGTACCGGGTTCTCAGGATAGAAGACTTCAGTCAGAGAGAGGAATTCTTACCTAAATCCCGCTGAGGAGGTAGCTAGCGTTCAATTGTGCATTTAAGTCTAAAATTCTTTTATATCGTCTTCCGTCTCATAACAGATCCCCTGGTCTGCAGCAGTCAGCGCTGACACAGATAAGAATCAACTTGATAAGGCATTAGACAGGGATTATGAAAGCCAGCTTAATTAAAGAAACTTCAATGGGATCATAAATCATCAGTGCAAGTTATTAACTTTTGACAATTGCTCATCCGTACTGAGTTCGAATGACTTCTGGCCTATAAAGTCCTTAATCTAATTCCGAATGAATACAGTTCATAAGGGAACACACGCTTTGTAATACATTGACTATAATCAACACATTTTTGGACCTGAAATTTTCCCAAATATACCTAAACATACTATGCATTTTTAAATATTCATAACCTTGATCCCATTATTTTTTTCAACTTAGACTTCCCTGGTCAAACTTCAGTCTGATCTATAAAAACGGGATCAAATGTCACTTTATAAACTCGACCCTAAATCTCATTGTGATGACTTATGTTCTCTTTATGCACTCAGTATGCTTTAATATTTGCAATTTTAGTTGTGTGTAGTTGAGTATCACCCACTCCATCATAAGCTCCAAGTGGTCCTTTAAGGCCATAGCTTATTCTGCTCTGAATCCCCGGACATGCCTGGAATAGAGCCCTGTGTAGAATAATCAATATGCCAGTTGAACTAATCACAGTTTGCTCTCCTGGTTTTCGTAGTGTCTCTTTGATATGGCATTCATATGTAGGTGTCTAAGAAAAGTTTTGGCAGTAGCAGAAACATATGGTTCTTTTAGTTGTTTTTTTTTTTTTTTTTTTTTTTTGCTTGTATGCTTATTCTGAGAATTCAATTCCTTTTCTAATTTGGTTAATTTTTGCTTATTTTCAAAGCACATTATCAGAAACTGAACAAAATTAAGAGTGGCCATAGTGGAAAGAAGTACCAAAACTGGTTGCTTTAATTTAGTAGTTTGTCAGAGAGGGAGACCTGTTCTGTTTTCTGTGTGCTTTTCCATATTAGTGTAACTTTTACCCAATGTATCTATAAAATGGATTGCTGCTTCTTTTTTTTTGAAGTACAAATGTGGAATCCAGAGGGATAGTTTAGGTCTTACCAGTGAAAGGTATTCAGGAGCATTCAGTGACCCACCAGAGATTTCCAACATTCTATCTCAGAGGGTCTAGCAGGTTCAGTCTATGCCCCAAAGGATATTGGTAGATGTAGCAGATAATGGTTTGGATAATTATATGTAACTCATTAGATGTACTTTTTTTTTTTGAACTACAAAATTTATACTGACTACTTCTAGATCAGACATATTGTGGAAAGAATGTTCAACTATACTTCAGCTCCAGAATGAGTTTTTTAAAAAATTTCTATTGAAGAATGGGGACTGTTGGCAATGAGCTGTGCTTCCTTGGGGGAGGGGTGACACAGGTAAATCGAAACTGTTCTTACCCTCTTCAATGCATTTATTTTCAGAGTTTGTGCTGCAATGGTTTGCTGGAGCTTCTCTGCGGAACTCCTAGACTCCCACAAAGGTACTGGCACCTATAAGGGCTGTTAAAATCCATGTTCTTTGTTGGGGGGGATGATGGTAGAAAACTCCTATTCTGTTATCTTGCTGTTGCCACTCCTTGGAATATGTATTTTGAATCAGCATTCTTAAGTGATGATTAGGGTAAAGCAAATCTGGGCAACTTGTAGCTGGTGAGAATGTTCTGGAGACTTTCTTGAATCAGAGTGCTAGCACCTACAGAGACTTTTCATACAGCGAACAAATGGGCTGCAATGGAAGGGTCAGGTTTATGATAGGACTGAGTAGCTCAGACTTAGTTCATAAACAAGAGACTTTATGGATATTTGTTTGAAAATGGTGGGAAAAGGAAGGCAGACAGGCTTGAGTAAAGAAAGAAGGTGGTTCAGTTGGATTTCAGCGGATTCATGCTTGTTTATAAATGGATGTTGGAGACAAATGTGTGGTCCAGAAATGTCCATGAAACTGAAGGGGGTTGTAAACTGGAAGAATTGCAAGTCCTAGAGTATTGTGTTCTCTAGGTGGGCAGAATCAGCATAAGTCACTCCTTTTACCTCTGCTCGGCCAATGAAAGTGCTACTTGCTTTTTTGTTTTACCTTGTGCACTGTTCTGATAATGAGCATGTGTATGTGGTGATGAGAAACCAGTAGGGCACTGATTGTAATGGTAGGACAGGCGAACGTTTTCAAAGTTTTACAAAACCTTGCTCCTGTGAGGCAGTTCTGTGGTACCGCTTTGAGCCCTTCTCCCTCTGAGCTGTTGGTGTTTCCAATGTCACCTAAGTTCCGTGTTTCCCTGAAAATAAGACCTAGCCGGACCATCAGCTCTAATGCATCTTTTGGAGCAAGCATTAATATAAGACTGGGTATTATATTATAGTAAAATAAGACCTGGTATTATATTATGTTATGCTATGTTATATTACGTTATACCCGGTCTATAGTAAAATAAGACTGGGTCTTATATAAATTTTTGCTCTAAAAGATGCATTAGAGCTGATGGTCCAGCTAGGTCTTATCTTCGGGGAAACATGGTTGTTGCAACTGGACACTAGCTGTCTTTAGCATGACTGTGTGTCTTTCCGTCATGTGACTGCAGTGGCCCCAGGGAAGATGTGGCTCTTGATTATGTGCAACCACAGTGTCAGTTCTATATATCACAGTAGTACGAGGGCAGGTCTCAAACACCAGATTTGTGCAGTAGCACGAGTGTTAAAACATTTTGTTTTTAAAACATGTGATGTGACTTTTGCTGGCAATGAGCAAGGCTAAATGATATGCAGCTCACAGACTGCTGCTTTGTTCCTTTGTGGTGAAAAGGACTGCAAAATAAGATTTTAAGTATTTGTAGTCATCTAATAAAATGCTTCATGAGTATTTATGAGGTACTTCTTAACTGGATAAATTGTAATATTAATCAAAATCAAGACTACTACTTGGAGTTCTTCCAAGAACCCAGATCATAGACAAAGCTTTTCAGGTATTTCTCAATTCATTAATTCTCCGTTAAGTTGTTTATCCCACTCTTTGGGCATGTACCAGAATGCAGCTCTTTGACAGGAAGTCAGACAATCCCGATATGAATTGCTGTTTGCTGGTTTATTAGCTAAATCATGACTTAGGATATTGTTAATATTAAATAAAATCCCTTCGAAGTGAATATGCATGAATGCAATTTCATTATGTTATGATTTCCTCTCTGTTCTATGATTGAGACCCTGTGGGAGGCAAATTCATACATCAAAGTTAATTCTTTGCACATCCTCTTTCCTCTTCCTCCTCCCTGACCCCCTTACCAACTGGCCCTCTCTCCGTGGGCTAGGAGTTGAGGCATAGTGTTCTCTGAAAGGGAGACAGAACATGGAGGAATTTAATGGGTTGGGGCCTTAGAAACACAAAGGCATCTTTATCTTAGCAGAAGCATCTGTATTAAGCCCTGAAAGAATCTCAGGCATGATCTAGGTTGCTTTTACTTTTGAAATTAGTCTGATAACATGTAATATGAGCTAATATTCCACAAGTGTTTTGAGAGAGTGCACTAATTCTTATTTTTGGAATTTTTATTTTCTCTTATTTTAACCCTAAATTGTTTGTTTTAGCAAAGTTGGTTTTGAGTCTAATGGAATCTCACAAACAAAATTTACAACCTACCATCAAATTTTATGTTATCCCACTCCAGAAGCACTATTAAAGCTCTTATGGGTAGAGAAAAAAGTTAAAAAGCAGAGTTAAATACTATGACTTGTCATGATAAGAATTCTCCTATTCCAAAAAATTTAGTGACAATATTGAACTTTATCTGAGACCTGTTTTCCTGGGAAACAGAAACAACAGTCAAAAAAGATTCCCCCATCCTTTTTGTGTTCCTGGAAATTGCTCACTGAGAAGAACCACCCTTCTCCATACGTCTCACATAAAATTTGATGATGAATTCTTGTTTACTTATACCAAGGCCAGGTGCAAACCTTTCAAATTCCTTTTTTGTCTCATAAAGGATTAGCTGAAGTGTTTGTCCCTACTTAAAACGTTCCCTGATCAATTGTCCGATCATTGCACCCACTCTTACTACTTCCTAGGTCCAGTTCTTTTTAGCCTTGTCATCGTTAAAGAATAATATCCAGCATTTGTTTTAATCAAGTTGGTAAGATGCATAGACATGGGAGTTGCTGTCATTGAAAGAGGTTTTTTATGCTCACAGTTCCTTAGAAACAGGAAGCGGGGTGTGCCATGCAGGGCCATACTGAGAAGTGTCAGGGACAGTCAGATGGCAGAGGGAGTGAGGGGAAAACATGGACAAGAGCCTTTATGGTGGTTTCTGCAGGAAAGAATGGACGAGACAGGTAGAAGGCTTAGGGGTGGCTTGTTTTGAATCCCTTTAGCAGGTTCTGGGGCATAGAGGCTGTTCCGTACTGTCCAGTAACTGTCCCTGAGGAGATTCAGGTAAGGCAATAATGGCCCAGTGTGAGGTTCCTGTGAGAGGCCAATAAAGGAGACAGCTGGGGGATGGGCTCTAGATTGGTTGCTTATGAAAGGCATTCACTCTCTAGGGGGCAAGTTGTTTATTACGTCTAGGATTTGGCTAGTCCTAGCGGGGCCCGTCCCTCCAAAGTCAGCGAATCCCCAGGATAATAAAGCATCAAAAATACACAATAAAAAAATGGGATTAATATTATTGTTTACTCTTCCCTTTCCTGCCTGACCTTTGAGATCCTTGCAGATATGGTCAGAGCATTCTTTCTACTGCTATAATCCCCCTTTCTTTACTGCATAACCTTTTTGAATAAAGTCGCTCCTTACCTGTGTCCAGATGCGTGTTGATTTGATACCAGGAACACTGACCATTATGTTCAGTTTAGTCACATCATTTTGGGGGGGGGAGGTGAAATGCAGACCGATATGGGACTGAGCCATTTGCTCGCTCTTTGTCTTGGGGAAACATCTTTTATTTTAAACAGCTTTTATCAGAGTCAGTGTATGAGTTTCCCGTTGCTGCGTAACAAATTAGCTCAAACTTTGTGGCTTAAAACAAGACAACTTTATTATCATCAAATTCTGGAGGTCAGACGTCCAACATTCATCTCACTGGCCTAAAGTCAAGGCATCAGCAGGGCTGGCTCCTTCTGGATGTTCATGGAGAGGCTCTGGTTCCTAACCTTTTCCAGTTTCTACAGGTTGCCAGCATTCCTTGGCTAGTTGTCCTCTTTCAACTTCAAAGCCAGCAGTGGTCAGTCGTGTCTTTCTTACAATGTACCACTCTGATTCGGACTCTTCTGCCCCTCTTGCACTTTTAAAGAACCCTTGTGATTATATCAGGGCCACCCAGCTAATCTGGGATAGCCTTTCCATTTTAAATTCAGCTAATTAGCAACCTCACTTCCATCTGCTACCATGATTCCCATTTGCCGTGTTATGTAAAGCGGTCCCAGGTTCCAGCGATTAGAGCCCAAGTGTCCCTTGAAGACCAGTCTCTTCAACTCCATCAGAGCCAGCCTGCACAGGGGAATGAAAAAGAATCTGAGATGTTCTCTCAAAATGAGTTTAGCATAAATAACTTCCAAGAGGCGTTGCTTTAACAGAGAGAAATGACATAGCGTGGCTCATCCATCTTGGGAGTTAATGTCAGAAACGTAACTTTGATTTTATTGTTTATATAGGTGTATGCATTTATATAGTCTAAATAAATTACAAAGAGGGTCATTACATGGGAATCTATTACTTTCCCAGGTCTCCTGCCTCAGCTTCAATGTAATTGCAGTAGGCACTCTAATAATCTTGGCAGGCCAAGGGTTTCAGCATGAAACACAAAGTGGCAGACTTCACTTATTCTATGTGAAATCAAACTTACTATTCCCACTAAACAAAACCAACCAAAAGCAAACTTTCCTACTCTTTCTCTTTTCTGTCCTCCTGGTATTGCTAGAAATAATTGGCTTTTTAAATCATAGGAGCAATGGGAACCTATTGTAGACTTTTAAGAACATACATGCAATTTGTATTTTTCTGACCAAAATATTTAACATGGACCACAAGGTCCTGAATGATCTTTCCTCTTCTGTTATCACATTTTTCTTGGGTTTTTTGCTCAAAAGTGACTTGCCTTTTCCATCTCTGAGTCTTAATGAGAGTTAATTCCTCTATGGAAAAACTCTTACCCATACGCATCCTTACCTCACAATGGCTTCGTAACTTCTTTCCAGATTAACAGGAGGTACATCTTGCTGAACTGCCTTGCCAGGTCCAGCTTTTAAAAGTCAATATTTCGGGCCTGCCCGGTGGCTTAGGCGGTTAGAGCTCCATGCGCCTAACTCCGAAGGCTGCCGGTTCGATTCCCACATGGGTTAGTGGGCTCCCAACCACAAGGTTGCCAGTTCAACTCCTCGAGTCCCGTAAGGGATGGTGGGCTCCGCCCTCTGCAACTAAGATTGAACATGGCACCTTGAGCTGAGCTGCCTCCCCAATGGCTCAGTTGGTTGGAGCGCATCCTCTCAACCACAGGGTTGCCAGTTCGATGTCTCAACTCCCTCAAAGGATGGTGCGCAGCACCCCCTGCAACTAAAATTGAACACAGCACCATGAGCTGAGCTGCCGCTGAGCTCCCCGATGGCTCAGTTGGTTGAAATGTGTCCTCTCAACCACAAGGTTGCTAGTTTGACTCCCGCAAGGGATGGTGGGCTTTGCCCCCTGCAACTAGAAAAAATGGCAACTGGACCTGGAGCTGAGCTGCGCCCTCCACAGCTAAGACTGAAAGGACAACAACTTGACTTGGAAAAAAGGCCTGGAAGTACACACTGCTCCCCAAAAAAGTCGTTTCCCTTCTCCAATAAAAAAAAAAAAATGAAAAAAATTAAAAATAAAAAAAGTCTATATTTCTTTCCTCCAGAATTTTATTTGTATGTTTTGTTGTTTTGTTTTTAAATGTATTCCAATGCCTGTTGTCTGTACTAGACTGTGACATCTATTAAGACTGGGATATTTTCTGCCTTTTTCACCGTTTGTGTCCCCAGTGTCTCGCACACTACTTGGGACAAAGTAGGCACTCAATAAATACCTGTTGAATAAAAATGAATGTTACTAAAAAATCACTAAAGTTTAAAAAGATTGTATCAAAGATGTATGTAACCTATCAAAGATGTATGTAACATCAATTAATGGGAAACCAGGAAGATGCAAAAACTGGCTTCAAAGGTGAATTTGAAAGACAAGAAATATAATCATGCCATCAGGAATATTGAAATGAATGTAATAATAGATGCCAAACTAGCTATTTATTTATTCATTGCCCTTCTGGGCAATAAATATTGAAATGAATATTGAAATGAATGTAATAATAGATGCCAAACTAACTATTTATTTATTGTCCTTCTGGGTAATAAAACGTAATGTTTGGTGTCATCTTTTCTATGGATTGGAAAATTAGTTTTATTTTTAGCAGACAAGATTCACTTTTATTGTTGTGGACAGTAATCATTTGCATGATACTCGATTTTCTACATAGAAACTCCCACTACCTTTCCCTGTGCTGATTTCAAGTTTTTTCTCCAAAATGTGTCAAAAATCCACACAATATATTTACCATATTTATAGTTTTAAGAAAATACAGTTAAGGTGCTATATTTTATTAAAGTAAATGATACTGTAAAGTATAAAAATTGCCTATTGTTATTCTTAAAAAACACAAAACTATAGAAAAATGTACATCTGTTTTGCTAAACTTCCTTTCTGGAACACTGACAAGATTTTTTATCGTTTGAGCTCGTGGGATAAAATTGAATGTCACAGTCCAGTGGTATCATTCGACGCTAGTCGAATGTCACAGCGAAATTAAAGGTGCTTACCTGTAGAATGAGATTATCCCCAGAGGGTCCCACTCCGTTGGAGGGATACCCAGTAATCTTTCTTGCCCTTTTCCATACATTTGACACTTTTTCCTGGGAAAAAAGTCTATTCACTTCTGCAGAAATTTTAAATTTTATTCTCATCTCTATCCCAGAAGCCTAGAGTACTATTTGGATAAAGCTACTGTTAATCCTGTTAAGGTTTAATCTTTAGTTCTTAAATCTAAGAATCTGTCTTTTAATCCAAGTGCCAAAAAGTATTTTGAATCCTATTGCATCAGGAAAGAATTCAGAGCATCCAGATAAATAATTTTGTCAGGAAGAAAATGTTATGTGATTTACCCACATTTATCACTTGTGTCTGTTTCTGGGGGGCAAGGCTGACAGTATTGAAAGGCAACCAAGTCCACATTTCACGCTTATGTAAATGTTTCACTGAGTGTGTTGTGCTGATCAAGCAGGATAGCGTCATATAAATCATCATAAAAATATTTTTTATGAAAATGAAAATAAAAGCCAAAAGGGTTAAGTCCGCAAAGCACATTTGCTCAATGGAAAGGAATCATGCAAACCAGAACTAACAAAGCTCAATTTTGCCAATGAATGGTTGTGTGAGCTTGAGCAAGTGATTTATCTTCTCTGTGCCATAATATAAGACACGATATTCTCATTGTTGGAGCCCCTGGATGTCCTTTAGAGTCCTGATGCTCTGGACTCTTGAGCCATGCTCCTGGGCCACACTTTCGGCCGGGCCTGAACCTAGTGTCTAAGATCCCACTAGCTAAAGCGTGCAGGCAGAGGCCACTGGGAGGCTGGGTCCTTGGGGTACTTGTCAGGGACCAGGGGCCACTCCCCCACTGTCAGTCACTGGAGAGACGCACAGCACTGGTTGGTTTCTCAGTGTGGTGGGGTCTGCCCATTCCTTCTTCCTTCCTTCCTGGGTTCCGTTTTTATCTTCTGTTTGCCCTGCAGATCCACTTTGCACCCCTGCCTACCCTGTTGTGTCCCCAAAGCCTGGTGTGCATGGCCAGCGTCAAAGAACTCTTTGCTTTCTGGTTGGCAGTTATCTTCGGTCACTGGATGTTAGGGCAGATTAGAGGATGGGTGGAATGAGAGTGAGGTTAAGTAAGGTATCTCATCCCCTCATTCTGCCCTTGCTGAGTTACTGGGGGTTGGCTACATCATGGCCGAAGGCCACAGCTTCTCTCAGGAAGACCTTTCCAGGCAGCTGCCTAGACTGGATTCTATTCAGCCATGTTTCTTCAAACTTTTCTTCCAGTTCTTGCAGGACAGAAGTAGTCGCTATGTTCTCCTCCTTACATTAGCAGGTTGCCCTTCCCTTTCTTCTTTTACTTAATCTTCTTCCACATCCCTTGGCAGTTTCTGTCAGGATGAGCCATTTTCCCCTCTGTGCCGTCATTGTTATATAACACACTTTATTGGGCGGTAACAAGTCTGTTTGCTTTTAGGCTATTATCAAATGTAACACTTATTAACAATAAGAAGAGCTTTACTGTTTATTGAACTTTTACGCTGGTTCTACATCAGTGGCTTCATACACAAGGTTTCATTTAGTTCTCGTAATAATCCAATCACAAAGATAAACAGTGAATCGCCGTTTTTCAGATGGGTAAACTGAGTGGAAGTTACTTGATGATGATTACACTTTTAAGAAGCAAGAGGATTTGTACTCATGTGCTTGACTCAACTCAGTGCCCCAGCTCTTAACCACTTAGTGTTATACGTATTAATAATAGTATTTTAAGGATGAGCCGGAGTTTTCCATAGTAGGTAAGGCTAGGAGATTAAAAATCCTTACAGATACTATCAAAACAACATTCTTTGCATGACATTAAGTTAATGACAATTCAAGGAGAGTTTCGAATGTTTTCTAAACATAAACAGATAAGCAACAAAATCACCTTTTCCTTTCTCTAATTGCTTCTCATCTCTGGAAGGAAAACATTACAGGGAAACCTTATCAAGAAGCCCCACAGACTGGGATCACCTTGCTCTAAACCCTTTCATCTTAGACCTGAGGACAACAGTTGCAACAATGGTTGATGATTGCAGGGATAAATGTATCTATAAAGTGAATATTTAAAACTTGTGTGCTGGCTAATGGACTAGCAAATGGATATGATCACCAGTTCACCCCTTAGGCCAGTAGGGAAAAATTCTCCATCTTAGCTTTCTTGGATTTCCATAGCTTAATTGTATGATTTTAATTTTGTCAGGAATACACTATTAACCCAGTACGTTGTTTAGTTATTTATTTGTTTTCTAAAAACAGAATGCAGACTTATTAATCTACCTTGCCACACTAAGATTGTATATTCCAAGTCCTTATGGAGAGCAAATGCCCTTAGCCTGTGAAAAGAAAAAAATTTAATCAGAGAGTAAGAGAGTAGTAGGAATAAAGAAATAAAAATGAATTAACCTAATCAAACGCTGTAACTATTTTTTAACAAAGATAAGCCTTTTAGTAGATCATGTAACTTCCTAGACCTCAGCGTCTTCATCTTAAACAGGATTACATGTTGCCTCGAGTTCTTTGAAGTACAAATAATTTATCATTTTATGAACTACACAACCTTTCCAATGATTTCTCACACACAGATAATCCCCCTCCTCTGTCCTGGTCCTAATGCCTGGCATGGAAGGTATACCTTTCCTTTGCCACCTGAGACACTTCCTGGTTCTCACCTGAGGAGATTCTGTGCAAATGAGAAGATAAATAGCTATTGTTGTCTTACAGCCCTGTATTTACCTCCTTTTTAGGTTAACTCATTTGCGCCTTTGTAAAACAAGACTGTAAATGGCAGATACCAATCCTAGCCAACAAGCTAACCTTCCCTTCCTTTCCTTTCCAACTATCACTAGGAAGAGCAGTGAATCACAGGAATGAACTAAATACATACTAATTTGAACTAAGTAACCAAATAGGAGGCCTGAGGCATGTTGCTAATAATTTTCTAAAGCCACAGAAGCTGGGACCTGTCTCTGGCTCACAGGTATGAGATTCCCACACATGAAATTCATGAGCTTTTCTGGTTTGTGACAAATATATATCCCCTCGTTTTGTGGGTGGTGGTTATTGTTCCTTTGGCTTTTGACAAACTTATAAAAGCAGAAACTAACACACCTGATCTTTATGAGAGCTAATTTGTTGAATACTAAGATTTATATGAAGGCATTTAGCTGCCTAAAAAATACACACATATAAAAGCCGGATTTTGGACAATCGTTGCTCTTGATGCTGAAATCGTCCACAGTATTTTCACATGGTGCGGTGGCACCCTCTTTCCAGACAGCCTTCACGTTGGTGGCATCTTGGTTTCTGCTATTACAAAGTCAAATGATTTGCTATTGATTTTACTTTGAACCTGAAGTAATGATATGGTGTTGGCAGAGACTATAACGAATGTGGATCCGAGTGTTGCCCGAGGGTTTATTCTCAGACTAAGCTTTTTTCCCATGTAGCCGATGTGGGTTATTTTTAAAAACTAAATAAATTTGAAAGGATTCATGTTATCTTCTTGTTCCCAGTAAGACCAGAATTTTCAAGGTGCTCTGTTAAGATGAGAAAAAACCCTCAGACATAAGTAATCCTACTGGAAAGATTATATGGGATTTGGTCTAATCCTTATTTTTTTCCACATTTTTATCTTTGACTTTCATCAAACTAAATCAATGAATATGACTAGTATTGGGGATCTTCTTATCTTAATGGACTTTAAAAAACATCAGCTAAAGCTTGTTATATTTCTAATTTAGAATCCTAACTCCCCTTAATGAAATGTGTTCCTAAATTCTCATCAGATATTTACTTTGAAAGGATTTCTGTAGCTTCAGAAATTTCTTGGGCTAAAAATGAGAAGTATGTTTAAGTCTAATTCCTTAGGTTGCAATCTCCTTTAAAATATTTGTTTACCTTGTAATTATATTTTTTTCTCCTTTGATGTAATTATTTTTTTGACATTTTCTAAATTCTCCTTTCGCCTCCCTGAGTTCAAAGTCTGAGTAGTTTTTAAATTTAGGCTGAAAAGGAATGACAACAGTTATAGCTAAGTTTCATCAAATGCTTACTGTTACGTGCCTGACTCTTAGTTAAGCAGTTAACATACATATGTACTCAATTCTTTTTTTTTTTTTTTTTTTTAAAGATTTTATTGGAGGAAGGGGAACAGGACTTTATTGGGGAACAATGGTCAAATTGTTGTCCTTTCAGTCTTAGTTGTGGAGGGTTCTGTTCAGCTTCAAGTTGTTGTTCTTTCAGTCTTAGTTGTGGAGGGCGCAGCTCAGCTCCAGGTCCAGTTGCCGTTGCTAGTTGCAGGGGGCACAGCCCACCATCCCTTGCGGGAGTCGAACCGGCAACCTTGTGGTTGAGAGGACAGGCTCCAACCAACTGAGCCATCCGGGAGCTCAGCGGCAGCTCAGCTCAAGGTGCTGTGTTCAATTTTAGTTGCAGGGGGCGCTGCCCACCATCCCTTGCGGGAGTCGAGGAATTGAACTGGCAACCTTGTGGTTGAGAGCCCGCGCTCCAACCAACAACTGAGCCATCCGGGAGGCAGCTCAGCTCAAGGTGCCGTGTTCAATCTTAGTTGCAGGGGGCAGAGCCCACCATCCCTTGCGGGACTCGAGGAATTGAACTGGCAACCTTGTGGTTGAGAGCCCACTGGCCCATGTGGGAATCGAACCGGCAGCCTTCGGAGTTAGGAGCACGGAGCTCTAACCGCCTGAGCCACCGGGCCGGCCCCTGTACTCAATTCTTTTAACTCCTCCAGGAGGTGGGTATCCTTATTATCCCATTTCAAAGTGGGAATACTGAAGCTTTGGGATTTAAATTCCCCAAGGCTGCACTACTAAACAAGTGGAGAAGAGGGGATTTGAACCACCTTCCTCAAAACCAGTGCATCAGCCAGGAAACTTGTGGGAAATGGATCACACAATCTAACTGGGGACGTTAAAGAGATTACAAAAGTACCATTTACAAAGAAGGGACAGAATGTAGGGAAATCATTAGGTACAGTACAGCTCCCTAGGAATAGTAAGAACAAAGAGTCTTTATTATGCGGATGTCTGAAGGTACAGCAGGGAGAAGTGATGACTATAAATCAGAGAGAGCACGTGGGGGGATGGGGGTTAGGGGGGATGGGCGGGGGCAGCCAGGAGCAGTCCTCTGGCCCAGCCTGGTGTGATCCCATGGGACGGAGTCCATGATCTCCTCTCGGTGCTTCCAATCTTACGAACCCCAAAGGAAGCCAAAGAGTCATCAATATAATCTGTATTCACTATTGGAACATGGAGCAGAGGGAAGAAAGTGAGGGAGTAAACCTGCCTCAGTAAATTGTAGATACTTAACACACTGGTCCTTCCATGTTGGGATCTTTGGATCAGGTGTGTCAGGATTCTGGGAGTGGATACAAAAAGCTCTGATTGCTGAGTCTAAGGGACAATGCCTTAGAGTCAGCATGTTTCAAAAAGGGCCACAGGAGCATCTCTGTGATTCTATAGAACTTCTTAGAGAAGACTCCAAGGATGTAGCAATAGCAATCACCTTTAGATTTCTAAAGACGTATCAGATGGAAAAGCCATCGGACTTGAATGCTCCAGTAAGAGAGACTGGGTAGTGAGTGAAACTTACAGGACAGCAGGTATCTGTGAAATACAAGGAAGGACTAGTATCTTGTAACCTGAGTTGTTGATCTGCGAATGAGATTGTCAGAGCTGTTCTTATTATTGGCGGTGTTCAAGCAGTAAATATTTGATGAGATAATAAATGTAAAATGCTTTAAAAATGTAAATTTAGGTGCTGATAATGATGGCAACAATGATGAGGAGGAGAGCTAAAAGAGTTGATTTGCATTGAAAAACTGAACGGTGAAATTTTAAAGATGTCAATAGTGAACAAAGGGAACAATTATAATCACACTGTTTGGCACCTATAATGCATCAAGGTGTCATGCTAAGTTCTTTGTTTTACCCTATCTAATGTCATCGACAGCCCTGCTACATAAATGAGTATCCTCATTTACAAACGAGGAAAGAGAGGCTTGGAGAAATTATGTAGAAGGTAGTGAGAACGTTTGGGTTCCAGAATCTAAATTCCTGTCCCATATACCACGTGCCTGTATATTGGGCAGATTAAATCACCAGGATGGCCAGAGTGTGGTGCCTGTGAAACAACAATAAAAATACCTTCGAGGTTGAAAGTTGTTGTAAAAGAAAGGGTTTATTGAACCATATGCTAGCCAGAAAAAGGGCCAGGTCCTGGCACACACAGTCTAAACCACCAGTTCTTTGTAGGGAAAAATGAAGAAGACAAACAGGTCTGCTATCCTGGCCCTGACATGGCCCTTTTATATGATGAGTTTTGGTGGGGAAAGGTGTAAGTTGTTTTGAAAGAATATACACTGACTATAAATAAAGGGGGCAGGAACAGGACAGTTCTGGGATAGGCGCCTCGTCTGTAAGAAAGAAGAATTTACCCCTTTGGGATTGGTTGTGGACAGTAATCCAGAATGTTCCTGTGTGGACAGGATGTAGTGGCTTCTGGTAGCCAGGTAGTATTTCTAGAAAGCCACCTGGAAGTTGATTCAAGGTTTTAATGTACATTCAGGAGTGTGAGCACAGGCTTTTGTAGGTTTTGGCCCATGGTCCTGTTAACTTCTTACCTCTTCATCCTACCCTCCAGATCACTGTAATTTAAGACATCACAGAATTTGCCCCTTGTCATGCCCATTACTATAGATTCCAGTTTCAAAGCAGACATTGCTACTTGAATACAGAACAGGTAGCCAGCCATTAGTTTATACCACTGGTTCATACCTGGGATAAAACCGACCCTAGTTCAGAGTCAATAAATAAGCAAATAGAATCCATCAAGTTATTGTTCAGCTAAATAACTTTTTCACAGGCTAAAATAGGATGAAGATGTCTCAGGAAGGCTCTGGATCATTATTTTTGATAACGTAAAATTCTACAGTGTTGAGTGGAGTGTTCAAAAATCTCTTCTGAGACTTTGGAAGTGTTGAGTGAGAGCCATTCCTGTTCTTGAATTTAGTTGCCAAACAATTCTCCTAGTACTAATGTTTGGACATTCTTATTTTTTCTCTGCCAGAAGTCAAGTCAGCAGTCACTAGGATGGGTTCAAATCTCTGTAGAAATCAGGAGATGAGAATTTTTGCTTTGCTCATTTCAACACAATCACTGGAGAGTGATTCATTTGTATAATTAAAGAGCAACTTGAGAGGGAAATGGTCACAGTCTTTCAAGGACAAGCTCATTTTTGCCTTGTGCTAGGCTATGGCAGGAATGAAGGGCTTTTAAATTGTGACAACTGCCTGCCTTCTGCAGTAGCTGTCCTCACCATTATCACCTTCAGATGATACTTGGGGTATAAATTGGAAGGCAGTTGTAAGAAATTTCACAAATTCACTTGAGTATTGGAGATTCAATTAGACACATTGCTTTGACTTTGTTTGCCTAGCTGTTGAAATGTGTGCTCTGTGAAGGGATTTCAGCTATTAACGTAAGAATGAGAGGGGGGGAAATCCATGTGATACTTTGTGCCTCTTCACACTCATGGGATTTATCATCCAGCCTATTTCTTTTAAGGGAGAAATCTTCACATATAAATAATCATCCTGATTTACAGCTTCAGTGAGCAGATTCGGCTTCTTGTACTTTTCTCTTGATTGTCCATTATTGGACTCAGATTCTCTAGAATTAAGGAACATTTATCTATCTATCACCTTGGCATGTGATTTATATTTGCTTTTTAAATTTTTGTAAGTATCTTATCTTCTCTATTCAGAAGTAAATTCCAGAAAGGTAGGCACTATTAATCTTGTTTATGTATTTTGATATTTCCTAGCATAATGCTAAGCATAGAGTAGAACTCAAAACATGTGCTCAGAATGTTGGAGTCAGCTAAAGCGGGTAAAAATGCTGTTAACACTCAGAATAAAAATACAGAGCTGTGGTTGAGAAGCTGGATCCTAGAACTTGTTTGTGCTTTTCCTATTTATCTTCTTCTATGAAGGTCATGACCAGAGCAGAGCTTAGTAACTTAAAGAACCATAACAGTGGTAGAGGAGAACATGGATCTTGTAGAATCCATGTTTCAGTGTCTTGGAAAAGACCTTGATCTTTTCCAAGAAGGGGAATGAAGAGTTTGTCCATACACTGAATTTGACCTTCCTGGAATTCAAACTATGAAACCTGGATCCAGCCTCATCTAAATCATAACATCTAATACCACCCGGTGCCTTTAAAACAAAAACTGTCTCTCTGCTACAGCTCCAAATTTCCATTTTACCCACTCTTAAAAATATGTCTTGAATATAACCTCTAAGGACTCAGCTTTGTAGCCTTTAGAGAAAGTAAAATCAGTGTTAGCTAAATTCTTTATTTTCTTACTATGATTATCACCATTCCCCAAATTATTTATATGCTTTCTTGGGTGGAAAACCCTTTTTGAATGAATGCACCTCTTGGAATTCCCTTAAGATCCATCGAGGAGGTAGACATATGTTAGTACTTAAAAAATACCCTCTTACTTGACCTAAATCTTACACATTGGAGGTTCATGTTTACTAGGTTTTTCCAGGAAGAGAGCAGTTTCTCTCTTCACATTCTCAGTCCTCTCAGTGGTATTTCTCACTGAGGGACGAGCATTCTAGGAAGACTAGCATTAAGGCCCAAAAGTAATCAACCTCCCTAAAGTTTAGTGTTCATATAACTGGGCAACGGTTTAGAATTGGGAAAGAATGCTAAGATGAGGGAAATTTAAACTGAAGAAAAAAAAAAAAAGTTGATTGGATCAAACTAGTAAAGGGTGAATGACAGAATTGCAATAGTTTTCCTCAAGGCTTTGTAAATGAGATATTTGGCCTTTGTCATCTCTGAAACTCATAGCTGCTCAGAAATTATTTGTTAAGTGAATGGATGGATGAATAAACTAGGCACTGTGAACATAAGGTACTTATGGAGATTGATACAATTATCGTCTTCAACTTATTTAGAAGGAGGCAGTCCTTTAACCTCTGTTATATATGAACTGTTTTTTTTTCATATGACAAAGATTCTAGGCCCTCAAAGTTCTTGTCAACCTCCTTAACACAGTGTCTAGATATCTCTGGAAGCCTATATTACTATTATTGTCAGTTTCTATTTTCTCATAAACTCTATATACAGAAACACTAGAGTCTAGTAAAATTATAACCTCTTTCCGAAGCGTTCCATAATGACCTGAGATATATACAAAATGATTTATCCAACTGAGTCTCTATGGAAACATATCACGACTCATAAGATATTTTTAAAATTTTTAAGGAAGAGGAATAAGTTGTGAATCCCAAAGCAGCAACATACAGTAATTGAAGGCAATGCAATGGGTTTGCAGCAGCTGTAAATTGTGTTTTAGGGATCCCAGTGGAGCAAGTAGAAAATGAAGAGGAAAAGTTGGTGTTAAAAATACGGGGGAAATAAAATAAAAAGGCAGGTGTGATGTGTCCATTTTCAGTTCTGGCACATTGAAAATGGGCAAAATTATTGTGGATATAAAAAAGGTAAAAAATGTCCTGTCAAATACTAACGGTAAAGTTACAATAAAATAAATTCAGAAATAGACATTGGAAGAAATATGACTTTGAAACGGATTGAAATTACTCTTGATCAAATTCTGGATGGCCTTCCTGATGGGGAAAAAATAATTGGCCTTATTTGGAGGATCAAAGTAATTCCAAATCGATAATTATTTCACTGAGATAAAAGTCTTTGGAGATTTCATTCTGAGATGAGTAAAGAATTCATAATGATGTAATAGATTTTAGAATATTCATTGCATATATATACTCTTGATGCTCATGGATTGTGTTAGTGAGGCTGCGTGATTCATTGAGGTAAGATGCAAATACAAGTTAATGCTCTTACTTCACCTCTATTATTTAAAGTTTTCGTCTCTAAATTATACTTCCTGGCTGTTTTCCTTTGAAGTATAAAACATGGCCAAGAGGAGCCAACATGTTCAAGTAGTTAGAGTTAGAGACTGGAACTTTTGTTATATAAGTTTAATAATGTAGTCTTCATTTTACCACTGGCTCATGAAGGATTTCAGTGTCCCATTTGGTGAGCTTAATTATCCCCTCTGGTATTTTTCCATATTCTATGCTAAATATTAAGCCATGATGTTATATCATTGAGTGGAACTGCTAAGCAATAAAAAACAGAACTGTAAGCCTTTCAGAATTGTAATTTCCAAAGGAAAAAGACTTTAATAATAAAGGCGTCTAACTGAAGACACTTGATATTTGGCTGGGGGCAAGAAATGGAAGGGTAGTTTCACGAACCTTAAATTTCCCAGTGTGACTTATGCAACATCACTGTGCCGAAGTAAACCCTTCTTTCACAAGCCCTTTTATTGGTTAAGGGAAGATTATTATCTGGAACGAACACGTTGAGACATTTGTTTCTGTCTCTAGCTTTGTAATTTCACTTTGGGGTAACCAATTAGAAATGTGTAAGGTTATATAATTGTTGCATCAGTAACCACGTCTACAAGTAATTGTGTTCAGATATGTACTGAAATACTGAATCAGATACATTAAAAACATCAAGGAGAATGGAGTTGGGTAATTTGCTTCAACCATAGAAAAGTTCCCTGCTGCAGATCCAGTCTTCTGATTTCTAATAACAGTAAGGAAGAAAGGAAAGATTCCCACTTTGACCTAGTCAGACTTGGATGGAGTAGGCAGTAGGCGTGAATTAATCACCATCACAGTCACAGAAAAGAGGAACAAGGCAGAGGAAAGAAAGAAGATGGAAAGTGTTTGGGAAAGCTGACGTGTCACAGGGTGTCTTGAAGTTTTGACAAACGGTACTGAGATGGTTTCTGTGACCTTTCATGTATCCACATACTTTTAACTGAAGCCAGAGAAGGGGTGGGTTAGCTTTAATATTCACACTGGAGACCGTGTACCTTTTGTGCTATTTTTGTGTGCATGGAGAAATTCAACATGAAAACCCCGAGAGGACAGGATCCACAACTATCATTAAAAGTTTGATCCTTCTTTTTAGAGTATGGGTTATGGCAGGTCCAGGACTGGGGTGAGGTAAAGAAGCTAGGGTGCAAACTGAAAGAGGCACTCATTCTCAGGGTTATGCGAATGCAGGGTTGGCTCCTGTACCAACCTGAGAGTGAATGCCCCCTTAAATGCCAGTTATCTCATTTGCCGCATCCTAGCCTTGACCTTGGATGGTGGAGTCATACTATTTTATTATTGCTTATTAATAAGCTTTCTGCCTTTGAGAAAGTTATGTAACACTGTGTTAGCTCCAGAAGGATAGCAACCTGGGATCCGATGGCAGGAGAGCTGAGCAGCACATTTTTCATGGTTGTCATAGATTTGATTATTATAAGCCACGGGGCATCTTCTTCATTACGCTACACAGGTGGAGCGATACCTATCAAAATCAAATTTTGTTGTTTTTATCTGATCTTTCATTTTCAATCAGTGTCCCAAAGGAAAAGAGTTAGAGAGTCTTAGGTTTAGGGTGCTGCCAAGAAAGCCTCTGTGTGTATTCTGGGAAGGTGATGATGGGGTGGATGAGCTTTACAGGTGCAGGGGAAAGTGATACATTTTTAGGCTAAGAGTGCTGGTTCTGGAGTAAGCCTGTCTGTTCACATCCCACCTCTGCCAGTCGGATAGATAATTTAATCTCTAAGTCCTAACTTCCTTATCTACAAAATGGAGACAATAATCTTTATAACAATGTTTGAGAGAGAATGTTTTTAACGTGTGTTTAGAATTATATGTAGGTACAGTGAAAGTGCCCAGAATGGTTGAGTATCTGTCTGCTCTATGCCAAATCTTGTGCTAGAGGTCTCCATCTTCCCTTCTATGAATGCTCTCCTCAAACCAGGAAAAGAGTGCAAGCATTTTCCTCCAATTAAACCTTGTATAGTCCTTTTCCTGTCTCTGCTCTCATTGGTCCATCCATCAGTGCCATTTAAGTGCCTTCTAACTAGCCTTCAGGTTTATAATAGGACATTTCTTCTATCACTGAGCTACTGTTACACTCGTCCATAGGTCTACAGGATGTAGCAAAAATAGCATGGACTTAAATTTAGGGTTTTTAACTTACAAGGTAGAATCAGCTTGGAAAAATTACCTAAACTTTCAGAGCTTGATTTCTCATTCACAAAGTTAGCAAGATTACTACAAAGGATTTAAACTCAGATGAAAAACTTTGTGTACTTGAAGTGACTAATTATGATGCTGACATCAGGTCAATACCAAATACATACCTATAGAATTGAATGTAGTCACCTGTTCCTCCAAGTAGAATCTAAGTTATTTTATGGGGTTGATAACAGTACTTACCTTATAGAGTTGGTGTGTGGATTAAAGACAGTAACATATATAAATCACCCATCACCTGCCTGCCACATAATAGGCTCTTGCACATTGCTACGTAGCTCTTAGCATTCTTTCTTCTTGGGCCTTTTAGTTCTTCTACAGTGCCTGACAATCAGTGAATAATCAAAAACCACTCGTTGATTTAATTTCTTTCACCTCTAGTTTTTCCTAAGTTACCATCCAGTGTAAGAGACTGTGAACATTTGTGTACAGGTATTTGTGTGAACATAAGTTCTTATTTCTCTGGGATAAATGGCCAGGAGTGCAATTCCTTGGTCGTATGGTAGTTGCACATTCAGTTTTTTAGATATTGCCAAACTATTTTCCAGAGTGGCGGTACCATTTTACACTCACACCAATATTGTGTAAATGATACATTTTCTTCACATTTTTGCATCACTTGTGTTGTCATTGTTTTTTATTTTTTGCATTCTGATCAGGGTACAGTGATCTCATTGTGCTTTTAATTTGCATTTCACATTATTAGAAGTGTGTTTGACTTCCAATTATTTGAGAATTTTTCTGTTGTCTTTCTATTATTAATTTCTAGTTTGATTCCAATTTTGTCAAAGAGCAGACTTTATATGATCACAATTATTTAAAATTTGTTGAGGTTTGTTTTGTAGTTCAGTTATGATCTATCATGGTATATGTTCCATGTGCACTTGAAAATAATGTGTTTTCTATAGTTGGTTGGACTGTTCTAAATATATTGCTTAGATCCTATTGGTTGATGCTGTTGTTGAATTCTGTGTCACTGGTGATTTTCTATGTGATCGTTCTATCAGTTGAGAGATATTTCTAGCTATAATTGTGGATTTTTCTCTTCTTCCTTTTAGTTCTATCAGTTTTTGCTTCACCTATTTTGCAGCTTGTTTGCTTGGTACACATATACACCTTGAGGATTGTTATGTCTTCTTGGTAGATTGACCCTTTTATCCTTTTTAATATCCCTTTCTATCTCTAATAATTTTTTTTTTGCTCTGAAGCCTATTTCATCTGATATTAACTTAGCCACTCCTTGCTTTCATTCATAAATGTTTGCATGATATATCTTTTTATAGTTTGTAAAATTTTTATAATTTATTTTCAGCGTGACTGTATAGGTATATTTGAAGTGAGGTGTTTTTTTTTTTTTTTTTTTTGGTAAACAGTATGTAGTTGGGTCATTTTTAAAATCTGCTCTACCATTATTGGTATATTTAGACCATTTACATTTAATGCAATTATTGACATGTGAGGGCTTAAGTCTGCCATTTTGTTGGTGCCTTTTTTTTTTTTTTTTTGTCTACACCCTCTGATGTTTGCTGGTTGTTGACTTCTTAAGCTCCAAGTCCTAGAACATGTGAGGCAAAAACAAAACCCAGGGAACTCAGCACTGTATTGTTCCTTCGGTTATGAGGTCTGTCTTTTTATTTCCACATTTCAGAATCTTATGTTTATCTATATGCAATGTACAGGATTTTAGCAATATCTAGGCAGGAGGAATAGAGAAAAATACATCTATTCTGTTTTGTTGGAAGCGAAGTAACTATTTTAAAAGAGGAGAACTCTGTGCTTCACCAAATATTTCATTTCATTTTAATGTTTCTAATTCCACAGATCTATTATTTACATTTGAGTGAAATATTTCATCTGCCTGCCAATGACACGTTAGTTCTGTCTCCTGTCTTTACACAGATATCAAATCCCTAAACACACACACACACACACACGCACATTTAAATCTTTTTGCAGTTTAAAATATGTATAGCAAAGTTCTTATACCGTGTTTCTCTGAAAATAAGACCTAGTTGGACCATCAGCTCTAATGTGCCTTTTGGAGCAAAAATTAATATAATACCCAGTCTTAATATAAGACCGGGTATAATATAATATAATATAATATAATATAATATAATATAATATAATACCGGGTCTTATATTAATTTTTGCTCCAAAAGACGCATTAGAGCTGATGGTCCGACTAGGTCTTATTTTCAGGGAAACACGATAGTAGGAGCAGATTCACATTAAAATAAAATTTAATTTCGTCTAAGTCTTAAACTATTTCATCTTGGTTCTGTTTATGTTCCATTCCTAATGAATCCAGATTCATATTTCTGGAACCAAGCTGCATTGTTTTTTTGTGTGTTTTGATTTTGTTGCGTACCTACTATGTGCTAGCCCCCAGAACCCTCAGCAATTCATCTGGAAGGTGTTTTCTTCATCCATTTACAGGTATCTGTGAGACATTCAAGTGGAGATGTCAAGTAGGCAGATGGATCTACAAGTAGAGAGTTCAAGGGAGAGGTCAGGAAAACAGTTATACATTTTAAAGTTTTCAGAGATAACATAGTATTTTTAATCATGGCCTAATCTGAATTTGCAGAGCAAATGGGGGTGTATATTATACATCAGTTAGAAGGACCCAGGAGTGATTCATATTCACTAAGCAATGGAGAACCTGGAGTGATTAAGAGGGACACAGTCTCTGCTCTGATACCGCTTACAGTCTGAAAGTAAGGAGAAGAATAAATCTCATCTATTCTGATTAAGGATTTTTTATACTATAAAAGTCTAAACCTTATCTGCATGGCACAAACAGTAAGTTGTGCTCTAAGCTTTTGTGAGAGACATGAGACTATACACATACCTATTTCTGAGGCCTCTTTAATTGATCTATTCTCATGGCCTGTACTATCCTTCTTCTTTCTTCTTTATATCCCTAACTCCCTACTCATCCTTATAACGCAGCTCTAATGTTGCCCTCCCTGAAATGTCTTCACAATTATCACTGGTGTCCCCTTTCTAATATGCATTACCCTAAAATTATAACAACATTAAGAATAACCTAATACAGAATAACCTAACATAGTTTCTTTACTGCAGATCAGACCTAATATTCATTATATTCCTTGTCTACTATTCATTCTAGACTCCACTCCCCCTTGGGTGGCTCTGGTGCTGGTCTAGGTGGCTTGCTCAGTATAGTCAGCCAGACCCATAAGAAATATGAGCCCATGGTTACACTCATCGGTCTGTGGGATGCTTTTACATCCTTCATTTTGTGTACTAGATGCATAAACTGAGGACCAGAGAGAGTGTTTTCAGAGTCCACCATCAGAAAGTTATCGAGTTCTTAGAAAGTAGAGCTAAGGTGAGAATTCTTATTAAAGAGATTTATTAAAAGAGTATTGTCAGGAAAAGAGGGGCAAGAGAAGGATATGGAAGGTGAGGAAAGCAGGATATGGCAGGGAAAGAAAGCTGAGCAAGGATGGAAACATGACTGGGACCTCGTGCCATGGGGAGATCTGGATCATTCATTGTTCCACAGAGTTAGTCCCAACTTGAGTCAAAGGATGTTAACATTTTTGCCCCCTTATTTGTCAAATAGTGACATCTGGTTGGCCCCTGTAAGGAGTGTCATCTGGGAATGGAAGCTCCCATTCATTGAAGGAATACTCTGGAGTAGAGGGCAGTTTTTGACAGCCAATATCCATAGCATCTAGAAGATGGGTGCCCTGGCCCAGCGAAGTGTGTTTGGGTAAGCAACCAAAAACATCGACTACTGAGCAAGCCGTTGCATTGATCAAATCTACTTGCTTCTCACGTTACATTCAATCCGTCCATGCACAGCTTCTCTAAGATTCTGATTGCTCACATTTCTGGGAAAATGTTAAGAGGAAGATTGTCAACAAGCTAGAGCCCCCACTCCTAAGTCCACCACGTGGGATCTGTCAGGTTGTATGGACCAAGCTGCCGGGTTTCTTTACTGCAGACTAGACCTAATCTAGAGCTATTTCTTGTTCTTGGAGTGACTGAAAATTAACATCATCTGTGTCACCCAATAAACTTATTAGAATAGTATTCCCAAGTGTGGAGTATCTCTAAAAACTGAAGAGGTACACCAATTATGCTTTTCTCTTAGTGATTGGTGGTGCAAAGTACGATACTGTACTCTTTACTTTATAGGGTATGTCCCTGAATGCTCTGAAATCTGGGCTCCTAAAAACTACAGCAATGTAATAGGCTCCTAAACCTTTGTAGGTTCTCCAAACTGCTGGGGGTCAGGTGTCTGACCAAAGCATCCAGCATTCTTATCACGTATTGCTCCTCAGTTACAGTAAGCATGATGTCACCAAAATAGTGGGCCAATGTCCCATTCTGTGGTTGTCTATATCAGCATCTTTTAATAGAAATATAGTACAAGGCACATATAAAATGTAAAATTGTTTGGTAACTGTATTTCCAGAAAGGAAACACGTGAAATTAATTTTAGTGTATTTTATTTAGCCTAATCTGCCCCAAATATGATCATTGTAACGTGCTATTAATATAAAAAGTTATAACAGAGGGCATAACTGATGCTTCTTTTTCCCTTAACCTGGGTTTGAAAAGTGAACTTTGGCTGAGACCGGACAGCCTACCTCTATCACTTAACTCCTGTGCAGGGAAGTCAAAATAGAATATATGAGCACATGACCAGTTACTCTCTCTCAAGGAGAGAAGCTGATAAAGGATGGAGAGAAGACCTAGAAACTAATAGGTTTCCTCTGCTATGTTCTAGTGAAATGAGTAGCCCAGGCATCTCAGCTTCTTGAAAAGAACCCAGTTACACAGGTACCCAGGTTGCTAGCTATAATTTCACCAGTGTCGTTTCATCTTAAGAAAGCACAGCCCAAAGCTAGAGAGCAAGCACGGCATCATTACAGGAATAATCGAGAATCTGTTTAACTTAAAAAGAAATAAAGATGTTGGCCAACTTGAATACTTTCTGCATTCACAACTGGTTAGTTCCTCCTAAGTCCTAAATTTATCATTTACAGCTCTGTGCTGTAAATGACATTAAAAATGATTTATTCTGATAGCGCCATTTATCTGATGACCTCCCAGGTAAGCTTTGTAAATCTCTGGATTGGCAACTCTTTTTATGTTTCTTGTTCAGTAGTTGCCTCTGTTTGCTCAGCATTTATTTTTATGTTTAACAAAAGGATGTGGATTATGTTATGTTATAATTGAAAGGCACCAGCATAGGCAGTCTAAATCCAATTCCTCTTCATTTCAGTCAAATTTCACATTTCATTACAACAGAATTAATTTGATGGCCAAATCTGGGATGTTACTGCTTTCCAGCTAGATTTGCTTTCAATTTAACATCCTAACTATGCTTGTAAAATAGGCAATAAAACAATCTTTTCTGATTTGGGAAATACTCTTTATTCTTCATTTCTCTCTGTGCTACTGTAACATTTTAGCTGAGTTTTATGGAACAATCACTTTCCTCATCTAATTACTGCAATTCCCTGGTAGGTGGCCTCCCTTGCCCTGCAATAGCAAAATTATCATAAATACACAATTCCACTGCCAGCATCTCATCTTGCACGTGCATCAGTGAGCAGAGCTAGGTTTTCCCTCTCTAAATTGTGGTCTGTTAAATTGACAATTTTCATGTGCACTCATCAAGTCTTTCTCTGACATTCCAACAAATTATTTAGGAAGTTAATCTTGCCTCATAGGTAGTCTTCAGGTTCAGCTCCTCGAGCTTAGACATGACTGTGCGAGCAGATAAAAACTGAGGCTGGGCTGTTGCACAGCTGTTATTTGTCCTGTGCGTCAAAATGCTCTTCAAAATAAGGGTGAGAAACCATTGGCTCTTACCAGATAAACTGGCTGTTCTTTAAAAAGCAAGACTTCTCCAACTTCATTAAGAGGAGAGTACAAACTGATCTCCACTATGTTTCTAGTCTAATTTCCCTCCATTTCTAAGTGTGAATTTTATGTTTCCATTGTATCAGTCTTGTAGTTCTCTGAATACGTATATATGCCACTGTTTTGTGCTTGTGCTCTTAGAACACATCTTCCCTCTGCTGATGCTTCTTTTGTTTCCTTATCGCTCTCTTTTTTTTTCTCCCAACTCTGGGGATTTGTATCTTTTTTCTTCCTTTCTTTTTTTTTTTAAAAGATTTTTTATTTATTTTTCTTTTATTGGGGAAGGGAAACAGGACTTTGGAGAACAGGACTTTTATCAGGGAACAGTGTGTACTTCCAGGACTTTTTTTTTTCCAAGTCAAGTTGTCCTTTCAATCTTAGTTGTGGAGGGTGCCTTTCAGCTTCAAGTTGTCCTTTCAGTCTTAGTTGTGGAGGGCGCAGCTCAGCTCCAGGTCCAGTTGCTGTTGCTAGTTGCAGGGGGGCTCAGCCCACCATCCCTTGCGGAAGTCGAACTGGTGACCTTGTGGTTGAGAGGACACACTCCAACCAACTGAGCCACCAGGGAGCTCAGCGGCAGCTCAGCTCAAGGTGCCATGTTCAATCTTAGTTGCAGGGGGTGCTGCCCAGCATCTTTTGCAGGAATCGAGGACTTGAACTGGCAACCTTGTGGTTGAGAGCCCACTGGCCCATGTGGGAATTGAACAGACAGCCTTTGGAGTTAGGATCAGGAGCTCTAACCGCCTGAGCCACCGGGCCAGCCCTTGTTTCCTTATCTCTTGTTTAACTTTCATTTGTCTTGAAATTTCAGCTCAATAAATTTGTTTTGTAAAGCCTGTTTTGCCTTAACCTCTCACACAATGATTAGGCAGTTTTCATATTGCATTGTAACTGTTGGGTTACAAACCTTCCTTCACTAAATTTATCATTTAGGCTTTGGAGTCAGCCATGTGAGTGCAATGTCAACTTTACTGCTCAGTTGTTTTCTAATGTTGACAAATCACATAAACATAGAGGTTAAGAGCTTAGGTTGTAGCATCAAACGAAATACAGGATTGGCTCTTGGCTAACATTACTAAAGTACTGTGTAACTTCTGGCCAATTTCTTAAATTATGTAAGTCCTAGTTTGTACCTTAGTATAGAAAGGGTAATAAAAGTGCTGACCTCATACAATTGCTGTGAGTATTGAATGAGATGGCATCTACTCTCCCAGTCACATAGTGAGTGCACAGAAAGTCAGCTATGTTATTAAAATGCTGAGTCTTACTTGCCTCATCTGTGAAATAGGGATAATATTAATACTCTATTCCAAAGAGTATAGTGAGGAAAGAACCAACATGATGCCTGATGCTTAGTTGGCACTTAATAAGTTTTATTGAATGCATAAATAAATTAGTGGTGTATTTAGAGGATCTACCAAAATGCCATAACAATGTCTTGCTTTGTTCTGACAAGAGGTTATTGTAGGAAGAGCTAAAGTTATGGGATTGGAGTAATAACATTCCTTGAACATGCAAGAAATTTCCCTCACTATCCCTCTTAACATTCCAAGTACAGAATACTAATAAATGTTACTCCTGCGTCTTCAAACATGAGGCATTAAGTAAATGCCACATTTTAAAAAACATAGATATTCCAGAAGGCAAAATATTTATTGATTAACTTTATTTTTCCCCAGAATTGCAACAATATACTTTTTTATTTCCTTGGATAAAATCTACTCTTGCATTATATTATGAGTTAAATATAATTTTAGTTTGTCAGCTAAAAAAATCAAGGCATGGAGAACAATACTTTGAGCCTCAAATGACTAGTTGGAAATAAACTTTTACAACGTATCCTGTTAGTACTGGGTATATATGTCTCCTATAAAGAACACACACACACACAATGAGAGCGAATTTCAAAACTTGATGGATTTTTCTAAGAACAGACTATGCAATGAATTTTTTGAAATGTTCTTTATGATTATGTCTATATTAAAAGTGAGAAAAAAACCTTTTTATTAAAAAAGGATAAAAATGTTTTCTGTAGAACACTTGCCCATCTGCATCAAAAGCATTTTATTTCCCAGCTGCTATTAGTTTTTATTGACTGCATATTCAGATGGGCTTACATGACATACTAAGAGTCATCTCTTTTTCCTTTAGTGCACATTGAGCCATGTTTCAAACAGGATTAGTTTTTGACTTACATGAATACTGCATTTGGATAAATTCAAGTGAATAACTAATTCAAGTATATTCAAACTGCATTATTTACAAAAGTGGGGTGATTTTTCTGAATCCTTTTGTATTTGTTGTCTTTGTTTTTGTTCTTTAATATACATCTTGCTTGGTGACTGGAAAGAATTTCAATAAGGGTTGAAAGGTTAATTTCAAGGCATTGCACGTGGACTAAAATAGTTTTCATGTAGCTTTTATATTTGAACATCTTCTATGTGATTAAGAATAATTTTTAAATTGGTCGTAACTTACATGATCCTGGTGAGAGGCAGGCATGATGATATTTTAAACTAGGTTCTTCAGAAAATTTATTGCAATGAGAGAGAGAGAGAGAAGTAAAAAGTATTGAAATGTATAACTGCTTGCCCTTCTCCTAAGGACTGTTTGATCTTTGTCTTTTTGTGGGACTTTTACTTAAGAAGAGAATGGGTGAGAGGGAAAACTGAGAGAAACCAAGGCAGATTTTATTTATTTCTATTGGAATATAAATAGCATTAATGTAGGATAGAAAAAAGGGAGGCCTAAAATGAGAAGAGGGGTGAAAAAGGCAAGTAAAATGGCAAGGTACCATGGAGGAAGATTTCTGAGACAGGGAGAGGAGGTGGGGGTGGGAGAGAGAAAGAATAGGAATGAGAATACATTTAGGGCAACTGCCATTATAACTTTGTAAAGATCACTGGATACTACTGTATGAGTTTCCTATTGCTGCTGTAACAAACTGCCACAAACTTGGTGGGTCAAGACAACATAAACTTACTATGTTATGGTTCTGGAAGTCTCAAGTCTAAAATCACTCTCACTGGGTTAACGTCAAGGTGTCAGCAGAATGACATTCCTTCTGGGGACTCTAGGATAGAATCGATTTTCTTATGTTTTCCAGCTTCTTCTATAGACGGCCTACATTGCCTGGCTCATGGCGTTCTTCCATCTTCAAAGCCAGCAATGGCTGATTGAGTCTTAGGTTACGTAACTCTGACTCTGGCTCTTCTTCCTCCCGCATCTACATTTAAAGACCCTTGTGATTAATTACACTGGGCCCACCCAGATTATACAGAATAATCCATTGTATGATCAGCCGATAGCGACCTTAATCTCACTTGAAACCTTGATTCCTCTTTGCTACATAACATATTCAGAGGTCCTGGAGATTAGGGAAGTGGGCATCTTTGGGGGCCATTATTCTGCCTACCACTGACACTCAGCCTATCACCTTTATTTTACACAGGAAAAAACTGGTCTTGAAAATAAAATGTGCCCTCCCTCCCAAAAAAGGTATAAGTAGTATAATAAGTACTATTGCTAAATATTCAACCATATGACTTACAAAAAACATCTAGAATCTCTTGGCATTCAATTATATTTGATGGCTTTATTTTGCCCATACTGGATAGTAAATAGCTTTATAATTTTTGGTGAGCATTTATGTTTCTCATGATTTTTGACTATAAATGTTTTTGACCTCCATGTCTTTTTTTTGGTGGAATTTCTTTTCCTGCTAGAGTAATGGTGAAAAACAAGTGATTTGCTATGGCTCTGATGCATCATGTATACTACAACTGTTAGTTTATATTCTTAATTGAGGACCGAACTTGTAGTGGACAGGGGTCCTTCCCTTATTGATTTTTATACACACGTCCTATTTTATAGTACTTCTTATAATGTATTAGCAGTTAAATTCTCATTGAATGCATGGATGGGTATAGGACAGAAAGACCAGGGTAGCAGTAAGTTCTCTAGATGAGAAACAAATAGATCTTGCTTGTTCTTAGTCCTATTTTTGCCTCCACCCTTATTTGATATTGTCTTTTAATCACTCATCTAAAATTATGTGACATACTGGATCATTTTCAAGATTTTTCCCCCAAATTCTAAAGTTCTGTGATTAAAACAGTGTTGTATATATCTTTTTTCTTTTTAACTTCCAACATGATGTCTAAATGCCTTGTATGGGGGTGTGGTTTTGATTTTTTTGGGAGGCAAGAGAGTGAAGGTCTCATCCTCCATGGCCGTGAGCTAAAGCTAAGTTGGCCATGGGGTAGTGGTGGGGGGAGGTCATTGGTCCAGCACAGGAAATGAGAGAACCAGAATGAAAATGGGGCAAGAAAGAAAAGGTGGAGTTCAAATCTGCACGTTTTGCTGCAATGATGAGTATAACAGCATCCTAAGTTTTCAACTTGTTGTTTGAGGAGTTGGTCGAAGGTAAGGATAATATTGTACGTCTTCCCCACCTCAGGGGCTTGGTCTCTGTCCATCTAATTCTGAGTCCTGGGGCATATATAGAAACTGGGTTAACAGAAGATGTACCTGATAATGTGGCTTGAGACAAAGGAAGAAAGAGCAGATCTCAGCACAAAGGTGTATTGGAGTATGTTAAGAGGGAGACAGTTTTAATGGGTCAAAAGCATGCTTATCTTGGGTATTTTATTTCCCAGGGAATATTTCTTCCCTCTTCTCACTTAATATCTACATCTTCACATACATTTTCAAATGCATACACTCATGGCTCACAGACACACATGCGCACACACACACACACTCACACACACACCATAGCATAAAACAAGTGGGAAATGAATGCTCATCCTTTGTAGTGGACTGAGGGCAAAACGAGGTCAGATTCTGGATGAGAGGCGAGGACACATGAGTGTACCGTGTATACGCATGTTCTCAAGGACTAGCTCTGTGGATCTGGACCTGTCTAGTTGCTCTGCACTTCCAAACCCACTGTCTCCTAGACACTCTCTAGATTGGCAATTACAGCTTGCACCTGAAACCAATGCTGTTTTCTGACCTTTGTTTCTGCCAAGAACTCCTGTGAGCTTGTCTGACCAGCGGTGTCTAACAGCAGCTCCCGTTGTCTGTCCTTTTCTTTATCTGGGGCAGAATGCTGAGTTCACACTTGATTTCTGCAAGCGGGTTACCATAAAAAGGCATTGAGCACGAGTCTTCCTTTTGCAGCTGACCCTGCTCTCCACTTTTGCATGTATTCTTTGTTTTACTTTTGTTATTTTCCTTTTCCCCCAATGCAGTGTTAGTAAGAGGGGCCTGTTGGCTTGAATTGTAAGGAAAGTGAGATGTGTCCCTTTCTTGGCATGCTCAGCAATTGGCCCTGTCACCTGTCATAACCCTGCTCTGTATGCTCAGGACAGAGAGAGCCCAGTTCATCAGACCAGGCCCCTAGGCACCTTCCCGAGAGTACAAGAAATCAAGGGCTCACAGAAACCCTGATCATTATGAAGTTATTCTCCTGCAGGTTTGGAGCTGGAAGGGCTGGGTATGGCTGTGCCAGTGTCCCCAGATTTTCTGGCCAGGGGATCGGAACTAACAATGCCCAGAATTGCCATTCTCTGAGTGTGTCCCAAGTGGCTTGTTTCCCCGACTGTCAGTTGCCCATCATTCTCTTTAGCGTGCCTCAGAGACCTATGGGAATGCTGAGCTCCAGAGTGCTCACTGAGGCTTGAGCTAGAAAATGAGGAATAATGACAAACTGAAAAATGTCATCATGATGATCTTAACAAAATACCGCCTGATTTCTTCCAGGGAGACTGGACATTCGTCTTTTAATTCTAAATTTGACACTTGGCTCTCGTTTTTACACCTAAGGTTTACAAAGTGGTACTGGATTCCAAGCACCATACTCGCTATGGCCTCTGTGCTTCCCCTGATGTCATTTGCTTGGTCTTTAGTTGTCTTTCCCATCTTTGCAGACCCAGGCCCTGAATGAAGCCTTCTTTGTCCATCCAGTCAAGGCAAGCTGTCCGTTTCCCTGCGTTACCAAGTTACTTTGCTCCTTATTTCTTTTCTGCCCCTTGTCCCACTTGATCAGGAATTATTCGAGCTAGTTGTATATGCCTCTGACCTTGATAGAGGTTGTGCTCTTCAAGATTGGGGAGTATGACTTACTTACATATCTATTAGGTTGGTGCAAAAGTAATTGTGGTTTTTGCAATTATGTTCAACCTTTTAAACCACAGTTACTTTGCACCGACCTAATACATGAGGACAGGTACGGTTTTCTGTTTTTTGCCCCCTTCTTGGCTCCTGTGCATCCTTGTTCCTGATGGAGAAGGGGATTTTAGAACAGGGGCTAGTTCAGATTCTATATAAGATGATTTTGGTTAGAGGTTTGGAGATGCTTCTTACTAAAGATCAACTGTTGCCACCCTAGAATGGAGCCGGGAGGAATCCTAACAACCTCAGTGATAAATAATAGCCTCAGAGTTACGTTAGGGTCTTTGAGGGAGTGGAGTAGAAACTGAAACGAGAAAAGGGAATGAGCAACATGCAGCATTTAAACCCTCTCTATGGCCAACGCTGAGAGGCCTGAGTGGAAACCCTGGGAAATCAATAGATAATATCAGCGCCTCCATCTGGCATCTTGTTCCGTGTCTCTGCGTGAGACAGTGTCCTACCTGGTTATGAGTTATATCTGTAAGCCTTTCAAAATAGTGTGGGACAAAAAGAGCAGGGACCGATGATAGATGTGGCTAGACGGAGACAGACAGACAGATGCTAGCTGCCCCATATACATATTTGACAAATGCAATTCCTGAAAGAACATTACAAACACCATTTCATCCTGAGTTCATCCTCAGTCGAGCGAGCATTACAAAGAGTGGCTTAGTGTAATCCCCTGCTCCACATCAGCAGACTCATTAGCTCAGACATGTGGAAAAGGGTAAATACACGAGCTGCTAGAGTGGAGGGAAAGCCTGGCCCTCTGGTGTTCTGGCACGGCGGACCCTGGCCCACTGACTCTCTGCTCCGAGCCCAGACCTGGGCTTCAGGGGACAGGCCATCACCGACCAGCTATGACATGATCACACTTGCCTAGGACAGAAGAAGACAGGCAGTGGGTTTGGATACATGGAACATGACACAAACAAATTTGTTTTTTTGGAATAAAAATCACAGAGGACACATGAGTACATGATATTTACCATCATGTAGTACCCTGGGAGTGCGTTTGAATCACCACAACATTTTAGATACCAGCTTGGTAATATTTGTTAATATTACAAGTACATAACTCTTCAGCTGTCTGTGATCTATTTCAAGTTAACTTTTTGCATGTGTGACATAAGGGTTGTGTGTGTGTGTGTGTGTGTGTGTGTGTGTGTTTGTTTATGGATAAAAAGTTGTTTCAGTCCAAGTTTTTGAAAAGCCTACTCTTTAACCATTCGATTACCTTTGTCATAAAGCAATTGATCAGATATCAGAGAAATGCAAATCAAAACCATAATGAGATTCCATGTCATACCCACTATAATGGCTATATTTAAAAAGACAGATAATAATAAGTTTTCGTGAGGATGTGGAGAAATTGGAACCTTCATACCCTGCTGGTAGGAATGTAAAATGATGTAGCTGCTTTGGAAAACAATCTGGAAGTTCCTCAAAAAGTTACATCTAGAGTTATCCTATGACCAAGCAATTCTTCTCTCTCTCTCTCTCTCTCTCTCTCTCTCTCTCTCTATATATATATATATATATATATATATATATATATATATATATATGAGAAATGAAAAATATGTTCACACAAAAACTTATACAGGATTGTTCATAACATCCATTACTCTAATAGCCAAAAAATGGAAACAGTTCAAATGTCCATCAAACTGGTACAAGGATAAAGAAAATAAGATATAGCCTTACAAGGGCATATTATTTGTCGATTAAAAATGAAGTACTGATATATCCTACAACATGGATTAATTTTGAAAGATTATGTTACATTAAAGAAACTTAGTCACCACATATTTTATGATTCCATTTATATAAAATGTTCAGAATAGGCAACTCTATATAAACAGAAGTAGATTAGTGGTTGCCTACGGCTGAGAGGATGGTTATGCGGCCAGAGGGGGAATGATTGCTAATTGTATGGGGTTTCCTTTTGGGGTAATGAAAATGTTCTAAAACTAATTGTGTTGATGATTGCACAACTCTATTACTATATTAAAGTTCATTTAATTTTACAATTTAAATAGATGAATTGTAGTATTTGAATTGTTATGATCTCTCAATAAAGATTTTATTAAAAAGTCAGTTGATTATATATGGGTGGGTCCATTCTGTTCCCTTTATCTATATATCTAGCCTTATGCTAACACCACTTTGTCTTTCTTACTGTAGTTTCTCAATGACTAGTGAAATTAGGGAGTGTAAGCCCTCCAATCTTGCTTTTTTTTTTTTTTCCCCAAAATATTTTTGACTATTCTAGGTCCTTTGTATGTTCCATATAAAAATTTTAGGCTCAGTTTGGCAACTTCTACAAAAATGCTTGCTGGGGTTACAAAGGGATTTCATTGAATCTATAGATCAATGTGTGGTGAATGAACATCTTAATAGTATTGAATCTTTGAATCCCTACATATGGGCTATTTCTTAATTTATTTCAACTGTTTAAAATTTCTCTCAATAATGCTATTTTACCTTAATTTTCTCCTTCAATTTTTAGTACAGAAGTTTTTAAAGTTTTTGATAAATTAATTTTTATTTTTTAAAAATTTATTTTTCATTTGTTTTGCTAGCCTATAGAAACATAAACCATATTGGTATATTGATTTTGTATCCTGCAATCTTTATAGGTTCATTTATTAAGTCTGTCAGGTTTTTTTAGGTACCTTATGATGTTTTATGTTGATAATTGTTTTACTTTCTATTTTGATATCTTTATGCACTTAATTCCTTTTTCTTGAGTTATTGCACATGCTAGTACAGTATTGAATAGAAGTTTTAAGAGTGGACATTCTTGTCTTGTTTCCAATTTTAGAGGGTATGCATTTGATCTTTAACATACATATTAGTATGTATGATTTTTGTCTGTAGATGTTTCAGATGCTCTTTATTAATTTGATAGATTTTTGTTATATTTCCAGTTTGCGAAGATGCTTTATTTACCTATTTTTAAAGGAATGATTGTTGAATTTCATCAAATGCTCTCTTTATTAATATGATCACATAGCTTTTCTCTCTTATTCTATTAGTGTGCTGACTTACACGAATTGGTTTTTGAATACTGAAACAAACTTTCAATTCTAGGATAAAACCTACTTGATGATGTATATGATCCTTTTTATATATTCCTATATTTGAATTTCTAGCATTCTGTCAAAGATTTTTGCAACTATTTTTATGAGAGCTACTGGTGTGCTGGCTTTGTTCAGTAAGTATGAAAGTGTTCTCTCTGCTATTTTCTGAAAGTGTTTGTATAATGTTCTTTCCATCTTTCTTAAATATTTGCTAGAACTCACCATGATGCTAATTAAATTTTTTTTTCTAAATTAGTTTTCTCTGCTGTTTGTGTCTTTTCCATTTCATTGATTTCTGCTCTTATCTTGATCATTTCTTTTCTTTGTTTTGTTTGCTCTTTAAGCTTCTTAAGCCTCAAGCTTCTTAAATTGAAGCACAACACAGTACTTGATTTCAAGCCTTTCCTCCTTTCTTGTATAGCACTTAGATTTATAAAATTCCCTATTACAACTGCTTTAATAGAATCACATAAATATTAATTTTTTTCATTGCTATTCAATGAAAGTATTTTCTAATTTCTTTAGTAATTTCTCCTAGACTTCTTGGTTATTTAAAAATGTTATTTAATTTCCAAACATTTGGGAATTGTCTGGATATCTTATTACTGATTTCAAATTCAATTTTGATGTGATCAGAGTATATACTTAGTAAGATTTTAATCATTTGAAATTTATTGAGACCTATGGCCCCCTAAGTGGTCTAATTTGTTGAAAATTTCATGTTTAATTGATCAGGTCCGGGTGGTTTATGGTGTAATTTAGAGCTTATATAGTTTTACTGATTTTTTTCCTACTTGTTCTTTCATTACTGAGAGAGGAATGCTAAAAATCTCTGACTATGGATATGAATTTGTCTATTTCTCACTTTAGTTCTGTCAGATTTGTTTCATGAATTGGAAGCTTAATTTTTATGAGCATAACGTATTTTGAGTTGTTATGTCTTCCTGGTAAATTGTTCCTTTTATCATTATACATTGTCCTTCTTTATCTCTTTTAACACTTTATATCTTGAAGTCTCTTTTCATTTGGAGTTAAAATAATCATCCCTACTACCTTCGTATGCCTTTGTAATCTTCTTTCACCATATATTTGACCCCCTTTACCCCTGTCTTACTCTTTGCATGTTTTATCTGTTTTCATCCCTTTTTTCTTAGAAATTGAAATATTTATTTTGTTTCTTCACTCAGGTCAAGAGGATTGATTTAAACATAGTTTCAGTTCAAGGCATATTACCACCATTGGTTTGTGAAAATCTCTCCTCTTGTTAATATTTGTATATTACCTATTACACTTATTTGTTCCTTCCTCAAATGGCAACCATCTTTTTTTTAATATCCAGCATATAATTTTTTGAGGTGAATTCTTTAAAAATGTGCATTGTTTTTATATACATGTACATTTTAAATTTCATAATTATGTATCTCCTTCTTGGTCTTATTTCCTTCACTCTGTCATGTTTATGATACACCCATATTTCTATGTCTGTATATAGTTCCTTATTTGTTGCAGCATGGTGTTCTGTGGTGTGCATCTACCACAATTTACCTTTTGACTTTCCAGTAATGAACCCCTAAATGGCCTCCAAATTCCCACTACCACACACATGCTGCCATGAATAGCTTTATAGTTATTCTAAAATGCTCTTCTTTCAGAATATTTGTAGGAATTTCTTAAGATGAATACATGGGAATATAATTGTTGGATCAAGGGATTTCATTATGTTTGATTTGCCCAAATATTGTTATAGTGGCTCTGGGATGGCTGTATCAGTCCTCGCTGCCTCCAACAGTGTGTAAGGAATGCTGTCGTCCCACATCTTTTATAGCTCTTGACATTAATCTACTATCTAATTTTTGCTGATGTAATTAAGTTAAAACATGTTATCACAGCCTTATTTAAATTTCCATTTCTTTGATGACCAATACATTTGAGCATCTCTATGAACACATCTTAATCTTTTGGATTTCTGCTTCTGTAAATTGACTTTTTGCATCATTTGCTAATTTTTCCATTAGTGTTGACTAAGTTTTTATACATCCTAGAGAGTAGCCTGTTGTTGGTCTTATATATCTCCTCCAAATCTCTCTTTTGTGTCTTCACTTTGTCCAAAGTGTTCTTTGTTGAACAGAAATCATGAATTTATTTTTATATCAGGTTCATGAAGTTTTACTTACAAACAGTAAAATTCACGCTTAAAGGCATAGAGTTCTATGAGTTTTGACAAATGTATATGGGCGTGTATCATGGAGGGCTTACTATATGCTAGGTACTTGCTTCTGCATTTTATACGCACTAGCTCATTTAATCTTTACAAAATGCCTATGTGGTAGGTACGAGTCTTCATGAGACACAGAGAGTTTAAGCAATTTGTCGAAGTCCACATATCAGAGCCAAAGCTTGACCTTAGGCATCAGAACACCCCCCTCTGGCATCAGAACTCATGCATGAACCATCACACACGCAGGTTCCCTTACCTAACAAGGGGATTGTTTGCTTAAAGGTTTGCAGGTCCTCAGTCCAAATGGTAGCTCAGTAATCGACCATTAATCCAAGAGTTGGAGTTGTGAGCCATGTTTGTGTCAGGGCCTGTATGCTCAGCAGAGTATCAGGAGTCCTTCCCACCCATTCACATAATAACACTTTGGCTAACAATTATAATTTCAGGTATTCTCAAATCAGGACCTCTCCTTGTGAGTCGCCAGGCACCCAGACGGGGTGTACTCTGGATAGAGTTGTTGGAGTAAAATCACTTGCTCATCCATGGATTCCAATGTCTGGTTGTTATCAGTGAATGTTACTGGGCTTTGATATTGCTTTGGGGAAAAAGAAATCTTTATTCATATCCCCAATTTTAGTAAACACTATTTAATAAAGAAAACATGTGGTAGGACCCTGAGTCAGAGCAAGTATTTTTTTCATTCACTCATTTGTATATTCAGTGAATTCCTCATTCATTTTGATAAGAACTGAATGAGAATATAATTGGTACTAGGAATGGAAAGTTTAATGAAATACATTTTACAAGGATAGGTATAAAAATACAACAACAGAGTAAGGGACGCTTATTTTTCTATCAAACAATTATAAAACATCTTACTAAGATATTTACCTCTTCTATATGACACATTGACTAAATACCAGTATCTATAAAAAGTTCATGTAATTGATTTAACTGTCATATTATCCCACTTCACAGATGAGAAAACTTAGATTCCGGAAAGTGAAGTGACTTTTCTCTTTCATTTTCTTCTCCTTGAGCCAAGCTAGTACTAGACTGGAGAGTGAGAATTTTGGAATATTCAACTCTGGGTCTTTTTTAAAAAGTGTTTTGTTTATTGGGGGTGACATTGGTTAATAGAATTATATAGGTTTCAAGTGTACAGTTGTGTAATACATCATCTGTGTATTGCATTGTGTGTTCACTACCCCAATTCAAATTCTTCTTTCACCATATATTTGACCCCCTGTACCCCTTTCGACGCTGCAGTCTTGAACATAGGAGTTCTTTGCCTTCTGTGTTAACTGTGAATTTCAGTTTCCTAAGCATTGGCTGCTCTATGGCATGTATGTGTACTTTGCAAAATATACAGTGTGGCACAAAATGTATGACTTAACAGTGGGTATTGCCTCTTCCTACTTGTCTTCCTTACTTTAAGGAAATCTATGTTTTGGGGCAAAATTGAGTGGATTAAATATTCTCATCGGGGTATTGTGTTTTGTTTGGAACTCTCTAACATGTTTCTTCTTTTGCTATAGCACCATAGTTTTCTTGGGGAAATGATTATGTCCCTGTTTCCTCATTTCATGTCCCCCGTGTGGGACTGTCACCCAGGGCTCCAAGCGTTTGCTTCCAGGCTGGGCAGATGTCCTAAGCCTGATAGAAGAGCCCCTGCCTTACCACGACCCCTTCCTCCCACTCAGGATTTTGACCAGAGCTATGGAGAGAGTTGTTATCTTCTAAAGATGGGCTTTGGCGTTCCCAGTTTGATAAGCCAAGATACTTCTTTTTCATACTTGAGCTAGTTTGACTCCTTTAGTCTTCCTGGCACTTTGTACATGACCACGGACAGTAGAATCCTGAAGAGAATAGCAGTGCTTTATTCATATTTATTTTTCCAGAACAGAGCACAGTTCTTGGGACATGGTAGACTCTTAGTAAACGCCTGCAAACCTGCAGGAGTGCACTACTTACAGAAACTGACTTCTGCAGGGCAGAGAACAAGTTGTCCTAAACACCCAAGGACTTGATGTGTGGCGACTCCCCGAAGTTCCTCCTCGCACCTCCCTCCCAGCGTGTCCCACCAAAGCAGAGCCCAACACAGCACTAATCCACTTGTTCCAATGTTAAAATAAAAGGGCTCCTTTCAACAGTGCTACTGAGTATTGAAATATATGCTAATTTTTTTTCTTAGTATAATTCTGTTGAATAGTCAAGCACTAAGGGAGGGAAGCAAAACTACACTACACCTCTGGTGCTACAATGGCCAGGTGTGTCCTTTGCATTTCTAATGTGTTCTTGCCTCAGAGGGAGGGAGGGAGACGAGGAGTCCTAACCAAGCCACTGAATATTTTAAGGCTGATGAACAAATGACTTCATTATGGAGAAGATTGCTGCTCCTCTTGTGTAATGTCATAACTTCTGGTATAATTCAGCTTTTAAAGACTCTGTGGGGAAGGCAGAATCTCAGAACAAACTGCCATTAATATTTAACACACATGCACTGAAAAATATTAGCCCCTTAAGCTTTTATGAAGTCTTTATGGGGAAAAAAAGGCAAAACTACAAGCGAAGTCACACTTCCAAATAAAAAGCAGAAATCTTAACTATAGCAACTGTGGGGAGAATTAAGAAACAAATTCCAACTTTGAGTTGTTATGTCTGCAATAAATGACTATTTAGGTCCTTGGGAAATGACACAAGCCCTCCTTTTTTTCACTCTCTATTTATTTGATTTCTTCGGTTGCGAGCGCAGTTACAGAATTCCAAAGTAATGAGGTAGCACCTGTAATTGTCACTAAGTACAACCTCGCACTGCTCATTACTCTCATCACTCCCTGTTTCTTTTCAGAATGAAGGTGCTGGCAAGCCGCATTGTGGAATAAGCTCTTTCCTCTCCCATATCTCAGCCCACCTCAGAATGTTGCCTGATTAGATCAGGAGGTAGAAAGCCAGAGGGAAACCGCATTTCCTTACCCTCCGCTTAGCATCAGACTCCCAGACCCTTTGCTCCCAGTGCCAGCTGCTCATGCCAGACCTGGCAACCGCCCTGGTAGCTCCCGGGGGTGGCGGTGGGGGGCACTTCCATAGTTGGTGTCTGTCTGGTTGGAACTCTCCCCCTATCTCCATGTACAACAGTGTTTGCCAGAAAAGGCAGAGTTGAGTTGAAGGTCAATGGCAAAGTGCCCTGAGGATTTCTGCCCTGAGTCCCATATGTGGGGGCCAAAGGGCAGAATTGGAATGGAGAGAAGGAAGAACCCCAGCAATGTTAAAGATGCTCATCACCACTAAAACCCCTTGGGGCACAAGGTAGAGACGGATGGTTGAAAAAGCAGCAGCAGGTTTTAGTAGCTGAATGGTGGCAGCAGGTGTCACACCTGAATTCAGGTTTGGTTTTCAGCCATTTACTTCCCTTTCTATTTCCTCTTATTATTTTTAAGCCTTGTGAAGTTATGAACCCTCCTACTGGTTGGCAAGTGCCACTCAACTTGTTCCAGTTTCTTGATTTTTTTCATGTACTCTATAATGATGTGTTGATTCTTATACGTTAAAAATAGCCATTTGCATGTTATTATCTACTTTTTGTAGACGTGATTCCTATTGGCTGCTTGTGGAAGTCTCAGTCATTTATCTAGATCAGTTACTTCCTTTCTGTAGAACATAGTAAAAGTGATGATCATAATGCAAAACAAAATAAGAAATGATTATTTATTGACTGCTAAATATTTTTCAGGTGCTCTGCTAAGCACTTTGAAAGTTATACACTTAATCTCTATAACAACCTTATGGATTCGATACCCAATTTCCCCATCTGTAAAGTAAGGCTACTCAGAAAAATCAAGAACTTAACCAAAGTTAACACAGTGTTGAGAGTTCAGCTAAGCTGCTGCAAGGTATTGCTACCTCAGCATTCTTTTTTTTTTCTCTTTCAAGTAGCCTGTGGGGACCTTACACTGACACTTGTCCCCTCACGTAAGCACATGCCCTAGATAGCAGCTCGAGTCACAAGTAAATGGAGGTTCCCGATACGACGTTTCCAACAGCCCTTGTGACGGACAGTTTCCCATCACTCAGAGCCTGTATGCCTTCTGAGCCCCTTAGATAAGAACCCCCGGCTAAACCCCACTTTTGTGGTTTGAATTGAACCATCCAGCCCGAGCCTGGGAACCCTAAAGCACTCTCCCCATGAACCCTACTAAAGGCATGTGCCCAGGTCCTGTCTCTTCCTCTGCACTCTGCCTTGACCTCCCTGTGTGGCCCCTTGGGGTACACCCTGTGCTTCCTCCAGGGCCTGTGAGTCATAAGCTTCTCTATTGCAGTTTCTCTCATGAACTGCAGCTCAACACCGCACACCCTGTGTTTCACATAACAAATGCTCATTTATAGAGTTGTAAAGCAGTTACAGATGGCAGTGCGACACTAACACGCAGGTCTGCCTGTGTAACTCAGAAGCCGAGTCCTTAACTGTCCTGCACTGTCACCTGATGACTCCCATCCTTTTCCTCCCTCTGCTGTCTCAGATGCCTGCCTCCATTGCTGTGCCGATCATATTATGTCACACTTACCGTGTTTCCCCAGAAATAAGACCTGGCCGGACAATCAGCTCTAATGCGTCTTTTGGAGCAAAAATTCATATGACCCAGTCTTATTTTACTATAATATAAGACTGATTGTAATATAATATAATATAATATAATATAATATAATATAATATAATATAATATAACATAATATAATATAATATAAATAATATAATATAAAATGATATAATGTAATAATATAATACCGGGTCTTATATTAATTTTTGCTCCAAAAGACGCATTAGAGCTGATTGTCCGGCTAGGTCTTATTTTCGGGGAAACACAGTATTAGTGCTAGTGTTCTTTTAGTATTTCAAGCATGGTGCAGGCATAAGATGTGGCCCGTTTTCTTAAAGCTGTCACACCCTAGCTTGCAGCGCCTCCTTACCTGTTTCAACTGCTCCCACTCTTCTCTGTCAGGCTTTTCCCCACATTGCACCCTTCCAAAATTCAAATCTGATTGTGTCACTCGCCTGGTTGAAACCAACTCATGGCCTGCATTGCTCTTAGGATCAAAATGGAAATCCTTAACACAGCCTATAATAGGACCATTGTCTGTACCCCACCTATGCAGCTTGGTAGCCGCTTCTCAGACCTCCCACCCTGATCTCTGCTCCATTCACGCAGACCTTTTTGCAGCCCCTCAAGTGTGTCATGTGTCCTCAGACTACATTGCCTGGAAACAGTTACCTCTTTATGCCCATGTCTCCCTCTGCCCATCATATACCTATCTCATAGAGTTCTCTTCTACACTTAGCTCGAAAGCACTTCCTTAGGGAAGCCTGCCTTGACCTTGAATATGAAAAAATCTCCCCTTTTAATTACGTACAACCCCATGTATCACTTTTCTTTTGTAGCTGTTACCTGGTGCTGATTTCATATTTTGTGGTGTGATTGAGTAAAAAATGTAGGTGTCCCTATGAAAGTCTAAGCCCCACGAAGCCAGGAACTGTGTCTCCTTGGTGCCCACCACATTCTAGCATCTTAGGCACTCACCTCACAGCTGCTGAAAACCACGTGGTTGTGTCTATTCCAATGGAAGGATGTGCAGACACAGTACCCGGGGTCCACAGTGCAATATGGCGTATGATGAGCACCTTTTCCTCAGGGGAAGTTCAACTTGTCTTTTCTTCTCTAGCATGTCAGCTCAAATATGAAAAGAACTTTAAAATCACCCCTTCTGATTCCCTGTGGCTACTTGAATTCTGATACCAGTGTAGACCTTTGATCTCTAAAGAGGCTCATAATTCAGAGCAAAAGTCTGGGTGAAAGGGCCTTTGGATACCTGCCATTCTCTAGCCTCAGGCCTGCAGCGCTGGTCACCTGCCTGTGCTGTCCACGTGTGTATTTCTGTTCTAATTTTGTCTTTAAGAAACTGGAGGTCTGATAGATTTCATCATTAAAGAAGCACTGTGAGAAGGGCAGGGCAGTTACTGTTGTAAAAATCATGTGACAACCAAGGAAACAGAATTTTATTGAGACTGAGCAACTGATCAAGAGTCCATGCCCAGTTTTAAGAGAAGACAGCGTTTAACCCAAGGACGCTAGTTTCCCTGGAGGACGTTTGAGGTGTGTGTTAATAATTCTGGCCCTGACACTTGCTAACTCTATCAACTTGGAACTTTCCACATCCCTGCTTTGTCTTCGTTTCAAAATATGTGTCAATGATGATAATGTGTATATATATATGTATGTGATAGCTATCAATGTTAATTTAATAATAATAAAATTCCTGAGCATTATTATTATTACCACTGATATTATTGTCATAGTTGTTTTCTCTGTAAGTACTGAACCTGCGCCTTGGCTGTTTCAGTCAATATTTGAGAAATCTGAATAACCAGTTGATACTCTTATCTCCTAAAACCAGTGTGCTTCTGAGAGCACCTATGAGTTAAAATAAAAGCTCAGCCTCTGTAAGTTCAATTTCTCCAGCCCAGGTCTCTATAACCCTCATCAAGTTGCGTAACTCCCCTAAGCCTGGGTGTACTACTTATCTGTAAAATGGAAATAATATCCCATAGGTTCATTTTTAGTTCTGTTTCTAAATGCTGAGTTCATTGCTGCAGGTAAAGTACTTACGAATGAGCTAATGATCATTTTGTGAAGTCACTATTCTTTATGAGCAAGCCAAATGTGTGTGACGTCATGTTGCAACGTAGTTCTCCCATCTTAAAAGTAGTTTTCAGTTTCGCATTTGTGGTTGTACATTCATATATTCATACAAAATAGGCATAGATCTACCCCAGTGACACACACACAGAAACCAAAGGAGAATTGCTACTAACACAATTTTCAATGTCACTGAATGTTTCAATTCTGTAGAAGACTTAAAAGATTGGGTTTCTTTCACTGGGGTGGAGGAGGTGACTTGAGGTCTTGGTTAAATGGACACAAAAGAATAGCTCCTGATATCAGTGTAGTTGAAATCTCATTACTATTCATGGCTCTTCCTGTCCCTTTGTTCTCCGCACTTTCTAAGGCTCCAGGCATTTCTTTGTGGGTTTCATTTTCATTTCATTAATTTTCTGATTTGTTTTTTTCCTCCTCAGCCTAGAGACTTGAATGAAATTTTCCCCTTGGTCATTCAAAAGCAAGAGGCAAGGTCCTTTTCTCCAGTAGGATCGTGGGAATGTCCTTTGTTGGTTTGCATTTTTAACCCTGCCTACTTCCAAGGAGGTTTTTAGGCAATTTACAGAAGTAGCAAGAGTACAGGATATTCATAAACGATTGACAGATTATTAGCCAAAATCAAGTAATGAAAGGCAAAGGAAGGATAACTGTATTAGGAAAAGCAAGCCAAGAGAATCTACAGCACTTAGATATAAAACTTTGTGTTCTGTGTTTCTCTTGTTTAGAGGACGGGGAGAATTACTTTCTTTTCATTGTGCGTGCGTGCGTGCGTGCGTGCGTGTGTGTGTGTGTGTGTGTGATGCCATTGAACATTATTTAAAATTAAAAATAAAAAGTTAAGAGAAAGATCTCTTAGATGTAGTTATAGGAATGTAGACATTTTTGAGGAGTATTCTTTATATCTTTGTGTTTCCTCTAAAGTCCTACTTAAGAAATGTCCTTTATAATTCAATTGTGGGAACAGGCTGGAGGAATTAGGGCATTTTGCAATTCTGAATAGGACAACTAATATGAATAATCCTATTCCTCTTTTTTCCTTGAGGTCTAGGAAGCTCAGAATCTGATGTTCAGTTATAGCCACAAGTATAGCTGATATGTTGTTCCTTTTCTGTTGACTTGGTTTTCTTATTCAGTATGTATATTTTCATAAACATAAATAGAAACAGTAGTGTCTCCGTCCTGATGACCAAGCAGTGTTTACTACTAGTAGTAACAGTAATAGAACAAGTTGTAGTGGTATTTCAAAATGCAAGCCACCTAAGAGATTGAGTTTTTATTTGTGTACCATATTCTTAGGGAAGACAAATTTATCGTTATAATACATAATCTCTTTCTAAAAAGATTTTAATAATCTCATAGTCTGCTCAGGCAGCGATGACAAAATACCGCAACCTGGGTGGTTTAAACGCAGACATTTATTTCTCACAGTTCTGGAGGCTGGAAGTCCAAGATCAAGGTGCTGGCTAGTTCAGTTCCTGTTGTGAGCTCTTTGCAGATGGCGCTTTCTCACTGTGTCCTCATATGGTGGAAAGAGAGAGAGCTCTGGTGTCTCTTCATTTCTGATTTTTTTGCAGGATTTTTAAATATTTAATTGTTTTTTACAATTATGTAAAATAGTTACATTTTTCCACAGTCAGGTCCAAACAAGGCATTCCAAGTAGTGTAGAATAGTCTATCCATGACCCTTTTCGTTCTATTCTTCTCTACTCCATAGGTAATCTGTATCTCTTGGTATGATCTATGCTTTCATTTCAAAGAAGAGGTAAGTGTGTGTGTTTGCATGTGTGTGCATGTATGTGTGTGAACATTCTTATCAATAAATAGTTATTATAATCCCCTCTTTAGAGCTCCTTGATTTTTTTCATTTCACAGTACTTTTCTGGAGATCATTTTATAGTTCCTTACAGAGTATTCTGTATTACATTTACAGTTCCACAATATTCTGATGTGTAGTTGCATAGTAGTTTATAGGAAGTGTCCTCTATTGATGTGTATTTGTTTTTTGCCCAGTCTTCTGCTATCACAAATAGTGCTGAGGTAAATAGTCTTGTGCATACTTTTTAAATATTTTTGTCTATAAATCTTTCAGCAAATTCCTAGAAATTGGATTTCTATAATAGATCAGAGGAAATGTATGCCATTTTGCTAGATAGGGCCAAATTCTCATTCACAGGGCATGTTTCATTTTTGTATTCCCCTAGCAATGCATGAGACTTCAGTGAGCTTTTGGCCTGTTAATTGGTAACCAATTCAAAGCTCAAGTCTTCAGTGAATATCTGAAGGGCAGATGGACTGTGTTTTGCCTGAAAGAAAATGCATTTCATGTGTGGACTGCAAAGATGCTGATCCTTACAGACTCCATTTAAACTGAATCATCTAGATTTAATACTTATTATAGGTACCTTCCTCCGGGCGTCACCAGTGTTGCTCCACTTCAGTAATACCCTGTGCTTAGCTCTACCTTAGTACCTGTACCTTAGTACCTGCGCCACCATTTTGTGTCCTGGTCTAGATGGTGAGCAGCTCCTTGATGGTGTGGGCTGTACACAACCATCTTTGCAACATCAGCTCAATATGGGGCCTTGCATTTTGTAGGCAGTTAATACATCATTGACCAATTGTTGATGTTGGTCTTTTGAGCTTTCTTTTAAGCTTTTATGTCATATTTGTACATCTTTTTCAAATGCACATAAGATAAGTTATGTTATTTTTACAACTAGGGAGTGTTAACAGGGAAATTTGAATTGGGGAGAATTCCTACCCTGTTATCTCCACGTCTCCACATGATAGAGAAAAAGAAAAAGTTAACACCATTCGTTGGTCAGTAGCACGATCCATTGTTATTGTTGAGATGTCATAAATGAGTTGAAATGAACTATGTGCAATTCTTAGCAGACTTCGTTTCAACCTAGTCTTTCTATGCTTTTCACCTTTAGTAAAAGTACAGTCTAGTTTTTCAAGCAGGGGCATCAGAGACGTGGCCCACTAATGTCTGAAGGCACGTGGATTTGTTGTAACAGATGGTCCATACACTAGACCCTTAAAATTATATGAGTTGGTAGATGTGTGGGAGTCATTAAGTGACTCAATTGCTGAGTCATGGAACAATTACAGAGAACCAATCCGCTGCTCCTGTCTTGTTCCTTAACAGAAATATGCTAGTATAACACTCGCGTCTGCTGTAGATGGTGTTGCTGCAGAGAAAGTCACACGGGCTGCCATCTGCCAGTTTCAGAGGTGGGATTCTTACTGTGGTACAGCGGTCCACTGCTGTCTCAGATTATCTGACTTGGTAGTGATCTACTACATCAAGCAAACTTTGCACTCAGAGGTATTCTTATTTTCTTTGAAACCAAAAGACTGTGAGGTGGCATTTTTATTGCTTAAGATCATATTATTCTTGGAATATAAGCATGCATAAAATAAGGCACACATATGTAAGGAGAAAAAAGATCATAAAAAGGAACGGCTGCAAAACCCAAGACCTGCCTCGCTGTATGGGGCAGTAGGACGGGTCAGACTTGGATTCGACAGACTTGGTTTGGAGTTGCTGTGTGAGTGTAGACAGGTTCATCAGTTTCTATATGTTCCAGCTTTCTTGTTTTTGAAAGTAATAATGACATATAGGGTCATTGCAAAAGTTAAATGTAATTAGATGTATAAAGCATCAACTGCGATGTTTGGTTTTATCAGTAGAAGACAACATGAGAGCTATCAGTTGTCCAGTAAGACCTTTATCCAATATTTTAAAACATTTTTTTTTGTAATAGCACTTCTCATTCATTTGGTATACACATTAAATCATTATTATCATCTGATCTTGGAAAAATTCCACCATGTATTACGCTAAAAGTTTATGAATGTATGTGTATATATATACACACACACACACAAAACGTGCATATGGCATGTTTTCCCTTACACGGAAGATGGAGGGAGGGAAGGTGGGGAAGAGAGAGAGAGAGAGAGAGAGAGAGAGAGAGAGAGAGAGAGAGAGAGAGAGCACCTGCGCTCTGGAATTTCTTATTAGGAAACTAATCCCATCACAAGGGGCTTTTTCCCCATGACCTCATTTAAACCTAATTACCTCCCAAGACCCCTAACTCCAAATACCATCACGTTGGAAGTGGGGCTTCAATATATGGATTTTGAAGTGGGCACAACTCAGTCCAGATCAACCCCGTTTGAGGTTAACCACATCACTGACTTAACTCTGATCAATGAACTGTGTATAGAAACTTTTAATTGCCAGTACTGGAATCTCCAGCTCACTCTTCCCCAGCTGTAGTGGTCATGTAGTAATAAGATAGAAGCAGCCTGATTTGCTAAGCCAGCACATAGATGATACATCCTGGAGGGCTGACTGGGATTCCATGGTCTTTGCATGACCAAGAGATGAACTTCATTGTGTTAAGCCACTGAAATGTTGGTGTTGTTTGTTACCCCAGATAACCTGTCTTATTTCTGCTTAATGGAACACCCAATACATGAGTATCTTTCTCCTCCCAACATAATAATATAGAAATCTGAATTCTACTGCACTAATTGTAAGTTTTACCATTCTTGCACATACAAAAAAAATCAATGTTCATGAAACAAACATAATGTGTAATTTAAATAAGACCATAGCCAGTTTTAAGTGATTCCATCAATCCAATTTCAATTACTTTGACTGTTTTAGGAGATAAAACTGAATTTTAAAATATTTAAAAACTGTGTTTACCATATTTTGCTATTTTTTTTCAGATAATAAAGTAGGGACCTTTCTTGAGTATTACTGAGATTGGTACAAAAAATATAGCTCAGAAAAGCGTGGAAGGACCTGAATTTTTTTCCACTGATATTTTTAATTTGCTGGGAGATTTTACAAGGACGTTTCAATACTTGATGAAAAACATTTCATTACTTGAGATTGATTTTTCTCGTATTTCAAAAGGAAATATGAGTGATGGCCCATTCTATATCATAGGCTTATTGTGAAGGCCAGATGAGGTCGCAGAAATGTTAAAACCTTGTATGTTCTTGTTAGATTTCCCAGTCAATAGAATTATTTGTGTTACTATTTGTGCTCTCACAATTACTAGGGTGTTCAATTCCATCTATATGACAAGATACAGTCTTCTTAGTGGTGGTGGCCATGGCTTCATACTACTTTAGAATGAGGAAGTCGTATAATAGCTATTAACCAAACTAATATATGGAAATTTCAACTTTGTAAAAAAATTTTCAACTCTTGTTGATAACAACAGTTAAAATCCAATCAAGGAAAAATAGTTCATCATGGTACACCTGTGAAAAATGGGGCTTACTTGAAGAATAAATTTGTTAATATTTAGGAAATACATTAATAACATTAAGTTTTTATGATTAAAAAATTGCCTTCACTTATTTGCTTGTTTGTATAGTTTCCAGTTCTCAGAATCTCCAGGAGCTTAATTTCAACAAGTGTGCTTTTATTATCGAAATACTTTGTAAAACCTTTTTTTCAAAGGCAGGCAATAACACTCTTGTTTCCTTTCCACTCCAATAATGATTTTTGTTCTGACACACTAACATTCATTTTGTCCTAGATTTAAACTGAATAATAGAACCGTCATGCAAATGTGTCAAAAATCCTTTGCCATTTGTAATAAATTTGCTACATACTGCAGTTATTTGCCTATCACAATTGTCTTGTGAGATCAGTCATGGTATTTACATGAAATCGATGAGGAAACTGAGCTGTGGTTAGTAAATTTGGGAAAAGAGCCTCAAATCCAGGTTTCCAAATCCAGTGCTATTTTTCCTGCTTCCCAAACACCAAAGTCTCATAAACTTAAGAGAACTTTATATTTTAAATTCCTAGTGCCCACCTTCCATCTATATATTTTTTCTTCCCGGTTTGTAACTCAGCCTGGTTTGAAAAAAGAAAAATGTTTTCTTATTATTCTCACAAAGAACTGCATTTCTTGGGAAATAGAAAGCCTGTCCTATTGCATTTGTGCCTGTCCAGAATCCTCCCTGGATGCCATTTATAACTGATCAGAGACCTGGGATTTTTCCTGGTTCCATCTCTGTGGCCACTGTTTTATAACTTATCTGCCTAACACTTTCAAAATCTGTTTATGTGCAAAACCATCAAATATAGTTGCCTTCTGAATGAATTACACTTTTGACTTTGTTTTGGTCAGTTTGCAAATGCCTTTCTAGAACTATAATCTTCTCTGTGTAATTTGTGTCTGAAAAGATTATATCTTATTTTGCATGCTAGGATTTCTTTAAAATTATTTATTATTCATGTTACATTTTAAACTGGTGCTGGTCTATGCAGATTTTAAATGTGTTTGTCATATACCATTAGTCACTGTGTGAAATCTCTCAGTAATAGTTAGCCCTTGAATTTTCTGCAGCTAAGGAGAATTTAACACTGATTGATGGCAGATCACTTAGCTGGTTGGCAGACTTTCCAATTTACAGTGGGGAAATTGCTCTTTTCTTTTTGTTCATTCCTTCTGCTGCTTGTGCAGAGCAGTAAGACATATGTGCCAGACTATATTCGAGAAGCAGCACTGGACTGGCAATACGGCATGTCTTTTTTACAATTATGATTTTATCAGTTTCCCAAACTGTCCAGGGAATGTCAAATATCTGCTATGACATTCTTCCATTATTGTTGGCAGCGTATTTATGTGTCTCTCGTACTCCATGCAGTTCCTTATATGAACTGCATCACCTACCAGCCCTACCAGCTTTTGCATGATAAAGTGGCCCTGAACTGGGAAGAAAGAGAAGCTTGTGTTTGGCTCAGAAGTCCCAGGTATTTTGCTCATGGGCTGTAGACCAGCTCTGTTATGAATTTTACCTTTTTTCCTACAAATGCTCAGGAGGAACAACTCTCCACCAAGTTGTGTTAGATACATTAATTAGAAAAGATATTGGCTATATGTAACAAAGAAGTCAACTTAGAGTAGCTTAAACAGTGGATTGTTTTTCTCACATAACGAGAAATCCCAGAGTTTGTAGTTTCTGTCACTGGTTCAGCTGCTCACAGATGAATTCAGTGATACCAGCTTTTCTTGTCACTGCATGCTAGCTGCCATGTTTAGAACATTGGCCGCCAACTGCCTTTAAATGACTGAGGTCTCTGGTTGGGCAAGACTCATTCTTCTTCATTTACAAATACAAATAGCATGTGCAAATTGTGTGAATGGGATTCAATTAACTGCCCTTTACTCCAGATCTCCCCAATGGAGGTCTCCGTAAGTTGACTTAGCATTGCATTAAAGAGGCCTGTAAAACGTGCTTTTTATTAAACATTCATTTATTTAACAAGCATTTAATGTGCACTAAGTATGTATCTAGCATTTGTCTTGACAGTAGGAAAAAAAAACGGTGGATTAACCTTAAAAAAATCAGTGTCCTTATGGATCGTATCTTCTCAAGCCAACATAATTGTTTTATTGAAATAATTGCTCTGTGATGAACAGATTAAATAAATACTACCTCCTCTATAAAACTTTCTTACTACTTTATCTACTTCCGTCACAATGCCTCATTTAGTGGTTTGCTGGTGGGAACTCAAACCAGCTTGTATTAGCCAATTGTAAAATTTTCAGGAATTATGCAAGCCAATCGTTAAACATGGCCATTATTTAAAGTTAATTATATAAATTTACAATTAATTAGATTATATTAAAATCCAAAGTAATAGGTACTAAAAAATTCATTATTTCCTAACTATATTACTGCAATCTATGCTCTGGGTTTCATTTATGACTCTTAGATGAGAATGGTAGAAATATGGTGCAATACTGTATCACAGCTTCCGAGATGCATGCTCAGTGACATCACATTAAAATCAGACATCGTGGGAGACTTACACCATAAACATTAGCAAACGCTATAAATCATGACCCTTTAGTTTCTTCCTCCACTTGGCTCTCATGGCGCGGAGGTATCCAAGAAGATGACGCTAAGGCCGAGAGAGCCGACCCTTTAGTTTCCTAAGGAGCCAGTTATACATTTACCCACACACCACAGGCCCCATCCAACTGTGAACCTTTTCTTCTATTAATTTTTACAGCATTGATTTTTGGTATATCATTCATTAATTCTTGCAGCCAACATTTGCTCAGCACATATTAAATGTTAGTCACTGCATAAGAAGCTGAGAATTCAGGAATAAGGACAGTTTTGTCTTTGACCTGAAGTTGTTTAGAATGTAAGAAGATTCAGACAAATTAATAAAAAGTTATACTATAGGGCCATGGATATTACAATACTAGCAAGTACCAGATAAGAGATAAAACAATAACAATACTTAATAGTAGGTGAGCCAGAAACCTTGGAACTTGAAGAAAGAGAAGGTGTTACCCAGTCAGATGAGGCAAGAAGGGCATTCTACAGAGAGAAAAATCTTTACAAAAGATGTGAGCTTTTGAACAGCTGGATGAGTCCACACTCTCCAGTTGTTCAGTATGACTGAAGACAATTGTAGCAGAATGGATGGTGGCAAGAAAAGGTATGTATTCAAGGACCAGATCACAGAAGACTATGTTTTCATTATTTTTTTATCCTTCAAAGCTAGCACAATGCTTGAAGCATAAAAATTATTTAATGTTTGCTGGATCAGCACTAAGAAATTTGGAGTTGCCTTTCACAACCAGTAGTGGGGAACTACATACTAATCGTTGTGCTTAGTATTTTAAGTTTTTATGTTGTGCAGCTATTTTACCTCTTAGAACCACTTTTGCTGCATGAATTGTTCCTTTTATTATTATATAATGTCCCTCTTTGTCTCTTATGATGGTTTTTGACTTAAAGTCCATCTGGTCTCATAAAAGTATAATCATTCCTGCTCTCTTTTTGTTACAATTTGCATGGAATATTTTCCCCACCCCTTCACTTTCAGCCTATGTGTTTTTCTTAATTCTAAAGTGAGTCTGTTGTAGATAGCATATTGTTGGGTCTTGTTTTCTTATTCGGCCACTCTGTGTGTTGATTGGGGCGTTTAATTGACTTATGTTTAAAGTAATTACTGATAGGGAAGGACTTATTACTGCGGTTTGTTAAAATTGTTTTCTGTCTAGCTTATAGGTTTTTTGTTTCTATGTTCCTCCCTTACTGTCTTCCTTTGTGTTTCATTGATTTCATAGTGATTTACTTTGACTCCTTTCTATTTTTCTTTTCTTTATCTTCCATAGATAATTTCTTTCTGGTTGTCATGAGGCTTACATCAAACACCTTATAGTAATAATACTCTGTTTTAACCTGATAACAACTTCAATTACATACACGATTTCATTTTTACTTCCCTTTCCCCTTATGTTATTGGTGTCACAGTTCACATTTTTCATATTGTGTATTCATTAACAAAGTTTTATAATTATAGTAATTCTTAATACTTTTGTTTTTAACATTTATACTAAAATTAAAAGTGATTTTCATACCACCGTTACAGTATTCTGTATGTCTCCATATACTTACCTTACCTGTGAATTTTGTGCTTTCATATGCTTTAGTGTTGCTATTTAGTGTCTCTTGTTTCAACTTGAAGAACTCCCTTTGGTATTTTTTATTACGCAGGTGTAGTGGTGGTAATAACTCTTGCCTGGGAAACTCTTTATTTCTTCTTCATTTTTGAATAGTTTTGCTAAGTATATTATTTTTGGTTGGCGGTTTTTGTTTCAGCACTTTGAATATGTCATACCACTCCCTTTTTGTCTTCAGGGTTTTTCCTCAGAAATCTGATAGTCTTACGAGGGCTTGCTTGCATTTGACAAGTCACTTTTATCTTGTTGCTTTTAAAATTTTTTGTTGTGTTTCACTTTTGACAATTTGATTATAATGTGTCTCATTGTAGATTTCTTTGGAGTTTTCCTGTTTGGGTTTGTTTTGTGTTTCGTGAATCTATATGTGTGTTTCTCTTTCAATGTTTGGGAAGTTTTCAGCCATTATTTCTTTAAATAACCTTTCTGCCCCTTTTTGGATTTCATCTCATCATATATATATATATATATATATATATATATATATATATATATATATGTATGTATGTTTTTTTTTTTTTTTGTAGTGTCCTGTAAGTCCCATTAGGCTTTCCTACTTTTTCTTTTTGTTCCTCTGACAGGAAAATTCAAATAACCTATGTTCAAGGTTTGTTGATTCTTTTCTGTTTGATCAAGTCTACTTTTGAAACTCTCTCTTGATTTTATAAGTTACTGTATATTTCAGCTCACTATTTTATGGTTCTTATTTTTTTGTTGATATTCTCTTTTTGTTCATGTATTATTTTCCTGATTTCATTTAGTTTTCTGACTTCTCTTATGCCTGACTGAGCTTCTTTAAGATGATTATTTTGAATATTTAGTAGGTGATTCATAGACATCTGTTCCTTTAGGGTCAGTTACTATAGATTCATTTTGCTTCCCTTGGTTGTGCCTTATTTCCCTGATCATTCATCTTCCTTGTAGCTTTATATTAATGCCAGTGCATTTGAAGCAATTTCCACCTTGCCCATGTTTTATAAGCTGGCTTTAATAGGGAATGGCCTTTACCAGTCAGCCTAACTAGAGATTTTTCTGTATATATGCACATTCCACTCATTTCCCTACTGGGAGAGAAGTCTCAGGGTTGTGCACCTTCTCCAGTCTTGCAAAGGTATGTTGGCCATGGTAAACTACCTACCCCATTTCCCTAAGTCACTGCACTGAAACGCTTGGATGCTGGATGCATACTTTATAGGAATATATACTTGGGGTTGGGGGTGGGGGCAGAAGTCTCAGGGTTGTACACTTTTCTCATTCTCACAGTGCCATGCCAGCCAGCTACAGTAAACTACTCTCCCTTTTCCTTTGTTCTAAGCTTCCCCTAGATGTTCAAACTGTCAGTTCCCTCCGTGCTCCAAGTGAGGGATAATAGAAAACAGTTCCCTTGGGTCGCTCCTTTAAGTTCAGGCAACTTGGATACCAACTACACTTTCTTTTTCTCCCTGAGAGAGAAGTCACAGGCTGTGCAATCTCTCAGTACTGGGCTGTGGAGACTTCAGGGAGGAGGTGATGTGGGTAAGGTGAAATTTCTCTTCTCATCTGGTTCAATGTGGCTGTTCTCAGTCTTTTGCTCTGATGGGATACAATATTTTTTTAATTGGATTCTGGACTTATCATATTTTGGTCCATACATCATTGGTAAATCAGTATTTCTGTTGGGAGGAGGGCTCGGATTTCCTATTCCATCATTTTGCTGACATCACTCCCTGTACTAGAATTTTTAAACAAATGTTGAAACAAAACTGGACATTTCAAGTAAAGGCCCTCCTATGAGACAGCACACAGGGAGTAAAAAAGCCTTCTGGAATGTTTTACAGATTTTTCTGGCCTATTTAGTAAATGACTCATTATGTTTCCATTAGCAGGGCTGCATGAGAAGAGTGGTCTCAAGGTAAATTATTTCCTGCCTATCAGAATATTTTAGAAGTGTTGCTATAACCTTCCACTTGGGAAAAGGAAACAAGGATAGCCCTCTGACAGAGGGGCCTCCATCAGCACAGAATTTCATTAAATCAGAAATATGTGAGGTCCCGTTTAACAGGCTGTGTGGCTGTTGGTCCTGAGAGGGACTTGACAGAAAGTGTTAACATATCTGGAGAAAGAATATGGAAGTTCTAAAGGTCAGCAGAGGGATCTCTGGAAAGATGAGCAAGTAGAAATCTAGTTGGTATTGTTCAATACTGTCTGGTCAAGCTCCAGCAAAGGTAGAAGGAAAATTAATTCTTGATCTACAAACAGATTGCAGTTTTCAGGGCTGTCCATATTGTATCACTGGATGGATCAGTCTATCCAAGTTTTCCAAAGGAAGACTCTCTTTGCTCTGAACCACATTCACAATGCGTCCTTCTGATTAACATGTGGCAAATCACACAGTCTATCCGTCAGCAAGGATATTCAACTCGATCAGAATTTAATTAAGCTCCTACTAAGTGTCAGGTATTTTATAGGAAACAATTGTATTATTGTGTTTAAGAACATTCAACCGCAATGAACAATTAATTTTCTCTCTGTGCATGAATAAGTTGTCCTTCTGATTTTATTCATTGATTGCATATATTTGGTGACTGTGAGCTGCCATTCCACCACTTTGGGCCTCCCATATCTCTTCTCTCTCTCCCTCTCTTTCTCTCTCTCCCTCTCTCCTTCTCTCCCTCTCTGTTTTTTTCTCTCCCTCTCTTCAGAACTGCTTTTTTTGAGTTGACAATAACATTGCTGAGTCTGCAAGACCAGACTGGACCTTGAGCTGTGGTAATGAATGCAATCCCAGTGAAGGCTTTTGAAAGGCAGCCAGCTGGCCTTTCCTGGTGACCCTTTCTATATCAAAGAGCACCTTTGTACTGGAAGCTACATTTTCATGAATTAGGGATTGGACAAAACAGTATAGTAAATTAAAATTAGAGTTTTTGCATTCAGGAAAGTTTCCTTGCTGTTCCAAAATAAATCTGTCCAAAATATATCTGGTATTTTATTTTGAGTCTTTCTTGCTATTTGCTTACTTTTTTTCAAAGTAGGTTCTGAAAAAAATTCAATAAATGAGCAGTATGGTAAGATTCTATCTTATCGGTTATCTCTGTTGCTACTTCTTAGAATGTTTTTCCCCTCAATGTTCACCTCACTGACTCTTTCACACTATTCTTGTTTCTGTTCAATAGTTTTTCTCCTCAGAGAAGCCATCCCTCTCTATTATAACGTGGCACCTTTCTTCAAACTTTATCCCCAACTCTGCTTTCTTTTTCTTCATGTTACTTATACACTGTAATGCCAGATATTGATATTTATTGGTGTTCTGTGTCTTTCCTGAAAATGACAGAAACTTGTCTGTTTTCTTTTCTGTCTTCAGCGTCACTGCATATAGTCAATTTGAACTACTTATTTTGCTTACTAAAGTATATTTTGATATACATTACCCAAAACAAATTTCCAACTGACCTATTTTTGTAAAGGTTTCCATTCAAATTAATATAAGGAAGTTATATATATATATGTCTTTTCTTATAAAAGTACTCACTGTGGTACAATAAGATGTCAGACTTTTGTGTGTGTGTGTGAAAATATTTAAGTTCCACTCTGTTAGTGCATTTCAGTTATACAATACAGTATTATCAACTATAGTCACAGTGTTATGCTCTAGATTCTCAGACCTTATTTATCTTATACTTGCAAGTTTGTACCCTTTTATCCACCTTCCCCTATTCTGCCCCCCCCTTCCAATCCCAATCATTTTGTTTCTATGAATGTGTTAATTAACTGATCAGGGCGATCCTTTCGCAATGGATAGATATATTAAATCACATTGTTGTGAACTTTAAATATCTTACAATTCTATTTGTCAATTATACCTCAACAAAGTTGAAAAGAAAAACAATTCACAGAAGAGGGAATTAAAAGAATAAGTATATGAAAATATGGTTAACCTCACTAGTCATTAAAAATGCTAATAAAAATAAGATTTCTTTTTCACTTAAAAAGAAAAATAAAGGAAGTTAGAACTGTAAGGCAGGGTTTTGGAGTTCATCTTTACCCCATTATTGATATGCCTATAAGCCTGGGTATGCCATTTTTTTCCCCTGCTGGAATTCCTAGTGTCCTCGTTTTTGAAAGGACATAATCCCTCCGCCCCCCCAAACACACTTTCCCAGATTCATTGTGAAAATCAAATAAGATAGACTATATCCCATGTTCCCCCCAAAATAAGACATAACTGGGAAATAAGCTGTAGCGTGATTTTTCAGGATGACATCCCCAGAACATAAGCCCTAATGTGTCTTTTGGAGCAAAAATTAATATAAAACCTGGTCTTATTTTCGGGGAAGCATGGTAAAACACTTTGAGAATTTTAAAATGCAGTGTTACTAGGATATTATCATTATCCTTGATCTAAGCTGGGTCATACACTTTCTCTTGATAGCCAAGGTATGTCCTTAAGGAGATGTGTGTGTGTGTGTGTGTGTGTGTGTGTGTGTGTGTGTGTACACACACATATATGATCTTTATCTCAATCATATCTCTCTCACTAGGTTCCTGTGGTTATTTAGGAGGCTGTTTTTTTTTTTGTCCTGCTGTGCCTATTGTGCTGTATGTAAACCTGAGAAATGTATATGAAGTCATGACAAGTACATGAAGTGAGCAGATATTAAGTTTTAAATGTTTTTCCCTTGGGTGAAATAGCATCTTTACCTCCCTAAGTAGAGAATTATTTCCCAGCCTCGGAGATTTCCAGCCAGGTGTTGATTATGAATTTGTGCTAGTTGCAAACTCTCTGACAAGAGATGCAAATTGAAGTCTTTATGTCATTGGTGTGTGGGGCAGCCCACAGAGAAATAAAAATGTGTTGGTAAACTCTGAACATAGGTGGGCATTTTTGAAATCCTCCAGATATGACAGAATGATTTCCAACTAAGAGTGCAGGATTGTTTATTACAACTTTGAGTGGCAGTCTAATACATTAAATCAGTTCAGAAGATTGTAAAATGCATTAGCATTAGCAATTTAATACCTTCGACAAATTTAACTGTCACTCAGGAGCATATCTGCCCTTGTTGTAAATAAAATAGTCAAAAAACGGAACTCCTTACTTGATGGGCAATAATGTTCAAGGAGACAAAAGCTTTTCCATGTACACAACTCCACTCTGTTCCATGTACACTGCGTTTAGCAAAATTAACTGGCACAAAATTAAGAGAAGCATTTGGCTATGGCTAGATAGCTTGAAGCCTTAAAAAAAAAAAAGTTTGACAAAACGATGAATTGGGCACCACCTACCATCCAGAAAAGTCTTGCTCATGAAAATACATGGAGGTGTCTCCATCAGAAAATGGTCCTTCGGCTTCCGTAGCCACTTGTCAACATTGTGCCTCTTCCATTAAGAAGGATGTTTACGAAGTATTCCTAATAGTGGGATAAATGTTACTGCTCTGATGTTAATTGAAACAAAGCAGTGCATCAAACTCTAGGTAAAATCTAATGTGAGTAAATTATTATTGATAAAAGCCTGTAAAGGAAGCACTATTTGCCAGACATTGAAATGGCACTTTATACTATCTCACTGAAGTCTTTCAGACAAATTTGGGAGGTAGTGAAACAGGCCCAGAGAGTGAAAGTAACTTGCTTAAGAGCCCCCGTCTCATAAATAACAGAGCCATGCTTTGACTTAAGGTCTATTAATTCTGTTAATTATAAACACTTGGGTAGGTTACCTGGGCTATGGGTACCTCGTGCCAGGATTCTTGCATGCATTAGAGGTGTTAATCTTCACAATCACACTATAGCCAATAAACATTTTTCTCATTGTGCAAATGAGCTATCTATGACTTAATGAAAATAAGTGACTAGTCAGAATCTCATAGAGATGCAGTGATCACTAATCATATCGTTATCCACTCACAATAAGACTAGCAAAAGAAAAAATGTTAACAGTGAATATCTTTGAAGGGCAGGTTAAGGTTAGTTACCTACTTTTAGCATGTTGAAATTTTAAACGAGAAGAGTATATGCTGTGTGTATAGGCAGATAAATAGACAGACATCTTCTCAGCAGCTTGTCAATCATATGTGTAGTATGCTCAGAATGGTCTAGTTATTCAATGGCTGAATGGTGGGAAGGAAAAACCAGTGTTTACCTCCTCATGCCAACTCCCAATCGGAATGTTTTGTTTTAGTTTTTAGTCCCCTCTACCCCAGCCTATCTCCTAGATCTGTGGACATTAATTCTTCATGTTCATTTCCCACTGTTTTCCAAGTGCTTGGCAGTTCCAGTATCTTATGTACCAGAAATATATTTTGTACAATTGAGTCATGTTATTTTACATTAAAAGGAGGCACACTGCTTTTTATTCAAATCTAATTCAGTCATCTTATTTCTTAAAAATACGTAATTTAATTTATTAACTTAATATAAATATAGCTTAGTTTCCAAGCGGTTTCCTTGGAAATATATCTTGGTTACTTGATTCCCAAAAGTTCCTACTCATCAAAATCCTGGAAATCTTATAAGGATTTCTTTTTCTCTGTAGAGAAGTGAAAACCCAAGTCGGGCTTTGTTTTTACTTTTTAAAAAAAGTAAAGATATTTATAGCAAACAATTTTGAATATATACAAAATTAAAGATGAGAGTTTAATAAACCTGATGTACTTGACAACTGTCTTCTTTCCTGTATATTTTATTTAATCCAGTATCCTCCACCCATTATTATATTGAAGAAAATGTGTTGTCAACATTTTAGAATGTATCTCTAAAAGATTAGTCTTGAGAAAATAATAATTGCAATATAATTATCATACCTTAAGAATAAGATTAATTCCTTAATAAAATTAATGTCTAATCAAAGTTCACATTTCTTGAGTTTTAAAGATGTATTTATTTGAGCTTTATCTAATAAGGTCTATATATTATAATTATTTGATGTCTTCTACATTCTGTATTTTATTTGGTTTTATAGGTTTCCTTTAATCCCTTGTCCTTGCATGTTTTTATTATAGAAATTGGGTTGTTAGTCCTGTAGATTTTTTCCATAGTCCATAGTTTAATGCTTACATTTTATAGTGTAAATGATATAATTCTCTATCCATTATATTAGCCCCAATCATATGAAATTGTTAATATTCGACCAGTTTTGATGTACAAAATGGCAATTTTACGTGGTTCAATTTAATAGTGTATGTAAGTTGGTAGTTACATCTAGACTAGATCTAGCTAGACTTGGGTAGCTTGTCTGCTTTCAGATATTACAATATATTTCAGGCTCACCTTTTATATTTCCTGCTCGAAACTGTTAATCAGAATTTCTTCAAATTCTGATTTCTTTCAGTAGGAAATGGTATTTAGAGACCACAGTCTGCACATGAGCACTTATTAGTATTTTAGGTTTGTCATTGTTTCTAGGATTTCCAGTGAATAGTGTATTTTATAATTTTAAGGTAAATTACATAATGAGTTCACAGTGATACTTCCAAATCAATTCAGGAAATTACTTCATCTCATCCATCTTGTATCACATTCGTGTTTCATCATGGTGAAAATTTTAGTTAACAGCTAAGTTACTCATTTTCTTTATGCATGTTACATATTACAATTTCAAGCACTGTTATTTAAAAATATAATTAATGATGAGTTTGATTATTTATTTATTTACTATATCTATATCTATATCTATCTGCAGTTCTTTATATCCACAGGAGTATATCCTACTGCAGATGTGCCAAAAAATTAAAAAGTTTGTCTTTATCTGGTAATGCTGACAACTGGATACATAATAAGATCATTATTTCAAGTTTTAATTTTTAGGAATTGCTTTTTAATTTGTAGAAAATAATTATGTACAACGTGTAGATAATTCCAAAGTCAAGTGTGCTAAGCAAGACATATGTGTAAAGGTCTGGCTTCTATTCCTGTTTCCTCCGTCCTTCTCCCTTCCTGTCCCTAAACATAACTCTTTTATTTAACAGTTTATTCTTCCATTGCTTTTACTGAGATAAAAGATAATCCAAGGATGCATGTTGTAGCATTCCACACATACTCACTCCATCTTGGTGTTTTCGTTTAACAAGCTATCCTAAAGAATGCTCCATTGTTGTTTAGTCATATTCCTCATTTCTTTGTCAGTATACTGTTGTGTCAGTCTCCTATTTATATGTTTGCTGCAATTAATAGCTTGTTTTATGTGTGTTTTTAAAAAAAATATGTTGTCAGTGTATCCTTGGGATAGACTCCTAGAAATTTAATTGTTTCATCGAGTAGTAAATGAATATGTAATTTTTGTACGTATTGCCAAGTTTCCTTTTGTAAGAGTTTTAGCATTTTGTATTTCCATTAGCAATGTATAAGAATTCTATTTCCCCACGGCTTTGCCACAGAGATGTTGTCAAGCTTCTGGAATTTTGCCAATCTGATAGGTGAGAAAAGCTATCCTAGCAAAGTATTAATTTGCATTTCTCTTTTTATAAGTAAAGTTGAGCATCTTTTAAAAGGTTGAGAAGCAGTTGTGTTTCTTTTCATTTGAACTGTGCAGTTTTTCTGTAGCATTGTTGGCACTTTTCTCCTCTATTTTTATGCGTCTCCATTTCTTTCTATACTTGGGATAGCAATCCCTCATCAGTGGTATAAGCGGCAAACAGTTTTTCCCACTGTGTTATTGGTCTTCTCACTTTGCTTGTCTTATTACACTTGAATCAAATTTATCAGTCGTCTTATTTTTTAAAAACTGCTTTGTTTTATTGGCTTTGATGAAGTTTTTCAGTCTTTTGGGACTTCTTTTAAGGTGTGGCATGAGCACCTTATAGCACATTATTCTGAACAGGAATTCTGGTTGCTTCATTTCTGTGCTCAGTGAAGGTGGGCTGAGATTCACCCAGTGTTTTCTACTTGAGTCGCTTTGTCTCTCCACAGACTCAATTTGGAACAATGAAAAACTTATGGTATCTTCTCTGTCTTTCCCATAACACATACAAAGTGATGTGATTGACATCTGACAATGTAAAGATTTGATTCTAATTATGCAGTCTTCCCAAAGAATGTGCTGTCAGTTTGCAGCTACAAGGAATTTTGCTATAAAGAGACGTGTGATGTCACATAGAGGATCATATGTAAAGCTCCTTACTGAACAATACTAACAGAGAGCTGAGCATGCCACCCTGGGGGAGGGAACAGTTTCGAGACTTCCAGCTAATCCTGAGCAAGGACTCATCCTCCATATTTTCTTCTCCCTTGGCTAGATATATTTTTATTGTTAATAATGTTATACTCTCAGGACACCAAGTTTCATATTTTGGTCCTTCTTTGCAAATAATTTTTGTACTTGATGTTAGGTATGCACATCATGGAGGCATAATTAATTAATCATATTTATGGCAAAATAGACACATCTTTTCCTTCTAGTTCGAGAATAAAAAGATTGAAAAGATTGCATTAATTATCTGCAAATAAAACACTTACATACATGTAAGCAACACAAATTTCTCTACTCGCCTGTCTCTATCACCTTCTTAGCAAGAGAACTTTCAGACAAATAATGTATTCTTGTTTGTCATGTTTTTAGAAATCCAAATAGAGAAACCTAAAGAAATGTTATCTTAGAATTTCGAAGTTTACAAATTAGATAATTTTTGATTTTTCATTTGAGATGCGTACCTTCTCCAAAACAGTTATGAGAAAACTGGTTGTGGTTTTCCGCCTAATAATAATGCTACAAATTATAAAGGTAATTTCCAGTTTCCATACAGGCACTTTAAATATTTGGCCATATTTTCCTGAGACTGATAAACCATTAAAGTAGCTTCTTTACGCAGCCCAAACATTCGCAGGTAAAGTTCTCATTCCACATCCATGAATTTCAAAAGAAAGTTTGTTTTTGCACCTTACTATGATGATTGCTTAAAATGAAAGAAACATGAATAAGTATATCAAACATATCCATTAGACATTTGACTTATTCTGAGCTTAGTGATTTGTTTGATCTAAGGCAAATTGGGTTTTTAGTAAAGTTTCATTTTCTTTTTCTAGTTCATTTAGGTAAGTGAGGTTGTTTCAAGTAGTTAACTCATTAATGTTTTATGCCTTTTTGCCTTATTTGAACTCTTTAAAAGGGTAACTGATGATTGTTGTTTTCTGTTTATGTTGCTATTTCCCTTTATTATTTATTGTGTCATCTGGAGTTCTAAAAATATCAATATGCATTCATACAATTATGGGTTTCCATAATATTTAGTAATGCAGACCTGAATTATGATACCTGAATGTAAAAATTTACTGTATCATTATTGATAGGAAATTAATTAGTACATACCAATAATGTTGTTCTAGAAATAACAGCCTGTACGTGATCAATTCTAGATGCTTTGCTAGATACTTTCCTTTATCGTATTTAATTTTCACAACAACCCTGTGAATTTTCCCATTTTTCATTTGAATAGACTAAGTCTCAGAAATTATCCAAGTTTACACTTCTACTAAATACACAAGTTAGGAATTAAAAGAATGACTCTTTAGATCCAAATTCTATGACTGAACTGCAACACAAACCACATTACCTACTTTGAATCAATTACTCCGTTTTCCCATTACATCAGAAATGAAATACGTTTTTGAATTTTAATGAATTTGTGCAAATATTCTGCTGTCGATTATTGCCACATATCCAAAATAATTAAAAAACCCAATCTATTGATAATGACAACGGTTCTGAATAGAATAAATTCAGGCTTATAGAATGCAGGATGTAGTTTGCCAGAATGAACTCCATTGAAATTAATTTTCAATGAATAGAAAGATGAGGACAGCTCATTGGCATGTTTAAGAGAAGTAGCCAGACTCCAAGTCTCAAAAAGTCCCACTATAAAAGTGGGATTTCTGTAATGAAACTATTTGCTAAGATTTGAGTTTAATTTGGCATTATAGTATCATATTATGTGGTGATCAAAATTCCACAGGAACTTATGTGAATTTCAGTAACATAATAATGAAAACTTTTGCAGAGATAACATATCTACTTTGTTCGTTATTCTGTCAGGTTTTGCACAGTGAATGCCTTGTTATAAGAGCAGAGTTGAATCCAAAAAACTAATTGATTTATTATTAGTAATGCATTATTAATCATATCTCTTGATTCTGATACAAGATCTGGTTTCTGGTCATTTTGATCTAGTCTTAAATTACTCATGCTATGCCCATTCCTTGGGTTATACTGATGTTTTTCTTAGATTCCTTTCTTACTGAGCCTCGCAATTTCCTAGGACAGAACTTTAAGTTAATCCTTTGGGGCTTTCTAGCCCTAGACTTTGAGTAACCATTTCTGCCCCTAGAAATCTCACTTTAATGTTAGTACTCTGACCAGAAACCCTGATAGGTTCACACCTATGACATGTCAGAGGATTTAGAAATATTTTGATAACTAGGAAGATTATACAAGGAATGTCTATCCACAGACCAAAAAAATCCACTGATGGTCTTGGTTGTTTTTTGTTGGTGTGTGTGTGTGTGTGTTTTCCTTAACTCATGAAGACCTTATTCAATAGAGGTAAATGACACTACTTAACTTACAGTGAAAAGTATTGATTTTCTCTGCTTCCTCAAAGGTGACCTCCAGGCAATTGTAGACTCTAAATTATAGCAAGGCAAACAGATATTATAGATTAAACTCAGCAGTTTCAAATCTTTCCACCAGTTAATTCCCACCTCCCTTTACAGTCCATTAAATACTTTATTTTTAATTGCAGTTATAATATTTATTTTCTCACTCTCACCTGTTTGGGTATGCTGTAATTCTTTGTTAATTTCTCTGGAGATTTGTGGTTGGAATTAATTTTTTGTCTCTTCATTATCTTCAGAGCATTTGTTCTTTTATTCAAGTGTGGTTGGAATCAGTTTGAAGTTGATTTTCTAAAATTTAGAATAAACATTTTTTTTTTTTTAGAAAATGGAAAAAGACTTTATAACTTTAAAGTGAAGCAAACATGCTAAAGTTCTTCTTTGTTTAACATAAGAAATAGATACATCCTTGACAGGGGAAGCTAGTCTAGCAAATTATCTGATCCTAAGAGTCAACTTGCATAATTGAAGCGTTGGGATTTACTTGCTCTTATTGTTAAAATTAAGTTTATTTAATTGTGATAAATATCATCTAATATAAAATGACTATGTAGATTATTGTAGAGGGATAAAAACAAAACATATGAGAGAACAATATTTGTAAAATAGAATATATACTTGTTCTCAGTTATAGGTCTAGTAATTATTTCTACCTTCAATAATAAGTAAAAAAAATCGTTTTATGATCATATTTTCAGCTTTGAGTGTGATTTGTGACTATAAAGAAGAAATTAGTTTTAGGCTGATTTTTATCATAATAAAAAAACTATTTAGTTCATTGATTTAATCCAGTCCCTAAACTGAGTCACATGATGTGTTGTAATCCTGAATGATACTAATTCAGTGATAGTCGTGTTACTTATTTATTCAATAAGCCTTTTTTCAGTGTCTCTTATGAGCAAGACCTGCCTCTTGTTCTTCAGGTCCAGGGAGTCAGTGTGGAGGAAGATAAACACAGCTCCTAACCTCAAAGTTCTGAGCCTTGGCAAACTCTTCATCAGTAAATCATCAGTATAATCATCATCTTTCATGAGTACACGCTGTCCTCGAGTATTTAATGTGATCTGCACATCTTATGTATCTATTAGTTATTAACATTCAAATGCCCTGCACAAGGGCCATTATTAAAGATAATGCTGGGTGGTTGATTTCGGATAGGCTACATAGAAACATGAATGGAAAAATAAGGAATAAATAAATGATTGGCCAAAACAGTCCCTCCTGGTAATTTAGAATTAGTGCGTAGATCTCTTGGTTTTTTTTCTACTTTTATATTTCCAGGAAGCTCCAAAAAGGACATTTAGTCCATAGTGATCTAGTGCTATCCATTTCCATCTTTGTAATTGACCTACCTGGTATAACTCTTATATTGGATATGCTACTTTAAATACTGTACTCTTTGATGAGTTCCTCATATAGACATGTCTATTTGCTTAGAAATGTCTTGTTTTTCTTTATTTTTATTGGCATCATCTGACTTTCATTTTTGACAGAATTCATAGAAAAGAGATCACTGAAACATTCATTATATATGATGAATAAGGGAAGCAATTAATATTTAACTTTTATATATAAAATTTGTCATTTTCACATGCTTTTATCCTATAAGATTCAATACATAGCATGTCAGCTATTTTTCAGTCTTAATTAGGGCCATTTAAATCAATCAGCACTAATGTGTCTATGTTTAGCAGCTTGTATCTGAATGTTTAATATACATAGTTGAAAAATTTGAATGAGGACAACAGAACTCTGGTTTCAAAGCAAATATGCAAGTGAGGCTTCTTGGGAATAATTAATTTTTTAGAAAGACTATCAAGTATGTCAATTATAAATAAATTCCAGCTGAGGGACACTGGTAAATATGTTGGCATGATAATAAGTATATTTTGAAATATTTCTAACTGAAAATAAATATTAGAGATAATTTCTTAACATCAGCATGGCTGTCGTGTGGATTGCTAAAAAATGACTGGGAGTAGCTGTCAGGAGACCTGGTTTCTTGGGCTGGTTCAGCCATCAGTTGTCGGCAACTCATGTGAACTCTCCAGGTATCAATTTTCATCTGAAAATGAAGATTTCATAAATATGCTATATTTCCTATCCAGCTCTTTCAGTGCATGAGTCAATTTCCATATTTAATGTTAAGTAACATTTATAGTAGTAAATTCTCATTTAAAAACTCTATTTTGAGAAAAATATTATATGGAATAATAAACATGCTAGCTTGAAAAATACTACGTACAACTATTGCAGTAGATTACAGAAATAATCATACCTTCTCCTCCTCCCTGTATCTATGCCCTTGCAATGCAACTTCCCAGATCCTACTTGAAAAGGTTGAGTCTGTCTTCCAATCTCCTGAATGTGAGCTGGCTGTGTGACTTGCTTTGGCTAAGAGAGCGAAGCAGAAGTAGAGTTGTGCCAATTGGGAGTTTAGGCCCTAAGAAACATCACTTACTTATGGTCTCTTTAACTGGGGTCCTGACAACTAACCTACCCTCAGCTGCTGCGTGGATGAATGGCCACATGGATCAGATGGTAATCATCCCAGCCATGTGAGAGAGCCCAGTCAAAACTGACAGAACTGCCCAAGCAGCTGACTTCAGATGCTTGCGGGAGCCCAGCAGGGACCAGAAGAACCACCTTGCTTAGCCAAGCCTCAAATCCCAACCCCCAGAATTATTTTATAATTATTTTATACACCATTATTTGGGGGATGCTTTTTGGTAAGCATCAAAAGTAAACTGATGCAACTATGTGTCTTAAGTTCACCAAGATAAAATAGCAGTTATTGTAGAATAGACACAAATATGAATTGGAAACAGACTCTGCCCTCAGGATTTTATAATCTGATCACTGTTTCAGAAATGAACTCAAGAAGCTACTTCATGGAGTCCTATAAGAAAGGAGCAAGATATGAGCAGTAAGTCATACCTGGAGTAAGAATGATGGAAAGAGATGAATTAAAAAAGTGATAAAAGTGATGACATAAATGCAAGTATAATATAATACATAATACATAATATATAATGCCTGTCATATTTTAGAAATGGAAATATTTGTCATATGGAAAAATGATTGCCCTTTCTTCATTATTTCCCAAATAATTTGTACTATGGTCATATACATATTTTATTGCATAAAATAATGAAATTTTATACACATGTTTTTATTTAGAAAAATGAAACAACCTTTAAGTAGCATTATCTCACACCCCACTGACACTATTGCATACTTTGTCACTTAACTAGTCAATTGTATTGGGTAAAATTTGGTAAAAGTCAAACTAGTTAGTTATCTTTGAGTCTGTCGATGTGATACTCTTGTTTTGACTTAATTGAAAGTATGTAGACGCATTCTTATCAAAGTCACTTGATGATACTGTTGATTATTTGCACTATATCAAAGTCTGATGAAATAGAAATTATCTCCTACTATTAATAAAAGGCCAGATTACTTTTGTTTCTATTTCTAGAATTAGAAGAAATACCCAATTCATTGGTAAAAAAATAAGTAACCTTCAGGCTTCTTTCTTGTTTTAGTCTTTCTGAACTTCAAGTTATTTCCAATAATCCTCTAAGATGATTTATTACAAAAGTTTGTGTGGATATATATTATCTCATATGGCAAATATAATTTGTTTTGAAGTTTGGTTGCTTTTATAATTAGGAAGAGAACTTACATCTCTTCTTGTGTAATTCAATTTCGTGGACATGACTTGACAGGTACTGTCTTTCCAATACTACAAAATGTTATAACAAACTGCATAAAATTATGTTGAAAAATCTTTTCCTTTTTATACCAGTGAGAAAACATTTCATGAGCCAAGCAGAAGATGTGTATTTTAATATAGAAAATAAATATGTAATCTAGACTTTTCTGAAACTATTCCTTTTCTAATAACTGTCCTATTATACTCAATAGTATATGGTTGTCAGACTATGTTGTTTCTGTTTGGAAAGAAATAGCTATTTTATAATGACAGTTATACCGTATAACATTAAGATAAACACACGTATATCAAACAAAAAAATTTTTTTAAATGAAGATGATGATAGGCAATAAGATAGTCAAGTCCAAAGCTTAGAAATGATGTGCATGGCTGAAATATAAATGAAGGGGATTGAATGTGACCTCCTGGAGAGTCAATATGGGGGGGGGACTAGAAGAAGGTAGAAGAAGCTAGGGGAAGGGAGTCTGAGATTAAAAAGTTAGAAGGAAAAATGTAAAGAGGCCTGAGAAGCAGTGGGCCACTGATACAGATTCAATGGTGTGAGTAGATATGAAAGTCTGAAATGAGGGGACTAGGAAGAGACTGAAGTCAAGAGTGGAGATAACAGAAGTGAAGATGGAGCATTTTTTTCTGGAGGTTGTATATACAAAGGAATACAGTATGTTTGGAATGCTGGAGTAAAAAAAAAAAAAAGCGGTTTCTAAGGAAGCTTTTGGTTGGTTATTTTTTAAAGGTGGAAACTGTCAGTGTTTTTATATGCTGATAGAATGATGCTATAGAGACAATTAAATGATGCAAGAGAAAAAGATTTTTCCAAAAAGATTTTTCCTTAAAATTTCCTTTTCAAAATTTGCATTTTCTCTGTTCTAAAAGATTGCCTTTGTGAGGCGACAAAATGTGTTTTTAAAATATTCTTAATCTAATCTGAGACAATTTTTCTATGTTGTTGAATACTTTTAGATTGCGGTTGTAGCAAATCATTATCTTAAGGGTTTTTATCATTAAAAGTAGAGTGAAGCCAAGGGGGGAAAATATATAGAATACAGAGATCAAGTGTTTTTTTTCATACTAATGATCAAACACTGTGCTTTGACACTTTTGAAAACATGAATTGTCATTACTCATCCTTTTAGAGTTGATAGTTTGCTCCACAAAATACCTGCTGTTCTTGGATATAACACAAACATTTCTATCCGACTATTTGAACATTATGAGTAAACATGACCGGTTTGCTCTGAAAACATATAATATTGCTTTGATTCCCCTCATTTTCCAAAAATCTGTAAATTGGATTTTTCATTTTAAATGATCTCATTTACTTTTTTTGCTAATATCTCAAAAAGTAAATTACATTCTAAATTTATTTGTTTTTCATATACTTAAACGTTGAAACTTTAGTTATAATCCAGAAAAATGGTTATGATAACCAAATTTTAAAGTATTGATAAAAAAACATTGTCAAATGGACATCAGTTAATATCCCTGATATTTGGACAGCTATTGGATAACATAAGAGGAAGTGGGAGGTGAAACAAAAGACTCTTCAAGGGCAGTGGCTCTGAGAATGAGAATATGCAAACATATAATTTTATATTGAAACAAATTTTTTATATACGTTCCATGCATTAAACAGTATTTCCTAGACTCACAGAATGTTTGAGCTGAAAGGGACCTTACAGATCACTTATCTCCTTTAACAGAGAAGGAAACTAAGGTCCAAGGAGGTAAGAGACTTACTCAAGATTATAAATCTATCATAGAATGACTCCACAGAGAGCTGATGATTATACAAGGAAGAATGGGCCTAATGTCTGCAGGTAGGGTGAAAATTACCCTTGAAAAGTCTTTAAAACATCCACAAAGTACAATACAGAAACAAAGCATCTCCATATGAGTCCAGTAGAGCGTTTTCCTCTAATATGGAAACACATTGCTTTTTCTCCTATTGAATCCCAGATGAAGCATTTGGCTGGTTTTTAAGGGGCTAAATTGTTTGGGAGGAAAAACACATGAGAAATATCTGGGGAGTGAGAGAAATGGAGGGAATAGCCCTGTAATGTTCTCTGGGTGAAAAAGTGACTTGAATAGCCTATGTCTCTTTTTGTTCTTGTCCCTCATACTGTGTTTTCTTTTGAATTTTCTTATCTGAGTATATAGAGAGGAATTTATATATTATATTTCTGAAAAATGAAATATGACTGAGTAACTGCCTTAGAAGGTTTAAGTGTTGGGTTTCAGATGGCTGTGATTTCCACTTTAATGTATTAATGTCATGTGTAGATTGCCCAGTCCTTGTTGAGCTTGATTATATTTGTTATTGTCCATGCTGCAGTTTCTTCTGACCATGGTGTCAGTAGGTCTTGACCTTAACCAGAAGCAGACATCAGCAAAACCAGCATAAACATAAACTCTACACTCCAGGCTCTAGGTCTTGGGACCCTAGCAAGAGTAATCGCAAAACAGAGAAGTTACTCTTTTCAAAACCTAAAATGTAGATGACCATTTCCATGTAACTCTTGAAGATTGTCACCCAAGCAAATTGTATTTAGTCAATGGTTGCTCAAAACTCTTTCAGAATCCCCTTTAGGAAATAGACAAGCAAGTGCATTTTATTTTATGTATGTATGTATGTATTTAACAAGCACATTTTAACAAGAATGCATACAGATGTAAATTAGGAAAATAGGGAATCTGCAGAATTTTTACAAGCCTAGTGTCATGAAGTTTAAAATCACGGAAAAGTCCATGCATATAGGAAATGTTTGTAAGGTAATATTAGAATAAAGGCAGAAGGGTTAGCACAGGGAATCCTTTAGATTCTGAATTATGATTTACTTTTCAAATGGAATAGACTCAACTACTGGCAGTTGTGCTCCTAAAGAGCAATGTGACTTTAAGTAGGTCACTTCGCTTTTTTCTATGGGTTCACTTGTCACCTCCTGTACATATATCCCATCTCACCTTCATTATTTCAGTAGTGACAATTGGCAACTTAGGTATACATCTTAGTAGCACCTAAAAACTCTTCGGACTGCAAAGTCCTGAATAAAACCTGTTATTAAAAAAAACAACAAAAAACGAACAAACCCCCCATCCCCTTTTTCTTTTCTTTTTATCTAGTCTCAAATGTCAATGAAAGTTACCCAGGGATCCTAATGCAGAAGTAATGTTTGAATCTTTAGGCACAAAATGCAATCAAATATCTCAGAAATTAATAAGTTGCATCCTTTGCAATTCTTTCCACCTTTTGTTTCTATATCTCAAAACAAAATGCTTAGCTTGTGTGCATACTAACTAGTCAATTTTTCTGATGTTGTTCATTTTGAGAACAGAGAACTAATTAGCAATTACTCTTTCAACAGGCTAAAACAAAGGTGATCTTTTCTTAATGCATAGTTATATTTCTGAAGTTGAATAGGGATATTTTGAGCTGTTTGATCATACATTAAATAAAATATTTTGTGCTTCTTAAAAGATTCCTGATAATGCTTCTTGACATTTTCCCAGGAGCCCTGAATATAATTCTGATTTTATTTTTCAAAATGATCCTCGTCTCCCTTTATTGGAAAATGTCACTTTATCAGTCCTTTAGCAATAAAATCCTGCTGTGGCTTGACCTCCCTCTGTAACTTTTGTGACTTTACAATTCATCCTTTAAGTGGAACTGTCATTTTGGTATGATCCTCGGTTTAATCCTGTTAAACTCCTACAAGCATCCCATTTTATATATGTTGAACACTTAGTTGAAATATAAGGCACTTTTGCAATTCATTTTTCATTTCTAAACCTGCTGCTATAGAGTAGATTTACGATTCACTCTTTCTGAAACTGTGGGCTTTCACACAGATTGACATGCCTACAATTGTATCATCATTCCTTTCATTCATTGTACTTGTTATTTCTTTGTTCCCTTTCTACATGGTCCCTGGTATGTCCTGAAACTCACTTATTTTCCTTATAGGGTAACAAAATTCACCCCAGCTTCTAAAGGGCGTGAAAGAGATCTCACTCTATGTTGAAGGCAAATAGAGCATTTTATCTGGGATCATAAGCATGGTTTTCATTCTGACCTCATCACTTAGCAGCTGTATGACTTGGGCAAATCACAATTCCCTTTATTAATCACTGGAACTATCTAGTTTCATTAATTGTTAGCAATTCGACAAATCTGATGAGAAAAAGGCACAAAGGTATAGCCACCATCTGTTTTACTATATTAAGTTTCTTTGATAGAGGATTAGAGAACTAAAAGGTACGTCAAAGACTGAACTTTGTATTTTACGTTTCTTCAAAAATGTTGGCATGAGAGTCGCTTCAGAAAAAAATGTGAATTAGTCTTTGCTTATGTGTTGTGTTGATCCATTTTGGTGTAAATATAAATAAGTGCATTCACCTTTCAATCTCTACAAGCCTCAGGGTTCTCGTGTGAAAATGGGGATAACAATATTATTTAATTGTAGTATTACTTTAAGGATTAAGGAAATCATATAATGGTCTTAGCTAAATCTCTCACACCATAGTAAGTTTTCAATAAAAGTTGATTAGCAGTAGTTATAGAGGTGGTCAAGGTGATGTACAGAAAGTTTCCAGCTCAGGAATAACTTGTGTACCAAAATGTTTCCACACTTCAAAGCTATGTGCATGTAAAAGATGTATTTTATTTTAATGTGTTTTTTAAAGGTGTCATTGTGAGTAGATGTTCAAGAGGGCCCACAAAACTCACTTAACTTGAAATAGTGTCAGACTGTTTTATTCACAGGATGATACAGTTCTCTCGTTCTGAAGTATTGTCTCAGCACATTCATGGGTTTACCATTTAGGGTGTCAGATCTTCCCAAGGAAACCAAAATGAACCAATTTTTATGGTGTGTCATACAGACTGAAAATATTTTATAATAGTATTAAAACTGACAATAACATAAAGCTGTTCAGATGTGGACTTCTTAAATACAGAGAATTTCCAGTGTAACTTGTTGCTACGAGTTAACACATTTCAAATCTAGCTGGAGATGGTACAACTCTATCCCCACTCCCAGAAATCAGGGTTCCACATTTATCCTTGAATCAGTTATCTTTGGATGTAGTTGGAAAGTAAGCATTTTGTTTATTTCATGTTTTTTTTTCAAATCTCATTGGAAATATAGTTTTCAACTTGTCAACCACAGTTTTATGTCCTGAGTGTTTTAAAGTATTTTATTTGTGTTTTGTTTGTTAGTATTCAGTCTCTCATTATGGTCTTTATTTCAGGGCATTTGTTTTTCTAGTAATGTTGCCTTTAAGACATGATGATTGATTTGTTTCTATTGAATCCTACTTAAATACCTGTTAAGTTAATGCTAATAACCTTTCTCATGTGAATTGCTTAGGAAGAAGGATATCAGATACTGACTTTAAATTCACATGTTTGTTCAACAGACCTCCAATTGTTATTCCAGAAAAATATTAGTAGTTTGCTCATATATTATACTACTGGTTGCAGAAAAGAGAAAGGTTCTGCTATTTAGTTCATTGTTTCTTCTGCCCCTAGTACTTGTGCAATACGAGAGGATTTTAGGTAGGGCATGAACTTTCTTTAAAAATATATATTTAATGCATATTAGCAAATGCAAATAGTATCTCAATCTGATTATGTCACAAATGTTATTGCTTAGGTGATTGCAAAAAGTCACAAGCTTTAAAGGAGATTTAGAAAAAAAATATTACATAGCTGGTAAGGGCTTTGGAAACTTGGTTAAAACAATATGAATTTCTCAAACTATTGGTGAAATCAAAGATTTTAGGGGAAGATGTCCTTAAACTACCAACAAGATTGTGCTGTGTGTGCTCAAAAGTTTGTCATACAATCCTCTGGAAATATATGTGTGATTGAGAGTCCAGTTGTGTATGTGACTGAAAGGAGATGAAAAAGTACAATCCTGAAGGTGTGTATTAGTGGAAATTGGCATGAGAGATAAATAAAGAGGAATGCTATTAATATGACGTTAATATGTAATAAGCACACAAATGAACAATAGCAATGGATTTCATGGCCAATTAAACTAAGTTAAGCAAGTTGCTTTGTTACAGAGTTTTTTGTTTTTTTTTGTCATCGTTATGACAATTACTGAATGGATAACAAGAGGGGGTTAAAATATATTTATCATGGAACCTTTCTCTTTAAAACTTCTACTATTATTTCAGAGAAGCAGAGTATTGGGCATTATTTGATGACTGTCAAAGGAATGAAGTTCAATAATTCATCAGATTTAAGGTATTAGAAAGAACAGGATGAGGGACCATCTTAATTGTGAATTGAGTTACTCAGAATATAAAGAAAAAATTGGGATTTGGAAGACTTTTGATCTTATTTGTGATCTTCACTTTTATTAATGTTTTCTGCCTTTTGCTCTACATTGGGAATGAACTTTAACTCCATATAAATGACCATCAAGCTCCTCAAATTAAAGTCTAATATAAAACTGTTTTCTTCGTATCTGTTCCTCTACTTGCATTGCCTATATCAATGAATGACTACTGCATTCACAAGCTTTATAAAGCCTGAGACATTCATTAGTTTGTACTTATTTTTTCTACCTTCAACGCCATTATTTTTTTCTGCACGCTCTTCTTCTGCTCTTAGTATGCTTGGAATACCATACTGTGTGTTTGCCAAACAAAGTTCTCAATGTATTATCATGGGATAAATGAATGAAGAGCCAATCACAAATTATCCTGCATGGTTTACTTAGATTTTCCTTTGTCCAGAAAAATCTTTCCTCAACTTCTAATATTGGTTTAGGCACTGTGTGTGTGTGTGTGTGTGTGTGTGTGTGTGTGTGTTTCCTTAGCATTCTCCACTTACCTACTTACAGAATTTATGGTAAATTATAGTAATTATCAGTATAAATGATCCTTTCTATCAAAATTCTTTAAGAGTACCCTTGCCCTAAGTCTGTCCCAGGCACATTGGCACATAGGAGGGGTCCAATTAATATTTGATGAATGAATAATTGAGATTTTATATACAATTATTATTAAAAGAAAACCCATTCGATCTAAAGACAATTGCCTGTCCAGTGTAATCCCCAATGTACTTGGCACGAACATAACACAAAGTGTGATAGTCTAGGAACATGGAGTTTGCTCTTTATGTAAACAGTAGTAACATGAGGCTTATAATAGTGTGAAATAATTATTGGTGCTTATTAAAACCAGGTGTTTAATGGTACCGAGGCCAATTTTTGCTGTTCATTATCTTTATATGACTTCTCTCTACACATTTCTTTCACATCACATTATTGCACCTTCTGTACACATTACACATGCATTATATTTATTTCTCTGCAGAGCTGAAGGCAAAGGTGGTAGGGGAAGGGGGCTGCTCATGAAAGAACAGCCTGGGAAAGCACAGGTAGCAGCGAGTGCTGCAGTGTCAACATAACAAGTGACACAGGGATATCTTGAGAGAACAATGCCCATGGGATACCCACCAAGAACAGGAAATGGTCTGTTTCTGGGTGGATGCTGGAGGCAGAAATGTGGAAGGATTTTACATGTGTCACCAAGACCCCATGGTTACAAGGGAATCATTGTCAGGATGGCCTGAACTGGGAAAAACTGAGTGCAGATGACCTGGTTGGATATCCAAAGGAGACCAGGCTCTGGGTAGGAGCAATTGGCATGGGCAGCATGTGTTACATTTCTTTCAAATTCCTTACCAACTTGATGTATGCTAAAAATTTTAGTGAAGTAATGAATATTTTAGGAAATCACAAACTGCCAGAGCTGAATGATTATCTTCCCTCTCTACTATACATTCCCAGAAATATTTTTCATCTGTTTATCAAACATTTACATCTATTGTATGTTAGGCACCAGGTCTTCTGATACAGATGTGAACAAGAGGATACTGTCAGTACCTTCATGAAATTAACAATTGTGTAGTTTAAAAAAGAAAAAAAGAGTATTTCAATTCCTTAGTTAATATCTGTCTCTTCTGCTGGACCATAAGTTCTACGAGAATGGGGACTTTCTTTGATTTGTTCACCACTCAATGTACAGTACCTGGCATATAGCAGGTGCTCTATAAATGCTTGTTAAAATTTGAAAAAATGTGCAGATATGTGTTTCAACATATTCAAATATCGCAAAGACTTCTAGGTATAAGATTTTCATGCCGATAAATTCCACCCAATGTATAGCAAAGTATGCCACTTCACATGACCTATTGGCTGTATTTTCCTCTGTTTCAGAACTAAGTGTTGAATACAGGAAACAGGTCATTGGGGTTGACACCGTGATGACTGGAGAATTCATAATTTCAGATACACCTATAAAATACAGCCATTTTTTAAAACTCCCAAATAGGTAGGAAGTATATACAGAATCTGAACTTCCTCTAAATATCTACAAAGTACTTTTCCTTTGTTATGGCAAATCACATTCCAAAGAAGTTGAAGGCTAACTTTTAATTAAAAGTCATTTTGAAATTCTAAAAGTGTTGTCCATAGCATTGGAAATGTTTTGGGGCTAAGTTTGGGCAGAAAAATCGGCAAATACTGGTGGTAGCCTCACTTATAAAAAGGTCAGATGACATTTGAAATCTGTTTCTTTCAGATTTGTATGTGGATTCTAGAATATCCCGTTGATCTTCTGTATTTTGGTGAGGATTATAAGTGTTTCTTCTTATTTTTTTCCAAAAACAAATCTGACCTTGTTGGGTAGATATTGAGTTTCTATGTTGGGCTTTTTAATCAAAACAAACCCATGATAAAGTGATTTAACAACTGTTGTCAATTCCATCATTGATCCTGTGTTCATATTCTACAAATTCTGGAAGCAATCTTCTTCCACCCACCTCATCCCTCTTCCTTCTCCCCCCCATCAAATCAAGTCATCTTGTGCTTCAGGATAAATGGTCCGCATGTGAAGGGAAGTCACTTTTACTGCTGTTTGTATTTGTCTGTGTATCCTTAAGAGTCTATCAGGAGCCAAAGCATCTGCTTGGAAGCCTTTGGTTCCCAAGGCTGATGGATCACCTCTGTCAAGGGAGGAAGCCAAAAGAACTTATGGAAATGATAAATGTTCAGATATGAAAGAACCCTTTCAGGACTCTGACATAATGCTGCTAAACCATCTTTTTCAAAATTACTTTCATAAGGTTATCTAGTCCATGAGTAAGCTTCCTGTGGCACAACACTTAATAGTGCAGAAGTCCATCCAAATATTGGGCAGAAATAGTTATTTAACCTTTTCTCATTAGGGCAATCTGTGTCCTATCTTGCAGTAATTTTCACTTGCTTGTTCTATGTCAATTATTTCCATCTACAACTGACAAGTTTAATTTTTTTACATGTCTATCTCTAAAAGTTCTATCACCAATATTACTAATGCCATTTCCAGCACTACTGCTACTAATCACCAACATTTATTAGACAGGTAATGTATGCTAGATGCTGTTCTAAGGAATTTATGGGCATCATGTCATTAAACACAACAATCTGATAAATTAGGTAAAGCTGAAGTCCTTTATGTGACCTGATTAAATCAATTAATTTAATTGAAAGCTAAGCATCTATTAAAAAATGCATAACTTAGACATTTTACTATAAATTAAGTATATAAATAAATACTCATTCCACTTGGCAAGCTCTTCAGATAGGATCACAGTCCTTTTTTTGAGTATGGTTCTATTGGTTGGAACCCATGTGGTTTTTCTTATCACAAGACATTCTTGCAGCAAATTGTAACTTCTGATTTCAGTTTACTTAAAGTACAACAAATACTTCAAGGGACCTAGAAGGGAATTTAGTTTGAGATTCTTTTTACAGATATCTCTTACATCTAATTTATCAGAGTTTTTCTTCTTTGTGGCTCAAAGATCCCAATTTTTTTTCTAAACTATTCAACCTGGGAGAAGAATAAAACCCCCTTTCTGTCAATACTCACCTTTCGATGGTTTATAGATTATTTAATTGAATTCCATAATTATAATGGCAGGTACAATTGTCATAAATATATTTGTGGGGAAAACAGGAGCTGCCTGAATCTTGTGGAGAACTAAACTGGTGGGAACAGAAGCGTGGCATGTATGACAGGTTGGTTCCACAATCATGATCACGGAAGGTACCATTAGCCACAAACGGCATTTTATTGGGAGGGGATGGAGAGAGAGCGCTAAGGCCATCCAGTCAGTTAAACAAACTTACGTTATCTAACATCACAAGCTAATTAATAGAGAGGCCAAGATGCAGACCGAGGCTGTCAGATTTCAGAGACAATTTTCTAACTATCACACAACACTATGAGTAGCACCTATTTTCTTTTCATAGTTCTCCCAAAATGTCCACACAAATTATACTTTTCAGACCTTTCACCATCCAGTCTTTCTTCTCCAATTACTTTGAGAATAGACCCACTATAGATAACCATTTAATTGTCTCTTTTTAAAATAAAATTATCTTCTCCCTGTTGCTAGCTTGTCAGGAGTGATGGCCTTCTGTAGTCTTAACATCACAAAAATTGCACAGTGCTGTTAGTGCTGCAACAGCTTCCAGTAGTTCTCACTTGAATTACAATACTTATCTGTGAGACGTATCCAGAGGTGGGAAACCTAGAAGCCCTCACTAAATGAACATCGTCCACCCCACTCAACTCCTCCTCCTGCATTCAGTTTTCCACTTTGTATATCTCCCCAACGAACTAACAGTGACTTTACTTTCTATCATTGTTTCCTTGGGGCAGTCCCCTGTTGTGAAAGTTTACTGCTGTAGTATGTGCAAATAAGTCAAACTGATTTGTACTTCACTATTTTGGGGTTAATCATAACAACTTAATCTCTCTGAGAGGCCTTTTAAAACATTTATGAATAAAGATGATACTGACTTGGAGTTTCTGTGACGATTAACAGCACATAAACATAAATATATATATATTTGACACAGTTCACCGTACCTGACACAAAATAAATACAAAAATACATGCACAGATTTGGGGCATCATCATCCCTAAAGATTATATATTGTTTGCTGACGATCTTGTAGATTTTTTCCCTCCAAGTTGCTTTGGATTTTGGTTGTCTGGTTACTCAGGGTTTGACTCATTTCTTTAAACCAGAATTCGTTGTGACTTTTGCTACTAGATTATGAGATTATCCATGTTTATGGCTTTTTAGTAAGTACAGTATAAGAATAGAGATTCAGGGGAGAAAATACCCAGAAATATTGAGAAGCATTATCTACATTTCTAGATAGATACGTAGAAACTAGCCCATATCAAATTATTTAATATTTTTGTGGACCCTGACATATTAACACATTTCTTCCAGATGTTTTTCCTTACAATAAATGTGATATACTGGGGGTGCCAAAAAAATGTATACAAGTGGACACTGGACAATGTTGCACAAGCAGTAGTTCACCGTAATCAGAAGTGTCTGGATGCTGATGGTAACCACTTGGAGCACCTCTTGTAATTGCAGAAGTCAAACATGACTTGTATTCATCTTTTGTTCTTGCATATGTTGAGTATTACCATTTTAATACAGTTTTCCATTCTTAAAATGTGTAGACATTTTTCTGGCACCCTCTGTGTGTCAGTGTGGTTTTGTATACCTTATTGGCAATCTGAAGAGTAATAGTTTCCACATAGTTATGTAAATGGATGGTGGCGGGTACATAACATTATGAGCTGTACACTTAGAAATGGTTAAGCTGGTAAGTTTTATGTTATTTGTACTTTACCACAATACAAATATTGAAAAAAAAATAGAGGGGTGCTTTATAAGCCATGAGGAAATGTAGCCAGTCTTGTCTTTATGTGGGAGTTCTCTCTATCTCATTATTTAATTAATATTGTGATATAGTAGATTCATTCCTGATCTTGTTCATGCTACCTTCAATTTATTTTCATAAGAACTGATGGAAAAATAAATTCCTGAGAAATTTCCTAAATGATGGAGAATGTGAAAATGTAAACTTAATTTTCAAGTGTAGGTACAGAAGTATGTCTTAATGCATCTACCATTTCTAATACTACAAGATACTACTGCAATATCCTAGTACTATATGCACTTAAGACTCAGGTTTTTCTTTAAACCGAGGAGAGTGCTTTTTGTTTAGAATTAACTGGTGTTAAAAGTAGGTCCCTCCCTTCCGGTGTCAACATAGTAAGACTTATCTATTGATCAAGTAGCATTCCAGAGGGGAAAGTTGTTTCCACAGGACAGACGCTGTGCTATACAAACTGTCACTTTCTTGCTTTCTTGGAGCCAGGAGTTACCCAGCTGCTAATTAAACTGGGATGAATTAAGGTAAATTGAATTAGCCTGCACATCTGCTCCAGGCCTGCAAACAGGACCATGAAGCAGAGCAGACACAGTTCGCTTGACAAGAACCTTCTTCTACTTCCAAAACAGTCCCAAAGAATCTCAGCACTTCAATTTATGAAATCCTGCGGCAAGAAAGAGAGATGGAACTAACATCCATCTTGTACCTGTCTTGACACTAAAGGGAGGTATGCAGAACAAGAATTCCATATTTATAGAATATCCAGATGCCTTTCAAAGTTATGCCATTCTAGGAAAGAGACTATGCACATCTGTAAAATTAAATTGTTAGATTAGGATTGAATCAGTCATCCCCTCGTGATTCTTAGCTTGTTCTGTAATATTTTTTATGGCTACATAAAACATCTATAGAATGTAACACTATCATTTATGTCATGAATCCCCTATTGTTGGACAACACTGTGATTTTCATTTCCCCCCTTATTCCCCTTATTAAAACTAACACAGCAAGTATTTTCCATGTATTAATATATATTCACCAGTTGTCTTTATTTCCTTGAGCAAAACTTCTAGAACTAAAACTCTTAAGCTAAAATTTTATATCTAGTTTTCCATTTCTGTATAGTATATCACTAAGTTGCCAAGAGTCTATCTTATATTTACAAACTTCTCCCTCCTTCCCTCTCCTTCTCTTCCTCTTCTCTTTGAACCCCCATGTCTGTCTGTCTGTCTGTCTGTTTCTCTCTCTCCCTCCCTCCCTCCCTCTCCCTCTCCCTCCCTCTGTACCTCTCTCCACCTTTCCCCCTCCCTCCCCTCCCTTCTCTCTGTTTTTATTAAATACTGTACTTTCCCTCAAGTGGGTTCACAGAAATAAAATTCAAAATGTGGAAAGGTAATACATTTACACTGATAATCACTAATTGTGGGAAAATGCGAATCAGATTTCATAGAAAAGCTTACATTGTGCATTTTCAGATAAAAGAATTCCTATTCTTATACTTTAAGAATGATTCTGTATGAAGCATTTTCATCAAAATGTAATGGTCTTAATTATGTTGTCTAGAAAATTAGATACCTAAGTAATAAGCAAAATGGCATATGAGGAATAAGAGTAATCTTTTGCTTGACTATACCTATGGCTATATCAATTTACTCAATTATTTATTTATTCTAGTTATCAAGCATTAATGTCTGTGCTAGGCTCTATTATTGGTATGAGAAGGACATAAAGGTAGGCTCTGCATCAAAATGGTTTGTTACTTATCAGTGTTCCCCCTAGAATGGAGGCATAGGGACTTAGAATGTGTTCTGTGTTCAAGGAATAAGGGTTAATTTTGTGTAGTTGAAGCATGATAAATGCTGGGACAAGTGAGAGGAAATGTGAATGGAGTAACAAATTATGCTAAATAGTGAAAAATCTTGAAATCCCATCTAAGAAAATCCCAGTGTAAGTTTCACAGAACATTGGTAGCCATATTTGTGTCTCAAAAATGTGATCCATTGATATATAAGATTAGAAGATTCTAACTATATGTCTTCCTCTTGAGCAATTGAAGTGATCATTAAGCTCTAAGAGGATATGACAGTTCTTCTGGTAAGAAATATACTTATGTTGGTTTAACCGAGAATTTCCTACACCTATTTGGCCAAAGGGAATTTTTATATGTAACGCCTGGGATGTCCCACAGAAGAGTTGTGGGAAGTACTCTTCTAGGCAATAAAGAGCCTCAATAGGTTTTTAACAAAGGTACGATGGTAACTCATCTCAAATATAAATTCATAGAATAAACAGAGAAGCAAGAGCAATATCTAAGTTCAATTTTTCAAAGAAAAGTACAGAGGGAGATAGATCAGAAGTAAAGTGGACTCCTGGAAATATGGAGAGTCTCAAAATATTTTGAGATGCTGATCTAGTTGGTCAGTACCTTTGACTGTAGTGGGAAGGAGAGCTGATCTGAGTATACTTGACCCTTGCCAGATATTTGGGTGCCTCTGACAATTAGTTCAATTTGGGGCAATACTTAAAGACAGGTATCTCCTCTCTCCTTTTCAACCCATCCCACTTGTCACCAGCTGTTGAATACAAGGGAAAAAGAAATGACCATGGTCTTCCAGTATTAAAGGAGAGACACATACCTGAAGATTAAGGTTGTTGTTCAGTCCTAGAAATTATGAAAGTTTCCAAATGTCAAATAAGTTTTTTAGAGTGATAATATGTTGAATAGAAATCATAAACTCCAAAGATTTGGACTTCAACTTGAGGTCAAAAGTTGGAAGAATTATATGGAATCCAAAATTAGGTAAATGATCACTTCTTTTAAAATCCAAGAAAAATATTTGCTATTCCTCAGACTCTAACAGAGTTTAAACAGAATTGACAGAGATAAGAATAACCTTATTTATCATTGAATTTTCTTTATTATAATACAATTTTAATTATGTATTATCCAATACTTTATTGTTATTGATTCAATAATAATTTTTATTGACTTTTACTCATATTATTGTTACTTTCTATGTGGCACATTGAATCATAGAGATGCCATGGGTATGATGGTCAGGCTGGTCAGGCAGGAAATAAAGGTAAGAAAGTACACTTCCATTAATTCGGCCCTTTTTATCACTTTTTTAAAACTTAAATTTATTGGGGTGACAATAGTTAGTAAAGTTACATAGGTTTCAAGTGTACATTTCTGTAATATATTATCTATATATCGCATTGTGTGTTCACCACCCAGAGTCAGTTCTCCTTCCATCACCTTGTATTTGACCCTCTTTACCCTCTTCTACCATCTCCACTCCCCCTTACCCCCTGGTAACCGCTAAACTGTTGTCTGTGTCTATGAGTTTTTGTTCATTCTTCATCACTTTTGCAATATTCCTTTGCCAGTTCTTATGGGCCCAGACAGAAACTTATGGGGAATCCTTTTTCCTCTTTTGTGGTCAAAAATTCTCAGGATATATTGTACTTTAAAAGTTTAAGATAGTAGTCACACCTCCCCACCACCAAAATTAATACATTCGAGGTTCTCATTATGCTTAAAATAACTGTAACAATATGTTTTTTCCTGTTTATCAGACACTTTACCAAGTACTTCTTAGCATTACATTACATTATCTCACTTGGTATCACAGGAAACTTATCAGTGTAATTCAATTTCATCTCTGTTTAAGACAAGAGAAAACCAAGGTTTACAGGTTGAGTGACTGGTTGAGATCTCAGAGTTAGGCAGTAGCACACACAGGACCCAAGGCATGAGTCCAAACTGCTTTTAATTCACTGCAACCTTCTTTGACTTACAAGATCATTTATGATCTGACAGTCTCCCCCTGCCCATCGCTTCTCTAATTTAGCTCCTTTGTTTCATTGCTCGATCGCTGCTCTCCTGCCATGCGGTCTCCTCTGTTCCTCCAGTATGTCAAGCATGCTCGTGCCTAAGGAACTCGGTGGTTATTCTGCCTGACATGCCTTCTCCCTAGAAATTTATGATTTACATTTCATACCTCCCTTTGCCTATTTGATTGACTTATCAAATGTCACGCCATCCCTACCTTTCTCTCTGTAGGAGTCCCTCTCCTCTCTCACCTGCTAAATGCTTGCCAGTGTATATATAACCATTTGATATGCTTGCGTTTTACTTGCTTATTTTCTTACTCTGTCTTCCAAGAGTGTGTAAGTTCCCTGAAGGCAAGGACTTTGTCTATTTTACTCACTGTTGCACTCTTAGCACTTAGAATAGTGTTTGGCAAATAGTAAGTACTCAATAAGTATTTGCTGATGAATTAATATATTATCCTCTTATCTCATCTTTACTCATCTATTTCATTTCTTTTCCCATTTTCGTAATTTTTAAAATTTATTTTTCATCTCTATAGCCTCGTTACTGCAGTGAGAAAACCAATCTTTCAGTATTCTACTAAACAATAATCAGCTCTGACAGATCATCAGATATGATTGTATTAGGTACAAAACGAGACGTGTAAGGCATATAAGATATGGCAGATGTATTTCAATGGTTAGGCAATCACATGTAGTCATACACAGTATGTAACAAGAGCCCTGCTTCAGTCTCTCCCTCCCCCTCTAGAATTATAATCACAAACATTGGAATTGAGATGGGAAAATGCAGAAATTTTATATTAACCAAACCATTTTAAGAAGACGATAATTTTAAGTGAAATTATATTCAAGAATGTGGGTAGATGGGAAATAAAACAATAAACAAATCCATTTCCAAGGGGTATGTCTAGAAATAAACGTAAAAGGAGCACAGAAGCCTAGTGCACACATACCATGGAGGCTCAAGGGAAGTTAAATAAAAGGAACCTGTAATGTAGTCTATGCCTCATGTAAGCAGTGACTGTGAAGATCCTTACCCCCCAAAATAGAAAGAAGTACTTCTTCATTATTAAAACATATTGAATGTATCTGAAAACCTTACTCTTACCACTGTACATTTTTTTCTACGATGACTTACTGGATGCTTCCTGCTTTTTTTTGCTTCATCTTTGGATCAATTACTTCTTTTTTGTTCCCCCCTGAAAAATAGTTGTATATTCCCATTTCCTGCATTCTTGTGAATACTGACTTTTTTTGGGTCGTATCATCAATGATCTAGAATATTGAAATAATCTATTAATTTTCCTATATCTGTTTCTTGACTTCCAATCTATTCTCTGTATAGCATCAGAAACATCTCTCTAATGCTCAGTATCTTCTAAGGGTCTGGCATTACCTATGGAAACTCCCAAGCAGGATATTCAAAACTTTAATGACTTGGCTCTCTCTGACTTCTCACTCTCTTCCACAGATTAAATACTCTAATTGTTCTATACCAAGTGTCCTTTCTGAAAGAGGCCATGCAGATTGTTCATACCGTTCCCTTCGGTGGAACATTGTGGTGTACTTCTGATTCTCTCAGAATATTACTTAATAATGTTTGTTTTTCATTGTTAAGATCTGACTTCAAAGAAATGTCTTTTTAATTTGTTGTTCCTTCCAGAATCAGAAGTAATAGCAGATATATCTGTTTTCTTTGTAGATTTGTATTCAGGGACCACATGAATTTAAACTTTTTCTTCACAGTGTTTAGAATTGTGTCTTTCATATTTTTATAGCTCAGTAAGAACTTCATTTTTGCCTCCATTATTTTTGCTGCATAACAAAGCATCCCAAAATTTGTTAGTTTGAGACAACTTATTTTTCATGCCCACAGATTTTGAGGTCAGGAATTCAGGCAGGGGGCAGGGTAGAACCCGTCTGGGTCCTCAACTAGAAAGACTAAAGGTTTGTGGTGTTACATTCAGTTGTATGTCTGGATCCTGAGCTGGGGTGACTCCAAGGTAAGGATTGCCCACCAGAGCTGCTCTGCATGGCTTGGCTTCCTCACAACATGGTGGCCTCAGGCAAGTCAAACTTCTTACTACAATTCAGGGATCTAAGTGCAAGTGTTTCTGCAAACATGGAGGCAATCCCAGCACCTTTTATGACCCTGCTCAGAAATAATTGTTCCTTCTGTCCTACTCTATGGCTTGAAGTAGTCACTACCTCTCCCAGACTCAAGGAGAGGGCGCACAGACCCTGCCTGTATAGGAGGAGCGTCAAAGAACATGATACTCCGTACTGCTGTTTGGCGTGTCGCAACATTTGTGTACAAAAATGAGTTTCTGTGAAATGGCCATGGACGAGTTCCTATAATCCGTGAATCCAGGCATCAGATTCTTTTTTTCTTCCCTAACTTGCTGCTATGTCCACAGTGCAGTAAGAAAAGAACAAGATGGACTTTGGAGTAAGATAGACCTGGGTTTAAATCCTGGCTGTGCAATTTGTCAGTGTGTGTCATTGGGCAAATTCATCAGCATGTCTGAGTCTCTGATTACTTAATTATGCAATGATGATAATATCTCAGAGAACTGAAGTGAGGCTGGAGTAGGTAATGCATACAAAGTACAATGTCTGAAATACAGTTGGTTCTGAATAAATATTGGTTCCTTTGACCTTTCTTCTCCAAATCAAGCCTGCAATTATCTAGACATGAACATATATAGGATAAAACTCTTCCCAGAGGAGCAAATATTTTAATTTACTACAATAGATAAGGAATTCATAGGGGGTGCTAGGCAAAGAGAAGACATAGGGGTTGGTAGCAAAGATACCAGCTGAATACTGAGAATAGTTTCATTTGGCTGGAGCACAGATTCTGGGCGGAGGAATAGGCATGGGTAGTATTTAAATTTCCTATTGTCTTTTTATTCTTCACTTATCTTGATCCAAACAGACAATGATTTCAGTTCCGAGTAATGGAAATCCCTATAGTCTTTGCTAGAAGTAATATGAAAAGTGGCTTCCTCAGTGGTCACAATGCTGGAGAGTTTTCTCTTTGTTGTTCTGTGAGATCCTGCACATGACAACTGTGGGAAAGAGCAACTTCAGGGAGCACTGAATATTAACCTCAGGTCAGCAAGCTGATCCGGGAAGGAATGTGCTATCTGGAGACACTCAGGAGGAAAATGACTGCAATTAATGTGGCAGCTTATGATTATTTATGTTATTATTTTTTATTTAAGGGGATTGATAACTTTGTTTGTAACTAGAAGCAAATACACTTGACCTGTAAGGGGAGAATTGAATAATGCTTTTGGAAGATGTATTTCAAGTGGTGCTAAGAGGGCTTTTAATTATTCAGAGTGGGAGTTCTCATGGAGCACCCAGAGAGGGCCTGTTTGACTCCCCACAGGAGGGAGATCGCCTTTTAATAGGATTAGTCAACATCAGCACCAAAGTTACATTGTCTACTCATTATGCATGTCATAATGTGAATACCTATATGGCATTAAGAAATATGTATGGATGGAAGGGATTAGGAAGTACAAATTGGTAGCCTCAAAATAGTCACGGGGATATGAAATACAGTATGGGGGAACTAATGCTGTAAAGACCAAATAGTGTGTCAGATAGATACTGGGCTTATCGGGGGGCTCAGTTCATAGGTTATATAAGTGCCTAACGACCGTGTTGTACACCTAAAATTAATATAAAATAATATTCATTGTCAACTATAATTAAATATAAATGCGTATATATATATGGTCATGGCATGTAAAGTACAGCATAGGGAATATAGTCAGTGGTATGTAACAGCTACGTATGATGTCAGAGGAGTAGTAGACTTGGGGTTATCACTTTGTGTGGGGTTGTAAATGTCTAATCATATTGTTTTGTACACCTGAAACTAATAAGAAAAGAAATACGTATGGATGAATTCTATTTATACGTGTGCGTTGGTGATGTGTGTATAATATAGGTTGATAGAATGTGTGTTACGCTAATGCTAATTAGTGCTTATTCTGTGCCAGGAGAGATATATATTTCTCACAGTAACTATGAGACAGGTACTATTGTCATCTTTTTAAGGGAAAAAATAAGGAAACTAAAGCACAGAGAGATTAAGTAACTGGATCGTCGTGGTCACTCAGATCATAAGTGGTAGAACTGAGATCCAAACACAAGCAGTGTGGTTCCAAAATATGGGGCCGCATGTGGGTTGGTGGTTGTATGGATAATAAATGTATAGCAAGGTAGATAGAGATGCAGATAAATTTAGGTTTACAAATACAGCTGTGTTATTAGAACACCTTTCACTTCCCTGACCTTAGTGTACTGCAGTAACTTAAAATAGACATTTGAAATAGATCACTGGACCAGAAGATTTTTAATGATGTTTTATTAGTCATAGACATTTAATATGTCCCATAAGACTAGCAATGAATTAGTTCAAGCTCTAAGGAAAAACAAAATAAAGAAAACATTTTACAAAGGTTTTATAGTCTCTGGAGTGAAAATAAATTGATCTTTTTACTCTATTTGCTCCTCAGTTCATCCTATCAGCCATTTAAGAAAGTACAGAACCTCCTGAGGCTTCTTTGATTTTTTAAGATGTCCGCCACCACCAGGCAGTTCACCATTGTGATTTATAGGAGGAAGTTTCCTACCACTTACACACCCTTGGCGTTCGTTGCTCTCGTGGTGAGTTCTCTGGCACGTCTGCATGAAGGCACTGTTGTCAAGGGAGGGCGTGGAGAGAGAGAGTGAACGTGAAGTTTTTCCATTTCATTTATTCAGCTGTTTTAAAACCTATGTCTTTAAGATCATTAACATTGTAGTACAACCAACATTGTAGTTAAGAAAGAATTCCTTAGAATTGTTCCACCTGAGGGGAGAAGAATCTGGAATATTTGTTCTTCAGTTCTCTTATTGGCCGAGGGATGTTCCCTGGGGATATCAAATCCTGCAGTCCTGGTGTCCCTATCACTGGCCAGGCATGCCAGAGGAATCCCGCAAGTGCTTGCTTTTGGAAGCTATGGTCCGTGGGGATGGGTGAGTCCTGAGAAGACCCGCAGCAGCTGCCTCAGCTCCGCCTTCCCATTCCCGCAAAAGCCTCAGTCATCACGAAGAATATTTGACGTGTACTGTGGCCCTCCTTTTGGAAACTTGTCATCTCACTAACTTTAATATCGTAATGCTTTTCCATGCATTAACTCATTTAATTCTTAAAGGAGTGACTTTCGTTTCCCTATTTCAGAGCTAATGATAAGGAACTAAGCTGTCTAATAGCATTTCTAAGGACAATAGCAAATGAAATACTAATATTACTACTCAAACTGAGGGTGCCCACCTAACACTACCCATCTGGAAACTAAGGCGTTTTCTTCAGGTTAGATTGTACCAAGGCTTTAGCTCCTTAACCAGCATGGAAGGGTGCCAGTAATCTTTATGGAGACTAGAAATGTCAGAGCCTTAATTCAAGGCTATCATCAAAGATTCTAGTGTCATTTGGTGGAGAACATTCTCAACAACAAGAATAACAGCAACAAAAGCATTCTCAGGAAAGTTCCATGGAAAGAAGAATCCAATTAATATCTGGTAGAATTAATTAAGGACCTCTGGTACAAAGACATTGAGTAATATGGAAAATACATTGAGTTGATGGGGCAGAGACCTGATTCTAATGTGATCTCTGTCATCAACGAGCTGTGTGGCACAGATTAAATCACCTGTTCTCATGAAGCCTCAGGTTCCCCATCCATACATGGAGTTCTTCACATTTCAAGTGTATTTTGAGCTTGGGAGAAAAGAAGTGACATTACCTTTAAGTAATAAATTGCTTTACAGATGTTGATAATTATATGTATTTTGAGAGAAGCCAGCACTTGAGAATGCCACTTGCCTAACTTCTGTCTGTGTCTTCCCTCTCCCTCCCTCCCTCCCTCTTTAATTCCTTCGTGCCCCCTCCTTCCCTAACTCCATCCCCCTGTGTTCTGGTTCTGTACCAGTGAAAGAGAACCACAGTATTACGTCCCCACTCACCTTTGGCAATCATAATAGTTTTTTCTTTTTTAAGTAAAATGATCATTCACCCAATTAAAGTGAACACTTGGAGGAAATAATAGCAGAAATGCTCAGTAATTTTAGGTTCTGCTGGAAAAAGAATGATGTGAGTCTTTTCTTCATGTCAGTGTGCTTGAAAAGGAGTAATACTAATGGGTTCAAAGTCAGCCTGGCAATTTGCCTCCAATCTATTGTCAGACAGTAAATTACAGAAGTAGTTGATCATCACACATACTCATCAGCTCACCATTACAGAGAGCCGATGACAATTTAGAGGGAAAATAACCAAAATATACATCACATTTATTCTATTCAGAACCAAATTGTTTTTTTAACATTTTTTCCCTAGTTAAGTTTCAATTTATCTAAGTCTGTCAGGATGACAGAAACTCATTTAGAATCCATGAAGACAGCTGAGAGAAAGTGCCTTAAAATTAGATTTTGAATTCAAAGAATGAAAGCTTTAAATCACTGTAGTCAAGTCAGTGAAACAAGATTGATACCAGATGCTATTTTGTTCATGTTATTAAGGAAGTATTCCAGCCTTGAAGAGACCTTGTCACTACATAACTTCTGTCAATGTAAATAAGAATGAACTGAATATATCTGTTGTCAATGATAAAAACCATCCAGTGTCTCAAAGCAACAGGCTAGATCATAGAAAGAGGACAGTAGAAGTTGAAAGAGCTCTTGTAGGTCATATGTGCCTTATTTCTTTATCCTGTATATGAGAGAACAAAAGTTCCATGGGAGGGGGTTAGCAGATGCGTTGTAGATGCATGGACTCTCTCATTTAAATCAGGTATTCTCAGGGAACAATGGAACCCTTCATTGAGGAGAAGCACAGACTCCATGACTCTCGTAGTGTAATTATAATGAAACGTCCATCTTAAGCAGTTTCTGACTTCCGTTTTACTTCTGCCTGGTCAATATTGTGTGGAGTATCCGTGGTTTGTTGGTGAGACGCAGAATAAGGAAAAAGAGGGCAATATTGAGGACAGAGGGACTCTCCTGCCTTGGCTAAGTTGGGGAAAGATGACCAATGAACACAGAGCAGGATCAGGAGAGATGATCCCTTGACTGGTCTTCAACTAGAGAGGAGATGACACTCCATTTGTTAGGTTGGTGCAAAAGTTATTGTGGTTTAAAACAATTGCACCAGCCTAATAATTAGAGATGGAATGAATATAGTGCTGAGAGTTTGGAAGACGGATTTCATGCCATTCCTTTAGCAAGCTGGTGACATTGGTCAACTCACTTCTCCTCTCTGGGTCATGAGCTTAGCTTGTTGACCTCTAAAATCTTAACTACTACTAACCCTGAAGGATTAGCCTTGGCATTTACTGTTGTTGCCTTTCTAGCTTAATCTTTTACACTAATGGAAATATTAGTTGTACGTACTGGGGGACGAATGTGTTTTGACAACTAACAGAATTGCCACTTCTGAGGAAAGTGGTGGAGAAGTATTTATCAAAGGCATCTTGCTTATAGCAATAAGAAATGTCAACAGAGGGAAAAAAGTGAATTAAACAGTTAAGTACTTTATAATCTGAAGCTGAAAGATGCTGCCTGAATAGAGACTACTCATATTAGGGGAAAATTCTGCTCTTCTAAATCCAGTCAGACATTACATGTTCTGCACAGATTTTTACTGCTTATGGGACTATATTTAATGGAAAATGCCCAACTAATGAAAAATGCTGTTGCTGAAAAATGGGGCTCACTGAGATGTATTTGGTGACTATAAGAAATAAAAATGCAATGCCTTAAATTGGGTAAAAATCACTTCAATATTGTTAAGGTTCTAGACTGTCATTGCACAGCGTTTTAAATAAGCATTTATTTGTTTTATTTCATTCATTCCTTCGTTTAATCAACCAGCAAAATATTTGTTGAATAGCTATGCTATAGGCTGCACTGAATATTAAGCAAGTTATGGAGATGAATTAGACATAAACCTATACTCTAAGAGCTTACTCTCTATATGGGAGAAATAAGACATAACCACAACTAATGAGAAAACAGGTAGAAGGTAAGTGCCATATGAGCCACGCAGAAGTAGCACATTAAATGAGTACTCTTGGCCGCTAACGGCTAGAGTTTGAATCTTAACTCTACACAACTCATCGACTGTATTACCTTTGGATAAGTTATTTAGACTCTCTCTGTGCCTAGGGCTGGTGTGAGTGTTAAATTGCGTGTAAAGTACTTAATACCCAATCTAATGTGTGCTCTTATAGATCAGAATAACAGTTACCTTTGGGGATAGGGGAAGGGATAGTGAGATAGTGATAGAAAAGGGAAAAAAAGGGGGGGGGTCTGATATTCTGATAATGTTCTGTTCATTGGTCTGGATTCTGTTTCCACGGGTATGCTTCCTTTCTGAAACTTCAACAAGCTGTATACTTAATATATTTTTAATTTTCTGAATGCATACATTTTTTTCAATAAAAGTGTTATAAAATACAGTGCCTCTAAACAAATATTATTTATGCTCAAGTCACAGATCTTAGAAACTCAGAGGTGGGGAGCCATCCCTTCTGTCTGGGTCAATGGGCAATTTCAGGGAATGGAACTTGTGGACTAGAACCTCAGGATCAGTTGGGTTATGGACATAAATACGTCAACAATTTCCATTTAAAAAAAAAGCATACCATGTATTTTTTTATAATTAAATAAAGGTGGTAGTAATTATAATTCTCCAACTCCTTTGAAATTTAAAATTTTACCAAAAAATCATGTACGGATCTTGGTATAAAGTTTACTCAATATCTGCAGCCCAGAGTAAATTATTTATTTTAAACAATGATGAAAGACTACTTTAAAAAAACAGAAATGAATCCAGCGAGTTTGAATTATCAAGACATATTTTATAAGAGAGCATCTACCAGAATTGGATTATGGTAATCAGGAACACCAGACCTGTCCTTTATGATTTATGTAGAAATCAACATGAGGGAAACTTTTGCTAATCCATTTGGTCATTCTTCACCAATATTTAGTGAATAGCTGCTCATTTGTCACTCTCCAAGCACTAGAGGTAACATGGTATAGATTGTGGAATATTTTCCAGATTCCCCCAGGCAGTACCTGCTCCCTGGAGGCATGCTGATTTTGACATTCCAAAAACTTCTCACGTCTTTGTGCAGTCGTCTCCATTTGGAAATCCTTTGAGGGTCCCCTAATATTCAAACACACCCAGAATTTCATGCTGAGTGTATGGGCTTCTTATTCTGCCTTTGCCCAGCCATCACTGCTGGCCCCCTGGTCACCTGACCACTCTTTTTTCCTCCCCCAAAGCACAGGAACTGTTTCCGAGTGCTCTCCCCACTTCCATCACTCTTACCTTATGACATTAATTTGAACTAAGTCTATGGGAGGTACTCAGAGGAAATCACAAGATGGGAGGAGAGAGGAGTCAGTGGAACAGGGAATCATTCTTTTCTGGTCTCTACCTGTTTTAAGCTTTGTTTCTTAAACATAGGTGCATCCATCCATGAACCCTTTCCAGTCAATCTTTCCTCCACCGCTCCAGTCACACTGTGCTCCAGTAACTCAATTTCTTCTCCTTGCTCTCTTCATCTTAGAGCTGATAATCATTCTGTTGCTCGTCTTTCTCTGGGTGCCTCAACATCCGTTAAACCTGCTCACACATGTGTATGTAGACATGTGGTTTTTTGGGTTAGACTCAATTTCCTGCTGAAGGCCTGAATCATAGCGCATTTATAGTATGTCACTGTTATAACTTTTCAAATCAAATTATAATTATTGATTTAAATATCTTTTTTCTAGACAGAGATCTTCTGAAATTCAAGCTTTTCTGCTTTGTATATTGCCTCCCACGGACGGAGGTTAAATAAATGTTTTCTAAAGATACATACTACGTACATACATGTCTACGTATTTGTTTTTCAACAAATCTTGTGAAGCCCTTGAAGAGCTTAAAGACACTATGTGATGTAAAACACTGCAGGATAAATGGTGAGTGCCATGGGAGAGATACAATGCTATAAGTATTAAAAGGAAACCAGAGTTATCATTAGTCATTTTAGACGATCTTTTCGAAGTGTTGATAATGGATCTGAAAGGATTTTTAGGTATAATTTTTTAAATATGATATATGAATTTTTTTGGTATAATTGCTGACTTTGAGAGGAGCTGAGGTTTGTGGCTTTAGCTTGTCTAGCAGCCTTAACCCCTTTTTGCACTAACAGCACACTCGATCTCATAAACCCACATATTTTGCATGTGAGCAAACACACGCCCTTCTCTCGCGTCAGTGATGGACATGCAGCCCATGGGTGCCCAGTCATCAGTCCTCAGCCACAGCCTTTGGCTCAGAAATAGGTGCATGACCCAAGCTGAACAATTAGAAGCCTGTCCGGGGGCATACACATCGTGCTCCTCAGCGTCCCTCAACTACATGGTTTTCTTTTCTCTCTCTCTGAACGAACAGTTCTGTTGGGCAGGTTGTCATTCTACTCAGGTTTGGCTGATGCACCACAGTGTGGGGCTTGGGACCGGACTTCCTGAGACCAACCGCAATGAATAGAAAATGGGGCATAGTCAGATTCTATTTCCCTTCTTTTTCTTGTTATAAGGCTCAGATAAGGGTTCTCTATTCACGCTTTCTTGGGAAGTCCCATGTGCCCAGTGAAGATGCAAAGTGGGATGACAGTAGCTATATCTCCTTGCAGCACATTCTGAAGAATAAGGAGCGTGTTAAACCCTTATTTTACAATGTAGCCCATCTTTATTTCACTTTCATTTTTCTCTTACCTTTACTGCCTTGGTTTGAACCTCTTCAAAAATGTGTTAGCACTTTAATCCTCGCTTCATTCTCTGCTGTCTGGGAAATTCAGTCTATACCAGAGCCATGCTTGATACATTTATTGGAGCTTTTCAGAAAGAAATCTTTCTGCTAGATTGCAAAAATCTGTAGAATGGAAACCTGGTGCTATCTTGAAAAGAGTTTAAGAATGAAGTCAACAACAACAACAACAATAAAAAAAAAAACAGCGATAAAGAATAGTGACAGATTCTTGAGGCTATCGTTCAAGGCTATTGCTTTGATTCATGCATTCTTAAATACTGGATGTTTCAGTTATATGAGGCACGAAGTGCACTTTTTAAGTGTTTTGTATGAGTTGTTTTTCTCTCTTTTGCAACAATAACAACAAAATCCTGCATATGTATTTAATTTTAAGAGCAAAAGAAAAATCACTGTCATCCAGATGAAACTCTCACATTTATAGGATTCTTATAGCTCTGAGTTTAGAAACATCTGCTACCATGATTCCCCTTGGCCACGTAACGTTACATATTCACAACTTCCAGGAATTAGAGCATGGGCATCTCTGGGAGGCCATTATTCTACCTACAAATGTTAGGGTAAAAAAAGCCCTTGAATATTGTTTTGTTCTGTGTCATCCCAGGCCAGCCTTTTCAGGGGGATAAAAGAATAATATGATATGTTCCACCAAAATGATTTTAGCAGAAAATGAGTCTAAAGTGTTAAAATTTGTTTTAACAGAGAGAAATTATAGAGGGCTGGCTCATCCATTTTGAAAGTTAATGTTAGAAATGTAACTTTTATTATTTGTATAGTCTGATAATAGGGCATAAATAAAAAGTACTTAACTATAAACACATCTGCAAAATCCCTTTTGCCATGAAAAGTAATATATTCATAGTTACTGGCATTAGGACGTATGTGATCATCATTGGGCAGCCGTTATTCTGCCTTTCGCAGATTCTCTTCTCATTATTTTTGTTAGGATGATTGGGTTCTTTGTTTATGAACACCAGGGATTTATTAAGAATTTACCTGTGTATCAGAGGTCAAATTTCGGCTCTTTCCACATGGAAACTTAGGGAGAGATATTCACTCAGCATTTACTTAGTGCCAGGATGGGGCTAAGTACATGCAATGTGCACAACAAAAGAAAACAAAGAACAACAACAAAATGACAGGAATTACTGCATTCTCTCCATTTCATAGGAAAGGAAGTTAAATGAAGGTAGATGTTAGATGCTGTTGCCTGTGTTGACTTCCATTGTGAGTGGTACACCAGGAATTGGAGATTAAATTTGGCCTAAAATCTAATGACGTTGAAAAGGTACCACATAATCTTAACTCCCACCATTTTAGACTAATGATATATATATATCCCTAGCAGAGCTCAAGTAGTATCTAAAGTAGGGAATAGCCTTTTTTGTGATATAGCTTTAATATGTTCAAGTTCAATATCTGTTTAAACTACAGTAAAGATTTGCAATATAAGTCAAAAGATTATAAGTCAAATTGACATGCATTACTTGAGTGCATTTCAGAGATTTTTACAATTATGAGGCAAACATTGATCTGCTGAGATATTAAAGTATTTAATAGTTATTTAATAGTTTTACTATTTTGAGACTTCTGCTTGAAAAATCTAAAAATTAAAGGCTACATTCTCCTATTGTGCAGACACTAAATATTACTAAAAGCAAATTATTACAAATTTATCACAGATTACTGTTCTAAATGATTTTGGAACCCTCAATAAGTCTTGATGGGGATTTGAAAACCGGCATTTTGTTCACCTTCTATTTAATACAGACACGTATTTACACTTTATACTTGGGATGTAGCAAACATCCATTTCATTCATGCAAAAGACGGAGAACTGCTTCAAAGATAGCACACAAAATATCACATTTCTCCCCCAGGATAATCTTTAAAAAAAAAAAAAATCTGTCTTGCAATCAGTATTTACTATGTTCAGTCAATGTTCAGTCTTTGAAAAAAGAACATTAGCTTGTTGAACCCTAATTCAAAATAAGTCACAATTTAATCTTATTTTAAAAACACTCTAGTTAATTGTAATTAATGTTTGACAGTTTGATAGACATTTGTTATATTAACATAATGGTCTTATTGCACATGAAATGCTGCACATTAAAAACTCAGCAGAGTTGAATTATGGGTATTTGTAAATAAAAGAAAATCTTCAATAAAAACATGAAGTTCTTTCCACTATTTGCTAAACAAATAGGACTTTCTTTTATTTTGACACAATAATTAATGAAACGTGTTTCGTTAGAAGAAAAATGTACTTCCCACTGCTTTGTTATAGACTTGGTCATTCTGGTGACAGTTTGTTTTTATATTGTACAGTTTGAAAGTCATTGACATACTTTATAATTTCGTGTGTTTACTCATTATCAGCTGTTTATTGGAGGTCACTTGGACTCAGATTATTCCATGCTTTTGCAAACAATATTCTCAATAAACAAGTAAACGAATGAAGCAAACTCTTAACAAAAATGTTTTGCCACATAGTTAAATTGTTAAATCAGTGATTTCATACCCAGGGGACATTTGGCAATGTCTGAAATACTTTTGGTTGTCACAACTGTGGGGGCAGGGTACCAGAGGCCAGGGATGCTCTAAATACTCTACAGGAAACTGCCTTCCCATCTAATCCAAAATGTCAATAGTGCTGAGATTGAGGAACCCTTTCTTAATAATAAAAATAAAAAAAACAGATTTATAAACATCAGTATATCGGCACAGCAGGAATAACTCTGACACATGAAATGTGCGGAGGCAAACTTTATAAATGCAAACAAATCTACTTGAGTCTCCTGTCTATTCAGTCTCTAGATTTGTGATTATTAAAAGTTGGTTTTGAATGGAACTTTGTGACTCTTATTCTAAAGCTTTAGAACCTAAGAGTGGCAGATTCTGTAAAGGATTTATTTCACTACGTGCTTATGTTTCTCCCTCTTCCAACAACAGCAACAAAAAAAATGAAAGGCTGAAATAAAATACTAATTTACTGTGTTAGACAAAAAGGTAACAGTGGGAGAATAATTTTAAACTGGTGCAATGTTAATACACAAAAGTATACACTTGGTAGAATTGGGTAGAATATTTTATTTCAGCTTCTTGTTGGGCAATGTAAAGAGGGAAGCTTGCTGAGTTGCAAGATTTCCAGGGTCCATACATCTAATGTTATCTGTAGTTCCTCCTATATTGCCTGAGAATTATCTAATACAATGCCTGCAACGGAAATCACTTGGTAAATATGTGCCGAATTCAGTTTGCTGTGGTTAGTGAACAAAATAATGGTGCGAAAATTCTTTTTACAACTACAACTCACTATTCCGACGCATAGCCCCAGTATGCCCCTTCTGTGTTCATGCTTCTCCCTTTCCAGAAATTTCCTTTCCCACCTTCTGTGCTTGGCTACCTCCTGCACACACACGTGGATGCATGTACATGTATATAGTACAAAAACAACCGGATAGGTGGAAATAAATCAAACTCAAAACTTGGCATCCCAGGCTAATAGTTAATAGTTACTACACACTATGTACTATTCTACTTTACATCTACTGATTTAATTCTTACAATAATTCTATGATACAGATGCTATATCTCATCCCCATGTTACAGTTGTGAAAATTAAAAAACAGATACCAGAACCTAACCACATTCACATAGTTGATACCATGACCAGGTTTTAACCACCTTGGTGTAATATACTCCATCTTTTTAACATTGTCTAGAGAACATCCCTCTAATTGCCTTCAACACTGGTAACTATGGGATGGTTCTTTTACTTGTTTGGAAAACTCTGTAAACATCATGTACTCAATTTCAGATACTCCTTTAAGGATCAGACCAAAAGCCATGCCTTACAGGAAAAAAATTCCCTTTTCTCCTAATTATAGGAACTCTCCTCTTACCTCTTAATTAAATTTTGTGGGAAAGATGTTGAATGTATCAGATAACTTTTCTTGTATAAATATCAACCCCCAAACTGAATTGCTTAAAATAGCAACTAAATATTAGCTTTTGGTCTTGTGGTTTGGAAATGTGATCTGGGCTCAGCTAGGTGGTCTTTTGGTCTTGGCTGATTTACTCATGCATCTGTGCCTCTGTTTTAGAGGTTGGCTGGGGTGACAGGGATAACCAGGCCATGTGTCTGTCATCATCCAGTAGGCTAGCCAATTAATTAATGGCGCCAGCTCAAGTTTCCAAGAGTGAGCTGATATACCAGCTCAGAACTGGCACAACACCGTTTCTATTGTATTCTATTTGTCAAAATATGACATAGGGACAATGCACATTCAAGATGGTGGGAAATAAACTCTACCTCTTGATGGGAGGAGCCACACTTCATACTCCAGGGTCCTGTATACAGGTAGGGGAATAATTGTAGCCATGATTGCAATCAATTGACTTGGCCCATCAAGATGTCATATACTTTCCTTGAAGTCAAGCATATCTTTTTGTACACAGCACCTAGCATATAATAAAGCTATGATGTAAGCTTTGAATCAGTGAATATTTTCAATTTTAGAGATACCTTTTTTGTTTAGAATGATTTTAAAAAGGAGTCTGGGTCATGGCTCATCCCCTGGACTGATTGCAATTGCTTTGGGTCGCAAATCAATAGTCACGTGCCACATAATGACATTTTGGTCAATGATGAACTGCATGTAAGTTGGTGGTCCTATAAATTGTAGTGGAGCAGAAATCTTCCAATCTCCTAGTAATGTTGTAGTGCTCATAGCATCATAACATCATAGAACAATGTGTTACATGTCTGTGGTGACGCTAGTGTAAACAAACCTACTGCACTACCGCTTACATAAAAGTGAAGCACATGCTCTTATGAACATACATAATACTTGATAGTGATCATAAATGACTATGTTACTGATTTATGTATTTACTGTACTTTTTATCATCATTTTAGAGTATTATTTTAGAGTCTACTCTTTCTATGCTGGCGGCAGCCTCCTACATCTCATGTTTGTTACATCTCTTGATAGCATCATTTTCTTTTGTGCTTGATTTTGGCCAGTAAGAGGTCATGTCGAATGATTGACCTGAAATCAAAATTAAAAGGGATTAAGGACTATGAAGGTGGAAAATAAGTGATGGTTATTGCTCACCAGGCAGGTATGTTTCATTGCACCAAAGCTACCATCTTGAAGAACAAGAACAAAGTGACAGAACCTGTTAAAGAATCAGCTTCATTGAAGGCAGTGAGACTAACAAAAATTCAAGAAGTGCATATAACAGACATGAAGAATCTTCTAGTGACCTGGATTAAAGACCATACACACAGCATATCCCTCTCAGCACCATGACAATCACAGACAAATAAAAAGTTTGTGATGTTGAAAGAAAAGGCTCGACCCAACTCCGGTGTTGAATTTACTGCTAGCTCTGGGTGGTTTCGAAAATTCTAGAATTATTATTTATTGCATAATGCAAAAGTGAGTAGTGAGTGGTGGGTCTGCAAGTGCTGGTGTGATGGTAACTGAAGAATTTTTGAAAACTTTAGATAAGCTGATTGTGGAGGAAAATTGTTTGCCAGAGCAAATATTCAATACGAATGAAACCTTTCTATTCTGAAAATGGATGCCTGAAAGGACTTTCATCCATAAGGAGGCGGAAACATTGCCAGGTTTCAAGGCTTCTAGGGACAGGATAACAGTCTTCCTTGGGTGCCATGTTGTAGGCTACAAACTGAAATCTCTGTGACATGGCACAGTGAGAACCCAGGGCCATCAAGCGTATCAGTGGGCACACTATCAGGGTCCTACAGGAACGGTAAGACATCATGGATGGATGACCCCGCTCGTCTTCTAAGATGCCCTCCTGAATTACTGTGCCCGTGAAATGGAGAAGTACTGTTTGGAGAATAACATGCCTTTCAAGACTTGGCTTATTGTTGATAATGCTTCCGGACATCCTTCTTTTATTGGTGATCTTCATCCCAGTATCAGAGTGGTTCTGTCTCCAAACATCACCTGTTTGATCCAAGGAGTTATAGTGCTTTTGAGGCCTACCTTCTGAGAAGGACCATTGCCCAGGCTCTAGCTGCAACTGAGGAAGACCCTGACACAATTCCATGGATTACAACATCCATGACCGCATCAAGAACCTTGCTTGAGCTTGGGGTGATGTCACCAAGTAGTATATGAATGACATCTGGAAGAAGACACTCAAGAGGTTTGTCCATGACTTCTAAAGATTTGTCAAGGGTGAGAAGGGTGCAAAATCAAGGCCGTGGAAGGGATGGCAAAAAACTTGAACCTGGGTGTGGATGAAGGTGACATGGAGGAGCTCCTACAGGTGGTTCCTGAGGCATTGACTACTGAGGAGTTGTTGGAACTGATACAGAAACACATAGCTGAAGAAGTAAGAGAAAAGGGAACAGCAGGAAAAGAAGAAACTGATGAAAATTCACAGTGAAAGGCTTAGAAGAAGCTTTTGCAGACCTCAACAAACTCCTTACAATGTTTGAAAACATGGCCTCCAATACCAAAAGGTTTTCATTAATAGAGGAGTGTTCCTGGTGCATTATCTGCTTACAAGCAAATCTGTGGTGGAAAGAAAAAGAAACAAAGTAAACTACCACAGACAGATTTCTGAAAAGAGTGACACCTGCTCTAGAAATGTCCCAGGCAGGTCCATCAGGAGATCTTTTAGAAGAAGGCATTTCTATCCTAGGAGATGACAGCTTAGTTTATGTTATTGCCCCTGAAGACCTTCCAGTGGTACAAGATGTGAGGGTAGAAGACAGTGGTGTTGATGATCCTGACGCTGTGTAGGCCTAGGCTAATGTGTGTGTTTGTGTCATAGTTTTTAACAAAAAAGTTTAAAAAGGGGTGCATGGCTCAGTTTGTTAGATCACGAGCTCTGGGCAACAGGGCTGCTGGTTCGATTCCCACGTGGGCCAGTGAGCTGCGCCCTCCACAGCTAGAATGAAGACAATGAGTTGCAAGTGAGCTGCCGCTGAGCTCCTGGGCAGCTGGATGGCTCAGTTGGTTGGAGTGCGTGCTCACAACCACAAGGTTGCTGGTTCGACTCCTGCATGGGATGGTGGGCTGCACCCCCTGCCACTAAGATTAAACAATGACGACTGGACCTGAAGCTGAGCTGTGCCCTCCACAACTAGATTGAAGGACAACAACTTGTCCTTGGAGCTGATGGGTCCTGGGGAAAACACACTGGTTTTCCTGTGTGTTCCCAATAAAGTCCTGGAAATACACACTGTCACCCAGTAAAGTCCTGTTAAAAACAAACAAAAAAAAGTTTAAAATGTAAAAAAAAAAATTAAAAATTAAAAATAGCGAAAGTCTCATAGAATAAGGATATCAAAAAGAAAATGCTTTTGTACAACTGTAGGATGTGTTTGTTTTAAGTTTCGTGTTATTATGAAAAAGTTGAAAATTTAAAAAAATTAAGAGTTTATAAAGTAAAAACAATTATGGTAATTTAAGGTTAATTTATTGAAGAAAAAATTAAAAATAAATTTAGTGTAGCCTCAGTGTACAGTGTTTATAAAGTCCACAGTAGTGTACCGTAATGTCCCAGGCCTTCCCTTTCACTCACTCACTCACCCACCCACCCACTCACCCAGAGCACCTTCCAGTCCTGTCAGCTCCATTCATGGTAAGGGCCCCATACAGGTATTCATTTTTTATCTCTTATACCATATTTTTTCTGTACGTTTTCTATGTTTAGATATACAAATACGCATACTTACCGTTTCGTTACAATTGCCTACAGTATTCGGTACAGTAACGTGCTGTACAGGCTTGTAGCCTGGGAGCCATAGGCTATGCCATAGAGTCTCGATGTGTAGTGGGCTCTACTGTCTAGGTTTGTGTAAGCGTACTCTATGATGTTTGCACAACAACGAAATCACCTAATGATGCGTTTCTCAGAATGTATCCTTGTTGTTAAGTGAGCATAACTATATTAGTTTATTTCTTGGAATTAGTAGAATGATTTGTCCAGAAGAACATATTTCAGAGTGGGGTACCTGTCAATGCAAGATGCACTAAAAATTAGTTTTCTTTTTAAAAGATTGTTTAAATTTCCTTGGAGGACTAACTAGCAATATACTACATATATTAAAGTTAGAATGCACATACCCTTTGATCAATTCCACTTCTAGTAACTAATCCAAAGTTAACAAAAATGTTTGTAAGATGTTGATGGAATCAATGTTTATAATATGCTTTCCTTTAGTTTGTGGTCAGAATTTCTGAAATCCATAAATAGATGGAATTTCATAAAAAGTGTTTTTTTTTCCGAAGGGGAGAAAGAAAAGCAGTGACAGAAGGAGATTCAATAATGAGCACTAGATTTGAAACCAGAAAAATTGAGTTTTATTTCCAGATATGTTATTTATTATTTGTTTGACTATAAACATATACTTAGTAAAAATGAACCTCAATCTCTCCATCCATATTGATGCCACTTGACTATATAATGATAATAATGATAATATAATAATAAGTGTAGTGGATTAAAAGTACCTAGCATTGAGTACACAGCACATAGTAACTAAAAGGTAATTAAAATTTGCAGTGCAGTGCAATATTTTGACATCAATATTTAAAAATCACTTTAAATTTATTGGTATTAAAGTAGATATTTTTACTAAAACATATACCAACATTTTAAAGAGAATAAAATACATCATAATTTGAAACTCTCGGTCAAATTTAGGATCCTCTTTTGAACAACAATAATGCATTATTTCCTTAGAGAGTAATGATGGTTTTGGACCTTTGTTTGTTCTCTCAGTGTCCCTCACATTGAAATTCTTTTGAATGATTTTTGTGTTAGTCTGTTACTTCTTTTCCTCACTTTCAATTTCTTAGTTTCTTTTGGTATGCCTTTCTCTAGTAACTGACACTTCAAATTTCATACTAAAAGTGTTTAATAAATTGAGAAATCCAATAGCAACTATTACCGTATTTGTGGCAAAAGCAGGAACATAGCTTTGAGTGAATAGCCAAGAGACTCCTCCCCTTTAGGAAAGTGTGAGATAGTAGAAAATATACCTACCGTGTTCCCCCGAAAATAAGACCTAGTGGGACAATCAGCTCTAATGCGTCTTTTGGAGCAAAAATTAACATAAGACCGGATATGATATGATATGATATGATATGATATGATATGATATGATATGATATCGGGTCTTATATTAATTTTTGATCCAAAAGATACATTGGAACTGATTGTCCCACTAGGTCTTATTTTCGGGGAAACATGATAGTAGTCTCTGTCCTCTGTTCCTGGCTCAGAGCTCCGGAAGCCCTTGTAGTATCCTGGGTGATAGGAGTGTCTTTTGCTCTGAGATGACTCTAGACGGACCCCTGGATAGCTCCTGGGAGTGGACTGGTCAGTGGAAAAGCCACGCCATTATGAGAAGCTTAGAATTTTCCTCCCTGAAACCTTCCACTTCTCTAAAGAGGGGAGAAGGCCTGTAAATGAAATTAATAATTGATCATGCTGACATGAAAAAGCCTCCATAAAAATCCCAACAATATGGGGTTCAAAGAGCTCCCAGGTAGGTGAACACATCCACAAATGGGAGGGGTAGGGCACACCAACTCCATGGGCATAGAAACGCCTGTATTCAGGATCCTCGCAGACCTCACCCTATGTCTCTCTTCATCTGTATCCTTTTCATATCCTTTAATGAACCAGTAAATATAAGCAAGCATTTCTCTGAGTTCTGCAAGCCATTCTAGCACATTAGTGGGACCTGAGGAAGGAGTCATGGAAACCTCAGATTTATAGCTGATGGGTCACAAGTTCAGTGACGACCTGGACTTGCAATTGACATCTGAAGTAGGCGGAGAACTGTCTTGTGGGACTGATGCATTAGCCTGTGGAATCTGATGCTATCCTCAGGTAGACAGTGTCAGAAGTGAGTTACATTGCAGATCACAAAGCTGGGGTCACAGAATTGTTTGGGGGGGGGAAAACCCCCACACATTTGAATGCAATCGTAGTGTGAGAGTAAAAGGGAAACACGGGCAGAAAACTGGGTGGTTTTCTAAGTCAGAAAGGGGAATCAACTTTAATGTGTGCCCACTGCGACATAAAGTTTAGAAATCCTGAGCTCTTTTTGTTTTCTCCCTGATGCTCAGTTGTGGGCAGAGGACTTGGGCATGCTTCTAAGCATGGAGATTTTCAGTGAGAGAATTTTTAACGGAAGTAATGGAAATGTTACATTTCATGAGGTGCTTCTGGAGTCTTGACATTTGTAACTTTGAAGAGCAGCGTGGAAAGAACATGAGAGGACTTGAGATATTTTAATATATTCAAAGCAGTTTTCTTTCATGAAGGACATTTTTTCCTGTCTTAATATGGTAGAAAATGGGTCTAATTAATCTTGTTCCATGCCTGGCTTAGACATTTTATATCGTAGTATTTCCCTGGCTAAATGAAGAATTTATTTATTTATAAAAGGTGTTATGATGAGAACATTAAGACACTTGCTCACCCCTGTCTGTATGTAAAGAAAATAAATTGTTTCCTTAATGACTGTACTCAAATCATCTATACCATTCAATGCACTTAATATTTATTGAGACCCTGGTAAATGCCGGTCGTTGTGGAGATATTTTTCTTACTTAACAATTTTTGTTTTCTTAAATACTCTTGAAGAGTGTGTGAGGATCCTGATGAAAATACTGAGGCACAGAGAGAATTTAGAATGTTGTAGAGATCACAATGAAATCAGAATAAAGGAATATATCTTCAGGTAAGAGATTTTGAACCAATGTTGATTGTTATGAGGCACCAAGGAATTTTGACATTTATAACTTTGAAGAACATAGAAGTTTCCATAATTATTGTGAACTGGCCTGAATTATCCTAAATTGCAGATATAGGAGCAAGGTTTATTACCAAAATTACATTCATATTTTCATATTATTTTTCTCGGAAATAAAGTTCTACTATTTTAGAGAGGATGGGTAGCTGTGGATTTGCGGTCCCGGGGAAGGAGGAGTGATAAAACTCATGCCATCCTTTTTCCTGCTTCTCACTTGACTACACTCCCCAAGTGGCTCGTACCTTTGCGTAACAGCTTTCCTATTTTTAAGGTGTTGTAATTTACAGAAAGGAGTGCACGCTTTTAAAAAACTTGCACGTCAGAGCTTGTGGGTCCGTAGAGAGCCTGTGTTGAGAAGAAATGCGAGGGGTGAATGGAGTCCGTGGGAAACAGCATCAAAGAATAGAGATTTGGAAATAAAATGGTGGCAGGATTGCCATTTTATTAACAAACATGGCTCTCCTGACTGTTGGATCCTTTATATTCCACAGGCCTGTCTTTGGAGTATATCGAATATATTGATAAAAGTGACTTGTGAGCTGCTGCATTCTATACAAACGTAAGAAATAATCATACCTGCTGTTTCTACAGCACTCCTCTTATAAGTGGAAAGTGATGAGTTAAATCTATAAGGCCAATGTTTTCTTTATCTGGTCATGGTAGGAGGAAGCAATAAAAAAAATAAATGCTACAAGAGCATCAATTTCTCTCCGAATCTTGCATAATGCATCCTTATTTATTTATACCTCTGTTATACTAGTTAATAAATCATAATGCATCTTTTGGAGTAGTTCTCAGACTATTCCAAGAGAAAATGAGTTTCTTAGGGAAGGAGTTTTGTCTCACTGACCCCTGGATATCACTTTTATATACAATACATTTTCAAAAACTGAAGAAATTATTACAAGGAGAATTAAAAAGAAGGAAGGGGGAAAGCAAGGAAGGGAGGAGGGAAAGAGAAAGGAAGGAAAAGTGTAAAGAAGGAAGAAAGAAGCAAGTTTCCATTAGAAAAGCTGGAAGCAAGGAATGAACAACTGGCATTTCCGTGCTTGTGAAGCCACGTGTGTTGTAGCATTAATATTGCTTTTCTACCACGGATAGGAGATGAGGTGCAGGGTGAGAGGTGCAGAAACTGATTAAAACCAACCTGCTGCAGGTCGTGTTGCATAACTAATATCATGTGCTTCCCTGCTTATCTGCTTGTGCACTCTTACACCTGTCCTCAGGGGGCACATCCATTAGACATTTGATGTCACGGTTTTGTGTGCTCATCATTGTTTATGAGGCAGCAATGTTTTCTTTCTCTTCAGGTAAGCCGAGAGAACAGGCTAGACAAAACAGCTTTTAAGCCACATCTTGAATATAGTGGCTTACTGATAGTGGGTAAGCAGTCAAGCTGGGCTCTAGTGGAAATAGTGGCAATGTATAATGGTGTTCAAGGGCTCAAAAGATTGGTGATGTCTAATGTAGGGGCTGGTGAACTTTCTCTGTAAAAGGCCAAGTTCTAGACATTTTCGGTTTTGCAGGCCTTACTCTGTCACCACTGCTCAACTCTGCCATTGTGGTGTGAAAATGGCCACAGACAGTACATAAACAGAAGAGTGTTGTGGTGTTCCCATAATACTTTACTTACAAAAACAAGTGGCCAGCCCAGAAGCCATTGTAGACAATAATATAACATCCACATATTGCTACATTATATTACAGCATCACTGTTAGTTAATCATCTGGGCGTTCCTTGAATTCTTTGAGTAGCTCGCTACCACTTAGTTCAAACTTGGTAAGTAAAGAATTGTGCGAGTGTGTGTGTGATGATGATGTTTTTGTAGTTATTTTTCTTCGCTTTGAGTCAACCTCTTGACCTTGACCACACACTAGGTTAGACTGAGTCTGGGAGATTGCAGTGAGGAAGCCAACTGTTTTCACCAGAGATCTCTCTGATATTTTAAGATGACTGCCATATTCTTTTATTTAAAAAATTTTAAATTTAGAACAGCCTTAGATTTACAGAATTATTGTAAAGAGACTTACCATATACTTCAAGTTCAGATTCAATTTCTCCATGTTTTATTGGTATAGTACATTTGTCACAATTATTCAGTCAATACCTTATTATTAACTTAAGTCCATGGATTTATTATTCAGATTTCCTCACTTTTCCCCAAATGTCCTTTTTTTGGTTCCAGGATCCCAAACTACATTTATTAGTCATTTATTATTAGGCTTCTCTTTGCTGTGAAAATTTCTCAGACATTACTTATGGTAATCTTGACAGTTATGAGGATAACTGATCAGGTTTTTTGGTCAGTAAAAGGTAGTTGAGATTTTATGATAGTTTTCTCATAATTAGACTGAGGTTATGGATTTTGAAAGGATAACCAAGTAAGTACCATTCTCATCGCATATGAATAGTGCTATGCTGGTTAATTTTATGTGTCAACTTGACTAGGCTAAGGGATGCTCAAATAGCTGGTAGAACATTATTTCTGGGTGTATCTGTGAGGGTGTTTCCAGAAGAGATTAGTAATTGAATCAGTAGATTGAGCAAGGAATATCACCCTCACCAATGCAGTGAAGCATCCTATCCATTGACGGCTTGAATAAAATCACAAGGCTGAGGACAGGCAAATGTTCTCTGTACGTGAGCTGGGACATCCATCTTCTCCTGCCCTTGGACTTGGGCACTCCTGTTCTTGGGCCGTGAGACTCTGACCAGAATTTACACCATTAGCTCCTGTCGCTATCAGGTCTTCAAACTTGAACTTAAATTATACCACTGGTTTTCCTGGTTCTGCAGCCTACAGGTGGCAGATAGGGGACCTCCTGTCCTCCATAATTGCATGAGCCTATTTTTATTATCTGTCTGTCTGTCTGTCTGTCTGTCTGTCTGTCTGTCTGTCTATCTATCTATCTATCTATCTATCTATCTATCTATCTATCATCTATCTCTATCTATCTATCTATCTATCTATCTATCTATCTATCTATCTATCTATCTATCTATCTATCTGTCTGTCATCTATCTGTCATCTATCTGTCATCTATCTGTCATCTATCTATCTATCTATCTATCTATCTATCTATCTATCTATCTATCTATCTATCTCTTTTTGGTTCTGTTTCTCTGGAGAACCCTGATTAATGCAACAACATATTTTCAACATGACTTTTGATGGTTGATGTAAACATGTATCACCTGGTTGTTAGGATTTGTGAGGTTCCTCCCCTGAAAAATTATTCTGTTTTCTCTATTTACACACTGTCTTCTTTGGAAGGCAGTTGTCAACACTTAATGAATGGGACATTATGTTCCACTTCCTTGAAAGTGAAAGGTCTACACATTCCATCCTGGGATTCCCCTGTCTCCTAAATAATTTTTCGAATTTGCATATTCTAAGGTTGGAATTCTTCTGCATGGGAGAGTTGTCTGACTCCCTATTTATTATTTAGTCATTCAATAATTTATACCTGTACAGACTCACAGAAGTTGATATGTTGGGTTATAATTCATTACATTTTATTGTGTTGCTCAAATTGTTCCAGCTTTAGTCACGGGGAGCTCTTTCCATTTGTTATTATGTTCCTTGGACATACCTCAATTATTTTGCATGTGTGTGTACCACTTCCTTACCTTCTGGCACCATAAGATGCTCCAGCCTCATCTTATATATTTCCTGCCCCAGCCTTAGAATCAGCCATTTCTCCAAAGAACTCTCCTTCCTTTCACTGGAAAATGGTATTTGAAACCATGTTCTGGGTATTAGCTGTGCTCTTTGCTGTTGGTGTGTTGTTACTTCTAGAACCTCTCAGCAACAAAGCAAGGAGCTCGATGTGTGTTGCTGACTTATGTACATACACGTATCTATGAATATTTCTGTGTCTGCGATCCTGATGTCTCCAACTCCGTTACTGCATGAGTCACTCCTGTCGTCTTTCCTTGCTTATTTGTAGAACCCTTCTCCAACGATGAGAAAACTGGCTTCCGTCATCGGCCATCCATTTACGTAACTGGCCAATTCCAGTATCACGTACAGTGCTTTTAGACTCTTTAACCCATATGCCTATGGGAAACAACTTTGTCAACGAGAATACAGCACTTACGTATATAGTTCCTTTTGCCTTTAGTCTTACAGACTCATTCATTTCCAAACTCACTTGTATCAGCAGCTTATTCCGTCATCCCCTTCAGTGAGGTTGTTTCATAAATCTACAATGAATTTTTCATTTTGGCCACATTGTACATTCCATCCTGGGATTCCCCTGCCTCCTAAATAATTGTTTAAATTTGCATATTCTAAGGTTTACTCTTGGTGCTGTAAAATTCTATGGATTTCGGCAAATGCTACATGCCTTGCATTTACCATTGCAGTAGCATACAGAAGATTTTCACCACCCTCAAAATCCCTAGAGGTTAAGCTCTTCAGCCTCCCCCTAACCCCATTGTATCTCTGGCAATTACTGATTGTGATAGCCATAGTTTTGTCTTTTTCAGAATGCCATGTAATTGGAATCATACAGTACATAGCTTTTTCATATTGGCTTATTTCACTTAGCAATATGCATTTAAGATTCATCCATGCTCCTTTCCCTTGGCTCTGGGACACGGCTCTGGCAAGTTGTTTACCCCTGGTGTGACGACTTCCCAGCTCTTTGCATGTTGAGGCTGAAACTGGAAGTCTGCCATATCCTTTGAGGATTTGGTTTTTCTTTGTCAGGTTAAGTGCCAGTTATTTCAAACATCTTTCATTAATCATGATTTTCAGTTCTTTTGAATAGCTTTGAAGGGTGAACACAAGAACACAATCACTTAATTTGGGATGAACCCAACTGCTATATAATTTTCTAGGTGTAGTCTAAGCAAAACAGAGAACGATCACCTTCCTTATTAGTATGACTTGAAATAGCTTTTAGATGGCTTTATATTTTGTCTCCGTTTTCCTTATGTTAACTACAGTGGTGGAATGTAATGGAAACGTAATAGGTGTTGTTCCTGGTTGATTATAGAACCCCTTGTTAAAAAAAAAATTCTTGCGTGTGTGTGGAAAAATTATGAGCTGTTTTATCAGATTATTTTTGTAAGATTAAAGTAGATGAGGTCATTCTTGTGAATTTTGTGGGGAAATTAAGGTGTTTATTTTCCCAACAACTTACAGATCATTTTACAGTATACAATTAAAAAAATTTTAATTAACTTCTTAATCTGTAAAACACGTCTTCTAAAAAAATTACAATGCAAACGCAACTTCAACCTACTTTATAGGATTGTTGGAGAATTAGATTTAACTTTTGACAAAAAGCTAGCAAATTTTTTTGTAACTAGAGAAAATTGAGTTCCAGCCTCATTTTATTGGTAAGAAATCTGAATTTATGAGAAGCTATTGCCTGCCATTTCTACAGTGGTGACTAAGCCATTTACTGAGTTAACGTCTCTCCTGTCCACTCTGTGAGGTTAACACATAGTGTCAGTATTTTGGAATAATGTTTTTGGAATAATGTTTTGCTTTCCCTGTTTGATAAAAAGTAAAGGTAACGAGTGAAAAAGGTAAACAGTTCCATGAATTGGATTCTGTTGGATACAGGCATGAATCTCTTTCAAAAACATTTTTCAGTTATGTAAATTAGGCCAGGATTTCCAAACTCCAACCAGAGTGAGAACTCCACATTCCCAAGAGCTTGAGTGTTCTCACAGCAGGAAAGGACATTGAGCCTCAGCCACATAACAGTGAAGCCCTTAATTAAATGATGCAGGAACATATGGGAATTAGCGAAGAGCTTAAGAGACTAATAGAGCAGAACACAGTAATATTGGTGTAAATGGAGAGGGGCTCCATGTTGGCAAGTTAAAAAAAAAAGCCATGATGAAGTATCAAATCAGAGAAAGAGGATCTGAGCATTGAGTGGTAAAGAGGACCCTAAAGGTCATTTAGCCTTATGAGATTCTGTACTCTAGTTGCTGATGCCTTTTAGGGGGAAGTTGCACAGATTCCTTGAAAAGCTCGAGGAAGTGGAAAGACACAACTGAAGGAGGCAGCTTATCTTACAATATCATTCATTTTCTCAGTCAGCCAATTCTTCTTGACTTGTTTTTTTATGAGAAGAGTTCTTCAATCTACAATATAAAATACTAAATAAATTTATATTCAACTGAACTTTACTGTCATCTATTAAAGATATGTAGAAATTGAATTTAAGCTGGTGTGTGTGTGTGTGTGTGTGTGATATTTACTGTATTGTCTTATTGCTTCTTTTTTTTATATGTATACTTTTTTTTAGAATTTATTGGGGTGACAATTGTTAGTAAAGTTACGTAGATTTCAGGTGTACAATTCTGTATTACATCATCTATATATATATCACATTGTGTGTTTACCACCCAGAGTCAGTTCTCTTTCCATCACCACATATTTATTCCCAATTATTCATGACTTTGATCAACAAATATCCATTGAAACTAACCATGTGCTCCCTCTGTCCTAGGTGTAGAGTTTATGGGAAATAAATTTGATCTCGACTGAGAGAATTTCTTATATTAAGACATAATGGGTGCCTCTAAGTTGTTCTTGATTGTTTTCTTTTAAATCCTATAAAGCATTTTAATTTCTTGCTATGCAATTTTATCAAATAATTAAAGCTAGACACTGGGTATTAGAATATCTTATACATTCACAGCTCAAATTTTCCATTTTCCTAAATATTGGATTTTACTTTCTTTGGATTCATATTAAGGTATTGGGTTACCCTAATAATATAAGAAGGAGTAAAAGAGAAAGGCTGTATCTCTATTTTATTTCTACCGTATGCCAGACCCATGGATTGTCCATATATCTAGAATGAGGGATCCATGAGTATACAGACCTTATCTGTGTTCTTCACTACTGTATCCCAATGCCTTTTGAGGCATTGGGAGTATGGTATGAACTTGGAATATATTTGAGGAATGAAAGAACCCAATCCTTTGCTTAGTACTGCAGTGTAGTATTATGTCTCTTTGACAGATGAGGAAACTTGTCTGGTGTATAAGCCATATCAACTGCAAGTTGACAGAACCTGCTTAACCAAGTATAAGCGAAGTACTAATACTAGTAGTAGTATTACCATTAGTAATACTAATGATTATTATTTAATAGATCCTAGTAATGAGAAGTGACATAGCTGGATTCAAGTGTTCAGGGAATGTATTCAGAGCTCTTTTCTCCTATTTCATAACTCAGCTCACCTTTCTGCTGACTTACTGTTTTGTTTTCTAAAATCAGGATCTCAACTAAGTAATAAGGGAGCTTACTGTATGTACCTGCTATGACTCACTGCTTTCGTACAGCACCTGAACTTTGACAATTTGTTGAATAGGTGCATTCATAAGACGTGTTGCAGAGTAATTTTTTTTTTTTTAATTTTTTTTAAATTAAATTTATTGGGGTGACAATTGTTGGTAAAATTACATTATTTTTGCTGGAGAAAAGATATTTCATGGAGCGTATGTCATTTGGTTCTAGAAGAACTGTGGTTTGATCAAAACAGTCCAAAGGGTTAAAGTCCCATTCATAATGTTTGGAGAAAAAGATGAAACAAGAATATTCCCTAACTGAATCTTCCTCTGCATGAAAAAGTAAGAAATCGAAGTTAACATTCCTTGAGAATTAATTTAATGAGGGCGAGAGCTAAACTGAACTGGTGTAAATGACAGCACGAAAGAATGAGCAACATGGTCTTGGATTACAGTGAGATAGAAGAACCACTATGTTACAGTTACGATACCAAGAATTGATATCTAATATAGCAGGTTTCACATATTTTTTCATTCCGTGTGATATATGTAACAGACATAATAAAAAAAGAGCTACCATTTATTGAACACTCATTTACACCAAATACTGCTTTAAAAATATTTCAATGTATATCTTTAGAATCTTTACAAAAACTATGACAAGTCTATTTTCATTTTCATGGAGGTGAAAAAAAGACACAGATAGGTTAAGAAACTTAGCCAGGATTCCACAAATACACAGTGAAGCCAAGGTTTGTAATCTGACTTCTGAATCCACGCAGTTAAGCATTACAATGTGCAGTGTGAACATACACGCGGATACAGAGTAAATGTAGGGGAGACTTTGACTGAAGCAGTTATGCTTCAGTCAATTGACCCAAGCAGTTGTTGGATTTTGAAGAATAAATAGCAGACTACAAGGTGTACAATGGATATTTTAGACAAAACGTGCAAGGGCATGGCATATTGCGGGGACTATAGATACTGAGTTTTGTATTCCTCACTTGTCGTGAGCAAGGAAGGGGAATGATGGAAGAATGTGGAAACAGTATGATCTCTTCGCAATATCACTTTAGACCATGCTAATAACGAAAACCAGATTTGTGTCACTGCATTTTCATACTACTTCCAGCCTCAAAGATACCAGGTCTGCCTCAGTCAATCTAGATTCCTCACTCCCACGCTACTGCAATTTGGAACTTGGTCAAGGGGAAGGAGAATAAAGAGAGACTCAAAAAGAAATTAGTACCGTTCCACTGTATCTCACGATAGCCCATTTACCATATATGACTTTATAGGTTCCAAAGAAGTGTTCACATTGAGAGCATTTAGAACAAGAGAGACATTTATTAGTATAACCTTTATTCTGCAGATGATTTAAGCCATTTCAAAAGTAACTAGAAGAGGAACACTATTTTCCTTACACTTGAGTCTCCCCTGTGCTCCCACCAGCCCATAAAACGCTTCAGTAGTTTTAATGCACTGTACGTCTTCTGAAATACCTACATAAATAATCTATTGTTCTAAAGGTCACAAAGGTAGAGGATCACTTTGAAATGTCAGGAGAGTGAATGAACTGGTAATGTGGTGTCATAAGTTTGGATATGTCCATTACCTCTTTGTCCTTAGCTACTGGTGCACATTGGAGGACATGGGGAGCGTGAAAGCTTTTGGGTGCTGGAAGGGATGGGTGAACGGCTAAAAATGTGTAGGCTGTGACATAGCCCAACCTTTTCTCCTCCAGGGCAAACATCATCCAGCGTCTAGCAGGCATGGCATTTTCTATGGCCTGCCTGGCCTCTGTTCAAATGGGATGCAACCTTATTAAAACACCAAGTCTCGAGACACAGTTCAGCTACAGATCTCTTTCAAGGTAAAGGCCACCTCGTTAACATGGCCCTACGAGTTCGCTTGCCACGTTCAAACCTCCTATAAATGTGCAGTTAATAGGAAGGTTGATAAACTCTCTCTCGTTTAAACTGCTATTCAGAGCTGTCACCCTTGTTGATAGATGTCACTGCCCAAAGAAGGAACTTCTAGGCATCCAAATGTCACCGCAGGGTTAGCATCCTTTGTTATTTTGCATATTACCTAAGTGACTTAAACATATTCTTACAGACACATGGACCGTTAGCACCAGGAAGATGATAGACCTCAGAGACAGATGAGGGGGCTCGGGGTGGGTAGAGATGAGGTACATCAAAAGGAAGTGGGAATGGAACCACAGTTTCTTCCTGGAAATTCTGTGTTATTTCCAAAATTACAGAGATGCCAGTTCTCCTACCTGGCAAATTAACTTCTTTGCCATGTGGGCTGGAGACCAGAAAGCTAAATGTCCTAAATTGTGTCCTATAGATGTCAATAAATAAATTTTTAAAAGTGAAAGCCTCCTCACGACGCCATCTGTCCAAAGTGAGCAATTGAATGACTTCCTGACCACCTAGGCTGGATCCGAACCCCTTGTTAGAAGTTCTCACCTCACTCCATCTCTCTCTTGAAACCATTTTCCACAGCTGGAAATGTAGCAGTATCTTAGTGTTTGAATATTCAGTGTATCCTTGATATGTGCAAATATATTTTTCCCCTCTTTGTGTGTGTTGTAAAAAGTGTCATTTTACCCATCGTTGATGCAAGGGTGACTCTTGCCAGGTCACAGTGAAAATGTACCTCCTTCTTTCCATTTCTCTCACCACATGCAGACCAGGCACTGCTTTCTAAAGACCAAGGGCATCCTACCCTTGAAAGAGGGGAAATGTGCTTTCTGTTGGAGGTGGTTTGGGAACAGGTCTAATGGGGACTCAAACTTCTGATGGCTGAGGTTCTATTGGAAGAAACTTAGGGGTTTTGAGCTAAAATGTTAAGAAGCTGAAGGTGGGAACTTAGGACATCTGGGGCAAGGGCAGGTGGGTGACAAGGAGAGACTTTGGAATCTGAGGACTCCAGGGGCATTAGACACCCTGGCCTCATCTTCAGTTCCCAGCCCTCTCTTACTTAGATCTCAGGAATGAGTGTGGGAATGCTGGGCTCCATTTGCCTACTTCTTTACTGCCTCAGTCAAACCCACTGTCTGCCATGTGTGTACAGACACCAGGCAAACTCCCCACCAAACTCCCCACCAAGACATGTTCTGTTCAGGGACTCCACCAAGTTGCTGTTCTGCACTGCTCCTCTTACTTTTCTTTTAAAAGAATTTTATTAAATTCATTTGAACTACAAAAAAAACAAGGAAACAGTTCACTCATTTCTTCCACCTCCCCCACCCCCAGCCTCTTGCAACCACCGATCTGTTCTCTGTATCTGCTTTTCTTGCAAGACTTGCTTGAGTCTTGCTTTTCTTTTAGATTCCACGTGTATGAGACATCATATGATATTTGTCTGTCTCTGTCTGACTTATTTCCCTTAGCACAATGCCCTCTAGGTCCATCCATGTTATCACAAATGGCGAGATTTCTTTTTTTTTTTTTTATGGCTGAATAATACTCTGTGTGTGTGTGTGTGTGTGTGTGTGTGTGTGTGTGTGTGTGTGTGTGTGGTTATCCTTCCTCTATCCATTAATACTTAGGTTGTTTCCATAGTTTGGCTATTTTAAAAAATGCTGCAATGAACATGGGGGTACATATATCTTTTCAAATTAGTGTTTTTGTTTTCTATGGATAAATGCCCAGAAGTGGGATTGCTGGATCATGTGGTAGTTCAAATTGTAATATTCTGAGGAACCTCCATACTGTTTTCCGTAGTGGCTACACCAATTTGCAGTCCCACCAACAGTGCACCAGGGTTCCCTTTTCTCTGCACCCTCACCAACACTTGTTCTTTGTTGATTTATTCATGATGGCCATTCTGACAGGTGTGAGGTGATATCTCATTGTGGTTTTTATTTGCATTTCTCTGATGGTTAGTGATGTTGAGCATCTTTTCATATGTCTGTTGGCAATCAGTATGTCATCTTTGGAAAAAATATCTTTTCAGATCTGCCCATTTTTAAATCAGATTTTTTTGTTGTTTTTAAGTTACATGAGTTTTTATATACAAAGGGTGCCAAAGAAATGTATACCCATTTTAAGAAAGAAAAAAACTGTATTAAAATTGTAGCACTCAATATATACCAATAACAAAAGATGAATACAAGTCACGTTTGACTTCTGCAATTACAAGAGGTCCTCAAAGTGGTCACCATCAGCATCTACATACTTCTGTTTACGGCGAATTACTGCTTGAGCAATAATGACAAAAGTGTCCACTTGTATTGCTGTGCATGCTATTTCAGTTTCCTTACACAGTGCCATGTGTCTCAAACTTATCATGAATGCGTGCAATTGTTAGGCGTGTTGGAGGTTCTGTGCATACTCACGCCTCCATTGTAGTTGTACGTCCACAGCATTCTCGAATTTCAAACATCACTTCAAAATGGTCTTGCGCTCCTCCAACGACAACTGCATGTCTCCTATTTTCTTTGACTGTCCTGCCTGTTGCATGGTGATGCTAGCATTCATTTGATTAACGCCACCTTTTGAGCAAATGTCATACTGCTACTACATGCTGCCATAATTCACTTCAACTTCAAAAGGTAATACATAGATAACATCTCTTATAATGTGTATACATTTTTTGATACCCCCGGTACTTTGGATATTAGCCCCTTATTAGATATTGATTTGTAATTATTTTCTCCCATTTGGTAGGTTGGCTTTCATTTTGTTGATGTTTTCTTTGCTGGGCAGAAGCTTTTTAGCTTGACATAATTCTACTTGTTTATTTGTGCTTTTGTTTCTTTCGCTTTCGGTGTCAGATTCGAAATATCACCAAGACCTATGTCATGGAGCTTACCATCTTTGTTTCTTCTAGGAGTTTAATGGTTTCAGGTCTTACGTGCAAATGTTTAACCCATTTTAAGTCAGTTTTTGAGTATGTTGTGAGATAGTAGTCCAGTAACATTCTTTTGCATGTAACTGTCCAATTTTCCAACGCCATTTATGGAAGAGACTGTCTCTTCCGCATTGTATATTCTTGCCTCTTTTGTCGTAAATCAATTGACTATATATGCATGGGTTTATTTCTGGGCTCTCTATTCTGTTCCACTGATCTAAGTATCTGATTTTATGCCAATACCGTGCTGTTTTAATTACTGTAGTTTTGTAATGTAGTTTGAAATCAGGGACCACGATCCCTCTAGCTTTGTTCTACTTTCTCAAGATTGCTTTGGCTATTCATGGTCTTTTGTGATTTTATATGAATTTTTGGATTGTTTGTTCTATTTCTGTGAAAAATATGATTAGAATTTTTTAAAATTTATTTTTTAAATTTATTGGGGTGACATTTGTTAGTAAAATTACATAGATCTCAGGTGTACAATTCTGTATTACATCATCTATAAATCCCATTGGGTGTTCACCACCCAGAGTCAGTTCTCCTTCCATCACCATATATTTGATCCCCTTTAGCCTCTTCTCCCACCCCCTCCCCCCTTACCCTCTGAAATATGATTAGAATTTTGATAGTGATTTCATTGAATCTGTATATTTGTTTTGGGTAGTATGGACGTTTCAACAATATTAATTCCTAAACTCCATGATCATGGAATATCTTTCCATTTGTGATTTCTTCAATTCCTTTCATTAATGTCTTGTAGTTTTTAATATACAGGTGTTTCACCTCCCTGGTTATATTTATTCCTAAATATTTTATTTTTTTGATGCAGTTATAAATGTTTTCTTACTTTCTCTTTCTGATAGTTCATTATTAGTGTGTAGAAGCAGAATAGATTTTTTTGCTTTTGATTTTGTGTCCTGTATCATTACTGAAATTTTGTATGTTTTTTTTATGGAGCTTTCAAGGTTTTCTATATACAGGATCATGTCATCTGCAAATAATGACAGTTTTACTTTTTCCTTTCTAATTTGGGTGCCTTTTATTTATTTTTCTTGTCTAGTTGCTCTGGCTAGGACTAACAATATTATACTGAATAAAGTGGTGAGAGTGGATATCCTTGTCTTGTTTATTATCTTAGAGGAAAAGTTTTCAGCTTTACACCATTGAACTGTGTGTGTTAGATGTTAGTATAATGTTACCTAATTTTTTTGACTGGGTCTTTCATTAAAACATTTTGTCTGACACTGGCTATATTGAACGATATTTGTCCAGGTAGTGAAAGATAATCACATGCTATTCAATTTTTTTTTCTGTCAACCTTTACTATTCCCAAATTCAAACAGATCTTTGTAGTGACTCCTGACATGTCATGCCTGCCACTCAGACTCAATGAAATATAGCAAGTTTCAAATGGGAAGAGAACACTCTGAGGCACCTACTATGTGTCATGCAGTGTGTTAGCTCATTATAAGTGGTGTAGGTATTAATAGTCCCATTACTCAGAGGAGGAAGAGAGGATAGATAACTCGTCCAAGACTACCCAGGTAGAATGTAATAGACTCATGTTTAACCTATTACCATCTGACTAATGAATGGAAAGTTATAGCTTAGCTAAAGAAGGATCTCAATTTTAAAAAGCAAACCAAGCACTTTGTAAAAAAAAAAAAAGCTAACATCTTTTTCTAGTTTAGTCTGCCTATTTATAAAATGTGCAGAAGAAAACTCTCCACAGTAGAAGTAATCCATAAATCACCCTATAAGAACTTTAAATGTATGTTTAGGTGAAAAACGTAGTAATAATGTGAAATCATGAATGATTTTCAGTCTTAGAATAAGAGCCTTATTTTTCATCTTCTAGTGAGGACTTACACCGAAAGAAAAAACTAGCTCACGTGTGTGTTTGTTGTGGGCTAATGTGCTCTCATTGCAAAAATGAAATCATGGCTCTTTGCTGGAATTCTTTCAAAGGATTTCCAAAACAATGCGGATGGATTCTGGGTCCTGAAGACATACACATCCTTGCCTTCTCCGAATTCATGTCTTCCTACTCTTACTCTCACTGGGTCCCTACCAGCCACACCAGGTTGCTGCTGCCTCTGGAACGTGCCAACTTTTTTGTTTCAGCCTCAATGCCTAGAAAGCTCTTCCCCAGAAATACCCATGGCTCACAGCCTTACATCCCTTGAGTTTATGCTTAAGTAGCACTTGCTCAGGCAGTAGTTTCTCGATGCCACCCATGTCACTCTCTCCTCCCTTACCCTGCCTTGTTTTATGTTCCAAACCACATGTCACATTACGTATCCATTTGTATTATTTTATCTGCCTCTCTCACTAAACTTCAAGCTTGAGAAGGACAAGGCTTTTGAGTCATTTTCACTGTTGTAACCCTGGCATATGGGAGAGTGGCTGACCCAGAGAAGGCTCTAAATTTTCTTAAATTAACGTTCTTTTGCATAGAATTAATGTCCGCTTGCATGGGACCACTCCAGAGCCTCCACATATACCAGGATTGTCATCCTCCAGCAAAGGTCATTGTAGGTTCTTGTTGTTTCCTAAGGGCTACCAGATTATTGTCACTGCCCTGACATCAACGCAGAGACAGAGAAATGGTAGGAAAACAACTATTTACCCAGCAGCGGTTATAGGACCGATCCTGTACTGGGATCGAAGTTACATAATTCAGGCTTTGCAAACACCTTGCAATGAAGATGTTACTACTGTGTCTTATATTGTATTATATTATATAAACCTGGTCTTATAGTAAAATAAGACCTTATTTTATATTAATTTTATATTAATTTTATATTAATTTTTGCTCCAAAAGACGCATGAGAGCTGATTGTCTGGCTAGGTCTTATTTTTGGGGAAACACGGTGGCACTATTTTGCTGATGAGGAACCTGAGGCTTGAGAGGTTAGTAACTTGTTCAAGGTCACCCATTGGTAAATGATGTGGTTTGAATTGAAAACTACTTCACTTAGCAGCATGTCTTACGCCCTTCTCTGTGAGATACCAAAAGTCTGAATAGCTGTGATGACAAGAAACAACTAAGGTTATTCCTCATTATTTTAAAAGGACTTTGATTTGAGGTCATTGATCATATGCACCAATTTTATGTACTATGAAAAGTGATAGATTTAAAAAAATACACTGAACACAGTATAATCACATACATAATAAAAAAATTAGCACAGTTCTTTCAATGATATTTTGATTGAAAATAATTGGTGCATGACACTCTTTTCTGTACCATTCCCCACAAGCCACACTGATGCTTATATTTCCAACCTATTGAAAGGGGCAGATTGGGAAGATCCCAGCCTTCTAAAAAGGCTCAACAATATCCACTGTTTTTTCCATATGCTACATTTGATTCCTTGACAATTTCTTTTTTGGAAATCCTTCTTACCCTCAAATACTTCACAATTTACTCATTTACCCATTAATTCAACAATATTTATTAGGATACCTATTATGTACCAGGCACAGTACTGGGGAAAATAATGGTCCAATTATCTACACTTCAGAAGTCTGCAGTATGGTTTGATAAAGAAATCTAAGCCAGCAAGTACGCAATTATGTAATTTTAATGTGCACTAAACACTGTGAAGGCCTCAGGATGTTATGAAAGAGAGTAATGGTTGAGAGACATGAGGTGGATGGAGATGGAAGGGTCCTTGGAGGAGGCCAAGCTTACACTGAAGAGTGAAGGATGAGAAAGATCCAGCCGTGGGACTGACACTAGGAAGAGACTTTCAGACTGGCGAGCTCGGTGAGGGTGGAGACCTGAATGGAAATTGAGTCGCTAACGTACAGCGGGTAAATTGGACAGCAGGATGTGGCGAGAGCTTAGGAATCTGAAGGGATCAGAATACACAGTGTGTAAGAGCTTCGGATTTTGTTTGAGGTGTAATTATGTCCTTAATGCTAACCTGAAATCGAATTTTCAGTAGAGTAACAGAATATGTGCTATTTTAAAAATTCACTGTGTGTCCCGTGCAGAAAACAGGTTTATGTGGAGCAAGAGAGGAGGCCGGGAGTCTAGTTAAGTGGCCATTAACTTGATAGAGGAAAAACGAAGGCAACTGGACCAAGCCCACCAGTCTGAAGCCTTAGACCTTTGGATTCAATGTGCTAATAGAACTCCAAGAATTTGCTTTCCTTCTAGATAGTGTCATGCTATTCACATTCTCCTCTTGGATATGGTTAGTTTTGTAAACAATGAGACATTGTAGTGCCAAGGAGATAAACTTATTTTTCTTACATTCCCACATAGAAGCTTCAAACCCCAGTGGCTTCACTGGCTTTGAAGAAAACAAACTTAATGACTAGTACTACTCTTGAACAAAGCAAACAGCAAGACTTTAACAGCATATTAAAAAATTGAATCTATGAAAATAAGAAATGGGTAATACCTCATGACCAAGAGGGGTTTGTCACAGGACTGTAAGACTTGATCAGTAGTTAATGTAATTTACTATATTGATGCAGAAAAAAAGAGAAAATATTGAACATCTATTATTGATTTAAGAAAATATCTCAGGAACCTAGGAATAAAAATAAATGAACTTAATCTAATAAGGTGCATCTGTAAAAAGTTTTTGTTTAACATCCTACTTAGTATTATGCCCCTTTGGAAAACTAGGAAAAAAAAAGAAAGATTTGTCTCTAAGCACTTTTATTCAACAAAGAAGTGGTGGACCTAGACAGTGTTATAAGACAAAGACAATAAATAAGAGAGACAATGAAAATTGCTATTTACAGATGCTTTAATCATTTATCTAGAAAAGCTAAAGCAGCCAAAAATAACTAGCAGTACTAATAAGTAAAGTTAGCTAGGTCCCAGGATTCAAGTTCAATATACACACACAAAAATGTATTTCTTTATACTGGCAATAGACATTAGAAAACAAAATTAAATAAAACAATGTCATTTCCAATAATGTATAATATATAAAATTACTTAGCAACAAATTGTGTACAATGTCTACAATGAAAACCACTAAATATTGCTGAGATAATTTTTAAAAGATCCCTATAAATGGAAAGATATACCATGTAACATGGATTCAAGATGTCATATTGTTAAGATGTTAATCCTCCCTAATTAATCTACACATTAAATGCAATGATAATCAAAATCCTCACATAAATTTTTGTAGAAATTGAGAGGCTGATTCTAATTATTTTAGAAAAACACCAAGGATCTAGTATAAAATTTTTACCATTTTACAAAAGGAAAGCAATGTTGGAGGATTTGCACTAACTTCAAGAACTGTTACAAAGCTGTAATAATCAAGGCAATGTGCTATTAGTATAAGCATAAACATATAGAGCAATGAAATAAGGCAGAGTCCAGAAATAGGCCCAAATATATTTTTATCTATTTTATAAAAAGAGGTGACAGGGTAATTCCGCTGGGTTCAGATAGCCTTTTCAACAAATGGGGTTGAAACAACTAGGTATTCATGTGGAAAAATGAATAGCAACGCTTCCCTGACATTATACAAAAAATAACTTAGTATGAGTCATAGACCTAATTATAAACCATAAAATTTCTGGAATATAAACTACACCACCTTAAGGTCAGTAAAGATTTCATAGACAAGACAAATAGTGCTAAATCAATGATAAAAATAATGCAAAATGGATATCATAAAAATTTATATGGAATTTCCAGAATAGGCAAATTCATAGGCATAGTTGCAGATTAGTGGTTGCCTGGAGCTGGAGGGAGAGGAAATGGAGAGTGACTGCTTCATGGTCGTGCGGTTTCTTTTCAGAGTCATGAAAATGTTCTGGACTTAGATAGTAGTGATGGTTGTACAACACTGTCAGGGTACTAAAATTCACTGAATTGTACTCTTTAAATGGTGAGTTTTATGTTATGTGAATTTAACTTCAATAAAAGTATTAAAGATCTTCTGCTCTTTAAAAGGCACCATTAAAAAAATGAAAAGTCTACCACAAAGTAGGAGTAAATATTTGCAATACATATAACTGAAAGAATTTCTATCCAAATAAAACAACATATTAAAAAATTCAATAAAAAGACAAAAAAATGCTACATATGGTGGGAAAAAATAGACTAGAATTGACATTTCATAAAGAAGAAAAGGAACAGCCAATGTTTATAAAAGATACTTAGCATCACTAATCATCTCGCTACCTGATGCACCGTTTCCTGGAGTCCTCTCTTCAGGAACCCTGCCCCCAGCTCCAGGCTGTGACCTTACAATGAATACCCTTACAATGAGTAATAATAACGATAAAAATACTCAGACAATACTACTTGTGAGAATGCCAGTGGGAGTGTAAAATGCCAAACCCACAATGTAAATAGTTTGGAAGTTTCTCATACATTTAAACAATTAACCCATGATCTAGAAGTTTTACTCCTAGATATTTACCTTAGGAAATGAAAACATATGTCCACAAAATACTGTACAAGAATATTCATAGCAGTTTGATTCATAAGAGTTAAAAACATAGACAACCCAAATATCCATCAATGGATGAAGGAATAATCACGTGTATGTTCATGTATTAGAATATGACTCAGCAATTAGGAGTTAATTACTGATACACACAATAGCATAAATGAATCTAAAATACTGTTTTTAGCAAAAGAAGGCAGACATACACAGAATACTACACACTATATGATTTCCTTTATATGAAGTTCAAAAACGTAAGAAACAAAACTATGGCAATGGAACAGTGGTTTCCTCTAAAGGGAAGGATTGACTACAAACGGTCATGAGGCAGCGGACTAGCATGATGAAAAATGTTCTACATTTTAATTGTGGTGATGATTATAAAACTCATCGAATTGTATACTTAAAATATGTGACTTAGAAAAAAATGAGCGTTTTTTTTTTTTTGTTTGTTTGTTTTTTTTAAGTCTGCAGCATCCTATTGTAGAAATCACTGTTTCCCTATTTTATCTTCTTTATTGGGCACACGTTAATGTCATTCCATCTATGGGAGAACTCAGGTGTGAAGTATTCAATCATTGGTTGATCGTAGGAAAAAAAACCAGATTTGCAGATTTGATCTTTTTGCCTGGGGTTAAATTCTAACATCCAATATTCTATAGAGACTTCAGGAAGTGTCATGATATAGATAGAATATGGAATTTGGAATCACAGTGACAAGAGTGCAGGAACTGGCTCTGTCATCTGTGAGCTGGATTTTGAAGAGATGAACCTCTGTGAGTCTCAGATGCTTCGTCTGTTAAATAAAAATGGATCCTACTGAACAAGTAGTAGGAAAATTAAACAAGGTGATATTCACAGAATGCTCGCACACACGTGAGATGGAGCTCTGCAAATGAGGGTTTTCCCTTCTCTTCCCTGTTTCAAATATCAGTTTAATGTTTTGTAGTTACATATTTGTAAACCATGAATTGAATACTATTTCTAATTTCCTTGTGTTGTTATACTCTTCTTGTATCTGACATATCTGAGGTGAGTGGCTGGTTAACCTCTCAGTACATATTCAGAAAACATTTGTTAAGAGCTCAACCCATCGCAGACATTGGATTCCATGATCTGGAGAGAGGCTGGTTTCCTCTGCTTATTCCCGTGAATGTCAGTCTAGTGGATGGACATGAGTAAACCCTTAAGGAGAAGACAGTTGCAGAGGTGTGACTGGGGTAAAAAGGGAGTAGCCACCACTTCTACTGTCCCTGCTTTTGCAGAATCAGAAAACTACCTCATGTACCGTGTTTCTCTGAAAATAAGACTATCAGCTCTTAGGCGTCTTTTGGAGCAAAAATTAATGTAAGACCCGGTATTATATTATATTATATTATATTATATTATATTATATTATATTATATTATAGACCCGGTCTTATATTAAAATAAGACCTGGTCTTATATTAATTTTTGTTCTAAAAGATTTGCTCCAAATGATGGTCTGGCTAGGCCTTATTTTCAGGGAAACACGGTATTCATTCATTCAATCGGTAGTTTTCCCATTAGCCACTTATTTATTCATCTATTTAATTTTTCAACAAATATTTAGTGAATGCCTAATATACTATGTGCTAAATGTAATGTGAAATAGAAGCATTACTCTAAACGTTGCTTTTATAGTTTTAGTGATCTTAGATAGGGGAGGAGCATACATACATTCTTCATACTGCTTGGACTATGGTGAAGTGGTATCAACTTTGAGAAAGGCGTCTCCTAGGTTTCCTCACAATAACATGCAATTTTCAGAATGCCGATATTCAGGGTAAAAATAAAAGGCCTCTGGAGGTTCTTGGGAACACAGCCTTTGGACAGACCTTAGAACAAGGAGAAAGCATTGTCCCAAAGGTGAGAATATTATGATTATTATGTCAAACGTATGGGTCATCATACCTTCCAAATGATAACGCCTCCTTTAAAAGTTCTGCCAGGGAACTTGGGGTCTGTTTGTTCTTAGGTTTGAAGTACTAACAAGGCTTCTTACAATTAATTACACCCCTGTTTTACAAGTGTGAGTGTTTTGATTTGTGAACTTCCAGGAGGAACTTCAGGGAAATTTAAATGGCCCTCTACCAACTACCCAGTTCAGTGTCCTGCCTTATGCAAATTTGATATTAAATGATCAAATGTGAACCCCAAGCCCCGTGAGGTCATGGAATCCCTTGATTAGGGGCCAGGTGTACAGAGCTATTCAATTATTAAATAATTAGTTTGAAAACAATAACTAGTGTAGTTTAATTCTCTTGGTGATTTCCTAATGTTTATTAATTTAAGCACCTGGGTCTCCCTGTAACACTTTCCTGCAGAATGCTTACCAGAACATGCATAGCATGTAAATTTGCAATGAATATAATTACCTTTCTGCAGCTTACTCCAGGTGCCTAAATGAGTAGAAATGAATTATGACTTTAATTGTCAAAAAGGTTTCAGTATTCTGATTCTAATTACTCAAAATTTGTTTAAATTTCTACCTAAGCAATAATATTTTGTGTTAATCAAAACACCAACGTATGATATTTTTTTAGGATAACCAAATATTCTGTTAAAGAGGATTCAGATCAATAATTATGTAGCGAAGAGAAACAGTCGTCTTAACATCCTAATTTGTTCTCAGGATATTTCAAGGATGATTGAAGTTGTAGATACATTTTCTAGTCTTCAGAAAAGTCCCTAGTTCTTTTCTTTGACCTTTCCCATTTTTCTTCGGAGTGAAAGAACATTCATCTTTGAAGAAAAATATCCCATTGACACTTCAAATTCATGTTCAAAATTGAACTCATTATCTTCTTCTAAAACTGTCTTGATTTTTTTCAAATGTATTCCTTAATTCGATAATAGCATCACCATTCCCCATCTAACTAAATGAGAATGTGGAAATCATTCTGGATTCCTCTATCTCCCTTAAGCCCCGCATCTATTAGTTACCACATGCTGGTCATTTTGCCTCAGAGATCTCATCAAATTCTCGATGTCATTGCTTCAGACCCTCATTTGATCTGGCTTAGTCTATCCCAGTTGTGTTTCCCTGTTGGGAAACACTTTCCAGGAGCCCTGCCCCCAGCCCCAGGCTGTGACCTTCAGGCCATCCTTGGCACATCAGAGTCATTTTTCTGAAATGCAATTTAGAATGAGAGAAGGAGGAAAGTGCATGTCCCAAATACGGGTTAATAGCCTGACCAGATGGGAATGGGAGGAGATGATTTTAAAAGATGAAGGGAACACACATTGGCATTTTGAAACTATTCCAAGGATCAACTAGTTATGGAATCGGAATCACCAGAAAATTAATCATGTCATATGTCCACACCTTGAATGGTTGCTGACAATTATAACAACAAGGTAACAAGTTAAAATGTGTGTCTTCCTAGCATTGAAAGACCCATATATTTTTCCGAATTCTCAATTATATACTTATACATAGTAAAAGGCATACAATCTTATGACATAATTAGGGGCAGGTCACCATTCATCTTTTTTTTCACAATTTCATCCTAGGCCTTAAGGTCGATAGTGAATATATGTATGAGAACGTAATTGCATTAAAGTGAACCGTTAGCACAAATTGATTTGATAAAGACTGAAGTTTGACCAAAATAGAAAGAAAAAAGTATAAAATGATCTTCTAAAAAGTCCATTACTTTGATAGGAGTTCAGCAGGGGTACGCCATTATGTGGTATAACATATATTTCTCCATTCGTAAGTGTGTGTGTTGGCAGGAAATAAACAGCAGGACTGAAATAAGAATGAGGTTGCCTGCATACGGCATTTCTTAGAAACATAATTACAGCATCACTGAAGCATGAAGGTAGCCACGCGCATTTGCAGCCACTGTAATCAGTGTAATTGGTCTGCCATTTCCTCTGCTCACCCTCTTTCAGTTAAGATATTAGGAGTGTTTCTGCTGGAACGTTACACTTAATGCCCATTTGTTCGCTTCATGCTGTTAAATCTCATTGTTTAGCTCCTCTGTTCATATTGCTACAATATCATACGACATCGTTTTCATAGTAGACACAACTGTCAAACAGACTTACAGGTTTTCTCTCAGAATAAAAAGAGTCCATAAAACGAAGGGACGTAAGACCTGTTTTTATGGACATTGTTCTTTCTTTCAGCATGTCTGGATTCACGTATAAATATCCACCTGCTTAGTTCCACGCTGTCTGGGCACCTCGGCTTGCTCTAGTGGGATCAGTGCTCTGGAGGACTGGCCAGAGACACTACACCCAAGTGAAGTCTGGGGATAAGAAAAAGGAAGAGGCTTTCCAAACTGCTAGGGTTAACCAGGGCAAATTCCAAGGCAGGGTAACTTAAACTCACCTGCTAAGAGTTCTTCTGCTAAAGAAAAGCAGTGCAATCGTGATGGAATAAATATTTTGCTTTTGCTGTCAAGACCATATACAGTAGATTTGCAAAGAATATTTTCATATCATTTCCTTTAGCCTTGACAATTTAAAAATTCCCTCTCTATGAAACTCAGAGCTTCAAATTGTTTGTTTGTTTATTTATGTATTTATTTAACAAAAGATAAAATGCTAAGCAGTAAACTGGGCACCTTGGACTTCTTTTAAAGACAAAAAGGTGCATGTTTATCATATGTATTATATCTGATGATAAGGAAACATTGATCTTTGTGTCTACATATTATATTTAGCAAAAGTATAACTTTTTCTGAAAAATGATCATGCCTATAAAGATAGTTTCAGCCTTAACTAGCTCCAGGGGTGTAAGGGAATACCACCCATCCACTATTTTAATAATTTGCATTGTATGTCTCCATCAGATTAGATAACTGGACACCATTTGATGTCAGCCAAGATACTTAAGAAGAATCCTTTACTGAGCTGTAGATTGCTCTCATCCTTTGTATATGGTTGTTGTAAAAATTAATCATTTTGAAACTACTTCCATTCACAATATCATGCAATCTTCCCCAGACAGGATTCTACATTATGCATTACTTTATATTATATCTATGTATGTGTTCCCATCCATTGCAGTTATTATTACTATTGAGTCTCAAAATCTCCTGTTTAGTCAGTGGGTGTATATTCAAATCGGTTTCTTAGTCCTTTGAAAAGACTCAGTAATTTTAAATAGTTTTCTTGCTTTCTGATATGATAAGATGACCCAGGATTGTCCTGAACATATCTTGTCTCCAACCATGAGTCAGTTAGTTCTCCTAAGAATCCTTGTCCTTTTCATTGGGGTATAGTATTTAGATGTTGATAGGTATCTAAGTGCTAATAATGGTATTGTTACTGTCTTGGTCATTGTTTTAGGCCAGTGTGCATTGGACCACACTAGGAAATGCATGAATAAAAATGTATTGAGAGTATATACTGATATTCCGATTCCAATTTAATAATCATTGTTTTTAAATAAATTCATCAAGCTTAACTCTTCTTTCACCCTCAATGAAAACTTGATGCTCAAAAATTCTAGCAGTTTGCTCATTTACTTTGACACACATACCGAGCCCCTGACAAGTCACTCACACACAATAGTCTCATAATAGCAATATAAACACTATCACCGATAACATGATTATTGAAAACTGAATTAGAAAGTTTTTATCAGTAGGTTTATCTCATTAGGGATGTATAGGGCAATGATATGTTTTAAAATCACAGAGAATATTTCCTCTTCTGTGTGGCTGTATTAACAATTGGATAAAAGTTTATTTATTTTTTTTTTTCATTTTAATTTTAGTGTTAAGAATTTCTCTTTTTTAATTTAATTTTGTTTAACCTAATGCATGGTATATTGACAGGGTCCTAGACTCAAATCTACAAACTAACATATATTCAATGAAATATAGTTTCTGTCTTTGTCTTCACATTATTCTCTCTTTCCCTCAATGAATAATGCTTTAGTTTGGCTTACATTTAAGTTGAACTCAGCTTAAGTTGAGTTTAGCTTAAAATTAAGTTAATTTAGAATTAAATCTAATTTTATCTTTTCTTTGATTTATAAAATATGTAACCAAACATGGGTGTGTATGTATACACCCATATTAGTTGCTATAAGGAAATAAAAGCATAAATGTTCCATAGCACTCAATCATATAATATTTTTAAAATGTTCTTTTCCTAAAAAAATAATGTACTGATTAAAATTATTACCCAACATTACTGATTATTAAAAAATAAGTGTTATCTGAGTGTTCTAGTTCCTGTGGTGTCTTTAAAGCCGTCAGCAGAGTATAGAGCAGATTGTAATCCCTATGAACTGAGAGACATAAGAAAAGAAAGAAGATGGAAAGCAGAGAAGACAGGGAGGAGGGGTGGAAAAAGAAGAGGAAGAGGAAGTGAATGAGAGGAAGAAAAAGGAGGAGAGAGGAAGGAAGGAAGGAAGGAAAGAAGGAAAGCAAAGGCAGGAAGGGAGGGAGGGAGGGAGGAAAAGAAGGAAAGAAGGAAGGAATGAAGGAGGGAAGAAAGAAAGAAAGAAAAGGAGGAAGGAAGGAAGGGAGGGAGGGAGGGAGGGAAGAAAGGAGGGAGGAAGGGAAAAAAATTTCATCTCTGCTGACCATGTGTTAAGGATGACCGTCTTTGTGAAGACACACAGTCAATAAAGAGGAAAGCTGAAAACAGGAAATGTTTACATTCTCACTGTTATGCAGATGAATTGGAGATTACAATGAGAGGAGTTTTGCTGGATTTCCTGGTTGAGGTCTGTACTCCCATAGAGGAATGGGCCACCAATCTTCCTTCATTAGTAGGGACAGCTCATAGTCTTAAGCCTCCTCTGTGTTAGTTCAATTTAAGGTACAATGACTTCATTGCCTCCAGTACGTAAAATAATGGTCACGAGGATAACATCTGTTACTTAGTGGATGTTTATTGATTACATCTTGTTTCATGGTGCTCTATATACTATGTCTCTGTTTGCCAAACTACTTCAGGAGTTAAATGAAGATAAGAAGACTGTCTCACAGCTGAGGAAATGGATGCTCCAGAGATTTTGTAGTTTACCAAAATCACACAGCTGGAGAGAGATTTGACGTACCAAACCCAAGACTATCTGACTGCAAAGCCAGTGTTCTTTCTGGTATACCAGTTTGTCTTTCCTTTCCTTTATTGTCATAGTTACTCAAGAATTTTCTGCCCTCTTTGGAAGTCATGGTATCTATTCTTTCTATCATCTGTCTATCTATCTATCATCTATCTATCTATCTATCTATCTATCTATCTATCTATCTATCTATCTATCTTCTCCATCCTTATATATTTCAGAAATAATGCAGCCAGACATATCCATTGTTGAGATAGGTTAGGTCCATTATAATATTTCTTTCCACTCATATGAAATAAATTTTAACTGAGATGTCCCCTTTGCACATTTATAAATATAAGCAGTTAGTAACTTTTTCTCTCTTCTGAGAGCCATTGAATACAGAATTTCAACATTAATTAGCACAAATATCAACTAGAAGTGGAGACAAAGATTTGGGTGCATGTTGATATTAATTTCCTTCTACTGAACTGTTCGGTAGGAGATGGGGAAAAACTTAGTGCACTTGGCACACTAGTGACGCAGCACAAATCAAGTTAAGGCCAAGGGTGAAGGTGGTGTAACACTGAGTCCATTGAAAGAGAGGCTGTGAGGGATGGCCGGATCGCTCAGTTGGTTGGAGCGTGGGGCTCTTACCAGGGTTGCCGTTTTGATCCCTGCGTGGGCCGCTGTGAGCTGCGCCCTCCACAGGGACGTTGAAATAACTAGTTGACTTGGAGCTGATGGGTCCTGGAAAACCACACTTAAAAAAATAAAAGTTTGTTTGTTTTAAAGAGAGGCAGTGATTCAGGACTTCTGATCATTAATTAGGATTGGCTTAGGTCTGGAGTCAGATGGAATCTGAAATTTACAGGTCTTAGCATAAGCGTCTCTGAGGATCGAAATATCGGTTATTCTTTCACGTCTGGTTTTGATTGTGTGTTTGTGCATGTGTGTTTGAACATATGTGCTTTTGCACATCCACAAATTCAATCTATGTCTATGGAACATTTCACATCAATGTTGAAGGAAACTAAGTCTGTAAGGTAAGCTACAGTCTGTTTGGCATGTCAGCAGTCTGGTTTTGGAGTTCGGCAGGCTCTGGTTGCCAGAGAGCATGTTTCTAACCGTCTTCTCCTCTATTCCATTTATTATCCCCCATCTCCAATTCTATACATACTTCCCCACATGGATTTAATTAGTTGTTTATATTAAACTCAGTAAATGACTACACCAGTGACTATACCAGAACTCCACATGGTATTTTGCTCTTTGCTAAAATGTTGTTGGAATGTCTCCCAAAACAATCACCACACTCAAAGACTGTGGTTGAATAAAACAACTTACACATATAGGACGGTTCAAAATATGTTTCTGTGATTTATTTTGTCCTCTGAAGAGTTATAGATTTGTCTGCAAAAGATTATGTGATCAGAAAAAGTAGCAAAATTCTTTGTTTTTAATGTCTACCCACTGTTACAACAAAATGTGGAATGTCTTTCCAAAAGAAGTAGAAAGTGAAATCAGAAAATGGCAGTTCATCCTCTTTCATCTTCCTTTTTAAACCATAATATTGAACATGGTGAACAACCTCTTTTTGCATTTATCAATTTTGTGATTACTGGATTTAACAAACACAAGGTCAAGATTTCTCTTCCATGGCATATGACTTTGAAGACACGCAACACGATTTTGCCTCAGCTAAATTAATCTGTGGATTATGAAAGCATTTTAAGTAATAAGCAGAAAGTTCTCCTCTTGATTTTTTTTTGGTAGAGAGATATCAATAAAACCTTTTAAATGTATCACAGAAAAAAAAAGGAGTATTATACAGGATACAAAAAGATTCATATTAAAGTTAATCTAATGGTCATAACTGTAAATGCAATTGGAAAATGCATGTATTAAACTAAATTAAGTCTCACAAGCTCTAAATTTGCTTCAGGCAATTTGAAGAGGATTTCTTGACTTCTTCCCTAAGGGAGCTAGGTGGGGGCTCTCTCAGGCAGGTCTGCCTGCTCACCATCCATCATTTCAAAGAGACATATATCGCCTCTAAAGTGCTTTAAGGCAGCTGCAAGCAAGTGTCACTTTGAGTTAAATGCATTATTAAACTGTTGGGAAATTTCACATCATGGGTCATTTATCTATGCTAAATTGGGTCAAAAGCCTCTGCACATGCCTAGATAAATGAGAGAGATGAGCAAATTCTCCTGTGGGAAGTAGTACTTTGACAAGCCTTATGAGTATGGCTTATTTATTAATTTATTGAGTAGCCTTGGGAAAAGGAGTTTTTCTTGTGTTTGTTTGTGTGTACGTGGCGTTATTTTAAGAGGTAATCAAACACTATACAGAAATCATCTCTGATAAATATAGTTAGATATTCCTCACCCCTATAATGTGTCTAGAATTAGATGTTGTGGGAAGCATAAATCATTAAATATTCATTCATTTGACAAACAGCTGAGTGTATTCTGTGTGTCCTGTACCATGTAAGAGAGACAGAGAGAGTGCAAAAATGATTTTTTTTTTTAAAGCATAACTCTAGTGTGGAGGCCTTTCCGGAACGATGGGAAAATATAATTGCCTTAATCAATGTGTGTATAAATAGAGTGGGGATGCAGACAGAGGGCTTCAATCCTACAGAGTTTATTGAAAGCAGTAGAGGGGAGGGGACCTGAGTAGGGCCTTCAGCTATGAGCGGCGGTTTGCCAGATGGAGACAGTCTGAAGGAGTATTAGGAAGTGCAAAAGTAGGAGGAAAATAGGTATGAATTCATGGTGGTAAAATTTATCTTACAAATCAGGACATTTTAGAGACTGAAAGAAGACCCGATGGATAATTAAGCTGGAGCAACAGATAGAAACCAAATCTGTTCCAGGGAAAAGTGAGACTCCTGGTTAACTGAGGTGTGTTCCTATCTTTCCCGTACCTCGAGCGCTGGTGGTAGAGCCTTTGCAAACGCAATTCATACGCAATAGTGGGAATGTACTCAGGGTCACTGAACTGGACACTTAAACCCGGCTGAAATGGTCTTAGGTTGGTGCAAAAATAATTGCAGTTCAAAAAGGTTAAAAATAATTGCAAAAACCACAATTACTTTTGCAGCAACCTAACAAATTTCATGTTATGTGTATTTTGCCACAATAGAAACATAAGACACTCCAGAACCTTAGAAATACGGGCACACTTTCAGGTAAACATTTACCAAGATGTTATGAAGATGCTGAGAGAAGACACAGTTAAATACAAATTATTCTGATTTAACAGGCTTGTTTATTTTCTTTCTGTTTTATTGGATCTTTGATAGTCTAGTAAATTGAGGTATTTTGTGATTTCACCTCTATTATTTATTTCATCAAATGTTGCTGTTCATCATTTATGTATCTGACATATAGGGAGAGAAAAGAAAGAAGCTAGAGCAGAGACCTGTTGACAGAATTTTCTTGAATGATTAAACCTTTTGTATTTTACGTACAAGCATTAATTGAGCAGCTAATGGATATTTTTGTCATATTGCCAGTGCCTTATTCACAAAAACATGAAGTCTCATTTGAGTCTTTGCTCAGTCTCGTGAACAAATAAAAAAGTTTCATATTTTATGCCTTTATTGACCCATAATTCACATGCCATACAATTCACTTATAAAAGTATGAAATTCAGTCATTTTTCGTATATTCACGAAATTGTACAGTCTTCGCCAAAATTGAATTTTGAAATATTTTTCCATCACCCCAAAAGAAACCCTATTTTCATCAACAGTTACTCCCCTCCCATCCCCACACTCAACCCTGCCCTACACAACTACTAATCTACTTTCTGGCTGTAAAAATTTGCCCGTTCTGGACATTTTGTATAAATATGATTATACAACATGTGGTCTTTTGTGACAGGCTTATTTCACAGCCTATTTTCAAGGTTTGCCCATGTTGTAGCGCATGTGAGCACTTGAGTCCTTTTTATTACCAAACAGTATTCCACTGTATGGACATACGATATTTGATTGATTGATTGATTGATTTGACTCTGGACATTTGGGTCGTTTACACTTTTTGGTCAGTATAAGTAATGCTGCAATGAATATTCACTTATTTATTAATTTATTGAGTAGCCTTGGGGAAAGGAGTTTTTATGATTTTAAGATTTTATGTAGATGTACATATCCATTTCTCTTGGCTATATGAATATATTTAGGAGTTTAATTGCTGGACAATATGGTAACCTTTTGAGGAACTGCCATACTGTTTTCCAAAGTGACGGCACCATTTTACATTCCCACCAGCAATACTATCTAAAGATTCCAATTCTCCCACATCTTTTTACTTGTTATTACCTGTTTTTGTTGTTGGTGGTTTGTTTTTAATCCCAGCTAGCCTAGTGTGTATGAAGTGGTATCTCACTGTGGTTTTGATTTGCATTTTTCTGATGGCTAACGACGCAAGCATCTTTTTATGTGCTTTTGGCTATCTTAGTCAGCTTAGGCCGCCATAACAAACTATTATCGACTGGGTGGCTTAAATAACAGACTTATTTCTCGTAGTCCTGGAAGCTAGAAGCAGAAGGTCAGGTGCCAACAGGTCTGGTTCTTGGTGAGGGCCTTCTTCCGGGCCTGTGGACGGCCGCCTTCTCACTGTGTGTTCACGTGAGCTTTCTGCCGTGCACGCAGGTGGAGAGGACAGCGGGCGATCCTCTCTCCCTCTTCTTATACGGGCATTACTACCATCAAGAGGGGCCACCTCAGGAATCGATCTAAACCTAATTAGCTCTACAAGACTTCATCTCCCAATGCCATCACCTTGGGGGTACGGCTTAAACAGAGGCATTTGGGGGGAACAAACATTTAGTCCATAGCATTGGTCATTTGGAGAGGAACACAATTCAGGCTATTACAAGGGCCGAGGTGGAGTTGGGAGGAGACATTTTCCTGGGCTACCTCTGATGTTGCCAGTGTAAACCTTATGGCAGAGAAATACAGATGTTCTCAGCTGGAAGTCAGGTCGGCACACAGTGAAACTGAGGGCAAGGGAATATGGGTGGGACGACAGCAATATCTACTGCTTGTACATATACAGACAAAATTACAAATATTCTAAGAACTGCCTTATCAGTTCACACATATCATAGTCCCCGTGTCAAAAAAGTAACAACCACACATTTAATACACTTGTTGAAATCAGTACATGTAGATACAATCTATACAGGTGCAGGGATAGAAAACAAAATGAGATTTTTCATGGAATCATAATCTGTTGGGGCATATGATAAACAATGTGATGTTAGCTTCTCATGTAAGAGACAGAGTGATAGGATATGGTGCTGGGGAAGAGGGCGGGGAAATATCCAGCTGGGCATATGCGTCTTCAGGTAGTGAAGGCTTTCACGACGTGGTGATCCCTGAGATGAAACTTGGAAAATGGATAGACATTCATAAAATTGGCATGAAGACTGAAACAGAGAGTGGGGGAAAAATTAAATATGGAGAGAGGCATGCTAGAGGCAGAGAGATAAACATATGCAAAGGTAAATACGGTGTGTTAGTATATTAAATGTCAAGTTTCAGTGAGCTAGCATCTCTCAGTAGAGATACAGGTAGAGAAGTCAGCTTTGATTTCCACCTCGTAGATTATAAACCATAGAAAGAACTTATTCACTGGGTTTTGCTCTCAGCACTGCATCCAAGGTTTCCCCCACCTTATTCTTTTCCCTGCATAGAGTTACAGAAGAGCAGAGTGACAGAAAAGGCAAACTAAGGCTTTCTCTGCAATTAGGAGAAAGCAGTTAAAGAAAGTGGTTTTTGTTGTTGTTGTTGTTGTATGTATGTCTCTCTCTCTCTCTCTCTCTCTCTCTCTCTCTCTCTCTCTCTCTCTCTTTGGAGGAGCCAAAGCTGCTGGCAGCTGAGAAAAGCCACACGGAATGATTTTTGATGCCAAACTGGCTTGAATCCCAGAGTCATACGTATTCCTTGGAAAGGGGCTTTGACTCCAGGCTAGGATATCAGACTATGTAAGAAGGGAATATCCTCATCAGAGTCTGAGCATTTGCATTTAATTCACCATTTTGCTGCATCCCAAGACAGTTGTTTTAGTTATTACAAAATGTGAGATACTGTTTCCCCGAGAAAGAAGAGAAGAATCACCCATTTGCCTTTTGAGACTTACAATTATGTGATTCTTTAATTACCCTACGCTTGGTTGGAACTAGGTCCTTGGATGAAAAGCAAACCTGTTTGCTTATGGTCTACATAGATGCAGGTGTGCTTGTCGATGCTAAAAGGGAAACAAGGGATCAAAAATGGAAATGTCTAGAAGTACATGGGCTTTAATATTTGTAAGCTTTGATGTATAGCTAAGGTACGAGTCAGTACTAATTGTCCCAAAGAGAAGCATCTTCACCTGTAGAGGAAATTAGAAATAAAAAAACTGCAGACAATTTAAACAATTTACGTGACTCTTTGCCAAGGACATCACCAGACCAGGCAATATGTCAGATGTAGATCCCAGAGTGCATGGGGAATACCTATACTAAAAATATTGCTTGTTGTTTTAATTTGAAATTCAAGTTTAACGGAGTGTTTCATAATTTTATTTTACTAAATATAGCAACCCTAGGTCACTCAGGACAGTCGGAAGTAGCAGAACTCAAGCCATACTTCCTGGCTCGAAGCCTGCCCTGAAGCACTGTGCAGTATTGACAGAAATATATTAAATGAGCTGATGCTGAATGCACTAAATCAAACCAGGATTCAGTAGAAAACTGGTTATTAAGTGAAAGTGGTCTGCACCTTAAAATGCCCTGGGTCCCCGAAATCGTGGTTAGGCTACTCTGAGATGTGAGTGCTGCTCTACGTCCTGAGAAATTAGGTTTCCATTAGCCATCGTGGTCACTGTCTTGATCACATAGTCATCACTGGCTCCTCGTCTTTCCAATGTCACTTTTCCACCGGTGTTTTAATTTTTTCTTTTCCTCTTTGCTGTGGGCAACGCTAGTGTGCTGGGGAGCATTTATGTGTATCGTAGTTAAAAGCTCAGGGCTTAGAATTCTTAAGCACTAGCTGACTTCATGCTCTTCCACTTGTCAGCAGAGTTAACTGGAGTCATATTACTCTTTGAGCCTCCGTTTTTTAATTTGTAAAATGGGGGTTATTTTGAGGCCAACAATATGCAGGTAAGACAAATTATCCAACTGATTTGTGCCTGACGTGGTGTGAAGAATTAAACATTATTTCAGTGAATCTTCATCAGAAAGCTCTGAAGGCAGACACTGGTAGTAAAAAACTGGACTCCAGTTTTGATGTTTGACTGCTAACAGCTTTTAAGCTTCCCCCCTTCTCTTCTCCTTCTGCCACACCTCTGAGTGAGCTGAAAAGCCTGGGTGCACCCTCTTTTTGTGCCAAGAGGAAGTTCAAACTACAGGAACCCATACCCCAGCCCTACTCCCTCACCACTATAAAACCCCCAAACCCATCTCCTTTCCCTGACTTCTCCAGCCATCTTAGGATGAGTTTGGGAAGCCTGTTCTGCATTCCCCTGGAAGACTCATTCTGTGAGTAATAAACATTTTTATCTTTTCATATCTTCTAGGAGTGGTGTGTGTGTGTGTGTGTGTGTGTGTGGTGTCTTAAGTCTCAATATCTGAACCAAATCCATTATGTCTCTAGATTGGTTATACAATAATACTGTCACTTCCCGCACCTTAGAGATGAAAACTTTTTCTTAAACAAGGAGATATACTTACCTTTAATTATACAAGCTAGTAAATTATGGATCCTGGTTGAACCACGGAGCTCTCACTGTAGAACCCCAGCTTAAGTATTACACTGTGGTGTCAGGAACAGGAAATGAGGAAACTCGTGGAAAAGGTTTGATATAATGCCTGACACATATTTAATGCCCCATAAATACATGCCACATCTGGGTAGGACTGGAAGGTCAGCATGTGTGGGTCTCCAGTAGGTTATTAACTCACAGTGTTTTGCCATCTCTACTGAACTGAGCGTTTTCCTGGAAATACAGGCTTATGTGTATTACACATAACCACCTGATGCTTGCAAACATGCCCTGCCTTTCTTTCAAAACACTGAAAATGCACAGCTTCCATCAGCCCAAGACGACATGTTTATTTTTCAGTCTCACGTCTTTCATCCCTTGCTTGTTTGCTGGAGGCTGCTGGCTGGCTGTCAGCGGTGACGGCCCCATCTGTCATCCGTGTATGGTCTGCCCATGCATGGTCTGCACTGCCTTTCAGGAGACTTGCAGGATATGCCTTCTCATTGCCGGGGAGGTGGAGGCCCTGCTAAGACATGGATGAATCCTGGTGGTCTCTGCCACTCTGTGTAAGGTACTGTTAAACCCACCCTCATCGGAGAGTGACATCTTGGTGCAATACCTGGAAATCACTGAGAGGACAAACATGGATTGGCAGGCTGGGATGGCTGGGAAAGTACTGGATTCTATCTGAGAATAATCAGCATCATGATTACAAGTACTTCTGAGTTTACAGTGTACTTTTAACTCTGGTGGTTGGAGGATGTTTATTCTCTACATAGAGCCCCTCAGGTTTTATTTTTCACAGCAGAAAAATGTTAGATAGGTACCAGAATTGCTATTAGAGCTAAAAAATCTTTTTGATGTTAATAGAATCTTAAGACGATACATATGCTCACAGAATCCTGGACTATCAAACTGGTCTTCCTGACAGACACCACTGCTTACTTCTCCCCACCCCCAACTGTGCTTCTGCTACTGTTGCAACTAGGACTGCTGCTGGTAAAAATAACAAAACATTCCCAACCAGTAGCTACTTTATATACCACACACTATTCTAAGTGCTTTCTGTGAGGGATTCGAGCCTCATTATAATACTATAGAGCAGGTTTATTACCACCTTTTTTTTTTTGATAAGGAAAATGACAAATCGAGCTTTGTCTACCAGTGGAAACTACTTGTTAGCTACCGTGTTTCCAAGAAAATAAGACCTAACCGGAAAATAAGCCGTAACATGATTTTTCAGGATGCTCGTAATATAAAATAAGCCCTAATGCGTCTTTTGGAGCAAAAATTAATATAAAACCCGGTCTTATTTTTGGGGAAATACAGTAGGGCTTATTTTATATTACGAGCATCCTGAAAAGTCACGCTAGGGCTTATTTTCCGATTAGGTCTTATTTTCAAGGAAATACGGTAAGCAAGGATTTGAACCCGGGCCTTTATGACACCAGAGACTGGCTCTCATCACTGTCTCTTTAACATCTACTTATCTATATTGAAATATTACCTTGTCTGGCATCTTCTAGTGGAGAAACCTGTGTCCCAGAGAGATGCGGTAAGTTGTCCAAGTTTATGGGGCAGGAATTCTAGAATATAGGTTTTCCTGGCTACAGATAAATACTGACTCTCTTTTATCCCAGATAAGGAATGGTGAAATGTTAAGCCTATATCCTCAGTGGAGCCTTTTCTAGCTATGGTGCTAAATAAAGGTCCTGCTTTTGGAAAGGGCACTTTGCACACTAGCAGAAAGCTAAAGCTCTGAGAGAAAAGGTAGGCTGTATTCAGGATGTGTCTTCTGCTTAGATCTGTGGAAATACTGTGTGTTCTTGAACCATCTCCTCTCCCGTATGGTTTCTCTAATAGCACTTCCTCTGCCTTCCAAGCAGGAACAGGTTCGTTTCTTGATGAGCCCATGATGGATTGCATGCATCTTTAGTATTTCTCTTTCAGCTCTGTACTGATCTGTCCACTGTGTTTGGTAGTAGACTGTAAGCAATCAGAAGGTGAGAAATATATTCTGCTTCTATCAGTTCTCTCAGGTTTCTCAGATAACAGGCAGGTAAAATATCCGGAATAATTTTACCGTTGGCTGACTGATGGACTTACAATGAACTGATACTAGTTGCAAATGCTGTTGCCTCATTCGTTGGGGGAGAAAAAGAGGTAAGAGATGAAACACAAGGGCCTGATGGTTGGTCTAGCGGTATGCAGGAAGCCATGGTGGTGGCCTGCAGGTGTGTTCATGCCCCGTTCCTTACTCTGTGAAGGTTATGTGAAGGGCAAACTAACGCTTAATAGAATATATAAGGTTATTTAAGAATAGATGATTCAGTTGCAGACATTTCTCCCGAACATGACTGCATCATACTGATTCAGATGGACAGAGTGCAGAATCCTTCCTCGCAACAAGTCTTTGATGTTTTCTGGGAAATAAAGAATGTGTACAGTGAGTGTTGTTTCATGTGTACAGTGTGGTCGGTGGTATTCACCAGGTGACCCTTAAAGTGTTACAGAAAGACACGGGGCTTCTGAGGGTGAAAAAGTGCATCAGAGTGTTTCTTTGATTTGCTTAGAACACTTTGCAGAGAAGCATTCAGAATGAGGAATGCAGTTAAGAAAAAAAGAGATGCTAACTAATGTCACAAGCAACTGAAGTGCCTCCACTGTTGAACATCATGAGGTATTTTACTAATTGGCTTAAATGTAAATTATTTTTTTAAAAAGAAAATAGTGACAGGGATTATTGAACTGAACTGGAGAGAGAGTGTTTTAGGTAGATCCTCAGTGGTATTGTAAAAAGAAGTATTATCAACTTGGAATCATAACAAGGTGTCCATACATATTCAAGGCAAATTTTTCCTCAAATATCAGCATTTTACACTGCAAGTTAATACCCGATTGTCTGTTCTTATATGTAGGTCTTTTTAGGAATTGCTGATTTCCAACCATACGTTTTGACCCCACTGGGTAACACAGAATACTTAGGCCCTTATATATCAAAAGCCAGAAGTTGTCAGTACTAAGACACCTGCCTTGTACGTGCCCTGAATATGTGAATGGGTGGAAGAGAGAAGCGTGCATTGGTGGAATTTCTGTAACAGTTGTGGATGGAAAAGGGGCCACATATTAAACCTGACAAGCTCAGGAGACTGAAAATAACCACAGAAGATGGTGTGAGCACAAAAAAATTCATAACTAAGTGGGTCATCACAGGAAGTCATATCTTTAGCCAAAAGCTTTCTTCATAAAGTTAATCTGTGCGGTTCAGTGGGCCTATTGTCTTTTTGCACCTAAAATGACATCCTTGGAATGTCCATAAGCAGGACACTACAGAACTCCTCATTATTATTCTTGTCCCTTGATTAACATCTCTATGTGAACTATTAACTGTCCTGTACCCACCTATGTGAAAGAAGTACCTGTCTCTCTAGTTTACTTTTATCCCATCCCAGAGATTCCCCCTCCACCCCCTCACCCCTGCTTTGCTTTCTCCCACCCTCTTAATCTATCACCAATGGATTTCCTGTAACCCTCCTCCTTTGATTCTATGTGTAAAATAAACTGCAAACCTCCATTTCGCGGAGCATTTTCTCAATCCATTGAGATTTTGCTTCCCGGCAATTGTCGTCAATTTGGCTCAAATAAACTCTTACACGCTTTCTCATAGGCTGGATGCATTTCATCGACATGGTGACTGTGGGTACACTAGGCTCTACTGTTTGTGTGGGAGGAAATTATTATAAATAGGAAGTACTACTACCAGTGTGTTTGTGGACATGGAAGGGAGACTCTCCAGATAATTTCTTTTCTTGGGTAGGGAAAAAATAAAACGATAAAACGAATATGAAAAGATATCAGACTAAAAGAGAAGAAACAGCATCATAGAAAACAAGTTTTGCATTACTACAATATGCTCAGCGTTTGCCAGATTATCACACACAATCCTCACAACCCCACACTGAAAAAAAGTATCACAACTGCTTTTATAAATTGTTTTTAAAGGGTGAAGAGAAAATATTGTCTCACCAGGCTGCAAAAATCTTAAAGTCTGGTAAAGCCAAGTTTTGCTGAAGATACGTAGTTGCAGAAACTGATACTTACCGGTGAGAATATACACTTGTAAAGCGGTTATCTCACTCACTAGCCATGTGACCTTTCACAGGTAACTATTTCTCTGAATCTTTTTCTTGTATTCAAAAGAGACTGCTAATACTTTTGTATTTTAAGGATTGAATATTATATGTCAAGCGTTTCGCATAAAATAAGAACAGTAAATGGTAGTGGTGATGGTGGTGATGGCGGTGAAGGTGGTGTGATACAGTGGTCATGATGATAATGATGCATAGTGTGTTTCTGCACGAGGGGAAGAAAACATCCGATTTTCCCCTTTCCCTTTGGAAATGCTGTCATCGGCAAAACACACACTAACCAAGAGAAGCTTCTGGGAGGATTTAAGGATTGCTATCAACTGAAAACCATCCTGGGCTTGAGGGTGGGAAGACCTACACAAAAGGCACAGGAGATGGCTAGGAAAATGCCCCACAGCCATTGTGATGTAGGTGACAGACTTAAATCTTTGCTAATCTGGCATTGGGAGAGTTTGTCAGATTTACATATTCTTTACTGACTTAATGTAAATTCTACATTGCTTTGTGTCAATAAAACTTCCTGAGATAAGATGAGCTGAGAGTGTTTCACGAGGAGTGAAGTGTTGGGGACTGAAGGGCATCATCTGATTGCTCGTCCTGGTTGTGTCCTTTGTTGCCATGACGTGTCATAAAAGTAGCAAGCTGGGAGAGATAGGAAAAGTTTTGAAGACACTGAAGATGTTTGATTGGAGATGTGTGACTGTGGGCCTGGTACGAGCAGGAGAGACTCTGCACAGGTGCAGTGGGCAACAAATGGATGGAAATTATGAAGAGGTAGGTTTCACGTTAGTGCAAGGGAGTGGAAACACCTATTGGTAATAATAGTGGTAATAAAAGTATTTGAAGGTTGAATAGGCCACTAACTGTGGCCTCCCCTTTTCTTAGAAATATGCATAAAAAGCGAAGTAAACACTGAAAAATTGTTTTAGAAGACCTGACGTGAGTGTAATAATGAGCTGTTACTCTAAGATTACTTTTATCCTAAAGATTTAAGAACTTTAATTGAATGAGCTATCCATCTGACATGGTATTTGTATTTTTATTGTATTAACACCTCAAAAATGGATTGACTCTGGTAAGTGCTGGCAAACACAGCATTGGGCAAAATGGCTACCATTATAAATTTTTAACTAAGTACAGAAACATAATCAGTTTTTCTTGAAGGAACTGGTAAAATCTCGTTCCAGTATGTATCTTGCGTTTTTGAAATATCTGTATTATTCTTGCCCTGCCTTCATCTAGTTAATTGCTTCTGGGTATTACAAGCAGGTCAGGTGTACTCTTCAAGTAGTTCATGAATAATAGAGGTTTAGGTGATGTTTTTAATCCAAAGTAACAAGAGGATCATTAGTTAATAGATATAACACTAACTTCTGTATATTTGTGCAGATTTGAGAGCTGGAAAATCATGTGATGGAATAGAGAGTTCTGAACTATCTAAACTTCCCAGGCATTCGTGATCATATTTTTGACTCAGCAATTATTTTTGAGCTCCTCTAGGGTGGTAGGACTCTAGGTAAGACATCTTCGGTATTGCCCAGAGGAGAGTGAACTGCAGCTACAGCCACCCAAGAGTGGGGAACTAGAATATCTGATGCAGCCTAGGGAATGTAGGAGATGGGCACTTCCATAGTGACGGGAGCATTTCATATAAATGATTGACTAGGGTCATCTTTGATGTGGGACTAGAACATCCTGTGAGTCACGTGTCCAAACAACGGGCAGCTCACAAATCTGCATTTGCCTCTATCTGTGTTTTTGACTATGTCTGCTACTAGCCTTCTGGTGAGTCACCATCTTTGGGAAAATGAGGTAGTTCAGAGATGAACTCATTAGCCCTCTTATGCATTTAATAAGAGCTATGGTAACGACCGCCTTCAATCTGTAGTTCCCTGTAGAGTAATTCTCATTTTTCTAACCTGTCATCAGATAACATTAACGTCTCATTGAAAAACAATTTTCTTTCCAGATCGTCTTTCAGGTAGCTGAAAATAAGAATTAGGCCACTTATTTGTCTGATTTTCCTAACCAGAGAAAGCAAGCTCATAAGGAAAATAAAATTTGGTAATTATACATATCAAATGTCTAACATGTTCTCTAGAAAGGTAAATTATATGTTGTTACGCAAACATACAATAGGCAGAATTTCTCAATTACTGTGTAATGAATATGCTGAGAGCAAAGAAGAAGAATCTGAAATTGTAATTATAATACCGTGTTTTCCCAAAAATAAGACCTAGCCAGACCATCAGCTCTTAATGAGTCTTTTGGAGCAAAAATTAATATAAGACCCGGTAGTAAAATAAGACCGGGTCTTATATTAATTTTTGCTCCGAAAGACGCATTAGAGGTCTTATTTTCTGGGAAACACGGTATATTGTATTCTGTTTTCTTTAATTGAATCCCCCAAAGTACCTTTAAAGTCCTCTGCTTCCCCATCCCTACGTATATTATGTGGCAAATATTTCACCATTACTTCTTTTATAGGAATTCTAGAAACCCCCTGCATTAGAGTATTATGGCAGTGCTTTCAAGGAATTATTACAAATCTTTCAGTGATTGCACGTTTTGATTCATGACCACCAATAAGTCATAGAATTAATATCAATAGCATGTAAAATGTGGTTTTTATTGTTGAGAGAAATTTATCCACTGATGGCCTAAGATGATCTCTATCCTTACCCGATTTTAAGAAGTTTTATTGAAGGCCAGGTGCTAAATTGGGAACACTCTCCACAAACAGAAATATTTCAGGTAATGAAAATTCAATGTTAAGCCTATGAATGATGATGATACATGCAAAACCAATCTGGATTTCTTAAGCCTTTCACCAAGTAGAAATCAAAACATTAAATGTTTAGGCTTTGAAATTCCGCTCAGCTTCAAGTTGGGCTTTGTGGTTGCTTATTCTTTTCCAAATTGTTCAAAGGCATCATCAGTCAGATTTGAGAGTCCTACAATGAGTATGAAAGTCAGAAAATGAGTAGATCAATGCCCAGCTATGAGAAGAAATGTGTATTTTTATTTATTTGATTAGGGTTGCTTGCCTAAGACATTACAAATCGCAACCCTGTTCTCTTGCATAAGCTGGATGAGGTCATTATACAGAAGTGGTGCTAATGTTCATAGTTAAACAGAGGATGTTTGCAATGATAGATGGAGACTAAAACATGAAATCTGCAAATCAATATGTTTCTGGCCATCTCTAACCACTGCCCAAATTTGCTGGCGGCAGAAGCTTCTCTCTGCCAAAGAACACATATTCACAGGAACATCCTGAGAATTACATTATAAATGTCTGTTATAGATTTTCAATGTTTCGCAAGCATCATCTTGTGAATAGTTATTTCTGTGGCTTTGGCCCAGTACAGATTACAGGTTGTTTGTCCCCCCACCCCCCCCATAAGGCAACTAGCTATGAAATGGAAAGTAGATTATGATCACATTTTTCTCTTTTCGTTTTTCCTTTCAGTGCTTTCTAAATTGGCTCTCAGTGTTTTAATACAATCACACCTTATTATCTCTGGGTGTAATACCACTGGAAGTCATTTTACCAACTACTGATATTAGCATTGGGTCTGCCATCTACAAGAGCATGGGACAAGTATTTTGGATGGCTGAACTTGGTCACCCTGTGTAGTCTTATAAAGTTTATTGGTCCTTTGGAAAGTCTCAGTCTGGCCCCCTAAGTTAATAAATCCTTGACAGCTGTTAAATTCTATTAAACAAAGGCAGCACAGGGTGATGGAGGGAGTGTCATTGATATTGGAATAAATAACTGTCTACAGTTTAGACTTGTGCTGATAATAATACAACTGATAGTATTAGAACTCTTACCACATGATATGCCAGGCTGAAATACTTCTTTGACATGGATTATCTCATTGAATTCTTATGATCTGGACAATATTATAAGGTCCGTACTGTTATTAACCAGTTTTAGAAATTGAAAAACTGAGGCTAAGGGAAGTGCCATAACTCACCCAAGGTGGCATGACCGGTAATAGTTTCAGGATTCCAACGTCTACCAGCAGGAACGGTGCTCAGGCCAGCTGTGTGTGTGTGAGTGTGGAGGCATCTTGGTCTGCAGAAATGCCATGTGATATTTCTTCGAGTATTTCCTGGTCTTGTCCAATGCACCTGGGACCAATCATCCAGCACAGGGCCTGGTTGGATGGGTAAGGCTGCAAGGGAAGAAAAAGGGATAAAAAAGGTCTTTTTCTTCCATATTAATTAGACTGCCAAGGACTCTGATTTGTGGCACAGATACATTCAAACTAGATATGTTTTAAATTCTTCGAAAATTATGTGAAAATTGTGAAGAATATTTTTTCACTTCTCTCTGAGGGCCATTTGTTCTCACATTCTCGTATGTTAACTCACTAGAACTGTTGGCATTAAACAAAGGGGGCTGATGGTGTAGGCTGGTTTTAACACTATCTCATTCATAAGAATATTAAATTATTTTAGGCACAGTGGCTGTGTCAAACTGAATAGAAATAACGAGAAAGTGGTAATTAGACTATGTTAAAATATAACCTCCAAAGTTATTAAATATGCAAGAGCTCATCCATGAAAAATTAGACAGCAAGAGGTTATACCATGTATTGGCTTATTTTGTAAGATATCAAATTACCTCTCATGAATAAATATGACTAATAATGGTAACTCTAATTTCATGCTATAATATTTAAAATCCTTTTTTATTCAAATAACTGGTTATATATTTGATCCTTTTTCATTACCAAACTCTATACAAGTAATTAAATGAATAATTTCTATTGACTTTAACAAATTTTGAGAGATTTTATACTTTAAACTCCATTAATGAAATATTTCAATACATGCTAGTTAAATGAGTACTGAGATTTAAATTTAAAATGGGAAACAATAACACAAACTATTCTACCTCACGGTAATCATGTCAAATAGCCTGATAGATGAAAGTGAGGGTCTTCCTTACGAACCAGACATTTTGCTAGGTGCCGAGGTTAAATGGACAAAAATGAACAGAGAACAATACCTGCAAATAATTAGCATTATTAAAAATCTTATAACCTAAAATTTCTACCTATAAAACAAAATCATTGGACATAATGATATCCTGGTCTCATGGACATCAAGAACCGCCAGAGGGAAATTAGCTACAGTTAAGCAAAAGTCTATAAAGGGAGCAGTTAGATGTACAGAGAAGATGCTTTCTATCGGACCGTGAATATCTTATAGCCTGGGTGCCAGTTTGGTTTGGATTTCTCTGTTCTGCTCAACCTCTTTCCTATCCTCCTTTTGTCTAGGCTCATCTTTTTGGCATTTCACTTACTTGTAACACTGTTTGCAGAAAATTCTTGGTAGCGAAAGGAATCTTTGTCTAAGTTTTCAGATAAAGACTATATGGTAAGCACTACTTGGACCAAGGATGAACAGATAAACCAACAGCTGAAGGGAAGCAGCATGGGAAAAGTGAAGGGGGTCCTGGGCATCATTAAAGGTTTGTAAAACTCTTAGTGTAGTAATCCTGGAGCATTACTCTTCATGTGTGTTGGACTGAACAGTGGAGAGAGTTGAGTCTAGAGGAGGACACAGAATTAGATTTCTTCCATCTTATGGCGAATGCTGTAAAAATCCAGCTTTAGGACCCTGGCCATTGTTCAAACTTCAGCCGTGCCTTTATAATTGCCTGATGGACACATCTACCCTGTCTATCGACAGAATGATATAATACTTTCTCCCAAATCTGCTCCTTTTCACATATTGGGAACATTTCTGGAAGATTGCATCATGCACAACTCTTAGTCAGGTTGAAGTCTCAGAATCATGTGGGTAGGCTCTACCTGTGAAGTCTGCATATCCCAATAGTAGCCATACTCAGAGAATTGTTGACTTGCCTTATATTCAAAGACTTCCTGACCAGGACTACGGTAAATATAGACAGGACCAATCTGACTATTCTTCTATCATGCTCAACACTTTGTTTCCTCTATTCCTATCTTTTTGCTGCTCTTTATGTCTGGGACATTCTCCCTCCATTATGTTCCCCAATCCAACACTGAATTCATAGACCTCATGTAAGTTTCACAGATTTTCCAATTTGATATCCCCCTTCTCTCAACACATAGCACACTTTATATGTGCTCCTTTGGGAGATTTCTTGTGTTCTGCTATTGTTATATTTCAATAAGAGAAACATGCACTTATACTTGTAATGTTATAAAGAGAGATACTGAGACTCATCCATCCATCTTATTTCCAACAGGGCCTATCTTTTGTTAAAGACAAAAGGCGTATGCATACAAATTGCTAAATGTTAACTTTTTAAATCCATATATCTATTTATAAAAGCAAGGCCAGTTCTCTGAGTAGTTGGGATGCTCAAAAGTTATATTGATCTACTATAATGATTCTAGCTACCTGGATTGACACAGGGGATTAAAATTTGTTTTTGACTTCAGAGGTCTGGAACAATAGGGAATAGTACCACATCCTTACTTTATTTTCTTTAGAAAATCAGCTACAATGCATCTTGCCTTTGAAACCTTTCAGTTGTCCTCTCTTATGTCCATTAACTCAATACAAATTTCCATAACTCAATCTACTATAATGCATAAATAATAACAGGAAAGGATTTTCTTTAGGTCAGCTAAGACCTACAGGCAGGAAGAAGAAGTCAGAAAAAGAAGTAAAGATACTACTGTGATCCCAGAGGACAGATTGGCTCACTAAATACACTTGATGTTTACAATCAGAATAAAAGAAGTAGGTATGGTGGGGTGGAGGGGAGGAAAGAAGATAAGCATCTTTACCGTCATTTTAACATTTCCCAACTTCCCCAAATGTTCAAATCTAACTATTATTTAAGACCTAATTTATCTTTTTCCATTTTCTCTGACTTTGGAACTTATCACTCTCTCCTTGAACATCTGTAGCACTTATTGGTAACCCCAACAACCGAGCTACTCTGGAACAAAGAAATTCAGTATAAATTGGAAGTGTGCTTATTGAACTTCTTAGTTCTGTGATCTTCTACAAAAATGTTGCAACTGTTGAGTGTTGGTCCCATTTAAGTCTCTGTTTAATGAGTTTAGGAGATGGGTTAAATAGACCAAACCCCTGCCATGATTTTATTGCATGGGTCTCAGATGCCTCACATCAATACATTTTCCCTTTACCATGCTTGATCAATCTGAAGATGGATACAAGAATGGTTTCTAGTGATCTTCCTTTGCATACTCTTTTAAAAAACAAAATTGGTGTCAATCAATGCACTCACAGTTCAATTTTAGAAATTATTGGTTTACTTACTGGAATTATTATTTTTAATTCCTCATCCTTAGCTGGAGATTTCTTAGGGCTTCTGGGTTTGCTTTTCTCCTCTCTTCCAAAGGTTGGTTGCTCATATTTTAAACCCTGGCTTTCATTCTTGTGCAACAAAGAAGGAAGGAAACTGCAAGATATATGTATATTTTAAATATTGCAGATTAAAGTTGGAGTTTCAATACTGTTAAGATGTCAATTCCTTGTATACTTTTCTACAGATTCGAAGGAATCCCAACCAAGGTTTTCTTTGTAGATATCAACAAGTCATTCTAAAATTTATGTGGAAAGGCAAAGGAACTAGAAGAGCGAAAAAATCTTGAAAAGAATAACAAAACAGGAAGAGTCACATTAACTGATTTCAAGATGTACTATTAGGTTATAGAAATGAAGACAGTGCAGTATTGACAAAACAATAAACATATAGATCTACGGACCAGAATATAGAATCCAGAAATTAATATGTACAAATATAGTCAATTGACTATGGAGAAAGATAGATGTTCTAGACAAAAGAACACATATTAAATGGTTTTATTTATATGAAGTTTTAAACAGGCAAATTTAATCTATAGGCAATGAGAATAATAGTTGCTTTTAGGGCCATGGAATGTTGTTTGATTCGTAGGGGATATGAGGGATATTATGGGGTGATAACGTTCTAATTTTTGATAGGTGGATGCATGTTAACATTCAGTGGATGTGCATTCAAAATTACACCTTTCGTTGTATTTTAATTTTACAATGAATAAAAGTACCTGTAAATTTTTTTGAAAAGCAGAGAAAAAAAAGCAGTAGAGCATTTTAAGAACCTTTCAAAATAGTCTGAGCTGGGAATTTGCAAGAATAAAATATTATTAAACACACAGAGGAGATTCACAATAATTTCTTGGAATATAGCCCTCCTTACTTAGGAGGCACTATTGATATCTCTATAAGATTTCCTGGTAGAGGTTTCCTATAGAGAATAAGATGTGGAGAAATTTGAGTAGGCCCATAGAATATCAACAAGAAGATTACAGGGCGAGAAAATAGTGCTAGTGAGGAAAGGTAAAAGGAACTTGGGTTATTTTGTGTAATTTCCAGAACAGAAGTTGAGAGATTGCTGAATAAGCATCTGCCCCATTTATAAGGGAAATGGGTTGAGTTTTTTGAGACCCATGAAACTATTGGGAACTTGGAGGTCATTTAATCCAGCCTCCTTTTTAAAAAGTGAAAACATTGATGTCCAGAGATCAGATGTGACTTGCTGAAGATCTTACAACTCACTGATGGTTGAGGTTTGGAATAGGACTCGGCATGATTGCAAGTCCAGATATCAAGCTAAAACTATCCAGGCAAATTATGCCTGCACATGTGAGAACTCAGGGAGGATGTCTTAGAAAGTGTTATTCTGTTAAGACAGAAATATGAAATCTGTTTAATGAATATCATTTTCACAATGCTTTATTCATACACCTCTATTCCCAATCCTTCATCTCTTCCTAACTGACCCTCAAGAAAGAATTTAAAGTTACTATAAACTTACCTCTAGTTCTAGGGCAAGGCTATGGTTGGAATAAGTGAGTTCATTACATCCTACTTGATACAGTTTTTGGTTTAGTTAATGTAGAGCTTTAGTCAACCGTGGTGGCTTCCCCTAGATATTGGCTAGTTTCAATTATAGTTCAATTACAAGGAACGTCAACATTTTTCCTCAGAGTTTTAAATCTAGTGATCTGCTCCTTTCGAACATTCTGGGACATAAACATGAAGTTTAGGGCTTTTGCAGATATTTTTCCACCATGAGGGAAGCCTCCATGAAGGGAAACAGGTTGAGGCAAGCAAATGGCCCTCCCTAAAGCAACTTTGATCAAATTACACCTAAATTCACTCTGGATATTTAAATTACATGATCTACCAAATTCTCTGTAATTTTAAACTATACTTTGTTGAGTTTTCTGAATATTTACAATCAGAGGCTTACAAAATAATATTAGCCAGAAGAAATATTTCCTTTGAAGAATAGATTACCAAGAGTTATTTATTTCTAACAATTTAACTCTGAAATAGATTACTAATATTTATTGTACAACGCGGGGAACTTCTCGTTACATTATCGCATTTTGCATACATAATCCTGACAACCCTCTGAGGTAAGCAATACTGTTATCTTCATTTTACAAGTAAGAAAATTGTGTCTTAAAAAAAAAAAAGTGCTTACTATGGATTGTACTTAATGTCACCCAGCTGTAATGTGGCAGAGAATTTGGCCCAGACCTGTCCAATTTTAGGGCCATTACAAAGCACCCTGTTTGACATACTCATTGAATGGCAGGTGTGTGTGTGGTACAAAGCAGTCATTTATTGACTTACAGATATTTGAAGTTCCACTTATGTCTTGGGTGCTACAAGTTTCTGAGGCACCTTCTTTCATACGAGAAGAAATGGAAGAGGGAGAAGGAAACAAAACAAAACTCTACTATTTCCCTTCCTGTTAAAGACGTTTCCATCACCTTTGGTGGAAATAAAATAAAATATGTTCTCCAGCTTTTAAAAGTACCCGGGACACAGTGGAAGCATGTATGTCCACGTATGCCTACATTGTTCTTCATATCAGACCACCCCATGTTTACATCCATCCTAGTCTCTTGGCATTGCTTTACCAGGAGATGCACCCTCTTATTGAGACACACTGAGAAATTCCACTTCAAACAGCCATTTGGAGAATGAAATGCCTGGTCTTCTTCTGCTAATGCCTTGCCAACAGATGGGACTTCATGGGGATTCATCACAGAATCCAAAAATGTGACACCTAAGGAGACAGCCACCCACTAGATGATTCACAGCAACAGAGAGTTAGTAAGTCAGCGCACCTAACTTCCTGCAGTTTCCACCACCTGAGACGTTTTATAGTTTTAAGACTAAGACTTCAAAGGTTGACTATGGTAAAATGCAGATGCTTCAGGAGTTTAATAACATAACAATTTTTACTAAAAGTAACTTAAATTTTATAGGAATTGAAAAATTATGTTGATTAAAAAAGGTAAAATTAACATTATATTATTGCATTTTATCTCGACATTTTGAATTTATCTCAATAAGGATTCCATTCCTTTTCCTTTCCCTCCCCTCCCCTTCCTTCCAGCAAAGCTGTGAAAGTCCCCAAAGTTTCTATTGATACTTATTTTGTAACTATCCACCTTGATGAACCCACCTATTTAAATGAATTTTTAATTAATTCTCTTTGGTTTTCCTGATGATATGCATATCCTATGTAAGGGATCATGATTTTTGTCTCCTTTTCAAATTTTAGCTATTTCATGTTGGCTTGTTTTTGTTTTAGCTAAGTGCATTGGATATAACCTCAAGAGCATTGTTCAATGATAGTCCCATGAAAATCTTGCTCATGCTCCTGGTTATTGTAAGATGACCTGTTATCATCCTATAAAGGTAATCTTGGTGGAGGTTTTTGATGAAGGAGCTTGTTCTCTGTGACTATTTTGCTAAGGTTATTATGATTATTTTAATCAACAAAGAAGTTGATTTTTGTTTGCTAATTTCTGTATAGGACCTAGATATTCCTTTACAAAAATGAGAGGAAGTGGTTTCTCAAGTTTTCTGTTTGGTACACATCCTAGGACTTGTGTAAGCAAATGAGAGTTGACGTATAAAATACTGTTTCTTGCTGTTTTTTATATGTGAGCAGTCTTAGCTCTGTTACACAAATAATGCCTCCTCCCCCATTTCATCAATAGGGAACATTTGAGAACTCATTCTGGAATGTATTTGTATAATTGTCACTCTTCGTTTATTGTTGTGATGTGATTTTTATTCGTTTCCCATATCTTCATAAATACAAAGGGTGCCAAAAACATGTATACACATTTTAATGAAGGAAAAAAACTGTATTAAAATTGTAATACTCAATATATACTATAACAAAAGATGACTACAAGTCACTTTTGACTTCTGCAATTACAAGAGGTGCTCATTAGTTACCATTAGTGTAATGTTAATACAGTTTTTCCTGTCTTAAAATGTGTATGCATGTTTTTTGGCACCCTCTGTATTTTTAAAGGGACACTGTGAAAATCTGCATTAAAACCTGGTAGAGACATGACATTTTAAGCTGTAAGCCTGGCCATTTCTCAACCCTTTGTCACTCTTATAGTATTCAACTTCTTTTAGCAGAAAAAAAATGACATAATCTTGGAGATTGGGCTTCTGGTTTAGCACGCATGCTGCTATCCTACTTACTCTTCTAAGTGTCCTAAATACGTATTTGCTCATGAATATAAGTGAAAACCACAGAGGTTGGTGTACTAGTCTCTTTTCCTTTCTGAAAGGCAAACAGTAAGTTCCAGAGATGAGATGTAAGTTATCCACCCCTGTCCTTGGAGGCCATCCTTCAGTCAATGAATATTTGGGGTACCAATTGAGTACCAGGCATTCTGCTAAAAAACAAGGATAGAAAACTGAGCAAAGAGGACATAGTCATTGACATAATAGAGACTAGACAATAAATAAATCAACTAGAAAATAAATGTGTGTCTGTGCTCTAATCTGTAATTACTAATACTTATGGTAAGCATTGTAAACACAGAGAACTCTGTTCAGAATTGCATAATGGGGGCATGCTTCACTCGGGGTTCTGGTAGGAAACAGATGGTGCTCTCCAACTGGGATCCACAGAAGAGAATGATGCAAGGACCATTTCTAAGGTGTGGGCAATGTGGCAGAAACCACAGGGGGAGCAGTACAGGACCTTGGGACTAGCAGCAGCTGTGGGCCTGGAAGGGTGTGGGGAAGACTTTTTCCAGACCTGGAACTGAAATCTGGGCAGAAAGAGCCACCTGGCAGAACCCAGCCAGCCCACAGCAAGTGGGGAAGGCACGGGAATGAAGTGCTGTTTCTCTGCTCTTCCTCCTCACTCTGTTTCCCGTGCTCGTTAGAGACAGAATTCAGTAAGAAGCACAAGGCAGGGCGGCTTTGGCAGCGTGCACACATAGGTCAGCTCCTCTTGGAATGGAGTTGGGTGTGGATGTGTGGGAATGCTCTGGAGGAAAGAGGGGAAAATACAAAGCACAAGGAAGGGACTTGATCCGAGGGCTAAGGGCAGTTTGGGAAATCAGAAAGTCCTGGATCAGAATCTTGACATTTGGTGACAGTGTCACGTTTAGCCAGTCACTTGTTCTTCCCCAAACCCAATGTCGTCATCAGAAAGTTAATAATGATGATGATGATGATGATGATGATGATGATGATGATGATAATAATAAATGCCTCTTGGGCTTGTTGTATGAGTGAAAAGATAGAATAGATACAAGCCCTTTGCATTGTACCTGGCCCATATAAATTGCTTCATGTGAAACATTGGCATTAATGTTAGTTAATTATAGTTGGCACTACTTATTTTGTTCTTGTTCTTCATAATGGTCAGAAGTATTTCCAAGTCTCCCTGGACGTAATAGCAGGAAGTCACGGGGCAGATGGGGCACACTGCCACTGAAGTGGGTACAAAAGGCTGATGCTACTTCTCAGGGGAGAGTACCGTAGGCGTTTTTATAAATGACTAGTTCTGCCACTTCCTGTCCAGGACAATTGTGAAGTTGTCCAGAAATATGCAATTATATTAAGCTGAACAAATATAGCCACAACCTGAAAGCAGTTACAGGTTGGTCTGGAAGAAAGGATTGCATGAAGGGAACTAAATTTTTTGAGTATGCACTATGATGTCAGATCTTATGGCACATACTATAACTGTCACAACACACCAGAATCCCGTAAAACGTGTTTTTATGTATGTGCCTGTGTACAAGTACGTATAAATGTATATGCCTATGTTCACATACACCTGCAGGAACAGACGTGAATTAATGCTCAGAGCACAATCAACTCTTCCTGTCCCCATCCCCACCCCTCAACCCCAGTGACCTAATGGGACAAAGGAGGAAAATCTCTAAGCAAAAAGGAGAGCTTGCATCTACTTCCATAGTTGGTATGGCTGGATGCTTTTAAAAGTCTAAGTGGTATATGATTTATCTTTCCTCTAAAATTACATTAGCCTTTAAAGATGATTACTTGTATAAATTATTTTTTTAATGGAGAAGGGTGGGAAGAGTGGATAGGGTACCTAATGCATCCTACTTTTTATACCAATTTTCCATCTCAAAATAAATTTTAATTTCACTTCTTGAGGCCTTCAGTGTTAATGAGTATTTATCCTCTTTTTCTTATATAAAAAATGAGCTTTTTAGCATGATTAAAGTTGATGACAATTTCATTTACATAATTATGTATAGCTTATAAAAATGTATCCAAAATAATGTTCCTTGTGTGTGTGGTATGTGAATTTTTTTTTATTTTTTTCCAGAAGAGAAGTTGGGGGCGGGGGGAGGAGATTCATCTGAGAGAGAGACTTTCATTTCCTAGTATATTCCTATTGGAAATCGGGCATAAGTAGATGTGTTAGGTGAATACCATTAAGTCCTGGGACCCTCAGTGACCTGGTCTGCTGTGTGCAGATGGTCATACCTTCTGGACAGGGTTGTTGTCAGGACCCAATAAGATAATGACAGGAAAGGGAAGTACTAGCAAGAACAGAATTCAAATAATATTTAGCATGATGTTTATAATTCTCAAAAAATGATGGCGTATTTGAGAGCGCGGGCACTGAGGCATGACGGGCTGTCATGCGGGGTGACAGGCAGGGTCTCAGCTCCCGCTCCCCACATAAGAACGCAGGACACGGTCAGACCAAACAGGAACACCCACGGAGCCATAGGTAGGGGAGTCATATCACTATATTCTCGCTGGCAGCTGGATTGGAGACACAGGAAGCAGGAGCCACACTGTTCACAACCCTCACTGCGTCACTTGCAGGCTCAGCCACCATCTTCTTGCTAACCCCCATTTTTCTGCTAGCGTAGCCATGGCAGTTATATTAGTGGCCAATGGCTCACTGGTTACAGCTGACAGCCAACTAGCCACAGCTGATGGCCATCAAATCACAGTTGATGGCCATTTACTACCTGAGCCAGCACCTTTCTACATGAGGCCAAGAGCCTGGAAACTGCACTTTGGGGCTCTGTCCCCACACGGGCTCAGGTGTGAGGGTCACCTCTGACTCCGCTGGCTCTGTGACTGAGCACAAGATGCACAAACTCCGCCCCTCTTGTCGCTTCGTGTGTAAAATGGGACACCAATAGATCCTGCCTCCTAAGATTTCAGTAAACCAGTGCAGTCAAGTGCTGAGCACAGCGTCCTGCCCATCATAAGGACCCAATAAAGACTGTTTTTTATCATTGATGATATTGTTGCTATAGTTGTTGAACAAGGCAATTGAAGACAGGCAGCTTTGAACATATGTCCTTTCTGTATTCTTTCAGCCTTCATTTTACCACCAGACCCAAGTAAGTTACAAAAGAGTTAGCTGGCTGGGTTAGGTCTTGCTCTGTTATTGTTTTTAGTATCTGCAATGACTGAATCCAAACCCTGAAATAAAAGGTGACAAAAAAAGAAGTTAGTAAGTGTGACATCCCATACAGAATGTAACCCATTAAACTAAGCACCTGGATAAAATGTTTCACGGGGGTAATCTGGTTTCACCACGGGCTGTGCCAACATGTGCCAGACAGCTCTCACTAACGTAAGTGTGAATAACACTTCTGAGTCCCTTTAGGAAAGTTGTAGCTTTTGTATCTTAAACAGCTACCTATAAAATTTGACTTGATCTCTGCAATGCTATTTTGATCCCACAAACATGGTGACAAACACAAAGCTCAGGCAGCATCGGAGCCCACGCCTCTGGTTCCAACACCTGAATCTTCTCGCTGTACTTGATTGAAAACCCAAGTCTCCTGATTTCCAAGGCCGCACAGAGTCACAGGATGTGACTAGGAACGTTGGTATCATATAGATGTGAGCTTGAGTTTCTTCCCTGTCAGCTGGCTGTGTGGTCTTGAATTAGTTGTTTAACCTGGCTGTCTTCATCTGTAAGACTAGGATAATGGTTTCAATATCACAGGCTGTTGCAAAGATTAAATTCAATCATGAGTGTCAAGTCCTTTCTACATAATAAGTCATCAATAAATGGTGCCTTCTATCCTTTCTAAGTCTTAATTATGCTAAGTTCAAATATGGTATCACGAGTGAATAAATTTTATTCTGCATTTCCCATCACTGACATTCTAAAACTTAATGGAAAACAAAATCCTGAAAAATATGTATTATGACAGCTTTATTATTATTAGTTAATCTGAAGTGTGGGTCAGCTTTGAGACATATAGTGAATAATTTGAATGGAATTAATGGCATCCTGATATTGATTACTTGTTATATTTTATCATTTCTCACAAATGTGATTCTGTAGGTAAACTTGGTAATTTATCTTTAGAAATTTGACAAACATTCCCTTGAGATAAATTCATTCCATTTATACCAGCTGATTGGAAGAGTTAAGCATTTGCTGTCATTTTTCTTAGTAAAAGATTCAAAATGCAACCCATCAAAGCTATTAGGCAAACGTGATTTTATAAATGAAGGGTTTTTAATTCCCTAATGTCCTGAAGGTGATTTTGTGATGTAGGCGTTGTTCTGGAAATCTTTGTTTACTTGCCTGTTATTTTTAATTTTTCCCAGCAAAATTATCACCTTTGATCACATTAGTGTGTATGGGGGTTGATGCCTGTTGATACGGCATAAAAGCTTCAATTCATTTATTTAGATAAAATCGTCGTATCATCAAACATACACATTTTACACGTGGGAGTTATTCCGTTGGCACAAGTCTCTATGTTAAAGTTTTAATATAAACTCTTGGAATGTTACATTTTAAATAGCATATTATGGAGCAACTTTAATAATTTCAAAATTTTCTTTTACATACATTTGCTATAATTTTTCTCTCCCAAAATGTCTACAAGGAAGAGATGATCTCCATTTAACCAGTGAAGAAAATTGTAATTGATACAAAGTCACAGGGCTCTGCAGAGTAAAATCCATAGCCTGGGTTTTCTGGTGTATTTTGTTAAATGCTATTTGTACTTAAACATCCGTTTAATAACTCCTTCTAATGCATATTCCTTTACCTTTGTGTATTTATTTAGATGTAACAGTAGACTCAATACAAAATGACTTAAACATACAAAAAAAAGTATAATTATATCTCATAACAAGATGTCCTAACATAAGTACACATTAACACAAGTTAATCAGAGGTTCCATGTCATTAAGTATCTGTCTTTCTATCTTACTGCCCTGCCATGGTTTAGAAACAAGTTTGTTCCTCAGGCTAGTTCCCCTCATTGTCCAAAGATGCAAAAATGATGCAGAGCTGTAAGCAAATCCTGCTTCATCAGAAGGAACAGCTAATCTTAAAGCAAATTCCTCAGATTATTATAAACAACATCACTACAATCCCGTCAACACTGAAAACTTAAATCTTGTCATTACTGGGAGGATTTAATTAAGTGAAGTTCCTTCGATAGACAGATTTTAAAATGATATAGCCTGATTTTGGAAACCAATAAAAATCTAAGAAGCCAAAGACATTCTTTTATTTACATCATAAAAACAGTTTCAATAAATGGTTGCGACCATCTGAAGATATTTTTTACAAGCTGTTCCATCTGCTTTGCTGGCATTTGACCCAAGCCCTGTGGGTGGTTCTGAGTTCTGAGTCATCTCTATCTAACACTTGCATAACTTGGCATGAGATGGAACCATTTACTTTTACTTTTTTTTTTTTTTTTTTATGGCCTGGATTGAATTGGAGGAGCACTTTTCTTTTTTCCACCTCTAAGTCAAGAGGAGAAAGGTTCTTTTTATTGCACTTGTTCAATGTCTCAGAGTGCCTTGGCTGGTAATTTCCTAAAAAGGTGGTTTTAGGGGTTCCTCAGGGGGTAAGATAGAAGCTGTAATCTGTTCATTGTTTGCAGCTAAACCTTTTGACTGGTTATGTTCATTTAATTAGATACATCATCCACTTGCTGTGTCCCTGCTATAGTAGAAGTAAAATATTTGCTGATGTTCACCAACATGAAAAAAATGACTTATCTGATATTTATATCCTTCCTCTCAAGAAAAATTTCATACATTAAATTTCACCAGGTAGTAGCTTTTGACTCCACATAGTATGTGGACATGAGAAACACGTATGGGTTCAGGCTTAGGCAAAAGTAGGAGTTTACATGAGATATCTGTAGGTAATCTTATAGTTTTGAAATCTGCTCCATTCATGATTTCATTTTCCCCTCACTAACACCTTGAGTGGCAGGTTAGGGAAGATATTTCTATATTTTATATGGAAATTCTGATGCCTGGAGATATTACCGTGTTTCCCTGAAAATAAGACCTAGCCAGACCATCAGCTCTAATGCATTTCGGTTTATGAACACCATAAATTTTATGGATCTATGGTATCATTAGATAGTAAAATTCATGCTAAATTTGCAGTTTTAGGGGTTGATTTTAAAGATCTAGAACGAATTAATCCATTTTTCATTACTTTCTAAGGGGAAACTGTGTCTCAGTTTTTGAACGTTTCAGAACTTGAATGGTCTGGAATGGATTACATTAGAAAACCGAGGTACCACTGTACTTTGCAATTTTGTTGTTGTTGAAAGCTCTACATGATATACTGGGCCAACTCTCTGAGGTGAATAAGTGTGTAGTGTGAAGTTTTATGTTTATTTAGCTGAGAGTTAGGCTATGTTTACTGTTTTTTTTTGTAACTATAGGTATCAGAAGCCAAAATTTCCTCTGGTGTTCTTGATTTTGTTTACCCTAATTTACAGGAGACTTATTGATATGGTAGTAGCAGTGTGTGTGTGTGTGTGTGTGTGTGTGTGTGTGTGTGTGTGTGTGTGTGGTGGGGGGGTATTCTACAGTCTTATTAGTGAATTCACAGTCTTTTAGTTAGCATGTGCCCCTGAATTGTGATCCTCATAAATGCATCTGTCTCCCTTTTAGATGTGACAGGAAGGCTAGAGGGGGCTGGAGTTAAATATTTCTCTTCTTCAAGGTGAGTTAGGCTCTGTTAAAATATGTTTTTGTATTTCAAGATCATGATTTTTCCTGTTATCCTGCATATCTTCACTGTGAGAACCTGGTAGGGTTCCTGGAATAAAACTCACAGAAGTAAAGGCACTCCCTCAATGCTGGGCCCCTGCTGTTTTTAGCTCTCAAGCTTGTGCACACTGAGCCTCTGTCAGTTTGGCAATTGCAGCTTAGATTTCACTCACTGCAGTGCTGGTTCCTATGGGAGTTTATACCCTTGGACTTCTGCTCCAGTGAGTTGTGGTCGTCTGTGCCCACCAGTGTGTCCCTCCAATTGGGGGCCTACAAGTTACCCTGTGACCTCAGTTTTTTGCTGGATCTAAGAAGAATTGTACATTTTCCATTTGTTCAGCTTTTTTTTTCTTATTGTTAGGACATGAGTGATAACTTCCAAATTCCTTACATGCCAATCTGAAAATTGGAAGTCCCCCTCAGAGTTTAGTACCAAGAAATCCAGTGCTTCCTTCAAGAAAACCTTTGGTGTTCATTTTATAAACACTAGGGTGCTTTTAGTTAAACTTTTTGGCCAATATGAGCCCAAAGCCAATTTTTTTTTTCATTGAATAATTGAATCACACTTTATAATACGCCTGTTGCATAGTGACATTACAACTGCTTTATTCAATTTTACTTTATCTTTATTAATATATTTTGTATTTAGTTTGTGTGGATGTATACACTTGTGTAAGGTGTGTCAATATTTAAACTTTAATTAATAAGTTTGCACCTCATCTCTTGTTAATAGGTGACAGAAAAGGCCAAGTTTCTGGTAAATAGAGGGAGGGAGAGAGGGAGGGAAGGAAGGGGAGAGAGAGAGAGAGAGAGAGAGAGAGAGAGAGAGAGAGAGAGAACAATAAGTGTATTTACTTGGATCTTTGAATATCTCACTTTTAATCCTGACATTAGACAACTCAAATCACTTCTCCACATACCAGTTTTTTCACCTAAAAATTGGGGAGTTAAATTGGAAGGGACTTTAGAAATCTAGTCTGGATTTCTGTCACCTTTATTTGAATAGATGTTTCACAGATGATGAAGAAATAGGATAAATCACCAAATTTCCATTGTACTTGTGATTTCTGTTACATTATAGCCTTGCTTATGGGAATAATTTTATCTTAACTCTTAGTCTATGCCTATAATCAAGCAATGCCATTTTCATTACAGAAGCTCAGGTTATAACTTTCTACCTTTTCTTGAAATATAAAAGAAACAACATATCCTATACATCTTTTTATGTTATTTTATCACCCTAGCTTTACATTTAAGTTCTCTATAAAAAAATCCAAATGTATCCCCCAGAATTTAGGGAAAGGATAAATATCATAGAATCATTATACTAGAATTATTAAAGGTTGAACATGAGATTTGCTTTTGAGGTATATGTGTGTGTATGTTGGGGGGGTTGTGGCTAGGAAAAATATGTTCTACCTAGGTTATACTTCATGTACCTTAAACTTTATGAACATTAGTGCATTTGATTAATACAAATAATATATGGAATAACCATTCTGAATTGTATTCAGCATGGGAAGAATTGGAAGCAGCCTTCTGTTTTTGTTTTACCATTTTATTTCCCCTTTTCTCGTTCAAAAAATTCGTGGGTCACTAAGGAAAAAGCACTTGGGTCTAATTCAATTTCCAGGTCGTTAAGCAATATCTGAAATGCCAATGCTGGACTTGAACATAACTTAAAAACCATGCCCTGAACACTGAGTAAACTAATGGTCTGCTTCACTATTTTCTCTACCAGACTCCCTCCTTTACCTTTCCATTCCTTTATAAAGTAACATTTCTTCTAGGTGAGCAGCTCTGCAAGGGCAGGCAGTGAGAGCAGCCTCATCTATTAAGGTGACACAGTTAATCGCCTTTGACAATATTCATTTGTGGCTGAAGTGAAGCATTTCCAGACCAGAAATGACACTTTGATATTATGGTGCTATTAACACCTAAGTCCACAAATGCAGAGATTTTGACCAAGGATGCTGAAACCCATTTCAAAATAAATCACTTGACACCTGGATTGGATAACTCGTGATCAAACATTAACAGAGACTTTTCAGGGCATACGCGTATATAAATACAAATAATGTCCTGCAAAGCTTCCTTCAAGTCGTATGAAGTAGAAAAGGTATGAACAACCAAGGACTGAGAATTTTAAGTATTCAGTTAATTTAAAACAAAGTGATCTAGATAAAAATATTAATATGTACTTGCTCCTGCCTTCTTGAGAGAGGTGCGTTTAAATAGATAACTCCCACTTACCCACAGACAAATGTTTAGGGCTCTGAGAAATTTGCAAAGCATTGTGGTAGAGCACAGAACAAGGCCACTTAGCCCAAGCTGAGGGGTTAATTATATTCTTCCTTAGAGGAGATGGACTTGGGGCTGGATGATGACGAATAAGGAATAGCCATTCAAGTGAAGAAGTGACGGTAGGACATTTTAGTATGGGAATATGCAAAGAAACCATTAGAAATGGAACCAGTAGAATATATGGAGTAGCCCCAAAGTGGAAAATGGTGGGATATGAGACTGGAATGAAAAATAGGAGCCACGTCATAGAAAGCTTGGTGTATCACATTGAGATGCTTAGATTTTTATCCTGTAAAGGACGAGGTTTATATAGTTTGAAAGAGTGAGTAGAATGATTGCTGATAAAATTCTGTATGTCCCAAAGCATATTGCCAAACTCTGATCATTGATCTTACCTCCAAAATAAAAGAATTATAAGGAAGCTTAGGGATAAGTAAAAATCCTCCTTACTCTTTACGGATAAAAATACTGAGACCCAGAGAAAGTGGAGAGTGATTTGCTCTAAGTCACACAATAAAATAGTGGAAAGCATTCAGTTAAAACTGGAATCTTAAAATCTTAGCCTAGGATAGTTGCCATTCAAAGAAGATCTTTTTCTGATGTATCCAAATCGAATGTAAGTGTTACAGTCCATTCCAATTCAATCCAAGGTACAGTTCCCTAATCTCAAATGAGATTAAATTTTGTAAATTAGCTGAACACTTTGATAATTCTTTGAAAGAACCAAGAAGCATGCATGTTATATGTTACCAGTTCAGAGCATAGTAACATATCTAGCAGGAAGCCAAATTGGACTCAGGAGAGAAGAGTTCTGCTGTGCTGGTGACTAGATGGGTGATCTTAGGTAATGAGTCATCTTCATAAGTTTTGTAGTCTACCAAGTGGAGTTACATCTAGACCATCAACACCATCCACCTGCGTAGAGGTTGTAAGGATGATACGTGATAATACATGTGAAACAGCATATTTGAATCTCGGTGTTCCATGTCAGTGCTTCTCAACATTCACTACTGGGATTCCATAAGATGATTTTCAGGTAATAAAGAGAAATGTGTGCAAGTTGTTAGATTACTTCTCAGCTCAAAACCTACCCTTCTTTGCCCTGATTTATGATCTCAGAACCTGTAAATATTTTGCCATCGCCAGGCAGTTCAATGTTGTGCTCTGTCCGTAGGGGATGCTAGATGGACTCTGGAAAGCACAGCACAGAACGGCTTTTCTTCTTGATTCCTGTTTACTTTTTTCTTCCTCTTGTGGATACCCAGGAACACTCATTCTCTAGCAAGTTTCTTAGACACCCCAGTGAGTGGCTTTCTGTGGACTAACTCCCGTCTACTGACACCTCCTCTGGGGGCTTCCTGTGGGGAAGCTCTGCCCCACCTCATAGGAGCAAGCCTTTCCACCTTCCAGAGGGCTGTATCCAAGGAGATCAGAATCTCAGCTGGAAGCCAGGACTCTCAACTTGCATTGTTCACTCCTTGATTATTCTCCCTCAGTCCTAGAGGTAGTAGCTTCTCCCTGCAGTTGCTATTTCTTTATTTGTAGGAATCCTGTTTTCAAAAAGTATCTTTTAGTAGTTAACTACTTTTTCTAGTTAATATTTCTGTACATTATTTTTTTCTGTTCTAATTACCAGTGTGGTTTCTGTCTTCAGACTGGACCTTGGCTAATCCAGGATGTAGTTAATATTTTTATTATTTATGTTTATTATGAAATTGTGATGAGGTACAAATTCATTATTTTATGACAGGAACCTGCAGTTTCCACCCTACAACTCACTGTTTAAATTTTAATAAATTGACTTTTAAATATAATATTTTGGAAATAAGAGTGAAAGGAGTTCATAATGGTGTTATACAAATGGCGAAAGTTAAGGAAAGTCTGAATTGTTTAATAAACAAAATATTTGAAGTATTTAATCATAGTTCTTGGATTTCTAAATGCTATTTACCTAAGTTGTTCCATTGACAATAATAAGTATTGATTTAAGCACATAAATTCATTTTATCCTGGCAACAATCCTGAACAGTTATTCTATTCTCCACTTTATATCTAAAATAAAAATGAGGCTCAGAATAGTTAAGAAAAATTCCCAAGATAAGATGTCTAGTAAGTGACAGATCTGGGACTCAAATACTGATTTATTTATTTTCAATGTCTGTGTTTATCATTTGTAATAGCAAAATACTGAAAACAAGCCACACGTCCCGTTGTAGTAGGATAGTAGTCAAATTGTAGTTCACCAAAATAATGGAATAATAATTCATACAACTAAAGAATAAGTTGCAAATATATACTGACCTGAAAATATAACCATGATACATTGTGAGTTGAAAAAAAAAAAGAATGGAATGAATCTACTTTTGTGAAATAAAATAATGTGTACCAATATTTACGTTTATGAAAGCATGAGAGAAACAGGGAAGGCTGCACATCAGATCCTTAGAGCTGGGATTTTAAGTGGAATGATAGGACTTTCCTTTATTAACATACATAATTTTAAATAGTAAAGTTATGAGTGACCCTTTACTTTCTTTTTAGTTTTTTTTCCAGTAATTTTTGAGTGTATTGTGTAGTGCATTGTATTCTTACAACTATGTCAGTTGTCTATTCTCCAGTAAGACAGAGTGCCCCCAAAATGTATACACATTTTAAGAAAGGAAAAAACTGTATTAAAATTATAATACTCGATATATACCAATAACAAAAGATGAATACAAGTCATGTGTATACAGTTTTTTGCCCCCCCCCCATGACATTTAGTGGATGCTTTCCCTGGAGTCAGCAGTCATAGAGAAATATCTGAGGAAATTATTCCTTGAGAGCAGTATCAGCAGAAAGGCCCAACTGGCATGCAATTTCTCTCCAAACTTCCCAACCCAAGTGTAGTTTGGGCTTTCAATGTCAATCTGAATGAACAGACTTCTCGCCATCTTGGCTAAGCAAGTCTGATCTGAAGTGTCTCTTCTTAAAGTATGGATATTCCGTATAACTTCTTCTACCGTGAAGATCTCAGCTAGAATGCAGAAAAGATACAGGTTCTGAACATAAATGTACAAAGGATGGCATGGTGTTTTAATTGCTTTCTATTCACTCCACTGGTGAGTGAGTGATTCCTGCCCTGGGGTTACTGAGATGGCTGAACCCAACACTAGATAGATGAGATTATTCGTTTATTAGTTGAGTATACTCACAGCCTATGGAAGGAGGAAACCACATACCATCCCGGGCCACATGAGGGTTGCACTTGGGAACAGAAGGAAAAAGCAGGGGCTGTGGGAGGCAGCCTTCATAGTATCAAAAGGGTAATGTGCCCTCTGGTTCCTGTGGGGAGGAGAAGATTGATTTGTTTGAATAATTCCATGGGCGGGCCAAGGACTAAAACCTGATATTCGGAGACTGCACCTGGTCTTTTGACAAAGAGGAGTTTTTGGCTAGGGGTCCTTATTTATAGGAGCAGAGTGGGGAGGGGTATTTGTGGTCCGGCCACTTAAGACCACCTCAATTTCACCAGATGCCAAGGCAACACATAATATCGTGTTTTAATTTTAGGTCTTTCACTACACATGGTGAGAGATAAACGGTACTTCAACTCTAAAGGGGTTGAACTCAAATAGGTCACAGTTGGAAAGCTAAAATTTAGCTGTTTTTGAAATACAGCAGCCTATTTATTCCAGAAGTTGGAAGGCAGTATTTTTTCTTTTTTTTTTAGTGTATTTGTTGAATTCTTAAAACAATAACGTATGTTTTAGGGGAAAAATCAGGTTTTATTTATCTTTGTTAGCTTCCATAATTTACTCTCCACTTCACACCACTAAATTAATTTCTGTCCTTGAATTAGAACTTGGGAATTTTAAACTAGGAGATTTTTCATAAAAAGGGAAAAAGAACACCATTTTTATGTCATCTAGCATTTTTAATAACTGACTTAATAATGAATTTAGAACAGCACCCATAAGAATATAAACATGGGCATTGTAATTAATCTACAGCTGGGCCAAGAAATAAACAACTGTATAGGGAACTGATTGTGCAAATAAGTGCATTTTATTAAGGGTCCAGACAGATAGTAGCATGTGGATTTAACTACCAAAGCACTGTAGGAAAAGCATATTGTCAGTAATACCCAGAAAAAAAGGTCATAAAAGTTTGTAACTACTGGAAACAACTCAGTTTGATGAACATAGATTGGAGGACCAAGGAAGTGGTTTTTAAAGAACATTATGTAAGGATTTGTTAAGAGGTTTGGGACTTAGTCACTAGCCAGTGTTGTCTTTGAGGCATACTGAGCTGCATTCCACCACCTATCAGCTGTATGACCAACACCTTACTGGCTTAACCTCTCCGAGACCCTACTGACTCATCTGGAAAACGGGATGAATAACAAAGATTTACTCATAGCTTTTCAATGAAGAGTAAATGAGATTCTGCATAGCAAGTGCCTTGCAGAACCCTGGGTATGCAATAAATGCTCGATTATTATTAGTGCCCTTCACACTGCACTATCAGTGATTTGAGGCTCTTAGAAAAGCAGGCAAAATATGTTATCTGAATGCTTCCTGAATTATTAAGATGCATTGCCCACAAGTGGAATGCTAAATAAAAGTCTGCATAGGAGTCACCTGGTAAATTATTGGAATGCAGTGTTTTTTTTTTTTCTTTTTTTAATTAAAGTTTATTGGGGTCACAATGGTTAGTAAAGTTACATAGATTTCAAGTGTACAATTCTGTAATACATCATCTATATATCACATTGTGTGTTCACCACCCAGAGTCAGTTCTCCTTCCATCACCTTATATTTGATCCCTTTTACCCTCATCTACCATCGCCTTCCCCTTTACCCTCTGGCAACCACTAAACTATTGTCTGTGTCTATGAGTTTTTGTTTCTTCATTTGTTTGTCTTGTTCCTTTGTTGTTTTCAGTTTTATATCCCATATATCAGTGAAATCATATGGTTGTCGACTTTTTCTGTCTGACTTATTTCGCTTAGCATTATACTCTCAAGATCAATCCATGTTGTTGCAAATGGCACTATTTCATCTTTTCTTATGGCAGAATAGTATTCCATTGTGTATATACCACATCAGTTTATCCAATCATCTATCGAAGGACACTTTGGTTGTTTCCATGTCTTGGCCACCGTAAAAACAGATGCAATGAACATCGGAATGCAGTGCTTTTGACCCCAAATTCTTGGATATGCATCAGCATATGGGCCATGGGGCCATGAACCAGCCTTTTCAATAAGCACTTCACGTAATTCTTAGGAACACTTTGAGACACATTAGTGTTTTCTTCCCAAATGTGCAGATGGTTCCCAACTGTCTTCTTCACATCATCAGAATATTCTAGTTAGTTTCTAGTGACCAAGAAGCAAAAACAAAACAAAACCCCCAAATACCTAGTACTTGTATTAGAGAAGTAAACTTTTATCAGTGATATGTGCTGTCTAGAAGGAAACGTTACTGAGAGGTTTCTGTAGGACACAAGTCTCAGTAAAACAAAACAAAACATATCCCTTGTTCTTTTGGGGATAACACAGGAGTATCGTCTCCTCCTTGCCAGAGTTCTGCTATGGAGCAACAGTCCTTCCCTAACAGGAGTGGTTGGCTTGGTTCCATAAGGGACGGACATCTGTTGTGATTTCAATACTCCCAGGGAATATAAGACAAAAAACATCACTGAGTTTATTTTGATTGTGTAACCTCTGTGGATATTGAAGCCCTGTCAAGGCAGGAGATCAGCACCCTAAGAAAAATGACACACAACTGGGGAGCTGAAGAAGGAAAAGAGAAAAGAAAGCTCAAGAGCAATGCACCCCACTGCTAGTTTTGAATAATGCAGTTGTCTTGGAGTGTCTGGGGATGGAGGCGGGTGGTGCAAAGGGAAAACTCCAGTGGAGAGTGTGTGTGTGAGTGTGTGTGTGTGCGCACGCATACGTATGTACTTATGCCAGGGCACTGCTCCCCATCACCTTGTGTCTGCTTTCTGCAAAGAAGCAAATATTTGCACTACCCAGGGCTCTCATTTAGTCCCCACACCGAGGACTAAAGTGCAGGGATTAATTAATTCCTAAGGTGCGGGAATCTTTTTCCCAATTTTAGAAAACGAAACAGATTCATAAAGTAACTTGCCTAAAGTCACCTAACTAGAAAGTGGGAGAAATGGAATTGGAACCCTTGTCTGTGTAAGGAGAAAGCTATGCTTTTTCAAACATGTCGCCTTATTTTAGGAGCAAAATGAGCAAGCAAACAAACAAAAAAGGCTTCCTCTTTCCTCATAGCCCCTAAAATAAGACAGGGCAGTGAGATGAAACAAAATGGAAAATGCCTGGAAGTGAGATTCATCAGCTGCAACATTTTAAAGTCTGAGCTCATCCAGGAATAACCAAACTCCCTTTCTTTCTTCCTCCTTCCATTCTTCCTCATTCCTTCCACAATGTATGCAATCAGTAACCATTTGTGTTAACCTATCTATAGAAGGGTGCTTCTCTGACTGCTTCCTGCCCCATACTCAGAATTCTGAACTCACTGTATTCCAGATAGCTGAGCTTTCTTACGTTTCGTTAAACATGTCCGTCAGTTGTTGATCACTTTTTCATGTTCAAGACAATTTTTATATGTGGTCTTATTCTCAGACTAACCCTATGATACTCAATTTCTCTCAATGTCATAAGGATAGTATTTGGGATATCAAGAGTCCTTAACTTCTCTGGAGACAATCCAAGCAAATACGGTGGAGACAAAGGAGGGATGGTACTCCTGTAGACTTTGTAAAACCAAATGGGGGCCAGCTATGGTTATTTGAAGTCCTGTAACTCTTAAGCAACACTGCCCCAAGGCCCCTGTTAGCTTTCAGCACAAATAAGCTTTGACTCTGGCAGCATGTGTTAAATTTATAATCATGGTTTACAAATATCTTCAGCCTGTAGCAGATTGCTGTACCTATTTCCTATTTCTGTCCCAAGGCAACATGTGGTGAGTACTTACACACACACACACACCCCTGTATATATTATTTGTCAAATAGGTATATACTCTTCATCCCCAAAGCAATCTCCAGGCAGTAGTAGCGTGCCGTGCTTTACTCTGGAGGACTGAAATTATACAATACTAAACCCTCGAAATGATTTGATAAATCTGGTAGATGCAGACCAAACGGATGGGGATTATTGTGTCATAAATGGTCTATTAGATTGATTCCGGTAAGCACAAGGTTTTAAAAGGCATAAATTGGAGAAATAAATTGGACTTCCCTTGTGGAGTAACTCAGCGGCATTGCCAATGAAGCATGAAACAGCCCCAACACTGGACTATTCGTAGGGCCCTGATGACAAATTAAATATCAGCACGCGTCAGGGAAGAGAGGTAGTGCTCCCCATGAAACACTGTCATTTCTCTGACGTTGCTAGAGGTGGCCTGTGAAAGGACAGTGAAGGTAGCCTTCCAAATATCAATTGCTTTGTTGCTCAATTATATATGCACAAGTCTATGGAACATGAGTCTCTGACTTTTAATTGGGTCAGTTCCTGTTCCACCATTCTCTACTAGTCACTAGTCCCTCTCATGTCTCCAAGCTGCTCTTTTACTCACCTGTTTAAGGAGGGGAAGTCCCAGCCCTCACTAGGCTTTGCTCTCCTTTTCTGCAGCTGGTGTACAATTACGTCAACACACAGGTCATCTAGTTGCCATGCACTTATTTTCAAAGGAGCTGCTGAAATGTCTCCTTGATGGAACTTGTTGAGATCCAAAATAAATCCCCTTTTATTTGGTCATGATAAACATAAAACTTCAAGGAAAATAAACAAAAAACAACTGAAAAAAATCAATAGAGACTCATATACAGAGGGTGCCAAAAAGATGTACCCGTTTTAAGGAAGGAAACAACTGTATTAAAATTGTAATAACATATACTGATAACAAAAGATGACTACAAGTCATGCGTATACGTTTCTTTGGCACCCTGGTATTATTTTTATTAGGGACCTTGTCAGGGTGAAATAACTTTTTTTCCCCCCTGGTACTGAACACACTATTTTATGGGCAGAACAAAATAGCCTTAACTTTCACCTTTTGGGTGATGAAGAGTACATGGCTGCATAGAGGGGAGAAGTAATGTTCCCTGTTTCCCCTTTCTGGGCAGCTGACGGCTTCTCCCTGGCTTCAGGGGAGTCACTGCCTGTGTACTTTCAGCCCAGGGCTAAGACCAGCCCAGGCTAAGTGGGTAAGCTCTGTGTTTGTTTCCTGATGGGTACTGCCTTCCTACCGGGAAGCTTCTGTGAAAACTACCCTGAATGAGTGAATATTTATTCAGTACTTACTATCTTCGAACTCCGTATGTATGAATTATCTTCATTGCGTTTATCACCACCTCGCATTTTCCTATATTTATTTATGATCAGTCTCCTCTAAACAGGCTATAGACTCAAATCAGGCAAGGATTTTGTCTGTGTTGTTCATCATCGCTGTATCACCAGCCCACTGAGCAATGTGTAGTCAGACTAAGCACACAATAAATATTTGTTGAGTAAATGAATAATTTAACCCAGGTAAAGTGTAAAAAGTCTATGAAATAAACCTTGTTATTAGCCCCAACTCCCAGATATTAAGCAAAACTCTTCAAAGATACATAGCTTACTGTAGGCTACACAGGAAGTAAAATCCAGGATTTGAACTCACGCCATCTATCTGACTGCAGAGTCCATGCCCTCTTTCACTTTTCAACTCTAACTATGGTGTTGGCTTTATGCGCAGATATGAATGCCACTTGAAAAAGCGTATCAGAGGAATTCCATTGCTCGTAATTTTGAGTGATGGGTTCTGTTATTTTAGAAAGCGAAGCATTCCACCCTAGAACTCAGCTCAATTACCATAGTTGAGGTGTGTATGGGGAAAATGTTGGGGGTTCAGAGAGGGAAGGAAAGAAAGTGCAGGAGAGGCAGGGAGATGGAAGGGAAAAGAGAAAGGAAAAGGAAAAGATGAAGGGAGAGAGAGAGAAGAATCCCACTGGGAAAAGGAAGCACGTTTTGCTTTTGAGAATTCATCTATCCTGAGAAATCTGAACCTCTTCCCTGTGCTGCTCAGTTTCTGTAAATGGTTGAGTGGTGTAGATTGTTGGAGCCCATTAGCAGTGATTTGCGGCAGACCAATTTAGAGGTCACTTAGGCATGAAAACACTGAGCAAGAAATTGTATACATAATGAAACAATATCAGTAATAGCATATTTAAATGAACAGTATCAGTAATAGCATATTCTAAATGTTTCATTAAGTCTGAATTGTTAGAATCAGAGTACTGCGGTTTAATAGATTTTACCTTCTTTAACAAGTATTTCCATATTGGCCATATTGTGTCTCTTTTTTGAAGTAGGAAGTTCTCAGAAGTTGCAATGTTTCTATAATCGTGTGTGTTTTTTTACAGTAACATTTTTGGGCATCTCTCTTTTGTTTTTTTTAACCTTCTACTTAAAATCAGTTCATAACAAAAAAACAAAATAGGTTCCTGTGGCAAGAGAATGCATAATAAAATTTTAGACATTTACATGTTTAAATTAAAGTGCTTTTAAAATAAGGTTGTCAGTTCAATCTAGTTTTATATTCCTCACAGCATGTTATGGGAAAAGCAAAGCTATCGACCAATAATAGGTTTGTTTTCATTTCAAGATCATCAAGAAACAATATGAGACCTTCAGAGACCAAAATAAGAATAATTTATATTCTTGAAAACATTTTTCCCATTTTTATTGACTGCATTCAAGTTGTCTTTCTGGGTTATTCTTGTGTTTGCACAAAGAGGAGGGAAGCATCTGAGAAAAGTTTTCAATGAAGTTAATTAGTGCTAACAATCACTTCAGGCTGTTCAGGCGAGGCATTCTATGTACTCTTAAAAATAATTTCATCACAGCTCCGTGCCTGTTTACCTACCTTGCTCTCCCAGATTACAAATGCTGACGAGTGAGGAAAACAGTTTGATTTCTACCATCAGCCTGCACCTGCTCCAGTTGCTTTGTTTTCATTGCACTTAATCTCACTAATATTCACAGAATTACTGCAAGGAAGGCACACATTTCACAGATGGAGAAACTTAGCCTACAGAGGCACAAACTGTGGGAAGTGGGAGAATTCAAACCCAGGCTCCCTACTCCACAGCTTCTGTGTTCTTCGCAGTTTCAGGCTGAAAGTGGATCCCACTCAGTGCTGTGTTTCTCCTCTTCTTGCTGCAGTGGGATTTTGGATAAGCTAGGTCTGTGTTGGAACTTACCCAGCTAAGCTAGGCTGCTGAGTTTCTTGAGTGGCTATATGAAGAAATGCTTTGCATTTGAGGCAGTCTGATGTCCTTAGTGTTGGGGACAACATTTCAGTGAATCGTGTTTTATTTTTTTCAGTTACATTACAGCAATCAACAGAAGAGCGTTTACTTGCCATGGAAAGCTTTTACAGCACAACAGGCTTCCTCTGGCAAGAGTAGACCGACAAGGGGGTAATAGCACCATGCCACTGGAGACCACAGCTAAAAATGTTGAAGCCAAACGGCTCAGAAAACATTTTGTCTCTACTCCTTGTCTCCTTGTGTGGTCTTATTTCTGTTCTCTTGAAGATGTCATCATCTTCCATGATGTCAACTTTATAGTAGTCCCTTGCTCTCTGCTGGGCTCCAGACAGTGTTTCAAGGTATTTGTGGGAATTCTCTTTGCTTTCACCATGAATCATATACAAGATTCCACATTAAAGTTGCCATCTTCTCTCCAAGCCAGAGTTTCCTCTGTTTGCCTGTTCAAAATCCAGACTTGCAACGTTGAAATCATCTCTCGTTACATAGTTGGTTTTGATAGAGTTACAGAAGTAGCAATGTAGCACATATCTACTAGATTCTGCAAGCAACACAAATATTAGCCTGGAATTGTAAAATAAAGTATTAATATTGGTCATTTCTAGATTCCAGGCTTTCCCCACCCATTGGGTACTTTAGAGATATATTCACAGTTCTCAGAGATAAGACCCTAAAGATTACATTCTTATCAAATGCTTTCAGGTTGATGGTCTTGATCCCATTTTTCATATAAGCAAACTGAGGCTTGGTGTTATTAGATACCTTTGTTAAGATGGTACAGGTGAAGTGGGATTCAAACATTTTCCATTTCTCCTTGGTGACTTAATACGATCAGTCAGAAGTTTTCTAAAAATATGTCCAACTATTGCAAAACATCCCTATTCAATTAGAACAATGCAGTTTATAGTTTGTATTCAAATGAAAAAGGAGAGAGGACATGCTTAGAGGTGGTCAAATTTTGGTTATGTTTTGAACAAAGAGTCAGCATGATTTTCTGGCATACGTATTGCATATAGACTATGAGAGAAAAAGAGGAGTCAAAATACTCTCTCTCTCTTTCTCTCTCTCTCTCTCCCTCCCCCTCCCCTCTCTCTCTCTCTTTCTTTCTGTGTTTTTATTAGTTTCAAGTGTACAAAACACCATAATGACTTTACCTCCCTGTGACTCTTTTGCAACTACCAATTTGTATTTCTTAATCCCTTCACCTTTTCACCCAGCCTTCCAACCTCCCTCCCATCCAGTAACCACCAGTTTGTTCTCTGTATCTATGGGTCTATTTCTGTTTTGTTTGTTTATTTTGTTCTTTAGATTCCACATACAAGTGAGATCCTTTGATCTATATGTCTGTTTTTATGCCAATACCATGCTGTTTTGATTACTATGGCCTTGTAGTATAATTTGATATCAGGAAGTGTGATACTACCAGCTTTCTTTTTTTTCAAGATTGCCATGGCCATTTGAGGTCTTTTGTGGTTCCATATAAACTTTAGGATTGTTTGTTCTAGTTCTGTGAAAAATGCCATTGGTATTTTGATAGGGAGTACATTGAATCAATAGATTGCTTTGGGTAGTACAGACATTTTAACTATATTAATTCTTCCCATCGATGAGCATAGTATATGCTTCCCTTCATTTGTATCTTCTTTAATTTTGCTCTTCAATGTCTTATACCTTCTTGTACAGGTTCTTTTACTTCCTTGGTTAAATTTATTCCTAGGTATTTTATTATTGTTATTTTGATGCAATTGAAAATTGAATTGTTTTCTTAATTTCTCTTTCTGATAGTTTGTTAATTGGTATATTAAAATGAAACTGATTTCTGAATATTAATTTTGTATGCTGCTACTTTACTAAATTGATGTATATAGTATGTGTCCTGTGTGGTCCAGTGGCACAGTCTCCCTGATCACCTGTGCATGTGTCCCTTGAGTTGTGTGTATTCTCCTGCTGTAGTTGAGCCTTGATTGCTTTTGGCATGTCACTGGGTGGGATTGACTCTCAGGTAAACTGGCTGTGAGGATTGGCTGCACCCAAAGCACATAAGCTGCTGTGTGGGGGCTGACCCCTCAGAGGGGGATTTGTCTGAACGGGCTCTTATGCCTGTTGATACCACCCTTTGGGTGTGCCACTTGTGGGGTTAATCAGGTGTGGTCTGAGGCCCACCTCTGTGTTTGTTGATTCTGGTGCCTCTTTGGAGGGCCTCCCATGCAGGCCAATTTCAGCCTTGCCTGTGACTGGCCTGGAACTACCTGGTAGGAGCTACAAAACTATATACAATTGATTTCTGCCTGTGCTGGACCTGGGGGCGTGTGGGGGTGGCTTTGCTATGAACCGAGGCCAGCTGCCACCAATACTGGACTTGGGGCATCTTAGTAAGAGGCCCAGGGCTCCCCTAGGCCTGTTGCCACTCACCAGCTGCTCGTAAGGCTTAGCTGCTGAAAGAGCCTCCTTAGGTGCATGAAATAATTTAGATGGGGAAAGACAAGTACTATATGTTCTCACTTATTTTTGGAATCTGAAAAGGCAGAATTCATAGAAAGAGAGAGTTCAGTGGTGGTTGCCAGGTACTGGTGGGTGGGGGAAAGGAGGAGATATTGGTCAAAGAGTACCAATTTCTAGTTATAAAATGAATAAGTTCTGGGGATCTAATATACAGCATAGTGAGTATAATTAACAATACAATAGTCCCCCTTATCTCCAAGACCCCCAGTGGATGCCTGAAACCACCGATAGTACCAAACCCTATATATACTATATTTTTCCTATCCGTACATGCATTCATACATACATACATACATATAATAAAGTTTAGCTTATAAATTAAGCACAGTAAGAAATTAACAATAACAATAAAGAAGAATAATTGTAACAATATACTATAATAAAAGTTATGTGGATTTCATCTCTCTCTCAAATTATCTGCAATTTTCCATGTATTTTCAGATCAGGGTTAACCGTGGGTAACTGAACCTGCAGAAAGTGAAACTGTGGGTAAGGGGGGGACTACTGTATTATATACTTTAAAGTTGTTAAGAGTGCAACCACTTAAATGTTACCGCCACACACACACAAAGGTAGTTATGTGAGGGCATGAAGGTGTGAAGTAGCCTTATTGTGGTCACCACGTCACAATATACACACACATCAAATCATCACGCGATGCACCTTAAACTCCATATATTATACGTCAATAATATGTCAGAGGTGGAAAAAAATACCTACTTGTCCTGATTTAGTAAAAAAAGATACTTTGTTATAAGAACACAAGAATTTGGCTAGACTATTAAGGCAGGGCTAACGCTAGGTACCAGGAATAAATTAAAATCATATTGCATATGGGTTTTATTTCCTTGTTCTGAACCAGCATTTGCTGTTTCTCACTTCACAAGTAAGACATCTATGGCTTTACATTTCCAGTAACCCTAAATTCATGAGACCTCTGTCCTTATGATCAGATTACCTCCCCAAAGCCCCGCCAACTAATACCACATATTGGGGGGTAAGGTAGCAGCATATGAATTTTGGGGATCACAAACATTCAATCCATAACAATTACATATCATGTTAACTCTAGGGAAAGCTGAGTGAAGGGTGTATAAGGACTGTTTGTAAAATTTCTCCAACTCCTCTATGAATGTAAACTTATCTTAAAATAAGTTTTTATTTTAAAAGTGAAAAATAAGTCTTTATAGGGGATATGTACAGATTCCATTTATATGAATTTCAAGAATAGGCAGGTCGAATCTATGATGATAGAAATCAGAATGGTGATTTTCTTGAGGACAGCAATGGCAGGAAAGAAGCACTCGGGAATTTTCTTGGGTAATGGATGGCTAAATAGGTTAAATGAGTGTATACATTTTTTAAAACCCATAAAGCTTCACACTTAATGATTGTATGTGTATGTGTATATATATACATATATATACACATACATATACATATATATGTATATATATTATATATACTTGTTTTCTTTCATATATATGTATATATATGTATATGTGTGTGTGTGTGTGTGTATATATATATTACTTTTCTTTCACCATAGATAATACAATTCTGAATTAGCTAGCCTAACATTAGCTATTGAAACAAATAGCCTCAAAATACATAAAGATTCAAACACAATAGAAACTTATTTCTGCTTTGTATACAAGTCTGATTATGCATTTTGTCTGGGGGACTCTATTCCAAGGAGTGATACATGGACCCAGTTTCCTTCCATTTCATGACTCCCACACTCTAAGGCATTATAGTTGCTGCCATATGAGACATGGGTTAAAAAAAAAAAAAAAAAAAGCGTGGAGGAAACACATCTTCTTTTAAAAAGCCGTGGCTGGAAATGCCACACATAAATTTTGCTCATCTTCTCTCCACAATCAAGTCTCCTGAGCTCATCTAGATGTAAGAGAAGCTAGAAAATACAACGATTCAACAGTTGCCAATGATAGCTTCATTCTGTGGAAGGGGTTTGGGGGGAACATGAAATTTGGTGACTATCTTAATATCTCTAACACAATATAGTATTACTCCCAATTTTCCTTCCTAATATTACGTTTTCCCATGTCAATAACAATTTTATTTTTATAACATATTATTCTTTTTCTAATTTTCCACCCTTCCTTGAACTGCACCATAAGTAATTTAGATGCCCCCCGTTTTGCCGTTTTCTATTTATTTTATATTTTAATTTTTGAAAAAAGTTATGTTTTGTCATTAACATACTGAGAAATGATATTTCTACAAATCTAAATTTCCATAAAAATTAAGGCTAGAAAATATGGTATAAATATGGTGTCACTAGATGAAATACTAATTTTTAAAGGCTTTTGATAGCCAATGGTTTCCAGAGAGATTATGATTATTTCATTAGTGAATAATAGTATCAAATAAACCTCCACTTTGCCAGTGGTTAGTATTACCAATGAAACAAAATGTCAGTTTGATATGTGGAACGTAATTATATATCATTGGCTTATGTAAGTGTCTGTAAAATTATTGACAGGTGTGTCACATACCCTCCTCTTTTTCCACCTCCATCTTTCCTTATAGCTGTTCATTGAGAATCAGTAAACACCTATAAAACAAGACACACAGTTCTTGGGGGGGTGGGGATAAAATAACTTATATGTATTTATCTCTGGGTATATTTAATTTGTATTTATCTTTTGAATTTAAAATTTATGGTAAAAGAAATGCAGTCAGGTTGGCCTTGGGCTTAAACATTGAACAAGACTTACGCTTCAAAATTTTACCCTTTAAGTAAAGGACAGTTTTGTGTCAGGAATCTATTCATGTGACCAAGGACAAAATAATCTTTTTTCATGAAAGTATCCATTGTTATGCACTGAAACCCCTGAGGTAAAAATCAGCCCCCATGTCACGGCTGGTCAAAGTTTACGCCACTCTCATTTATCTTCTAGGAGCCATGAATATGTTTTTCAGATTTCACCTGCATTTATATCACAGGTATCCTTTCAGAGGAGATAAAAGAATACTTTTCTCTACACCATCTGCTTTCTTTGTCCCCAAATAACATTTTTAGGAAAGAATGTTTCTTACTCTTACATGGAAAGTGCAGGTGTCATTTTCCAAATAAACTTGAACTTCATATCTCAACTAGCGAAGAAGAATGAGAAAAAGGACGTTTTATTTTTTTCTTCAAACACACCAGGTTTATTCCTATTTTTGCAGCTTTGCAGGCACGGTCTATTCTCCCTCAAAAATGTCTAATCCTTCCATACCCCCAATTTACCTGTCTCATCCTTATCATTAGGTATTCAGTTAAAACCAATTTAGGGGCAGTCAGGTGGCTCAGTTGGTTAGAGCGGGAGCTCTGAACAACAGGATTGTTGGTTTGATTCACATGGGCCAGTGAGCTGCACCCTCCACAACTAGATTGAAGGACAACGACTTGGAGCTGATGGGCCCTGGAGAAACACACTGTTCCTCAGTATTCCCCAATAAAATTAAAATTAAAAAAAAATTTAAACACACACATATATATATATATATATATATATATATATATATATATATATGTATATACATACACGCACAACTTGACAGTAGTAACTACTTATCCTACCAGTCAACTTGTTTATTGACACCAGCAGCAGCTGTTTCAGCAGTTGCAGTAGGAGGGCCAAGTGTTGGTAGGACCACCATTGTGCCTTTGCAGAGTGGGAGCTGGTGGGGCTCTAGCTCCTAGATCTGTCCCAATTAAACCTATGAAGGCAATAGATACTCCCTCCACTCTCAGATTCAAAGGAGGGACTAAACCATGGGGCTTGGGAAACTGATTCCCGGACACTCAAACCTGGAAGGGTCAGGTTGCTAAGCCTGGGAGTTTGGGAATATTAATTCCCTGAGGGGCAAATGGGGACCAATGAGTTAGAAGCTGGGAAAGAGCTGGAAGATAAATTCTTTTTTCTTTTCCCAACGGACTGCTCCAAGGCACAGTGATTCCACACACAGCTGAAGTTGTCCTGACGTCATTAATTCAGCAGTGTACCCCTTCGCTTTTGTTTTCACCTCTTCCTTGGCTGACTGATTCCTCCCTTAGTCTTGCTGCCCTGGATTACAACCTAGGCTCTATTTCATCTGAATCTTTGCCTCAGGCTCTTTTTTTCTCTAGGAAATCTGGGCTAAGAAGCTGCTTCTTGACTTTTCAATGCATTTGACCTAGTATTGTTCTCCATCCAACCCATTGAATTAGAAGAACATAGATATTTTAAACCCAAAGTGAAGCCCAGTTACCCGGTTCTTGTATCCTTAACAATGCTCTCACTACCCTGCAGAGATTTTTAAAGAATAATAAACTGGGATTACTCCCAAATTTGGAAAAAAGTTGTGTGACTGTATTGTGTATGTTTCTAAAACATGCTCTTTTGCAAGAATATTTTCAATATATTGAATACTGATTAAGTGTTGACTAAGAATAGTCTTTGGGGTCAAGGAGACATGGTTTCACATATCAGCAATTGTGCTCTCTCATGATCTCATAGATAGGAAGTCAGTAAACCTATCCCATTTGCACTGTTATCCACGATTTAATAAAGAGGGCATAAATACCTACCTAGCTTGAATTTAATTGTGAAGAGTAAATTAGATGATGGGAATACAGCATTTAGTGTAGTTTCTAAGAGGAGAGACCAATTTTGCCCATGTAGATTACCTTAAAATTGCTCCTCTCCCAGGAAGCTGCCCCTTTGCCCCACCATCACTTAGAATGCAACATGAGTATCTATAAATTCATTCCCAATGTGACAGAAAAATTGGGATTTTTGGAAGGTATAGTACAAAAGGGTTAGAGATCATGGAGCTGTTTAAATAGGGCATAAAAGACAGAGGGTTTGAAGGAATAGAAATTATTTCTTTCCCACCTGAGCACTTCATAGGACCTCACTTATTAAGAAGCTGATAGTGGTCATAAAGAAAAGGGTATTGGAGAATCTTCTGTATTAGGCTTTACATAATTCCCTTGTTTCATCTTGGGGTGGTAAAACACTACCCTCCCCCTCCAAAACATCAGGAAACCCACCAAGCAAAGAATAGCACTCTCTTCTCTTGCTATTTATTAATACTAATATGAACAGTTATTTTTGTTGGTTATTTTTATTTTAAGCTTATTATAATTCAAGGGGGTTGATGGAAATCTGAAGGAATTGCAAGGTACCAATCCTTACCAATAAGATAAGAAATTGTTTATTTTAGGAAGTAGAATGCTAGTATATTATAGCAATTCATCACCGTCATAGTGCAAGGGGATAAAGGTCATGTCTGTCTTATTTTGGTTTCTCTTTTGTGGAAAGAAATGACGACGACCCAAATGAAAACACACAGAGGACACTATTTATTCAGAGCTTACTAGATAGCAAGGTTGGCTTCCATCACTTGAGTTTGGCAGAGACAGAAAAGCAGGCAGGGATGTGGGAGAGCTTTACAGTGAAAAAGAGGGGAGAGTTCAGGCATTCTTTGATAAGAAGTTGTTGACACCGGGAAGCCGGAGGTGGACTAACGAGAACGAGGCATCTTATCTGATTGATTTAGGGAGTATATTTGGCTTCCTCTGATTGGTTCTGTGTTGAAACCAGAGGCAAAATAGGGAAGTTGGAACTTAGAACAACCGTGTTTCCCTGAAAATAAGACCAAGCTGGACAGTCAGCTCTAGTGCATCTTTTGGAGCAAAAAGTAATATAAGACCCGGTATTATATTATATTTATTATACTACATGTATTATATTTATTATATTAATTATATTAGTTATATTATATCCGGTCTTATAATATAGTAAAATAAGACCAGGTCTTATATAAGATAAGATCAGATAAGATGTATAAAATAAGACCCGGTCTTATTTTACTATATTTTACTTATATTAATTTTTGCTCCAAAAGACGCATTAGAGCTGATTGTCTGGCTAGGTCTTATTTTCGGGGAAACATGGTAAGTTCCAATCATTCTGCCTGGTTGTGAAGCGTCTGTGGTTTGACCTGGAACGGTTACTGCAGAGATTATGGGTCAGCGTTCTCTTGTCAGAAATGGTCTGACCATTGTCACTTCATTCAGAGAAACTAGAATGAGCCTCTTTCAAGGAGAGACTATCTCAGGCCCGTACTGCCATCATCTCTCACTTTCTGTTTTTATGTCCTTCTTTTGATTGTGCCATTAAAAGACACGTTGATTAAAGCTGTTGTCTTCCTTCTCCGGGAGAAGTTCTAGTCATTTTTTACCCCCTCTGACCATGTGTGGCTTTTCTTATCACGTGAAGAAATAGAGATGCATGAGGTCATTAACTTTGGTTGTATCTCACCAATCTGTTGTCTCTCCAGGGCTTAAAGGTTTAACACTTGTTCCAACAGGGAGAAAGCCTAGAAATCTGTTCCGTTCAAAAAGGCAGCTAAGCAAGGGGAGAATAACCATAGTCTGTGAATATGGTAGAAAATAAAACACACTTTTTTTTTTTTTGGATCAGTTCTTACCAACCATTACAGTTGTTTTTTTGTCCAGTCTTTCTCTTTGTCGGCAGTGCAGACTTGATAATTGTGTCTGTTCTTTGGGGTGGAAATGAACAAAAAACTCTTTTGGCCTTTTTTATTCTGACTTACATAGGCTTTCAAAGCAGATTAAAAAGTGATTTCTCCAATTGTTCCAACCTATATCACTAGCGTGCTTCATACGGCTGTGGGGACAAAATGTCAACCCGTAATAAAGTTTTACTGTGCCTAGTTTCATCCTTTGTGTACACATCTCCCTAGAAGAACTCAAGAGAGGGAATACTGGCCAAATGCCATCTCAATTTCATCTTACTTTATTATTTCCCAAAGAGCAAACTAGATAACATTTTAACTCTCGCTGAGGAAACTAATTTATGCGGGTACAAAACAGAATGCAAATGACCCAAGACCAACAAATGAGAAAAGGTTTTTTAAGGCATTTTTGAAATCCAGTATGGAAAGTCCTTTTCTTCTTTATCTCGTCTTTTCACACATGTATTTGTTAATACCTACTGCATGCTGGGCGCTGTGCTATGTAGTAGGAAAGGTGTATTCTCTGCTTGGCTTATTAGAGGAGGCTGAACAATAAAGAAATTAACGGTAATTTAAGATAGTGATATGTTCTTTAAAAAGTGAAATTGTAGGATGTTTTAGCAATAAGAAAGATCTCTCAAAGTACCCTTACTCTCCTCCCTTCTATCCCCTATTGCCCACATGACAATTATTCTCATGAAATAGTGAAATGGGAGCAGGGATCTGAATACAATACAAGGGCTGTCCCTGCCCTTGGGAGAGAACGTTGCAAGCAGAGGAAACAACATGAGCAAAAACCTAAGGTAGAATTAAGTTTGGCATGCTCAGAAAACAGGAAAGAGCCAGTGTGTCTGGAATACAGTGAGTTAGGCTGAGAGTGAATCAAAGTATAAGAAAACAGGCAAAAGCCAAAACATTTAGGGTCTTCGCTGGCTTGTTGATCTTTTCCTTTTCAATATATAACGAGTGTTTAATATGAAACTCAGACTGGTGTGCCTCAGTTTGGTGCAAACTCTGAGGTGCCATTTTCCAGATTTCCCCTGAAAGACCAGGCTAATTCTGTCCTAAAATAGTATCTTCTTTTGGCTTTTTTCCTTCTGTGTCCATTCTTTAACAGTTTTTCCTGGCAGAGATTCTCAGAGAAGCAAGTACATATGAATCCTTACCTAATCTGACATGTGTATTTGTCAGGATAGAAGGGATTATAGAGACATCAAACAATCCCAAATCTCAATAAGCTGAATATATGAAGTTTATTTCTTCTGGATGTTATTTGTTTCATAGGCCAATCGTGGTGGTGGTGGGGTGTTCTTTTCTACATAACACTCTGGGACCTAATCTGATTCTGAAGTCAGGAGTTCAGCAAGAAACAGATGATATATTTAGGTTAGTATAATTCAAGAAATGTTTAATAACGTGGCAATTCACTAAGGTGTTAGCAGACTGTAAGGGGACCACAAGAGACAGAGCAGTGCTGGCAAGATGATGCCATCTTTCACCTGAGCTACCTGGAACATGAAGCTTCTCTAACTGCCAGAAGTAGGAAGACAGACTAAGAAAGCAAGCATAGGCTTTAGGTTCCTCAATCTGAAAATAAAGTTCATCAAATTTGCTCAAACCTTGTTGTCATGTGGAACTTGTCACATGGACCCAGTTGGTGGTGAAGGGACTGAGAACAGACATTTCCAGTCCTTCAGATCTTATATCTTTCAAATGCAATTTATGTTGGCATAGCTAGTATGCACACTGCAAAGTGAATTTTTTCCAGGAAGTTGATACTTATTGCAGAAGTTGTGCATTTTTCACACATACTTAACTTTTTGAACTTTTATCAGTCTTAAAAGTTAGATGCCTTCAGCTGTCAACTTATCATAATCTCTATTTTTGACCAGTATAATTTTTAAGTTTTTGATTGGTGTCATAACTGATGAGCATGGTAGGTAGGATTCTGGGTAACATTAATAATTAAACATTTTAAATTAAAGGATTTCATAAAGTAACTTTCTTTTTACATGATCAAAGTGACAACTTGTTGACAGATGACTATTATATGCCCTCCAATCTGGTGAAGTGAGCTTTTAAAGGAAAATAGCATTTCTCGTCATTCCATTTTTAATTATATGCATTCAATATTTGATATTTTATTTTTTAGCATATTGCTCCTGAAAATATGAGCCATATATTTCTCCTCCTCTTCCTTCTCTTCTTCTTCTTCTTTTCAGAAATGAAGAAGGTTATCTGTCAAGACAGGTTAGATTATGCTGCAGTTACAAACAACACTAAAAATCTCAGTTGATTAAAATAACAAAGATTTAGTTGTTGTTCGTGATCCGTGATAGGCTCAGCTCTGTGTCATCCTCATTCAGAGACCCAGTGTGAAGTAGATTCATTGTATGGTTGTGTTATCATGATTGCAAAGGCAGAAAAATTGAATATGACTAATTGCAGATTAACTCCCAAAGTTCCCACCTAGAAGTCACACACATTATTTCCACTCGTATTTCATTGGCCATTTCTGGTCATATGGCCACATTAACTTCAAGAGGTAGGTAAACGCAATTCTACTATTTGACCGGAAGGAATACCACCAGAGGTATTTGGTGAACTATCCTGAAGATGGCTACACTAAGGGATCAAATGTATCTAACTAAACTGAGAAGTGCTCTGTCCTCTCAGCTACCGCAAAACTCATGTAAGTGCTGATATTCATATTTAAAATGTGAATTAAATATATACTTCTAAAAATATTTATTTATCTCCTCCATTGGGCACAAAAAAATACTACAGCGAATATTTTACCTTTTACTACATTTATTTATGTTAGTAACATTGTTCCAAATCTAGATAGCATCAAACATTAAATGGAAATCAGGTACATATTGCTTTAGCAATTTTTGTAAATATGAAAGGAAATTATTCTTCCATTGAGACAAAAACAATCAATAAAATGATATGGCAATTCAGAGAAAAGGATAGTTTGGGGGAAATCATGAATTGTTTATAGAGGGGATGGATTTTGAGTTTAAGCAATCTGGGTTACAATAGAAGTTTTCTGCCACTGTTTTTGGCTTTTCCTTTTCTATTTTTTTAACCACTTTATTGAGGAATGATTGACATACAAAAAGCTATACATATTTAATGTATACAACTTGATGAGTTTGGAGATAAATACACATCTGTGAAACCATCACCACAATCTAGACTACTACCTCTGAAAGTTCCCCCTACCCTCTTTGTGTATTACTACTAGTTTTTTTTGTTCGTTTGTTTTTTTTTATGATAAGAATTCTTAACATAAGATCAACTCTCTTAGCAAGTTTTAAGTGTATAATACAGTACTGTTAACTACAGGCATTATCCTACACAGTTGATATCTAGGACTTATTCAACTTCCATAACTGAAACTAAGTACCCTTTGACTAATGCCTCCCCAATTTTCTCCCCTTAATTTCTGGAAACCACCATTGTACTCTCTATGAGTTTGACTATTTTAGATTCCTCATATAAGTCATTTAATATAGTATTTCTTCCTTTTTGTCTAGCTTATTTCACTTAGCATAATGTGCTCCAGGTTTATCCATGTTGTCACAAATGCAGGACTTAACTTTTTTTAAAAAAGATGAATAATATCCCATTGTGTGTATATACCACATTTTCTTTATCCTTTCATCCATCGGTGGACATTACATAGGTTGCTACCATGTCTTGACTATCGTGAGCAGTGCTGCAGTGAACATCAAAGTGCAGGTTATCTCTTTGAGAGGTGGATTTCAATTCCTTTGGATAGATACCCATAAGTGGGATAGGTAGTTCTATTCTTAATTTTTTGAGGAACCTCCTTACTGTTTTCCATAGTGGTTGTACTACCACTTTACTGCTCCCTTTTCCAAAAAGCATTACAGTTAAAACTTGTGCAGTGTTACATTTCTTTTTAAATAAACTTTTAATTTATACTAATTTTAGATGCAAAGACAGTATGGAAAGTTCCCATATGTCCCCCACATAGTTTCCCTGTCTAACATTAGTATGGTATATTTGTCATAATGAAACAATTTTAATGTATTATTAAGTAAAGTCTATATTTTATTAAGATTTACTTAGTTTTTTCCTAAGTCCCTTCTTCTCTTACAGGGTCTCATCCAGGCTACAACATTACATTTAGTTATGACCTATAGCGTCCTTTTAGCTATGAAAGCTTCTCACGCTTTCCTTATTTATGATTACCTTGACAATTTTGAAGAGTATTGGTCAGGTATTTTATAGAAAGCCCACAAATGGGATTTCACTGACGTTTTTCTCATAGTTAGACTGCAATTATGGGTTTTGGGGAGGAAGACCACAGAGGTAAATTGGCATTATCATTAATTCATCAGTATCATCAAATGATAGTAAATCCTATTAAATGATACATAATATCAACAGGACTGATCATTGATGTTGACCTCTATCACTTCGACTGAGATAATGTTTGTCAGGGGTCTTCGCTGTAAAGTTACTCTTTTCGTCTTCCATTTTTTACTCTCTGGCAGGAAGTCAGCACATACAGTTCACAGTTTGGGTGGGAAGTTACACTCGCTTGCTTGGGGATGGTGTGTCTCCATAAATTATTTGGAATTTCTCTCCATGGGAGATTTCTCTCTGCCTCTCCATTTACTTATTTTTTCAATCATTTATTCTTGTCAGTAAAGACTCATGATATTGATTTTACTTTGGGTTATAATCCGTTACTACTTTATTTGTTGTATTGTTCAAATTGTTCCAGCTTTGACCATTGGGAGAGCTCTTAGTTGGCCATTGTGTTCCTTTAGCATAGCCTCATATTAAGGATTTTTTCCCCCCAGCATTTCCTTACTTTATGGCACTATAAGATGCTCCAGACTTACCTTGTATATTTCCTACCCCATTCCAAGAATCAGCCATTTCTCAAGGAGCCCATATTCTTTTTATTTGAGAATGGCATTCGTAGCCAAGACCTTGGTGTTAGGGGAGCCGATTGCTACTGGAGTATTGTTGCTTCTAGCATTTCTTAACTGACTGAGCAAGGAAATATGTGAGTACACTTACTTGTGTATATACGCATATCTATAATATTTCTGATTGTATCCATTTATATCTATACAGATGTCACCAGCTAAACTGTCACCAACTCTAATCCATTATCACATGGATCATTCTAGACTTTTCCTGTTACTTATTGGTAACCTCTCACTCCACCAGTGAGAAAACTCGCTTCTTCTATCTGCCAACATTTACTTACGTAATTTCATTATAGTATATGTAGAGTGATTTCAGAATCTTTAGTCTGTACTCCAGTGGGAAACAACTTTATTGACTAGAATACCACACTTATATACTGGGTTATTTTATTTTATTTTTTTGCCTTTAGTCTTGCAGGCTCCACTCACTTCCAAAGTTATTTAGGTCACCATCTTACTCCCCCAACCCCTTATGTAAGATTGTTCCATACATTTTTAAAACACTAAGATTTTTTTGACCATAGTCTCCGTTCCACTTTTAAAACCTCAACTTCCTTAAGGTCTACTCTTTGTGTTCTATAGTCCTGTGCATTTAGGAACATGCAGGTTGTTGTGTATCCACGATTACAGTATCATATAGAATAGGTTTACTGCCATAAACACTGTGCTTTGTTTCACCTATTTGCCCCAACCCCTAAATCTAGGCCAATAACTGATATGTTTATCTTCTCTATAGCTTTGCTTTTGTTATGTGAATGAGATGTTATATGAATGAAACCATATAGCATGCTACATTTTCAGGCTAACTTCTTTCAATTAGCAATATGCATTTAAAGTTTCTCTGTGTCTTTGTGTAAATTGATAACTCATTCCTTTTATTATTGAATAATATTTCATTATATATAAGTGTTATGACCAGTTTGCAGCTCCAGCAGTGTCTGTTCCCAGTAAAACATTGCAGCTGTCCTCCTGGATGCATCTCTCTCTTCAGATTTTGGAGTGGCATTTTTCCCAGTAACCTCAGATTTCTTATAGGTGCAAGAGATGTTTGTCTAACTTTTTTTGCTGTAGGAATGTGAGTGGTGACTTCCAAAATCTTAATGTGCTGGAGCTGAAACCCTACATTTATTTCTAGCTATTGGAACCATGTATGGGGAATTAAGCAAGCACTATTATTAGTTGAGGTGACTCTATGAACTCTTGAGGTAGAAATGTTTCTAGATGGTATATGTGTTTGGATTATACCCAAGGCTATGATTTTCAATTATTCATAAGCATATAATAGTATAAAAACATATATTTTTAATAACAATATTAGGATACATTATTAAATCAGAAAAAAATACTAACAAGTTTTATAACATATACTTAATTTCTAATTTCTCCCTCTATTCTCCCTATACCAAACAGATTATATATACATATAATTTTCATTAGTGGAAGCTTGAGCTAATTTATACTATTTGTGTATACCTTGCATACTGGCTCAAGGCATTCACGGTTGATGCATTAAGTATATCATTAAATTTGATAAAGCTTCTATTAATCATTCTGTTATTTCATACTAGTAAAAGGGTATCCAGGAATAGAACCCTAAATAAAAACAGTGAATAATTTGCGGGTACATTTCATGTAGAGCTCTGCAGAACTGACTGATTGCCTGTACCACTTAACAGTTGTCCAAGTCCTTTCAAAAGATTAATTAGCTATAATGTTGAGAACATAAAATGCAGCTTTAAGATCAAATCTACACTTTGTGATTTCTTTGTTCCATATCACCCAATTGTTTGCTAAATTGATTTGTTGTTATTTGATTCACTTGCTTGATCAAAAACTCCATGTCACCTACCGGAACTTGGAGATCCCAGGATTCTACAGTGTTTATGCTAACATAGAAATTGCTAACAATTTTTACCAAGAAGAGTAGCCGTGTGAACATTTGTTAAAGAGTCATCAAACTCGACTTGCATTTATAGCAATTGATTGATTGCACTTACACCAGCAATTTTCACATTTGTTACAATGAACACAAAGAAGAAAAATAGCAAAGGGTACACATTAGTTCAGATTTGCTCTAACTACAAACATGAAAGGGAGTACATTAAAGCTAATCATCCTTCTATTACCTTGTCATTGCCACATTTTTACTGGTACATGATGTGAAATGAAAAACAGAGCTTTGGCAGGATGGTGGTTATGGGTGTGGGAGTGTTCAGTTTGTCTCTCCTGCTGGCTTCAGCATCTTGTCATTTGGGCCGTTTCAGTCTGGTTCTCAACCATAGATCAGGGCGTTTTATGAGGAATAAGAAAACCCGGGCTTTGAGAACTGGTGAATAAATGGAACATATAAAGGATTAATATTTTCAAAGACTGTATAAATTTTAAAAGACCAGACATTTCACCATCCTAGCTGCACAAATACATTAGCTATTTAACAGATTATATACTGATCTCAAAAATGAAAAATGGAAAAAACTAGTAAAAATTGTTAGCAGAATCTAATGTAAGTGAGAATATTTGTGTCAGTTTTCAAAATTCTTGAAGACATCATATTCTTAGGAACTCTTTTTGCCAATGTGTACAAGCAAGGATGAAATTTGAAATAGGGGAGATCAAGTAGATCACCAGCAGTCAGACCCTAATTGGACATTGCAAACAAATGGACTTTCATTCTGAGTTAAATGGGAAGACATTGGAGGATTCTGAACAGAGCAGCGGTGTGATCTGACAGCATTCGTCATGGAACCCTTTGGTTGCTGTTTTGGGAATGAATTACAGGGGCAGGGGTAGGAACTGGCAGATCAGTTAGAAGCTGTTTCTGTTTAATCGAGATGAGAGCTAATGGTGGCCGACAAGGGAGGCAGCGGTTACAGCGGTGAGGATCAGAATTTGGATGTGTACAGACCACAAAATTTGCTTGCGGATTTGGTTGTGGAATCACATTCAGACTCTGTAAAGACATATCTTCAATTGGGAGGAAAAAGCTCAGGCCATGACTGTATATGCCTCATGAAATCTTCATGTGTAGTTTTTCAGCATTCTGGACAGCCTAGTTTTCTATTACTATGAATGGAAAAAATCAACATCATTTGATAAATAAATAGATAAATAAATAAATAAATAAATAAGGTGAATATAAAAGTAAATAGAAAAGAAAGCCGTGCAATAAATTCTAATAAGATGTTCTTTTATGAGGCTCTGTGCCATAAACCTACACTTTATTAGAATAAGCAAGTTTTAGAATGGTGCTGAGGCCATACCGGCACCAGATTGAATCATTTGGTGTGTTCTAAAGGAGTAAAAGATGGATTAAAAGGAAAATGGCTTTCTCACTATGAAATTTTATATTTTGCTATTCTACCATGTGAAATCATTTGATGTGCCTCATGTGGGATGATTTCTGGTCTATATGAATGACTACGCACAGCATCTGTGTAAGTATATGTAGCCACAGAGTTCTCCACGTGTCCCCGTTATAAATCCTGCAAAGAAGTTATAAATTATTTGTGTTAGGATTTTTGTCGGTTCCTCCCCTGGCCTTTTTATCAATCTCATCCTTTGCTTCAGCGTTAGTCAGGCTATATTTGCAGTTTCCTCTTGGGTCTATAAATATTTCATATATTATTTATCCCTGTATTCTAACTATTTACAGTGAGAAATTACTTATTAAAACAGTTATTTTTATTCAACAAAAATCTTGGTTATTTATGACAGAATATTATAACTTTATGCGGCTATACATTTTTAGTAACTAGTCAAATGTAAAAAACGTATTTTTATTCAACAAAACTCTTGATTTTTTTATGATAGGATATTATCATTTTATAAGAGGTTATACATTTTAGTAACTAGTAGTCAAATGTAAAGTTACATGTTTTCAGAATACATTATCTTAATATATTTTTTACAAACTGAAGTTCAAAAATTGGGTCAATTATTATTTTCCTCATTCGAGTTTCCATGTTTTCTATCCCAAATGTAAATAATGCATTGATTTAGTGACACCTGACAAACAGAATTTTTAGGGTTTTCTAATTACAAAAATACTAGACACACTTGACAAAAGTGTATGAAACAAAAATATGGACTCAATATGAGAAATCTGCTGATATAAACCTTTATTACTTATATTTTAATTAGGCAATTCAGTTTGTAGGAAGTAACCATTTTGCTTTAAGTAATTTTTCATGTGCATTAACATCAAAATCACTTGCTACTATCTCAATGACTTTGTTGTGTTCATCATTTAATAGACTGCTCATCATACTAAAATATGTTTCCATGCTGACATTTGAACACAGAAATCGAAGCAGATTATAGGATAATGATTGGAAATATCTTACACAAAAACACCAGAATTTTATTTTATTTTTTTGGTTTCATTTTTTTTCCCTCTAAACTGAAAAAATCCTGCAGAGAAATAGTGGGTGAGTCTTACTACTGTTTCCCAGTGCTTAACACAATGGCTAGTGTGAAGTTAAGCCCAAAACTCTCTGTAGTGAAGAATGGTTCATTAATTGAATGAATAAATACTTAAGTAATAGTTGGTGCATCTTACACAAAATAATTTAAAGGAATATTTATTTTCCTCCTGACCACATCCAGATTTGTATTACTTTGGGCAGAAAAACAAAGTTCACATCATGTTCATAGTGAATTGAGTTTGCAAAAAAAGACTTCAGAAGTCTCTTTTAATTATTAAAAAAACACACCACTTTTTCAGCCATGTGAAATTTCTTACATCATTCAGTTTTTCAAAAGTAAACGTATTTGTTCCAGTTACTTATTTCTGTATATGAAACTATGATAAAGCAATAACTATTTTATTGTATGTCATGATTTTGTGGGTTAGAAATTCAGGCAAGGCTAAGCTGGGTGATTCTTGTATCCTACTTGGTGTTGTCAGGAATTCTTCAGTGGTATGATGATGTCACATGGACTGAAGGGCCCAAGACAGCTTCATTCACAGGTCTGGTGCCTGGGCAGGGACGGCTCATCTCTCCATCAGGGTAATCTCAGGGTCATCAGACTTCCCATGTGGTAGCTTAGGGCTTCAAGAATGACTTTTCCAACAGGCAAGGCAGAGACTGCACGGCCTTGCATGAGTGGTGTGCATTCTCTTATACTGTGAGTAATACACTGGCTGTTTCAACCCCAGGAATGTTCCCGGTGGTTTGATTGGAGGTCACTGACAGCATGACTGTATATAAAGTGCTTAATGGATTAAGTATCAATACGTGTTAGCTGCTATTATTGCTAGCAGTAGAATTGGTGTACTTAATACTCGGTCTTCCTTTTTCCTTCATTCTTTCTGTCTGTGAGACTATTACACACAGATTATGTACCATGAACCTGCAGTTGTAGGAAAGAAACATTTTTTTTTTTTTTTTTTAGGATGTGATGCTTTAGCATGGTAGTACAAACAAGAGAGAACTTATTAGGACAGAAATGATGATGAATGGAGGGGTAGATCAAGCATGAGATAAGCACATAACTTGTAGGAAGGACATAGGAAGTCTGCCGTGGATAATTCTTACAGGAAAATGTTCAGCTCATCTGATGATACGTTTAGAACACAAATCTGAAATGATAGTCTGTTGCCTTTTCTAGAAACATAGTTACTTCAAATTAAAATTTTATGATAATTTATGTTTGGTGAATTTGAAGGCAGTGCAGAGTCAATGGCAGTTTATCCCACGACATGGTCAGGATCATTGATTATGTAATCAGCATATTAGCAAATGCATTCAGAATTTTCAAATATTCATGCAGCTTTAAAGCAACTAAGTGGCATAGTTGAACTATATTGAGAAGAAAGTAGTTCTTAATTGGGGCAGTCCAATGAATGTGCTAATTTGCATAGTTAAATGATTTTCAAATAGTGTGCCTAGGTTAAACACCCTGACACATACTGAACACTAAGCCAGTACATCTTTAATGAAGAGTAAAATATTTCAAAATGCAACATATTTATGATATTCCATGGGCATCACAGGAATAGAGTTTTGATACATGTAGTTTGAAGAACTCCCTGTTTGATTCATATCCTGGCCAAATATAAATCATTTAACATTAGATTTGTGGAAAAACATTGGATTGGATTCAAACCTACCTGATACTTTAATCCTGACCCCGTTCCTTACACTTGTGGTAGCTTCAACAATTTTGTTAAACTCTTTGCACCTTAGATTTCTTAACTGAAAAATCAAGATTGTGATATTAACTAATGTGCGTGATGATTATGCAAATCGAGAAAAAGAATTGCATGACTTAGCATCACTCCATTAAAGACTATTTATCTTTCTCTAAAGAAATAGGCATGTGAGATTCCAAGATCGAGCATCAGCTACTTTCATCAGTGCAAATAATATGTCCCCACCTCATCTGAGCATGAGCGATATTCTTGAACTGAATGACTCTCTGACACTTAAAGGGTCCTAGATGAGGAAGTCAGTGCATCCTTACAGGCCCAGAGATCCAGAATCAGGACATCTTATTACAAAGCTCTAACGTCCTTCCAATGAGCCAGTAAGCTCCTTAGTGGCAGGGAGAATCTTTACATCACCAGTGTTTGGTTTAATGCAATGTCCATGGTAGACAATCAATCCATGTTTTTTTAAGCACAAAGTCACCAACTTTAGTTCTCTTGTGAATCACCTACTTTAATCACCTTATTACCAGATTGACTTTCTTGATCTCTTCTGTTCATCTTTTTCCAATATCCCGGGGAAATTTCCTATCTACTTCCACTGACTGTTAGCATAAATAGAGTTACAGGATCTGTCATTACCTACTGCACCAGGTCCATGGGCCAGTGATTTGTGTGAAGTCCAGTAAAATCAATCTGCAGGCCATAAGTTTCAATCCATAGGAGATGTTTGGCAGCTTTGCACTTGGAGATGAAGTCCTTGGGGACCCATTTTTTTTTTCATAGTGTTTCCTTGTTTAAAAAATGAATAATTGTTCAGGAAGGACCTTTGAAACTTTCTTATAAATGGTCCTGAGCAAAAGTGATCTCTGCAGTCCCACTCTAACAAACACAAGTTATCTCACACCGTTCGGCTCGGAAAGCCAGTGACGAATGTAAATTTGCTTTCTGTTTCCTCCCCCAGACTAATTTTGTTCTTGTGGAACATCTGCTCAGCTTTTAATCTCCTGGACTCACAGGTCATTACTCATTTGTTTATGGACCAAATGATTCACATCAGTGTAAATAACTCCTATAATATTGTTCTCTCAACTGAGTGACTCTTCAACAAAGCAATAATGAGTAGGATGTGTAACTTCCACTAATCTTGTTTGTTGTTTGTGGACCATGCCAGTGCTTTCAGTTCATTATGATTTCTGGCAGGAAACAGAACCTGCAGACTTCCAACTCCAGATTAGCTAACTTTCTTAAGAATCTTGGTAGGCATAGAACCCTCAAAGGTACAGAATTTCTGCATTCTGCTAGCAGTTCCTACAGTCTTTATAGTTCTAATCTGCTTTTGGAAATTATAGCGAAACTATAATATTTGCCACTGTCCTGTTGGCACCAACGTGTTGTACTCTGGTCAGCCATCTCATTTATAAGGTAGACGCCCTAATGAGAAGAATTAGGTTTTATATTTCAAGACATGCATTCTCCATAAAATGCTATATCCACTTTTTACCCAAAGATATTGAGAGGCTCTCTCATGCCCTTCTCTTCCTTCATTTAAAACAACAGGTTTATTTTATTTTACTTGCAAAACCACAATGATTTGAGTCATTATTCTTCATAATAAAATAGATTGATCAGAATGGCAATGGAGCAAAAAATAAAATAATTGTGTGTGTTCTAATACAAAAATAATTTTGTGCGTTCTAATACAAAAACTAGGTCCACTAATTAATAATTTGATGTAGATAAAGGTAAATTGTTAATAAAACATTAAAAGAGTAAGGTTGACATATATATATATATATATATATTTGACCAGTCTGATACTCCTGTATGACTCCAATTATATGAACTATCAGAACAGAAGAGTGGATCCCTCTGTGGGATATTTTGGGAGAAATCTTCTTGGGTTGATAGAAATGTTCTATAGTTTGGCTGATAGTTGCAAGGGTTTATACATTTATATAGTTGCACCAAACTGTACTCTTTTTAAGATTTATATTTTAACATAAAAATAATGTTAATTATTTTTAAAACTGCAAAAAAAAAGAGTAATGTTCAAATCATGAATTTTCTATCCAGATTTATAACATACAGAGAACAATCCTGATATCTAAATATTCCCCATTTGTATATTGTCTTTAATTTTTAACAAAAGAAAATTTATTAATTAAAAGACATTTATAATAGTGTTAGTCCTGGTGGTTTTTCCACTGGTCAAACTGAAAATCTGTCAAAGAAACAAACAAAAAAAGGGGTTAGTAATGATATGTATTTAGGAAAGAAAGGATCATCACCATAGTTAAGACATATCCTTTTCTCAACTAGTATATATTGTATAAGTCCAGCTAGTTTCTAAAAATTAAGCATGCACTCTTAGATGCATCTAATACTGATGGTTTGTTGGAGTGAAGCAGGTAGGGTTCAGAGAAACAGGAAACCATTTGGCTTGATAAAATACAATTTTTTCAATTAATGATTAATTAAAATGTTTGTTGAGTTCCTACTGTGTAACAGTCAACATGGGGACTGGGGATAAACAAGTAGTGAGCAAAATCACCTTTCATGGAGTTTATAGTATAGACAGACAGAGCTTGAGGAATAGGGGCAGGATTCAGAGATTTAGAGAGAAAGACATCCCAAAAGGGGAAAATAATGCACCTTCTTGCTCTGGTATTAATGCAGGCACTGAGCACCTACCAGAACTTGAACTCATTCAAGAAAGGGACTGGGTCTTGTGTTTACTGAACTCGTAATGCTTATGCCAGAACCTGGCACAGAAAGCATCCATTGTACAGTTGTCAAACGAATACATGACTGAATTAGAGAGAAAAACAACACTAGTCCTAAAATACAAAGCAATCATTGATTAAGGGCATCTCAATACAAAGCATCATTGAATAATTATCTTTTAAATAAATGACCCGTATGTCATATGGAATTGGATGAAAATCATCTGCTTATTCCACATGTGCCTTCAAGTTCAGAAATTCTTTTGAGCAATGATTTCCCAGGCTGATTGGAAATGCTTAGTGTCAAAAACCTGCATGAGCCTAGGCAGATATAGGGAAAATAAAGCCTGCGAGGATTGTTTCCAAGAACATTAGAATTAGGCCTGTGTTTTCATGGTTTTAATGCATCATAGCCAAGGAGAAGCAGCTCTTTGGAGCCTTAACAAATGTTAGACACTTTCTGCTTTGTGTAGAAGGCACTTCACACCTCTGCTCCCTTTAGGAGAGAAGCTGATTAGATCCCAACCTGGAAAGCTCGGAAACCCATAGAGCACTATTAACGGTTTCCAAGTCTTTGGTGCAAGAACAAAAACCAAATGAAGGAGAAGCCGGGCCCTGAAGGAGTTTGTCGAGTTAATGAATGATGGCCTCCTTCCATCTTCTTATATTCAATTGAGCCACAGCAGATGGGCAGAGGCACCATGGGAAAAATGAATTATGTACATCAGACTGTTGTTACATTTTTCACAATCACATTTTCATCACTTCACCTGTTGTATGTCTTGGGCCGATTAGTTGTGCATCTCATCTCATATTGGTAGTTCTGGCTCAGAGATAATCATTAATTGGGTTTTCTCTCCCATATGTGAATCTGTTAAAGATTTTTGTCTATTCTTTTCTCACCAGGCAAAGCTTGTACATTGAATTATTTTGGAGAAGATGACGATGAGGGTTATGATATTAACATTAACTAAGAAGCTCGGGTGGAATAATTTGTGAGAAAAATGTATTCTAAGGTAGGCCAGAGGAAGGTTTATGGATGCTAATATGTATCCTGGGAATAGAATATTTTATAAGACACTGTTTAAACAAAAACAACAGAGTTGGCAAAAGTTACTGTGTCAGGGTTTGATCAGATGTTAGATTAAGTTCCTGCTAACAGGCACGTTCACTTGCTTTATTTGATATCTCCACAATTAAACTCATCAGTTTGTCCCTAAAACTCTTCTTGTAACTTTAAGATTAGAAAGCATTTAATCATCAAGAGAGGCAGGATTGTGTTCTGGGAAGACCTTCCTTTGGTGTTGAGGTCTGATATTGCATGTTTGTTTACTGTGCAGGTGTAGGCAAGCCACTTTACCTTTCTAAACCTCAGTTTCTGAATAGAGCTTCCGCTTTTAAAGAGTTGATGGGAAGATAGAACAAATCAGTGTGGGTGAAGTCCCCAATGATGCTTGGGGGAATCAAAGAACAGAATCTGTTCAGTAAAAGTTTGCCGAGTCTGAAAGGATGTAATGGAAAGTGAACCGGAAGAAATAAAAGGCAGTCCTTACCTGGGTCTTTTCTGTTGTATCAGGGAAAACAAATACATCTACAGAACAAGTTTGTCTTTTTTTTAAATGGCATGGAACCAGGACATGTAAACAGGCATATGTTTACTATGATCTTGCTGAAGCAAAAGTAACAGTTTCACATCTTTACCCATTTAGGTCTCTCCATCTCTCTATCAGACATTGCAGTCTGATAACAATCAGTCTGGATAACAATTTCCAAGATCCTTTTCATCTCTGGCATCCTATGAGAAAATAATAATGCATTAACATTAAATAAAACATGCAAACATGCTTTTATAATGTAGAAATCCCTTATATTAGCCAGAGTCTGACAAGAAAAACAGAAACTACTAAAAGTACGTAAGTCACAGGAGGTAAAGTGCTGAGAATTTGTTATATGGGTGATAGAACTGTTCAGAAGCCAAAAGAAGACTCTGGTGCAACCTAGGGATTAGCAAAAGTAAAACAAAAGCGAAAATAAAATACCTCTGCCACCCTCGGCAGAAGAAACCAAAGGAAAGATGGCATTTTCAGAGGTGAAGGACTACAACCGCTGACGTAAATCAGATGCTACACAAATGACCCAGCCTGGAGTGGAAAAGGGAAATCCCTGGATTTCTAATTCCTCCTGCCCTCCAGTTTCTTACCAACATCTCCTGTTGGCTGAACCCAACCCAAAGTTAGCTGACCCAGAAACCTGCAGAGATCAGCTCCCTCTCTCCCCCAGAAAACAGCGGAAAACGAGTCAGGAATAGATGTGAGAGCCAGCAGGTCGTTGGGCTGGTCCAGTCCAACTGACCCATTAAAGGTAGAAAAGTAGTATTCATTACAGACTTCAGTTAAATGAATGGGTTACCCCATCGCCTCTCAAATTGTCTCCTAGTGGTCATCTCATGCTTGGTTACCTATGCATCATCCTCTGGGTAAATACAGGGAGACAATGCCAAGACACTTAGTACTCTTAGGTTATCATTGTATTGTAGTTCTGGAGTAACTCCAAGCTTTCACAGAATATTAGACCCTCATGTTGTATTAAATACCAAATGGCGGTTATCTCCCATAACTTATTTGTGTTTTTATTCTTTAACATACTAATGTTAGCAACTGTTTTTTAAAATAGTTTTGAACCAGATTAATTAAAGAACAAAAATAATACCTTGAGATCTCAGTTTAATTCATTTTAAAATTATTTTTATCCATATCCACTCCTCCCTATTCATTGCTTAGGAACACACGCTATTCTTTGAAGTGCTCTGATAAGTCCTGCAATTAAAAAAAAAAAATCTAATTTGTCTTCCAATGATTGGTTTAGTCTTCTTGGAGCAAGGTAAAGGAATAGTAAATAGAAAGTAACTATTTTCAACTATCTCATACATGAAATCTATCTGGTCCTCACCTCACATGTCTCATTCAAATCTAAATACCACTGTTTCCACCTTCAAATCCTCAAATATTTGGTGTTTTCTTCATTGTTCGGGTCATTGCCATGAATATGTTAATATATGGTTGTCAGGTGGGTTCTTATTAACAAAATATGAAATTGAGCTATAATGCATGCCTCTCTTTTAAAAATGTTCAATTTCATGGGTAAGTTAGTGTGAATAATACATCATGGAGTTGCATACCAACTTTGTCGACCAAACTATCGGAAGGAAACATAGGCTAGGAAAATGTGAAAGACCCCATGTCTACTGTTCCATGTAAGTTGTCAGAAATGGGTAAAATTCAGAAATCCTGATGCTTTGATTATTTACCTAACTAGTTTCCAGACATTTGTGTCTGTCAAGAACAGGCTGTAGAACAGAGATTGAACAGGTATTTTCTGTCCCCTATGCTAGAGATTCTGATATTTTTCCTTATTTGAGGATAACTGTTATAGTGAACCACAGTTTTGATTCTGATGAAGAGGCTAAAAGTTGAAAATCAGCACTTCTCTACATTTTTTCATTCTGCCCTCACCCCTGTCACCTATGATGATACTTAGGGTCATTTGATTTCCATTTTATCTGACATAGTTGTTTCACTTATTGTCCAAAGATGACTGGTTCAGACTAAGCAAAACTTTAGGAATATTATCTTATTCCAGAATTGGGAATCATTGTCCCAGCTCCCAGACTAAACTCAGAGGTTCAGGGGAAAGTCATGAATTTTAAGTTCTGCAAACTGGAATAAAATAGGAATATTCACAAATGTAGAGGCTTTGATGAAGAAAGTGTTGATTTTGGTGGTCAATATATGATGGCTATAAAGAAAAAAATTCTATTATGTGCCATTCTTGCTTGAAAATATTATATATATATATTGTTTATTCTTAAGTATATTCTGAATGGTAATCAGAATAAAGTTGATCATTACTCTATAAAGATGGGTGATCATGAGCAAATTATTCATCTAAGTATCTAAGTATATCTGTATGCATGTGTGCATGGATAATTTGTAATATATATAAAACTAAGTGAAATAAGCTAGGTACTGAAAGACAATTACTATATGATCTCACTTATTTGTGGAATTTAATACAGTCAAACAGAAGTAGGAGCAGAAAGTGTAATGGTGGTTGCCAGGGGCTAGAGGGAGGAGTAAACGGAGAAATTGTAGTGGAAGTTGCAAAGTTTTAGTTATACAGGATAAATAAGTTCTGGAGTTCTACCGTGTTTCCCCGAAAATAAGACCTAGCCGGACAATCAGCTCTAATGTGTCTTTTGGAGCAAAAATTAATATAAGACCCGGTCTTATTTTATTATAATATAAGGCTGGGTCTTCGATAATATAATATAATATAATATAATATAATATAATATAATATAATATAATACCCGGTCTTATATAATTTAACATAAGACCGCGACTTATATTAATTTTTGCTCTAAAAGACGCATTAGAGCTGATTGTCCGGCTAGGTCTTATTTTCCGGGAAACAGGGTATACAACATAGTGCCTATAGTAACAATACTATATTGTATACTTAAATGTTGCTAAGAGGGTTGTTGGGGAAGACATGAGAAGTCTGAGAAGGGGAAGTCTGAGAAGACATGACTGCCAGTTGACCCAGGTGTCAGACCCCGGTATTGGAGGCTCCTTCCCCGCTTCCTTATCCTTGGAATGTGCACTCCATCTACCATTTCCATAGGCAGAGCAGTTTCAAGGACGTGACCTTGAGAGAGAAAGGTGTTGAGATCATCTGGACTGAATATACGACTGAACTCTGTTAAGGGCTCTATATAAACTTTAAGATTCTGGCAGACGGGTTTTGAGATCAACTCATCTTGTGGCCAGCCCAGACAAGCCTTGTACGTAAGTTCCTTAGCTTATTAGAACTGCCACGGAGCATTCTGGAATGGTCTGTCTCTTTCCTCGGTCTCTCCTGGCCCTCCCTGTATGGGAGTCAGGTTACGAACCAACAAGGTAGATCTTATGTTGTGTTCTTACCACAAACAATAATGATAATGATAACAACAACAATAGTAATAAATAATAAATGAGTCAGGAAGAAACTTTGGGTGGTGATAGATGTGTCTATGGCCTTGATGGTGTTGATGTTTTCACTAGTGATTACTTAACCATGAACCATGGAGTTGTATATATTGAAATATGTACACCTTTTTTACATGTCAATCACATCACAATAAAGTGGTTTAGAAATGCATACCTCCTAGGGCTTTTAGAAAAATTACACGAGGCACTCACTCCATGTGTCCATGTGACACACTTAGCTGGCAACTCTCTCTGTATTGTCATCTTTATCTACCAAAGGCAACCCTAGGTACAGGAGGATTTGTTTCCCTTATGTCAACTGAACTTTTTTAAAATTGAGGAAACAGGCTCAGAAAGGTTAACTAATGTCGACACATTCTAGCTAAGTAAGTTTGGACAGAAAAGACTAAGAAGTAAGTGGAGCTAGAATCAAATGATACCTGACTGCAATGCCAGTCAGGTAAAGCATATAATGGGAGAGCCAGCTGGTACATTTCACTATTCACTAATGATTCTGTCAAGTACAGGTGCGATGAGAGGTGGAAATAAATAGCTGCAGTGACTAGAACTTATGCATGTTTGCTTCTTGGTACTACTTTGGGCCAAATAGCCCCTGCTAAGAACCTAACTTCATTGACATATTAGTGGATTCATGGCTTTCCAGTGTTTAGAGAGCATGAATTGAATAAGTTTAGAACTTTACACAATAGGAGTTTTACATTGTTATTACTTTATAGAAGATAATGTATGAAACCAACTCACCTCCTTTTGCCCAGACTTTCCTGTTTGTTTTTTTTCCACTAAAAGTTCTGCATCTTGGAACACCCTCAGTCCCAGGCAAACCAGGAAAGATGGTTGGCCAATATAATCCCAAATGGGATATTTGGGTCATAATTGCATAATCTCATTAGAAGGAGAACTAAGTTTTCTCATTAATATTTCAGTACTCACCCATCTTTATTCTTAATTAAATTTATGGGTTTGGAGTCTTGATAGCTTTATAATTGCATTCCATTCTCTGCCAAATAAAGGCTGATTCTCTTAGTTCCTTCAGTATTTAGTTGTTATTGTTTTTTGTTTTTATTGCCCTGGTGCATTTGGAATACCAATTTGATATTAAAGATTTTTGTACTTCTGTTTGACTTCACAAGAGCAAAATTCTACACAAGACCTCTAGAAGTCATAACAGGCATGGAGAGTTTTCTAAATTTAATTATTTGTTACTCAGAAGCTGGTACTGTTAATGTTGTGCTGATAATATGGTCTTGCAAATAGATCAAATGGTTGAACATTGAAAAATGAATTTCATTCTTGACTTTTTAATCAACTTCTATCTCTAGGTTCCATTGAATATAGAGGTTAGTTTGTGTGTGGATAATCAGGTCTATGCTTATATGAAGAAAAAAACTGCTTGTTATATATTGTTATTACTCTCTATTTTCTTAAGTAGTGCTTTTCACAAGGGTAATTGATTGTGTGTTTATTAATACATGCCCCCTGATTTATACTCAATTCCATGAAGCAGGAACCAGCCTGTCCTGTTTATCAGTGTATGCTATATGATCAAAGCATACGGTGAATGCTTAAAAAAAAAATATTACAGTAAAAGACACATTCCCATTAATTCCCCTCAAAATACTCCCCTCATTTTGTGTACACTTATCCCATCATTCTTGCCACTTTCTGAAGCAGTTCTGGAAGTCCTCTTTTGTGAGTGTCTTTAGTTGTGCTGTTGTGGCTGCCTCAATATCCTTAATTGATTCAGAATGTTTATCTTTCATGGCCATTTTGACTTTGGATGAGGACACACCAAAATGTTTCTATTTGACAGAAATTGCCGTACCAGAAGTGATGTGTAACATGGAGCCTTTCCATTGTGATCACAAAATACAATGAATGCTGATGCCGAGTGCCATGCAACAGAAAGGCAGGGATCTTTAATACAGGAAGAAGCACGTTGAACCTTTGTAACAGTGTATGACAAGTTTCAACTTATTCAGTGTGGTCAGTTGGGTGTGAGCTATGGTTGAGAGAAGGTGTGTTTTAAAATGTTTTGTAAATCATCCTCCATCACGGCAATGCTTTGCGTTGCACATCGCTTCTGGTATATGGCATTTTCTGTCAAATAAAAACATTATTGTGTGTCCTCATCCACCTCATTCACTGGATGTGGCACCGTGAGACTTCTGGCTTTTCCCCAAAGTCAAAATGATTCATCGAGGCAGCTACAACAGCACAACTAAAGACACTCATGAAAGAGGACTTCCAGAACTTCTTCAGAAAGTGGCAAGAACAATGGCATTAGTGTGTTTGAAGTGAGGGGGATTAGAGGGGGATTAGTGGCAATGTGTCTTTTACTGTAATACCTTTTTTAAAAATTAAACATTCACCTTATTTTTTGATCCCACATCATATTTGCAATGCTTACACAGAACCTGAAAATATTAAGTACACAATACATTTAGATTGAATGGATATATCAATGGAGGATAAATGGATGGATGGATGGGTGGATGGTTGGATGGATGGATGGATGAAATTTATAGCTAAAGAAATTCCCTTGAGTTTATAGGATACATTATAATTCTGGCAGGCTCTGACAATTTATGTAGACATATACTTTTCTACAATATGGATTTAAAAGGACCTAGGGACTCTTTTCCTCTGGCTGGAAGCAGACATGTGTCTGTGCCACCATACCCATGCATGACAGGACAGGGAAGAAGAGGTCAGAGAACATATACCTTTTATCTAGTATTCAAATAGCTCTTTATATCATAAGCTCATTGATTTTGTCCCTCCTTCAGACTGAGAAGCTTGAGTTGATAGGAATCTTATGGACCAAGCAATTCAAATCACTTTTTTTTTGATGAGCAAAAGAAGTCGTAGATGTGTTAATTTATTTGCTAAAGGTTACATAGTACATTATTAACGTAGTCAAATGGAAAGGCCAGATTTGCTCCTGGATGGATACTCTATACTTCTGCTCAAATGTAGGCTTAAATGTCTCTTTAATGCTTCCTCATTGAGCCAGATTTCCTCCTGAATCAGTCTCTGGTTGGTCTGACCAGGTTAACAAAACTAACCTGCTTTTATTCTTTGATAGGACCTCTTACTAAATTAGATTTCTCATCTTCCACCTCTTCTAGTCAAACTAAGTCTGATTCGCCATGTCCTGGGGCAAACATCAGGGAAATATCTTGGAAACACATGACCATTGAAATACATAATAGCACATTCAGGAAAACTTTCAGGGTGAGTGAAAATCTAGTCACCCTCCCCATAAGGATCACCCTCAGAAGGATTTCACATTCACTTTCAAAGTTATCCAGTTTATCCGTACTTCACACAGTTAGAATTCTGGGTTTATTTGGAAGACCTCTTTTTTCTGTATCCTTTATAAATTGTGAATGCTGTTCCTGAGTTGAAGGTTATCAGCAGTAATAGAAATGCAGTCAGGTGGAAATTGTCTACAGCAGAACTATTACTGGGTCCATGGTGTGATAGTTCTACATACAATATGCTTTGGGCATAAATGAGGGGAGGAAAAAATGGCACTGAAATAGGATTTCCCCTCTAACTAAGGCCATTCTAACTAAGGAAGAAATTACTTTATTGGAAAGATGCCACTAGCTTCTATTCAATATTCATGTGAAAGGAACTTTTCTGATAACTTCATTTCTGCACATTTTCAACAAATAGCAATCCAAAGAATCAGAACTTGCCGTATTCAATTTTATGCAGCTCACTAAATGACCAATGAGAGAGAAAGCATTTTCACTTTCTCATGCTTAGGTTACTCCAAAGGAGAACAATTAACAACTGTATGCGGCAAGATTTAGACTCTTTTCTTCCAGTATTTTGCTGTGATGCCAAATGCAAAATGCAAATACTTTGGAAATGCATTATATTTAAGAAAATAGTTGCTCTTCACTCGAAGACTTAATTTGATTGATAATTCCAAACAGGTGTCTTATGGCTCAATAAGAACTACTAAAAGTTGGGCAAACTGAATGCTTGAACTTATGCTTGGTGCAGTCTGAGAAAATGTTCCTGTTGGCTACTTGACAGAGTAAATAAAAGAAGTAACAACTGGGAGAAGAGAATACATTGCTCCCTGAAGATGCAAGTGTTTCTTTGAGCTGAAAATTACACATTTATGAGAAAAGCCGAGTGCCTCCCAGTAGAGAGTTGGGTGTCTCAAATCAGCTGGAGTTAAATGAAATACATATATTGAAGAGATAACTAAATTCCATAAATGGAACTTAAGGAAATACATTTTCCCTTGTTGGAACATTTCACATAGGTTCAAATAATTAGGATCAAGCATCATTTCATACAATTAATCCATTGAAACAATGTTGGTTAGAAATCAGGAATACTTTTTTTTAATTGAAGTTTATTGGGGTTACAATTATTTGTAAAGATACATAGGTTTCAGGTGTGCAATCATCTATATATCACATTGTGTGATCACCACCCAGAGTCAGTTCTCCTTCCATCACCATATATTTGATCCCTTTTACCCTCATCTACCACCCCCTCCCCCTTACCCTCTGGCAACCACTAAACCAGTGTCCGCAGGGACACTATTTTAACTTAAATTTTTCATTTTCTCCACTTTTCCAATTTTCGACTTCTCTTTCCTTTTCCAGAGGTTTCTGAGAGACTTTGATTTAAGTATGCATCAGGGGGTTTTCTAGCTTTTTCAACCATGGTTGATATACCTCAGCTGTCCTTATACTAATCTTCCTTTTTACTGATAGCAGGTAATACAGATTTGTTCCATTTCCTATTACTGTTCCAAAAATGATTTACATTTACTATTTAAACTTTTATAAAAATACAAACAAACAAAGTGGCAAAGGTAAAGCCTTGTCATAAGCACCAATCGAATGAACTAAATATCCACCTAGATTCTGCAATGAGATTGTCTCCTTCTGATGGACTCAATGATACTGGGATTTCAGACATCTTGACTTTAAATTAGATTCCCTCTTTCTTTTCTTCCTGTAGAATCTCAGCCATCATAGACCTTCATCTATTATTTTTTTCTGTTGATAGTTCCAAAACTAACATCCAGATTTTTGATGTTTCTTCTCCGAGGTGTCTAATGGACAATTCCACTGATGCTTTATATTTATTGTGTACAAAACTGAGCTCAGGACCTTCTCTGCCAGGCTCCTGCTTTGCCCTGCCTGTGAGCTGCATCAGTGGAGAAAGGGGCTCCTTGTCCTCTCTATAAAGGAGTGTTCTTGTGACCAAGCCATGTGCCTATGGGAATGGATCTCTCCCAGAGGGGCGGTCTTGTCCCGATTTGTACAGAGATGCTCTATAGGCTAGTAGGGTCTTTCATTGAACGCTGTTTTATTCCTCATGCTTCTCTCTTCCTACATTTCCCATTTCTATTAAAAGTGGTTTAAATTTGGTGACTGGAGTCACTTCCTTACCTGTACGCCTCACTTCATTCCCTATCCAGTCAGTTTGCAGATTGTGTTAAAAGGTGCCTTACAAATGTTTTTGCTTTTTGTCACAGGGGTCTTTGCCCCTGTGAAGGAAATGGCAAGCAGTAGTCTTAGAGTTGAACGATGTACACTAATGGATAGGGAATAGGGCAGTTTTCATCAGGGGCTAAGCAACTGCCTCTTTTAACTGTTCCCTTCCTGCTGCTGCTTCTTCAGACTGTCTCCCACTGTGTCAGAGGGTTCCTTCTAAAATATAAAATTGATCATGTCATATCTCTGCTTATCATTTGTGGGATGCTGAATAGTTGCTCCCCAAATACATTTATGTTCTAATTCCCAAAGCCTGTGAATACCTTACCGGGTTAATGGGACTCTGCAGATGTGACTAAATTAAGGATCTTAATGGGGGAGATTATCTTGGACTATGCAAGTGGCCCAGTGTGATCAAGGGGTCCTTATAACAGTGACAGGAGGATCAAAGTTGGTAGCAGGAGATATGGTGATGGAAGCAGGAGGTAGGAGTGATGTGAGAATGGGGCCCTGAATGAAGAAATACAGGCAGCCTCTAAAATATGAAAAAGACAAGAAAATGGATTCTCCTTTCAGAGCTTTCAGAAGAATTTAGCCAAGCTGACCCTTTGACTTTCCAGCCACTGAGACTGATTCTGGACTTCGGATGTGTCTGGAAATGTGAGATAATAAATTTGTGCAGTTTAAAGCCACTAACTTGGATGTAATTTGTTCCAGTAGAAATGGAAAACTAAAGCATCACCTTTCAGTGGCGCTTTATTATTTTCAGAATAAATTTCAACTTAATTTAGCACAAAAGTCCCTCCATGTTGTATCACTGCACACAACCCACTGACCTTACTTCTTACCACTCGCCCAAGGTGTTGTTTTTACCCTCCAGCTCTAAACCACCCTCATAGTTTCTGGAATTTCAGGCTAATAGGCCATCTCAAACTATCTCCTTGTGCTGGAATTAGGAATATCTTCCTCCTTCGTCCCCCCCCCCACACACACACACACTAAAGTCTACTTATCATTTTCTTCAGGAATCTTTTTCTGATACCCCAATCCAGTGTGAACAAATGCACAAATGAAAGAAAAACATGTGAATAGGAATTTAATCAGAAAACACTTTTTAACCCCACTACTTGCTATGGTATTAAGGTGCAGTTGTTGTCACTGCCTCTGTCTGTAGGATGGGAGTCTAGATCTCAGGCTCTATACATCATTTTCACACTTAAATACCTTCTCTTTTGTGGAATAGTTTCCTATTTCAAAGGATTATTTCTGAAAGATTCATGAAGACCAGTGTGCAAACTATCATTGGAGAAAAATATTTCTTAGTCCTCTGGGAAGATACTTTTTGTTTCAATGGCCAGTTTTACATTTCCAGCTTGTGTTGATCACTAAAAAATGGTATTAGATGTAAGACTCAGAAAACTCTTTGTTCTTGTAAGAGTTACAGTATCCAGAGCAAAGCCCCCTTTGAGAGCAACACCTGTACTCTGTATACAATATATATAGCATCACAGTGTCTTCTTTGGGGACATACCATGGGATCCCACAGTAGGACAACACTTAAATGAAACATTACTCAACAGACAACAAATATAGTAAGAGGGAAGTTCCATCTATAGTTAATAACACAGTGCATCTAAATAGTAAGTCCCGTAACCATTAAAAGGATTCATTGACTACTTAATAGTATATAATTAAAATTAATAGGAAAAACAGTATGAAAAAATTAAACATGTACATAGTTCTCCTCCTTTATGGGAGCAAATGCCCAATTCTTAAAGTAGACTACCTTAATGGCCATATACATTACGCCCACATTTGTTTTCTTTACTAGCTTCCTTTGTCAACCACTTTAATGAATTTTCAGTCAATAAACAATTCATGTGGTATTTTAAATACCTACAATGTGTGCTAGATTCTATAATATTGTCTTTCATTTTCATTGTCTCACCTTTCCCCCATCTGCCACACTCACACAAATGCTAAATACAGGTGTAATTTGTTACAATATAGGCTAAGCAAGTAAAGCTTCAGAATGGGCAGTGAGGTAGCAAGTCAAAGAGTCTGTTAGATTTGATCCCCTTTCTCCTAGTTCTGGGTTTAGGGTTTCTCCTCCTAGTCCATTTTGCCTCCTTAACAACATCATTACAATGATTAGTTTTTACTAGTTTAGTCAGAAGTTCCACTGTTCTGTTTAGAAAAACTTAGCAGAAGGATATGTGTAGCCAGAATACTCCCAAACACTTTATCCCCCTCTTTCAACACAAGTCACCTCTTCCTCACATTCCACTATCATGTATTGATTATTTTTTATGTCAACACAAGTTACATCATCTCCATGTTCCTGAGATGTGCCCAATTATAGAACCTGTGTAAAGTAATAATTCATGGGGCAGAAAATTGTAAGTGATCAATAAATAAATGTGAGCTACTGCCATTTGGAATTGTTTTCACTTGAGTACACCATCACGTCTTTCTAACAAGACATCACCAATCATTATAGTAGCAAATTCCAATGTCAGACACATAATACGTTGTCCCAATCTGTGAGGGTCAACATGGGTGGTAGACAATGTGTTAATGTATTATCTTCAGAGACATAGGATGTTATTTATTTTTTTTTAATTTTATTTTATTAAATTTATTGGGGTGACAATTGTTAGTAAAATTACATAGATTTCAGGTGTACAATTCTGTATTACATCATCTATAAATCCCATTGTGTGTTCATCACCCAGAGTCAGTTCTCCAGGATGTTATTTTTAAATCTCTCTCTCTCTTTTTTTTTTTTTAATGGCTCTGTGATTTTGGTTTGGTTGCATAGCTTGTCTGGGCTTCGTTTTTCTCTAAAATGAGAGTAGCAACATTTTCCCTGCTAAATACATAGGAGTTAATGTTTCTGTCCTTCAGAGATAATTATGCTCCCACATAGGATTCCTTTGTAGGGTGATTTATAACTTCAAATTTTCACAATCATTGTTTGTTGCAGAAAACTTGTTTTATTGACTGGTAGTTCTGTTTTCACAGTGAGCCACTTTTTGTACAGTGTTATGATGTTGGAGGGAATGGAGAAGGTGTGGGTATCGGGAGTGAGAAAAGGGGAAAGCTAGAGACAGGTATGTAAATTGCCTGAAAGAAAAATGTTAAAGGGACAACGAAAGGCCTGACACAATGTTCTAGAGACTATGTAGTTTAAAAAGTCTGCTCACTATCTTTGCAATCACTGAATCAGTTCAAACTCCATTTGTACCACTTAGTAGCTCTTCAAATTCTGATATTTAATCCCTATTTTCTTCTATATTGTATGAAAATATCAATACATACTTCATCAGTTGCGGAGAGCTGTAAATGAGATAAAGTACGATTTCTGTCAAGCAGAATGTGTCAGGAAATATTGATAATACTAATAATGATCATTCATAAGTGCTCGTTTGCTAATGATGACCTCTGGAAGCATATAAAAAAGATATTTTCTTGTGACTTTGTTTTTTTCCTCACAGGAAGATATTGCTATTTGCTTTATCCCCTTATTTTATGCATCCCTATTTCCTTTTGAGTTTTGTTCCCATTATACTGAAATCTATCTTTTAGGAATTTATTCAGAGATGCTTTATTAGTGATGAATATTCCCAGTCTTTTAGGGCAAAGCTTGTCTCAATTTTGCTCTTAATCCTGAATGACTATTTGGCAGGGTGTAGAATTCTGGGTTGACAGTTGCTCACATCACTTGGAAGATACGTATCATTTGATTACCTCTTAAGAGTCTCTTTTGTTGCTGCTAAGGAATCTGCTTTCAGTCTTAGAATTGTTTATTTATACATAATCTATCCTCTACTTTTGCTTTTTTCAAGATCTCACTTTAATATTTAATGCAAAAAAAGTGTGGTGTACCCTCCCTCAAATAAATATTTAAGGCAAAAAACAAAACGAAAAAAAAGCTAACATACTTTGCTTTGCTGTTTGGTTGTCCACAACGGTTATTACTGGTAGGGACTGGTTTTATTTTTCTTGATAGGGACTTGACATGATTCTTTAAGGATTCAGGTTTTGTTCATTTTGGAAAATTTTCAGCCATTCTTTCTGTTCCAGATTATCTGTTGCTGCCTAAAGATTACTTTAAGGTGTATGTAGTGTCTTTAAACCACAAATATTCAGTGATATATCACGATTTTGTGCTTCATGATTCCCGCAGGGTTCAGCTGGGTGGTATCTCTGCTCTGTGCGGCGGAGAGAGATCCCTTGTGGTACTCAGCTGGTAACTGGTCTGATTTGGAAGGTCCAAGCAGGCTAGTGCCTTGGCAAAGATGATTTGAAGGCTGGCCTCTACCAGGACACTCACCCACCCATATACTTTTAAAGTCCTTCCATATGGTGTCTTTAGCACAATAGTTGGATTTCTTATACGGCAGCTCAGGACTCCACCAACAAAGGGAAATAGCTAGTCATCTTAAAGATTAGATACAAAAATGGCTTCCCTGTACTTACTTTATTGCTCAAAGGAATAATCTGTGCTCAATAGGAGGAGTAATGGACTCTATCCCATCATGAGAGGAAAGTCAAAGTATTTGCGGACATCCCTCAGTTTCCCATAATTCTTTTTAATATTGCTTCTTTATCTTTTCTCCTTCTGGTATTACACGTATTTAGTATCTAATTCTTAATGTTTCTAAATCTCCTTAAGATATTCTCTCTTTGTCTCTGCTGAATCGTAGATGAAGTCTAGCTGATGATCTCCCAGTTTAATAATTCTTCAACTAAGTTGAATATGCCAATAAACTTTTGTATTCAGCTTTTCATATGATAGAGACAGAGATATTCATTTCCTGAAATTCTATTTTTTTCTTTTCAAAAAGGTGGCTTTTTAACATAATGCCTCATTTTCTCAAAACTTAAGGCATGTTTTAAGACTAATTTGATCTGAAACTTCAAACTACTGGGGTACCAAGACCAACCATTCACTCCTGACTTCTACATCTTTCTTCCTATTGGACGGACACACACACACACACACACACACACACACACACACACACACACTTCCACACCACCAGATCAACTCAAATACTTCATTTCTGGTTATCAGTCACCTCATTGTGTCTATCAATTTGGGGGTTCCCTCCTTTTTTGTAAGCTTATTTATTTTGAATACTTTTCAAATGGCTTATCCTGAATTTCAACATATTGTAAATACATTAAAGGTTTCTTAATCTGCCATCTTGGTGTAGTGAGAAATTCTATCTTTATTCCTTAATTAAAGAGGAAAAAAAAGAAGAATCCCTGAAATTAGAAACTATTTTTCCTAATGTTATAGAAGAGTACACAAAAAATATGCAGATCTATAATTTTAGGAAGAATTCAGTCCTTGATTGGTATGGACAACTTAAAAGAGAATCTCAATTTAAAATTCAACTATTTTAAGCAAGTTCTATTTAATCAAATAATGGTGAGTTTGAAGCAAATTCTTCCTAAGAGAGCAACTTCCCTTAATAATGTATGAATGGATATTTTTATAGAAAAATGTTTTGTCAAGTTAGTTGCTTGTTACATTAATATTATAGTCAGAATAATGGAGAACAATAAAATTACTTCCCACTACCTATAGTTTCATACTTCAATCTGACAAAATAATGTCCCTTATTTATCTTTTTTTCTTCTATGCAGTCTTCTGCTGACAACCCCAACTTTTCTTCTGCACATCTGCAACCAAATAATCATTTGCTAATAATTAGCACACTATATACCATATTATGGATGTTTATGTTCATTTACAAAGCTAAGCATTTTTATTCATCCAATAGTTCCCTCAAAGTTCCTCCAAAAGAAAGAAATGTCAGCCATAAATCATTTGTTGAGATTGCAGTAATGCTGTCTGAAGGACTCGGTGCATTTTTTTACTTTAAGAAAACAAATATTTGGAATTATGACAACAAACATATCAATATTCTTTTCCTTTGGAAGTGTGAGTACCTCTACACAATAGTGCCAATACTACTTAATTTTTGGAAGTGAAAGAAAATAAGGAAACAAATTAAAAAACAAAAATTTTTGTTTTTGTTTTCTGCAGACCATTTAAAAGAAGCCTGTGTCCCCATGGTAATGAACACTTGAAAATAGTTATCTTGCTGTAAACTTTGCAATAACATCTCTCAAATGTACCCCAAATAATTTCCTTTTATGCTCCCCTTAATTTTTGCCTCCCTCTTAGCTGGTTGCAAACTTTCCTGTCTCAGCCCCAGTATTTCAATCCCCGTGTCAACTTCTTGGTTGGCCCTAGAGGAGGTGCGCCTGGAAATACAAGGGAAAACGAGATCCTTCTTTTTTTATATTATTATTCTGTTCATCTATGCAACACATTACTTTGGTAAGGCACCTAGATTCCACTTATCACCTCCATCAGAATGACTAATAATGTGGAATTGTTTCCACGCTTCTTTTTATTGTCTTCTGCCAGTTATTCCATCTTTTAGATGCCACTTCCTCTAGGAAGCTGTCCCTGAACCATGAGGTCAGAGCCAAATGCTCCTTCCATGTATTCCATTGGTACCTGTTCTTAATTTTTTAGTGATGTGTGTCACTGGTTCTTTCTCAGTAAGCTGTAAAGAAGGTATTTCAAAAAGAATTGTGTGTAAAATAGATATAGTCATATTCCTAGAATGTGGTAGGCTCTGATTATTTTTAAATGAATGCAGGTGTCAGTTGATGAATCAACAAATTGACCAAAGATTGAGTCACAGTGGACAATTAGGAAGAACAAAAATTCTGTTAAATATAAATGATATTTCAGTTAATGAATGAAAGCATATAACTGGTTACTCAACAATATCTTAGTAAGTGATAAGTGAGTCTTACTTTTAATCTCTCTCTCTACACACACACACACACACACACACACACACACACACACACACAGAGGGTGCCAAAAAATGTATACACATTTTAAGAAAGGAAAAAACTGTGTTAAAATTGTAATACTCAATATATACCAATAACAACATGAATACAAGTATACATTTTTTTGGCACCCTCTGTATGTGTGTGTGTGTGTGAGAGAGAGAGAGAGAGAGAGAGAGAGAGAGAGAGAGAGAGAGAATGATAATGGGAATGAGTTCTGGGGGAGGGGAGAAGTCATACAAGAACAAAAGTCACCCTGTCACCTTGTAGTCACAAGAATACATGTATACTTGTATTCATGTTGTTATTGGTATATATTGAGTATTACAATTTTAATACAGTTTTTTCCTTTCTTAAAATGTGTATTCATTTTTTGGCACCCTCTGTATGTGTGTGTATGTACATAAAAGTTTGTATGTACATATGAAGGGTCAGACAATTAAGTTCATGAACTTTCCAACTGTGTAAGTGCATGGTGGAAAGTTCACAAAATTAACTGTCTGAACTTCGTGTATAATGCATATATACATATACAGACGTGTGTGTATTTTTCTTTATTAGCTGAAAATACTAGTTCATCAGGAAGACTATTTGAAAAGTGAAAGCAGTCACTGGTGTGTTTTATTGAGGCAGACCAAAGAAGCACGTTTTTAGTGTTGGATAAAATATATTTTAAAAGATACCTAATTTACTCTTCATGAGAATTCAGACTGGCAGAGAAAATATTGTTATCATACGTGAAAAAGTGGAAGTTAAGTAAATTTTCTTTTTGACAAAATCAGTGAGTTGTATATCTGGGGCTTAAACCCATGTCTTCTGGTGATATCAGTAATAACCGTAATTATTGATGTACTTCTATGTTTCATGCTCTATGCTATGTGCTTTAAATAGTTTTATGTTTTTAACTTTTTACATTGAAATGATTATATTTTCACAGGAAGTTGTGAATGGTCCATGTGCTCTTCACCCAATTTTCCTCAATGGTAACATTTTACATTACTCTAGTACAATATCAAAATCAGGGATTTACATTGGTACAATCCACAAAGCTTTTACTGGTTTTGTTGGTTTTACATGTACTCATTTGTATATAGGTATGTGTGTATGTGTGTGTGTGTGTGTTTAACACATGCATAAATTTATGTAGTCACCATCACAATCAAGACACTATTCCATCATCCCTTCATATCTACACCCATTCCCTTCCCCTTCTTTTATTCCTAACACCTAAGAACTACTACTCTGTCTCTATTTCTATTAATTGGTCATTTCAAGAATAGTCTATGGAATCGTATAAAATGTAACCTTTTAACATTGGCAATCTTTACTCAGCATAAGGCCCTTGAGATCCATCCATGTTGTGTGTGTTGATAGTTTGTTCATGTTCTTTGCTGAGTAGTATTCCGTGGTATTGAGGTAGCACAGGTCATGTAACCATTTGCCCATTGACAGACGCATGGGTTGTTTGCAGTGTTTCCCTATTACAGAAAAGCGGCTGTGAACAGGAATGTGTATGTTTTTGTGTTGACATTTCTCTGGATAAAAGTCCAGAGGTACAATTGTTAGGCCATAAATTAAGTATATGCTTGCTTTAAAAAAAAAAGTCAAACTATTTTTCACAGTGGCTGTACTGTTTTACATTTCCATCCACAATGTATGAGAGATCCAGTTTGTCTACATCCTTTTCAGCATTTGGTATTGTCACAATTTTTTATTTTAGCCATTTAATAGGTATGTAGTACTGTCCATCATGGTTTAATGTGCCTTTCTCTAGTGGCTCATGATAGCGAACATATTTCTGTGTACTTATTTGTCATGTGTTTATCCTCTTTAGTGAAATGTCCATCCATAAATATTTGTGAATAGACATACTTAAACGAAATGTGTCTCCAATTATGTGCTCACAGTATTGTTAGTATTCCATGTCTTCTTTTTATGGAAGAGGTAAGAAAATTACAGTGAAGCTAAATAATATGCCCAAAATCATACTGTGAAGAAGTACCAAAGCCAAGATAAACGTTCTGGTTTAACGCCAACCTAATGCTAGTTCATATATACCACACTTGGCTGATTTTTCCCTTACTTGATTATTTTACTGAGCTGAATACATTGTAGAGATGTCAAGCCAAAATCTTGAGGAAAACAAACGTGTTGCATCTTTACTATGTACTTATCAATATCACTTCTCAAATACCTCAGAGATATTGCGTGTTCGGTTCCAGACCGCTGCAATATAGCTAGTGTCGCAATAAAGCCAGTTATAATCTTATTGCTGGTGGAGGGTCTTGCTTTCAATTTGTAAAAAGAAAACACACCACGTTGAAGTGTGATGAAGTGAAACACAATAATATGAGGTATGCCTGTGCTTCACAAGTTTAAAAAAAGAAAAAAAAAGAAAGATGATGGAATACATGGAATATGAATTTTATTAGCATTTTATCATGCCTTGTATTAATAACTAAAGTGCAACCTACCCTGAGGTTCTCTTTATAACTCAAGATATGAACACAGATTAGAAATATCTTTTTAAGAAAATAAGTATTTTATTTATGCTTTAATTGATTAAAAAGCATATCCTGGACCCATTTAAAACAGGTCCAGGAATGTGGGGTGAGGTGCGAGGCTGAGAGAGTGTGAGATGGAAGATGAACGAACAGGAAGCGTGTTTGCAATTTGCCTGCACTAATCACCTTGCACATCCTCACCACAGCGGAGAATTAGCGTGTGGTAGCTGCACATGTTAATTACAGACTGGCAGACATCCTCCAGCTGAAATTAATTAATTACCTTCCTCTGGGTGGGAGAGGCCCAGTGTGGTATTTCAGATGTAGGGTCATGATTCCCTGTATCAATTTTGTATTTGATTATATTAATCTTGACAAGCTTTGTGCTAAGGACACGATATTGTTCAGTCAATAGCGATATTATTCTTCAGCTATTTCAACATCAAATTACTAGAGATTAATCTTTGATATCCTTTGGTGCACTGTATTTCTAAGATCCTGGTTTTTATTCATTAAATACCGACATTTGTCATTTAGTATGAATTTCTACTTAGAATTATTGTCTGGTGATGGGCATTTCTTATTTGGAGATGATTAAACACTTTCCCATTATAGGTAATTTGAAAAGAAAGGGGCGGGGGGTGTCCTTAGTTTAAATCTGAAAGATTACAGATTCTATCAGATGGCAGTATGGTGAAGCTCAGTAAAACAACAAATGAATGTATGAGCAAATGTTGTCAGTTCGTGTCTGGAATAAGTCATTCATTTATTCATCCATTTGGTTGGGCATTTATTGACCAAAGAGAAAGAGCAGCAGCATGTGAATGGTCACAAAAAGGAGAGCAGGAAACGGCTGCCCAGCATAGCCCCAGGGTGCTCCCAGCAAAGAGCATGTTTGATACTGCAATCCAGGAGGAAACATAAACGTCAATATCATCTGTTCAGTAGGGGGGCCTTTTTTAGGTCACGTACAACTTGGAAACCATTCTTGTTTCAGTCAGATTCTATATCAGCCACTTCAACATCAGAAGGTTCTCAGAAGAGTGTGAACTCAAGCACAGGGAGAAGGTAAATTGCAATAGGCATTTTCTAGACCAGACACTGGAAAGTCAGCATCACACAGATGTTTGTGGTAACCAATTTACAACAGGCTGAGCGAATGCAATTGAAAGCTTCAATTTAAATTTATAAACATTGAACGACTGTAGCTGAGGAGACTGAAATATCCCTACAATAAGGATACCAAGTTGCATGTTGCAGATAAAACAAATGACTGGAGACACAAAATAAAATGTGAAACAGAAAGGAATCAGAAAAGAGCCCTAGAAATCCTTGGTCAAAGACATGGTCTTGCTAGATGATAGGGCCCACTGACTCAGCCTCAACTGGCTAAATTTCAGAGTGGTACTATAAGACGTATGGCATTTGTAATACTTATATTTATGTATGTATGTATATATATCTTTATATGTATGTATGTATATATATATATATATATATATATATATAGAGAGAGAGAGAGAGAGAGAGAGAGCGATGTGAATATTATGTATGTAAATATTTATAAAAGAAAAAATATTTTGTCTATTACAGTATTTCATCAATATTTTTATATATAAATAGATATATAGATATTATATATAAAGATATATAGATATTATAGATATGTATAGACAGAGCAGTGCAAGTATTATGCATGTAAATATTTATGAAAGAAAAAATATTTTGTTTATTCCAATATTTCATCCTATAAAAACAATAGCTGAATTAGTGGAGTAAGTTTAAAGTTCTGAGGTTAAGATTTTATTTTTTATTACAGTCAGATACCAACAATTGACTTGTTATGGAAAGGCAAGAATCCTGTCTCATGGCTCAGAAATGATGCCAACTGACCACACAGTTAAGCCCATCCCTCAGTGGAATCTACCTTGATTGGTATTTCATGATCCACTCTCTACTCTGCTCCCCAAATTCAACTCGGTAAGGGCTCAATCAGGATAATGAGAGTTCATCAGATTTAGGGAGCCTCATTCAAACTAACTAAACTCCGGGAACGCTGATGTTTATAAACCTAAATTCTTATTAATTTTTCTTAATGACTATCCCTTTCCCATAATAAAAGTTTTGTATATTCAACATGGCAAGTATTTTCTATTATTAGATTCCTAAGAGGAATAATAAGAAGATAGCTCTGTGCTATGTGTGAAATCATAACTGGTACAACCTTGGCTGTGGAAACCCACAGAAAGTTGAATATTTTCAAATTGCCAAAATATTGGGCAATATTTATTCCCAGTCTCAGTTTAGCTTAAAAAGGTAACATATACGCGTATGTGGTTGGAGGAACTTCTCAACTCTGGAAAGCAAGATTTAAAGGTGTGTTGGTGTGTGCTTCTCCCTCAGTCAGCTCACACTCTCCTGGACAATGGAGGTTTAAAAGTGAGCTTGGATTTTTCCCCTCATCTTAATCAGTCCAGAGCTCTGGAAAATTAATGTCTAAAGAAACAGTCACCATGTGTAGGAGTCCCCCTTATTCTCAGGATATACACTTCAAGACCCCCAGTGGGTGCCTGAAACTACAGATAGTACCAAGCCCTATATATACTACAGTTTTTCCTATAAATACCTATCTTTTTCCTTAAAGGAAGCACTTTACAGCCTCTCTGGCATATCCACATGGCCCATATCACTCCTCTTGTACTTTGAGGCCAGTAAGTAAAACAAGTGACTTGCACACCAGCACTATGATACACTAACACTCAATCTGATCGCTGACATGGCTGCTGAGGGACTAACAGGCAGGTGGTGTGTACAGTTATAGATACAGTGGACAAAGGGATGGTTCCTGTCCCAAGCGGTACTGAGCGGGTGGCGTGAGATTTCATCATGCTACTCAGAACGGTATGTTACTTAAAGCTAATGAATTGTTTATTTCTGGAATTTTCCATTTAATATTTTCAGACTGCAGTGGAAAATAAAATTTCAGGGTAACTGAAACCTTGGAAAGCAAACCGTCGATAACGGGGTGGGGTGCTGTATAGTGATAATTTTTAGGTTAGACTGGGGGAAAAGATATGCTGTTGTCACTAGATGGCAGTATGTTTTGAGGTTTCATCCTTAATCCAAAAAACACAAGAAAGAGATGCTATGGAGTACCAAGCTTATCTTTGACAACAATTAAATTTAAGTAAATAATAATCAGAAGATAGTTAGGCGAATATAGGAAGAGAATAAGCATTCAAGGAAAAAAAATGCAAATGTAGTGAGATGTAAAAAAAAATCTGAAATATCAAGAAATTGTAAATAAATTGATATGAAGGGATGATAAACTATCCTTCACATTGAATTGATATTCCATGCTTATGGAAACCAAAAGAAATCGGGTTCAGCTACAGTTACATTTGACAAAATAGACTTTAATCCAAAATTAGTAACGGAGGCAAAAAAGGTGATTATATAATAATTAAGGGATCAATTGATTAAGAATACATAACAATTGTAAATATATACCCACCCAACATCAGAGCACCTAAATATATTAAGCAAATCCTAACACATCTGAAGAGAGAACTAGACAAAAATATAATACTAATAGGGGACTTCAATACCTCACTTTCAGCATGGGATAGACCATCCAGACAGAAACCCAACAAGGAAACTTTAGACTTGAACCATACTTAGATCAAGTGAAACTAACAGACAGAAACAGAACATTCAATACAACAGCAGCAGAATAAAATGCACATTCTTTTCAAGCACACACAGGAGACTTCCACCAAATTATGCATGTTGAATATGTGCAGTTCTTTGTATATCAATTATACCACAATAACGCTATTTTTAAAAGTTTCAGTGCTATGGAATAGAATTTATTTTGGAACAAAGAATAATTTCAGTGCAGCAAAAATCTCTTTAGACAACTAAGGGTCTGCTTTATATTTGAAGAGCAGGTACTTTGGTCCTTACAAAGTCAGGGAAAACCACAGATTATCAGTAAGCGTCTTTTTTAAAAAGGATTTTCCACTTTAAAATGCTTTTATGAAAATAAATAATTTTGAGAAATGAAATATTAATGATAAATTCAGTTTTTAGTTTTTGGTGTGTTATTCTATACCCCTGTCTTACAAGAAGTGTTAAAATTCAAAAAGGGTACTAACTGATTGAAATCTACTTAAAGAGGCTCAGGAGACAGTGTAGTCATTTCAGGAAAGAGCAAACCGCCAGGTTAACATCTTTCATAATGATTGATACTCTTCTCCTGGAAAAGGTCAATAACCACACTAAATTTTAAGAATCAACGACCAGGAGATCGTAAAAAAAAAAAAAAAGGAAAGAAATACATCGTATTTGGCCTAATTACTAAAATAAAATTTAATAATAATTCTCATTAGTTATTAAGGGTATACAATGAGCCAGAGTGTTAATAGGCATTTCTTGTCTCATTTATTCTTCTCTGCTAACCTCTGAGGTACTTTTTTGGTTGGGACACAGCTTAAGAGAGGGTAAGTACTTTTCCCACTATGACACAAGAGGGTACAAGAACTAAATATGAACCTGACTCATCTTGACTTGAAAGTTTGTTTCTACAAGAAGCTTGTCTTCTAAATCCAATAATTTGCTTTTTTCAGAGAGGAATGGAACATGAAAATCATTGCTTTAAGATGAGCATTTCCTGAATAATAAGTATTTTCAGCAAAATTGAACTTAAACATTAAATGCCACTAGAGCAAAGCCAAGTGGAGATGTGTAGGCTAAGTGCCCAGCAAGGCTCACTCGCCAGCTAAGGGACTCTTTGAACTACAGCATCACAATGTTTCAAGTTTGAGCATCAGGAAAATGACAAATCACCACATGTCACACAAGGCCTGACAATTAAGTTCATGAACTTGTTGCAATGATGGTGCTAACCTTTTTTAATATCAGAGGGATTATTCATTATGAATTTCTGCCAATTGACAAACAGCTAACCAAGTTTACTATTTAGAAGTGCTGAAAAGCTGCGTGAAAAAGTTAGACAACCTGAACTTTTCACCAACAGTTCATGGCTCTTGCATCACAGCAATGCACCAGCTCCCAGGCCACTGTCTGTGAGGGAGTTTTTAGCCAGTAAACAAATAACTGTGTTGGAACACTCTCCCTACTCACCTCTTCTGGCCCCCAGTGACTTCTGTCTTTACCCCAAGATAAAGGAAATATTGAAGGAAGACATTTGGATGGCATTCATGACATCAAGTGTAATATGATGACAGCTCTGATGGCCATTCCAGAAAAAGAGTTCCAAATTGCTTTGAAGGGTGGACTAGGCATTCGTGTCAGTGCATAGCTTCCCAATGGGAGTGCTTCGAGTTGACTATAATAATATTCAGCAATGAAGTATGTAGCAATTTTTCTAAGATGAGTTTGTGAACTTAATTGTCCGACCTCGTATGTCTTCAGGGATGGACATGAATAAATCAAATCACATTGTTAAATCAGTGAAAGCCAAGGGCCTACTAAACTTCTGGGGAAAAATTATGCAAGACATTGCATGGAATACAGGTAACTAAAAACACTATGACTTTCACGATGCTATTATTTAACCAATTTATTCATAAAATAACACTTTTGACAATGAATCTGTTTAATATATCCAGGAGCAAAAAGAACCCTTGCCAATTATGTAAAGGCTTTCAGATGCCTTTTAAATAACCTGGAAATAGGGATAATTAAGTTTGGAGATAGCTGGGAGAATTTGGAGACAGCTGAGATAGGGAAGGATGGTGGTGACAGAGGAGAGAAAGAGGGAGGAATAGAATATTAGATTCCGCTTTGAAAACAGGAGGATAGCCTTTACCTTCAAATTACAAAAATAATCTTTATCTGGGTTAGATTCATGGGTGACAATAACAACAGAATCCAAACAAAACAAAGCAAAAAGCTAGTCAGGATACGCTTAGAAAACAGTCAATGCACATAAAATTAAAAATAGATAATTTATAAGGCACAATGCTATTCTGCATGGATATAGTACCTGCCCATCATCATTTTGGTTATGGGAGTTAACAGTGACTCAGGCTCACACCCACACTCTAGAAGCTTGCAGTTTTATTAGGAAGGAGAAGTCATTTCCATAAATGTCTAGCTAAATTTTGAAGTACTTCTCACGTATATGATGAAATATCATGCGAGGTGGGAAGACTGACACATTTCAGCCTGGAGAAGAGGAATTCCAGGAAGACTGCATGGAAGAAATTTACGTAGCTACATTCTATGTGTGCTTCAAAAGTCAGTTCAGAGTTTCAGAGTGCAACTGGAGGGAAAGAAAGAACAGAGCATTCCAGGTGGAGAGAAAACAAGAGAAATACACTAATAGATTGAATGCAGTTGTTAAGCATGATGTTAATACACCGTAAGTTTTATCTTGAATTCACAAAAATTTCAGTTAGACTATTGGAACTTGTAAAGGATTTTTTTTTTTTTTTTTTTTACTGTAATTGGTGCAAAATCAAGGTTATTCTTAAAATACCTTAGTCTCCCCACAAAAGAGGAGGTCAGCATGTGAATCAGTGAAAAGAGTGTTGAAAGGGGAGGGTGTGTTTAATAGACCTTGTAATAGAAGTTGTCAGGTTTTAAATCAGGGAAGATGTTTTGTGCCGGTGAAGATTCTGGCTTGCAAGAGGAAAGCCAAAGTCAGACTAGATTCTGCAGACGGTGTAATTTATGTTTCAGTCATGAAATCGAAGGGACTGGAAGGAAACAGGATGGTGTCGGGGGTCCTGGAGGAAAGGGCTTCACCCACCAAGTTGCTTCCCCTTCTCCTGGCTGTGTCTTTCCCCAAAGTGGGTTCATTCTCTGATTAGCTCCTTCTGTGTCCGTGGACATATGGCTGTTGGCAGCACCCATAGTCACACCTTCATCCACAACAGAGACAATAAAGCTCAATAGAGTTTTCTGATTCCAAATCGAAATGGTGATGACGATGATTACAAAAGAGCACTGATCTCTTGATCAGCTGGGCCTATGGGAGTAAATTATTTTGACGGGTTAAGCTAGGTTAAGGTGTCCATTCAGAGTAATTTCTAATATGCATGGAAATGGCAGCACCTACTCCCACTCCTGACCCCGAAAGCACATCAAAACTAATGAAGAGCAAAGAGATCCATTTGAGAAAAGTGGGATGCTATTCTGGACAAACAGACAGACAGACAAGGGAGTGTCCTCTCCTTGGGCTCAGTTATATAAATTCTCCATTCACTTCTGCATGCCATTCACTAATCATCCCTTACTGTCACCCTTCTCTTTTAAGTTTTTCCATTTTATTTCACATCAGTCCTTTTTTCTCTGTTATGTATTTACTATTTTATCTCTGGATGTTTCGTGGGGAAACACGGTAATTCTCCTCTAAATAAAATTGTATTGGTTCTGAGGATTCTGTCTTTAAGCCACAATCTCTCAGATCTAAATAACATTGCACTTTGCCAGGTGGCTACCTGTTAGGCTCTGCCCCTCAGGGTCATTGGAAGGAGGCTAAAAAGACAGATTCTGTTTTTGCTTTCTGTTTCTGTCAGTGTCAACCCAGCAAGTTGCCAGTCTCTAGATCTTCCAGCACTTGTGACATCAGCCTTGCCTCCCCACCTTCAGAGGCAGCAGAATCAACTGATTGGCACCCACTGGGCTGCCAAGCACATGGGCCTTCCTCTGAGCTCAGAGACACGCAACACCATCTGGTTGGTCTCCTCTGTGACAGGCCTGAGTCTCAGTTCCCCAGGACCCCACCCTCAAGCTGCTAAGCTTCAATACTTCCAGCCTCTTTCCTTGGTTCTCCCATCCCCAGTGATGGTAGCTGCTTCCTGAAGTGATACCTTAGGGCTTTCTTCTTCCTTTTCAGTCTGTCATCCCCTAGTTAACAGAAGTTTACAGCACATGAAATCTTTTTAGTTAAAATAAATTATATAATCTCTGTTTTCTGACTGGTTCCTGCCTGGTGCAATTATAAGGATTTATCCCAATGCTGTTTCAGTTCCCGTTATGCCACTTCAGGTACTCACACTTCCAATGAATGTTTACCAGTCTGTTGTATCTGGAATATTCATGCGTGGGGTACAATGCCAGAAATCTCATAGTCTTCTGACTCAATTGAACATTCACCAGCTCAGGCTTCTTAAAAGGAAAATTCTGTAGAATATTAGAAAAGAAGAACCCTTAACTCACATAACATATCTGTCCAGGAAATCATATGTTCTATCAACGACATTGGAACTGGTAAAAGGTGCTGGGTAATCATGATCTGGAATACAAACTTATAAATAAAGTCTTATCTCTAGTGTTGCCAACTCATTTAGCTCCAAACCTTTGATAGACTTTGTGGAAGTTGGTATTGAATTTACTTTTTCTTAATACTGTCATTAGCATTAAAATCTTACCTGTCATTTAAAAAAAGGTATTAATGAAGTTATAGATATCTTACATTGAAATTAGAGAGCGTATGTATGTTCGCATGAATGTGTATGCGCCCCTTCATATAACCATGTCTGGCTCCCAACAAGCCTATTTCATGAAGCCTTCATTACTGAGACCCAGAAACATGATTATAAATTTCCTTGAAAAGCCAATTGCCTACTCCTACCTGATCATCTCAATAAACCTAGTCCTGAAATATATTTAGGTGTAGCATGTATGCAACACCAGACAAGAATCACTGTCATTCTGAAAAAGTATATTTATCTTTACTAACAGGATTAGAATAATGTAGCTGTTATGAAGGTTTAAAAACAAGGACACCATTTAAAAAAAAACCACACAAAATAAATGTGTACAAACAAAACAGAAACAGACTTATAGATACAGAGAAGAAACTGATGGTGACTAGATGAGAGGGAGGTTGGGGGTTGGGTGAGATAGGTGAAGGGATTAAGAAGTACAAATTGGTAACAAAAGAGTCATGGGGATGTAAAGTATAGTCTGGGGAATATAGTCAATAATATTGTGATAACTATGTGTGGTGTCGGATGGGTAGTAGATTTGTTGGGGTGACAGGTAGCTTAAAGGATATGGTCAATAATATTGTAATGACTACGTATGGTGTCAGGTAGGTACTAGAATTGTTAGGGAGATAGATGGGAGGGGTGGGGGGCAGGTTGAAAAATGTGAAGGGATTAAGAAGTACAAATTGATATTTACAAAACAGGCATGGGGATGTCAGGTAAATCATAGCGAATATAGTCAATAATATGGTAATAGCTATGTATAGTGCCAGGTGGGCACTAAACTAGTCGGGGGATCATTTCTTAAATTATATAAATGTCTAAACACTATGCTGTGCACCTGACTCTAATATAATATTGAATGTTAACTGGAATTTAAAAAATTAAATGTAAAATAAATAAGAATAAAATTAAGGGCACAAAAGAATTTCATGACAGTGGAGGTTGATCAATGATTCTTTTGTGAAATTACGAGTACAGTTCAAGAAAGATATGATCAAAATGAACAGGAAGAAGACTCTGTAAGCTTATTTTTGTGTGGGATTTGGAGTGAAGAGGATAGAAGATTTATGCTACACGCAAAATTTTCGAAAGCCCCAAATATTCTATTTGAAAGTCTAAATTAAAAGTTAGAATAATGGTAATATAACCTACATGTGATAGATAGGTAGATGTAGATAGATATAGATTTTGATATTTATTTAATTTTAATCCCAGCCAGGTAACTCTATTCTTTTGTAAACATGCACACACATTTCTAATAATATTATTCACTTTTCTATCTTTAATGGATGTTGCCATTTTTAAACATTTCAAGAATACTTTTTTCTTTTAGAAAAAAACCTCCTTAAACCAGATGGTTGATCTTAATTAATTCCTGTCACAGAGACATCTTTGTCGTAAAGTATTTTTCACAGATGAACAGGATTATATAAACGCTTTTGTTTACCAAATTACTAAAAGAACGACTTTTCATGAGGGAAGCAGGCACTGTAATTTTATCTTTTTATTTCTCCAACTTTCTTGGCACGTAAAAGCAATTATAACATTTAGGCTATTGAGTCTTCACTGAAGCAAGAGATATATTTGTTTTAAATACTTATGTTTTCAAAAAATAAATTTTTCAGGATTTTTATGTACTGCAATGTTTAGTTTCAAAATAAATACTAGAAAGGCCACATTTGTCAGTAGGCGCTCCATCTGTACGCTTAAAACTTGTACTCACCATCCAGGCATCTAGTAGGTGTTGCAAGTTTTCTTTATCTTTCTTTCCTTCCCCTTGTTTCCCATCTTAGCTAGCAAGAATACCAAGTGAAATCCATCCCCAGATATTTAGGCCCTAAGGAAACAAATTTTCTTCCAGAGACAGACAAGCAATTAATGCTTCAATGGGATTTCATCTAGGAAAAGTAATAGTTATGTCTTTTTTTTTTTTTTTTTAAACTTTGAAAACAAACAACTATGGCATGGTCAACACACACACACACACACACACACACACACACACACACACACTTAAATTAGAATTACATTTCCTGGAAAAATAACTTACCCACAGAGAACCTCCAATATGAAAAAAAACTGAGTTTGGCATTAACTTCAGTTTTCAGAACAATTCTCCAAGGTAGGCTGAGCAATGTCATATGGTTAGTAAGTGATAAGGTCAGCGTTCCTACTTAGGTGGATTGTCTGACCCCAGGAGTCCAAGTTATTTGCATCACACACCATGTCTCTTTTCGTCTTTGACTGAACAATATGCTTTCATAGTCTCCATTTTTCTTTCTGAATTAACAAGGGATTTCTGTATAAGTTCAAGTAAAAGAGTACATTTATTTTTATCTAAATGTCTCATCAGTGAAATATAGTCAAATTCATCAAATAACCTTGAATTAATCTATATGAGTGTGTGTGTGTTTTCTTCATGTTTTATTCTCTTTATATAAAGGGGTAGTTTCCCCCCTGTTATTGGCTACTCTGGTTTGACATGCTGTTTTGCCTCTTTTGCTCCAAGTCATCATGGATGTTTGTCTTATAAAATATATTGCTTTATCTATGTAAATGTATTCCATTTGGGAGATATAATTCATTTATAGATACCAGTCTTAACCCATGTAATAGCCCCCATATTAAATATACAAATAATACTAATTTTTAAATAATAAGCATTGAAAATGATAGAATAGTTTTCTTTTTTCCTTTTTCTGGTCCTACTTGTCCTCTTCCCCTTCCCCCCTTCCTAATCCATGAACATATTGGAGAAAGTAAAGGAGAAATTCAGGGAATAAAAAAATGGGATGGAATAGAGAAGAACTCATAATTTTTTTAATTGCTCGGTTCAGAAAATTTTAATGAGTGGCTTCTATGTGTCAGGGGATTGTGTTAGACTCAAGGTAACAATGATGAGCTAAAACAAATTATTATAAATCTTATTAAAATACTTAAAAGGCCCTATATTAGGATGATGGAATACATAGTGTTGTGTGATAGTTATTAAGTGCTTCAGTAATTTTTGAGAGCAAAATAATTTTCATTGTTAAAGTATAAGCCAATGACAAACATTATGTTATGAATTATGAATATTTGAAATATTTTACATAATTGATTTATGTCAACTAATTCAGCCTGGGAAGAGAAGAGAAACTTTATATTATTTGATAATAACTCTGATCAAGGCATACATACTGGCATTTCAATCACAAACAACTTGAGAATTTAATCTCTAAATATTCCAGAAAAGAAATAAACTTTAGTTGTTTTTGCCTCACAAATAGTGCAGAAGAGAGAGAGAATGCACTTGGCCATCAAGCCTGGCCCACTCTCTTTGAACTTGAGTTTTCTCCTTGATTCCCAGTGTCCCAATGTTACAGTTCAGTGGTGAGTGGATGACAGCATGGGTCCTGGTAGTATGGAATTCGATCTGTAAGCTGCAAATATTAGCATGTGTAAAATGCCACAGTGTTACCGTTGAACTGGTAGCAACCAATGTAATAGTGTTTTTCTCCTTAGAATAAATCATTATTGGTATTCCTCACATCATTCTCAATTGTAATCAGGAGTTATAATTGCCTCAGACTTCTTAACCCAGTGAATCACCTCAAAGTGTATAAGAATAGTTCTGTTGTATGAAATAATACAAGAGTTACTCTTGTGCTATTTCATCACACTAGGAAATGCCTGAATGCTGAAACCATGAAATCAGAGACTTTACTTACATACTTGTATGGGCATGCAGAGAAATAAAAATTTCAATTTGCAGATATAAAGAGAAAAAAAAACAAAAACAATCAAACAAACAAAACCTTGAATTTGCTTAAGATTTTGATCAAAATAAAAATGTGTTATTTTTAAATAGTTTTTTAAATTAATAGATATAGAAAATATATTTTATAAGGAGGGTTGTATATGTTAATGCGTGGTTGGAAATGTCCATCATATCTTCCTTCTGGAAATGGGAATGGTTTTAAATCAGTAAAGCAGATGAGTTTGTCTTAGTTGGCAAAAAGAACAAGTCTTGGTCAGAGGATACTTGGTGATTCAGGCATGATGAAAGGAAGATGTATAGTTAGGATGCTCTTAGGGCCACAAGACAGGAAGGAGAACCAGGTGACCCTTGTGAATTTGTAAACAAGATTATAAGTGAGCATCTGTATGTATCAGTCCAGGTTGCGAAAAAAAAACATGGCATGCTCCAGAGGGATGATTTAAGTGAGTTGATGAAGGTAATGTATACAGTGTGGGCAAGTTGTAAGAAAATCAACAAGGATCCAAGGATCCCGTTTAACTGCATCTATCACCCTCTTCCCCCCTTACCCTCTGGTAACCACTAAACTATTGTCTGTGTCTATGAGTTTTTGTTTCTTTCTTTGTTTGTCTTGTTCTTTTGTTGCTTTCAGTTTTATATCCCACTGACTCTGGGTGGTGAGCACACAGTGTGATATATAGATGATGTATTACAAAATGGTACCCTTGAAACTTATGCAACTTGACTAACAATTGTCACCCCAATAAAGTTTAATTTAAAAAAAAAGAAAAGAAAATCAACTAGGAATGGTAACACACCCTCATACTAGCAACAGCAAGAAACTACCACCAACTCTGAGCCTGACATAGGAAGGTGGGGAGAGGGGGATGGAGGAGGAGGTACGCCATTGCCGGAGTGGGGTGAGACCTACAGTTGTAGAAGGTTCTCTGACAGGCTTTGTTACCTGGATAGAGACGGGCAGCCGCTGGACAACCAAACCCTGGCAAGGAAGGACTCTGGGAACTAACACCTCAACTTCTCTCTCTTCTGCCTTCCACCCTCCCATTTCCTGCCAATGCCTTTTACTGATAAAATACAAAGGAAGTCAGAGACCAAGGGTGCTTTGCTACAGTCCCTAATGGTCAGTCTTCTGAGGCTCAAAAGGTGGAGTGAACTGAAGAGGCAAACAGATACTACTCAGCACACTGTGAAAAATTACAGGGAATTGAGCCCGTGAACCCAAGAGCTCCAGTTTCTGTAACCGTGGGACTGGAGACCAGAGTAGATAAACCAACTTTTTCAGAATTTGTGTTGCTTTCCACCCTCCATCTTGCCATTGTAATCCCTGTACAGGAAGTCAGCAGAGCTCATCCTCCAAGTTACTTTTCTGAATTCATTCCTGTGATAGCTTGATCACTGATTGTTACTCTTGCCTTTTGTTGCTGTCCGAGTGGTGTAAGACTGCCTGCTACTGCTAGACTGGGTAAGGTAGCAATGATAGGCGGTTATCCTATAATCATACTTAAAGTCAGTAAGACATTCATTTAAATATTGAATCTTGAAGATGATTCATGAGAATATGAGATTGAGATATCCACCCAAAGGTGAAAATATGGTAAAATATACACATATATAGTAGTTTTCTATTGTAGAGGTGATCTATAATGTTCTCTGAAATTTTAGATAGAGATCACCTAACCCGTAGATATTCAAGCTGATGGGTTGTTGTAATTATTTTCTCTAAAGTTTTACTCTTTTTATTTGCAAAATTTTATATATATATAAATTTTATATATATATATGTATTACACACACACACCAGGGGTGCCAAAAGAACGTATACAAGTGGACACTTTGGTCAACGTTACTGAAGCAGTAGTTCGCCATAATCAGAAGTGTCTGGACGCTGATGGTAACTACTTTGAGCACCTCTTATAATTGCAAAAGTCAAATGTGATTTGTATTCATCTTTTGTTATCAGTATATATTATTACAATTTCAGTACAGTTTTCCTTTCTTAAAATGTGTATACATTTTTTTGGCACCGTGTGTGTATGTGTGTGTGTATAAACATTTTTAAAGTGATTTGCTGGTATCCATGTCCAGGTCTACCTCACCTTAAATATCTTGGCCCTACCCCCTTTTTCCCACCAGAACACACTATGGCAGTTTCCCATTAAACACATGACAACTAGTGCTGTCACCTGAAAAAGACATGTTCAGTCCAAATCTGTAAGGCTGGATTGGGGCCTCTATGAAAATATCGAGAGAGAGAGAGAGAGAGAGAGAGAGAGAGAGAGAGAGAGAGAGCGCAAAGTGTCAATCAGAAGAGGGACTAATCAGCCTGGTTCAGAGAAAATAATTGGGGGATTCAGAGAAAACAAATGTGACATATATCCAAGAAATAAGCTATTAAAATATTCTCAAGAATTTCAAGGAAAACATGACATTGATAAGGATAAAAGTAGAAGAAAATAAAAGAATCACTAGGAACTTCTAGAGGTGAAAATTACGATATCTGAAATGAAAAGTCTTTTACTGGATTCATAGCAAATGAGATACTACAGGAGGAAAAAAATAGTGAGCATGATGGCACAGTTATAGAACCCATCAAAATGGGAGTACAGGGGAAGAAAAGTATGCAGAAAATGTCAAGCAATCTAAAATATGTATAATCAGAGTCCCAGAAAAGGGATAATTATTTGAAATTTATTTGCTAACAACTATAAATCCACAGATTCAAAAAACTCAGGGAAACCCAGCAAAATAAACAAAGAAAATCCATCAAGGTATATCATAATGAAGTTGCAGAAAAGTAATGATCCAGAAAACATTTGAAAGCAGTCACAGTTGAAAATACACATTACATACAGGGAACAAAAATAATAATGTACTCAGATTTCTCATCAGAAAAAAATATGAGCAGAAAAAAATATAGAGAGAATGGTATTTTTAAAAGAACCATTAAAGTGCTTGAAAAAACAAAGTCATTCAAAAATTAAGGGGAAATAAAGACTTGTTGAAACAAATGAAATCTGGGAGAATTTATTACCAGCAGAGTTATTAGAAATATTAAAGGACATTTTTTACTTTAAGAAGAATTACAGATGGAAAATTATATGCACATAATAACAGGGCGACAAAATACACCGAGTGCATACTGATAGAAGAGAAAGGAAAAATAGACAACCCTGCATTTATAATGGATATTTCACATACCTCTCTTTGAAACTGATATGAAAATAGACAAGGAATAAAAATACAGAAGATTTGAATACTGTTAACTAATTTTAAATAATTGACGTATATAGGATATAGAAGACCTCTGGATGTTATTAACTAACTTAAAGTAAGTGTCATTTATAGAAATTAAACAACAGACTTCTAAATAACCCATAGGTCAAAGATGAAAGTAGAAGAGGAATTACAAAATATTTAAAAACTGAATGAAAATGAAAATGCAACTCATCAAAATGTATGGGGTACAGTTAAGCAGTACTTAGAAGGAATATGGAGGTTTCCATGGTTTCATGCTAAAGTATAAATGGAAAAAATGGCTAAAATTAATGATATAATCTTTCATGTTAAGAAACTAGAAAAAGAGTAAATTAAAATGGGGATATGTGAATAAAAGCAAATATGAAAGATAAGATTGATAGTTATAAAGAAATTGGGCAGACTAGAATAGTCAATAAAAACAGAAGTTTTTCATAAAACTGATAATTTTTTAGGTAGACTGATGAGAAAATGAGAAGACCCAATCAGTAGGAATGGAAAAAGAGGTATCACTCAACATCCGAGAGACATCAAAGGAATAATTAAGGAATATCAACTTTATGTCAATATATTGGACAACCCAGATGAAATAACAAATTCCTTGAAAGACATGATATTTCCAAAACTGATTCAGGAATGTAAAATTGTTACATTTACTACAGATATTTAATTCATAAGTAAGAATCTTTTCATAGAGAAAGAACGAGGCTCAGATGGCTCCACTAGTAAGATCTGCAAAGCATTTGCAGAGAACGGATATTATCATTCCTTTCATCAGAAAACAGATGAAGAGGGAATGCTTCCTAACTTATTTATGAGGCCACCATAACCCTGATACCAAAAGCAAAGATGTTACAAAAAAGAAAAAAGTATAAACCAATATCTGTCATGAACACAGATGTAATACACTTTCATAATATTAGCAAGTTGAAATTCAGCATTATATAAAAAAGATAATTCATCATGACCGAGTACGGGTTATTTAAGAAATGCAAGTTTGATTTAACATTTAGACATTGATTAAGGTACTTAACCATATGAACAAAATTAAAGAAAAGAACCATGTGATTATCTCAGTGGAGGCAGAAAAAGCATTTAATAAACTTCGACATGTATTCATTATGAAACTCTCAGCAAACTAGGAATAGAAGGAATATTCTCAATTTGAGAAGAACATCAATTGAAAGAAAGAAAAGAAACTTATTCCTAACGTTATACTTAATAGTGTCAAACTAATTGCTTTTGACCTAATTATCAAGAACAAGGTAAGGATATAACCCCTTCATACTTCCACTTAACATTATACTGGAAGACCTAGCCAGTGCAAAAGCACAAGAAATAAAAGGCATATTGATGGGAAGGACAGAAATGAAACTGTCTTTGTTCTCAGACACCTTGACAGTGTACCCAGAAAATTCTGAGAAATCTATGTTTTAGTTCATTCACGTTGCTATAACAAAATATCATGAATTGGGTGGCTTATTAACAACAAAAATTTATTTCTCGTCATTCTGGAGGCTGGAAGTCCAAAGTCAGGGTGTTAACATGGTCGTGTTCTGGTCAACGCCCTTTTTCTGGTAACATAGCTTTATCGTCTCTCTGTGTCCTCCCCTGGTGGAGTGGGGTAGGGATCACTGCAGGGTCTTTCCTGTGAGACATAATCCCATTCATGAGAGCTCTACACTCATGACCTAATCACCCAAGTCCCCACCTCCTAATACTATCAACTCTGGGCTTAGGATTTCAACATGTGAATTTGGAAGGAACACAAACATTCAGACCATTAGACCATCTGATATTTCTTAAATAAGGGTTGGCCGGTAAGTTCTTTTAGCTTCACTGTCGGCAAAATATGCATATACCAGATAATACTGCCTTCTGTTAGAAAGTGAGACTCGTAATTCAACAGATCTTCCTTTTGATGTTGGTTTCTAGGAAGTACAGAACTATATTTAATAAGACTTAATAATTAATGTAATGAATCCTAAATTCCTGGCTCCTAGACAATTATCTGCCTCTTATTCAGCCAAATTCCCTCTTTTAATATTATAAGTCATATCGAATCATTTTTAGGTATAGATAGAGCAGGAGGTGTTAATGACCACCCCAAAATTTGACTGCTGCTTACTCTACCTCAATGAATCCATATGACTAAGAAAGGATTAAAAAATATATATGGTACGGCTGGAAGTAGACAAATCAAACTTTAACCATTTGGAAAAAGTACATTTATGGAGTTTGTTCTTTTTATCTCTAACCACATAGAACATGTATATTACCTACTGCTTATAATTACAAGGATTCCACATAGTAAATGATTTCTAAAAACATTCCCGTGTCAATGCCTCCGTAAAAGAAACCACAGCCATGCACTGCATATGTCAAGTATTGATTTGTTTTGCTGTCTCAAAAGACATTTAAAAATGGTGTTCTAAAGATGGACAACTTATTATTTGCTTTTTTGCTGAATGCTTCCCAGAGTTAGTTCTCAGGTGATTGAGGTCATAAAACACCATTCGGACGGTATAAGAAAATGGTCTTTCTTCCTTCTTCTATGGTATGAATGATTTAAATGACCTTCCTGTTGCTAAGAGTGTATCTGGTGGTTCCACACCCACCCCTTTTCTTTTAAATTAAGCAGCATATTTTCCTTCCTTCTGGATTCTTCTAAATTATTAACAGTTGCATTCTCCATGATTTTTCTTTCAACCCACCATCAGAGACAAGGAGAAGAAATGTTCTCTCAAAGAACATTTTCTGCAGTAGGCCTAGTCATAATGGGAGGTGGGGCATTCTCTGAGCTGAGAAACCTTCACTTGTTTTTAATAGTAAAAAGAGAAATTTTATTTCAAATAAAAATCTACTCCAACTGATGAGGAAAGAAGGAAAGATGCAAACTAAATGTTATATGACAAAGTGATGCATCAAATTACTTAAAAATCTACATGATTTTTGTTCTAGTTATTATCAATAAATTTCAAGATGTATGATTAGATATGTAAACAAATATGTACCTATAAGGATATTGTTACCGTATTATTTCAATAGTGAAAAATCTTAATAAACTTAAAAATCCAGCTGAAGGAGGATGGTTGAATAAAACTATGATACACATTATTTCAATGGCTACATATGTTCCATGTTATCAAGACATTTTTTTTTTAAAGTAGTGAAAGAACAGTTTATTAGACAAAAAGTACATTTCAAAAAAGTAGGCCCGAGCAGAAAGCAGTGGCTCAAGGCCATTATTAGAAGAGAAAGTATACTCCAAAGGGTTTGGAGCAGGTTCCGAGCAAAGGCAAGGCTCAAAAAGGCCATCAAGACATTTTAAATGCATAATGTTGTACACATTTGTCCATGTTACATACATAAGCATAAACATACATTTAAATGAAATAGATACACTTACAGAAAAAAATGTCAATGTCATCTCCTAGAGGTGAAACTGAAATTTCAACCTTTTATCTGATACTCAACACTAATGGTTCTCCATTTATGGTTAGGTAGATAGATGGCTGACGAGACCAAAGAATTGTAGTCACCAGTCTGAGATCCAGGGGAGCTCTCGACAGTGTAGTGCCAGTCTGAAAGCTGGGAGACTCCAGACCCAGGAAGAAGCTGTAGTTTCAGTTGGAGTGTGAAAACAGAAAAAAACAATATCCCTCATCAAGGTAGTCAGGCAAGAGGAAATTCCCTGTGATTTGGGGGAAGGTCCGCTTTTTGTTCTATTCAGACTTTCAATCCATTAGATGAGGCCCACTCATATTAGAAAGGACAATCTACTTTGTCTATTGATTTAAATGTTAGTTTTCCAAAAACACCCTCACAGAAACACGCAGAACCATATTTGACCAAATAGCTGGGCACTTTGTGGCCTGGTCAAGTTGACACATAAAATTAACCATCACACAGAGATTGCATTTGAAAAGGGAGCAGCCCCATATTAATAGATAAAGATCATTGATATAAAATTATGGGCTGGTATGCAAATGACAAGAAAGCATAGGTTCTGTCAATGCCAGTATTTTTCCTGGAAACAAAGCAAGATGGCACAGGTTCTGAAATTGTGTTTCAGTCTGTGGGTTACCACTGTCCCCCTTATTTTGAGATTCTACTACTCTCTTCAGTGCTCATATTCTGCCTTTTAGTTAAGGTTTGCAGGGATGGAGGAACTATCCATATCTCCCAGTTATTACCAACCTTTCGTCTATATTTTTCCTCTTAAACTACCAGGGCAAACTGTCAAAGACTTGGAAATGAGCAAGAAGCATCCACGGTGTCGTTTTGGGGGGATGCTGGATGTTACCTGGTGAACCCTCCAGGTGGTACCGGTTCCACAGGGCTCTTTCATTGTCTGTGATAGACAAGGCTATTTCCCAACTATGTAGAGATAGAAGAAAACTGATAGTAGTGTGAATGTTTCCTGTCCAGAGCAATACAAATTATTCCTGTTCATCGAAATGAAATCAATTTTGTTTGATAGAGTGCATAAATCTCTATAAATTAAATTCTCATTTGAACCAATTTCTGGTTCTCTCGTTAATTAAAAAAGTTATATAAAAACTTTGACGTATGCTCATTTTATAATGTATAAAATATTTATATTTGCATGATGCCCTGAACTTCTTTGTAAAATGTGCTGTTCTTGTAATTACTTCCTCACAAATCTGTTTTAGCCAGTGGATTACAAGCTGTGTGAAGGCAAGGACCACATTTGTCTTGTTTATTGCCATATCCCCAGGGCTTACTATCAGGAATTTAACTGGGGCTCAGAAAGTATCCTCACGGTTCCCTAAATTAGTAAATGCAAATGAATGAAAGATATTTCTAAGCAATCAAGTGAATTAGTGGGGGTCGGGAAGTTTTAGTGGTGTTAAGAAACCATTGAATGGCCTCATTAAATCAGAATATGCCATGTGTTTACATGCAAAATTTATAATGAAAAAGCCACTATTTATTGAAAGAGCTCTTTGAACATCATTGCTAGGAAACCTCTGTGTTTTTGAATAGGAGTCCTGTACAGTGAAAAAGGCATGGACCATTACAACTTAGAGTAGAAGCATCTTGGATAACAACGCAAGAGCATTTTTTAAAATAATTCGTATACTTAGGGACTTAAAAAAATATATTTCTTATTCATTTTCCATTTATATTTTTTTAAATTTTCATTTTTAAAGATGACTTTTTTATTTTTGCAGTTAAAAATTTCTAGTTCCTGTAGAATATTTTGCAGGGAATTGAAGTCAAGCCTGTGAAACACTTGAGCCTTTTCCCCATCATCTAGTCAGACTTAGATCTCTTGCAAACTGACAGTTTGTTTAGTACTACATAGGTGATTTTATAGAAACTGAAAATAGATCTTTTCTAATAGACTCAGTACTCTTGTTAATATTAATGTCTCAACTTTTGACACATAAACTCTCAATAAACATTGGAAAAAATGAAAAAAAAAACACTACAGCAACGAAAAACTACTATTCCTTTCCTCTGTAACATTGGTAATGAAATTTATTATTCTATGTCTCTCTGTGGTATTTGTATGTTATAGAGACAGGGAGACAGGTGCAAAGGCTTTCTGTAGAAGCACGGATTATACCTCCCCCACAGAAGACAGCAAAAACTAAAAGAACAACAACAAAAAGACCTTTGAAAATCAATTTGTAATTCTGATTAGGCCATTAGAAAACCAATGTTCACAGACCATTAAACCTAAGGTATTAAAATATCCAAAGACATTTTCAGTATTATGATCTCTTCACTAAGAATTCCTGCTTTAGAACCACAAACACAACTATTGGAAGGGTTTTTGCCTTGCATCAACATATTCAGTAACTACGAGAACCTCAGCTGTTTTTTTTCAGCCTAGCTCCCAAGGAATTTCTTGTAATTTTTTTCTCCCCATCCCAAAACATTTCTGATGAGTTAATTATCATTTCCAAATGATGAACCTCTCCCTCCAATATACTCGTAGGATGCTGGTAAATTAAATCTGTATGATTACCATCTAGATTTGTCTAATTAGTAATTAGTATGTTTAAAATTCTAATAAGAGGGAAATGGTCAAAATGGAGATAGCCTCATCTACTGTCATGGTTTCCCTTATCTCTTTATAAATTCATAACTTGCAGAGGTCTAGAAAAGAGACAGGTTACAGAAGGATACTTTTTCAATGGAAAATAATAAGGCACTCTTAGCATCACAACAGGATGCATTTATTGGTACATTAAGACCTGGGTTTGAATTCTGAGCCCACCACTTAAGTGAGCAGCCCAAGGTCATATAACAATTATCTTCTCTCACCTTCATTTTCCTTATCTATAGGAATAAGATTGAGGATTGAATGGAGAAACACAGCTAAAGCACATTACACAATACCTGAGCTATCACCTGCTCTGACTGTGGCAGAATCACCTGACTTTGTTAATACTATTGATTATTGAAAGGAGTTGCTGTGACTGTTTTATTGACTGAAATACTTGTTTCAGTCAAAACTCCTCCACACACTTCTTTAGAAGTTTTCAAATAACTAGGAGGGATATCCAGGAAGACAAACAGTAGAAGAAACAAGGGAAATCAAAACATAAAATGAAAACTTGACAACGGGAATAACAAATTGGGGCTGAAAATAAGGCAATGAAGGAAAGCAAAAAGTAAATACCAAGTCACATTTTGTGTCTGGCTGAATTAGCACAGTTACTCCCTTATTATTTAACTAGCTAGCATTTAGACTGCAGTGATATGAGCTTTTGAGAGAACTGCATCGTTTCCATAACAATAGAACTGATGGCCTAGAAAATGGAGACATTTTCACTTTTATGGGCTGTGCATCTTCAGATAAGGCTCTTGACCACTCTGGGCTACCTTGTTCATGTGAGGGTCTTCAAGCAAGTGCATTCAGAGCTTCCTTCTAGCATACACCTTTCTACAGTCTACGCGTCTTTGAATCCCATGCCCACAGTTTATTAATTGACTTCAATTTTATCTGAGGCATTAGTCACATAGTCCAGGTTTTTGCTCTTTAAACCATTCTTTTTTTCCTCAAATCTGTAACATTTGTCTTATATTTTCTTTTACCCTTGGTTGGTTTGTGAAGAAAAGACAAGTGTGTGTACTTAGAGAGTATCTTCAAAATAAAATAGTGTTTAATCATGAAGTTCTTCTATGTCAACTTGGATACATTATGTGACAATTAACCATACCTCATAATCGCATAGAAGATAAATGGCATAACTAATGCTGAAGTAAGTCCATGAAATAATTATCATTGTGGTATCTTAACCATCTCGCCTACTCCCATTTTTTAGAAAAACAAAATTAGAGTCTTCATTCTGTGAAGCCCGGCTTCTTATGTGGGAAAAAAAAAAAGCAATCAAACTTCATTGAGTGGATTTATTTTGGTTTTGAGGTAGGCTAAGTAGTGAAAAATCACATAAGGTAGAAAGGGCTGCCGGAAACTGTCCTGGTCCTATGATGTGCAGGTCGATCACCGAAGGGATTATTAAAATCATGCAGATTCTGATTCAGTAATTTTGGGGTTGGGACTAAAATCCTGATTTTTAATAAGCTTTCAGGCAGTGCTGATGCTGCTCGTCTGAGGACCAGGTTTAGGGTGATGAAGGCCTGGGTTGAGGAACCCCAACCCCACCTGAAATCTCCATAAATGTAGGTTAAGAAAACATAGTTGCTCCTTTGCTTTGTTCAAGACGTGCCCATTGGATAGTTGGTTCATTTATTCATTTTCGTTCTCTGAAAGAGGGTGGAATTTTACTCGTTTTGGCAAACAGTTAAAATATCCAAATGGAACAATAATGATGGAACATATTTTCAAACAGTTTATTAGTAGGATGCAGAGGAGGAGGAAATTTTCCTCTACCCTCAAGGTTCTTTAAGCTGATCTCATAAACAAATAGACATGAGACAGATTAGCAAGAGAAAATTTCAGTTACATACATATGTGTGGGAGCCCCTCATACATGAGAGAGTCAGAGATCTCACATACATGAGTGGTTCAAAGAAAGAAAGGTAAAATGAAGTCAGTATATATGCCATTCTAACTAAGGATCACCTTGGGCTTTAGAGGGGACAAAGGTCATTGCAGGCCCATAAGAAGAACAGATGGTCAGTAATTAGAAATTTGCCCTGCCCTGTAGATGGGTCAAAAAAGGTTATCTCTGATAATCACTTATTATGGGCAAAGCCCCTAATGCAACTTCTTCTAACTAGGTCAGGGAGGGCAGAAGTTTCTTTTGAGCCTTTTGGCTGTTGTTTGCCTTCAGCCCCTAGCAATCCACATACCTCAGAGGCACATCTTAGGGGATGACTCATTCTAAACGCCTCCATTACTGAATTCCGTTGGTTCCAAGGATGTAAAATAATCTTCTGAGAACCTTGTCTGGAACTGCTACAGATGAGTAAAGGGAAACAAGACAAGGATGAGTTCAAAAAGTCCTTGGAGATGCTTTGAAGGGCTTCAGAAGGGATATGTTTTCCTTGGGTTAAGCCAGACAATATCTGCATAAGCATCCAGGCTCAAGAGATACACTCGGTAATCAGTTACCTCACATATGTGAGCAAACTCTTGATTCCTTTTATTAGAAGTTCAAATACCCATGTTGCCTGTCTATTTCCCATCAAGAAGAAGGAGAGAACAGTAGGGATAGGAGTGCAGAGAGTACTTAATTATCCGGCCTTGGTGTCCAACGGTCCAGGGCTGGAATCCTGGCTCCGTACTTGACCTGCCACGTTGCATGGCATCTGTGAAACAGAATTTCCTGAGTTATAAAATGAGGCGCAGTGGTAATTAATAGCACTGATCTCATAGGGACATTGGGAGGATTAAATGAGATCATGCATATAAAAGTTTTTGTATGATGTTTTGTCATATAGGAACTGCTAAATAAAAGAAAACAAATAAATAAACAAAACCAGCACAATGCACACATATATACACCCAAACACACGACCACAAAGTTAATCAGAAAACTAAACTTCCTGAAAGGGAAGCTCTCTTCTTCATTAGTTTCCAAATCTTAGCTTAAGGACAAGACGTTACAAATGCTCTTAAGGCTGACGCTATCATCATTGAGTGATTGTGTGTGAGGCTCTCCGCCAAAGGCTTCGTAAATAATTTTATTCAACTTTTACTAGACTCCTGTCAGGTAGGTGCTTTTATTTTCAGTAAAAATTCCCCAAATTTTCCCTTTTTCTTGAAATCTGAAAGTTTTTTGCTGTTTGCTGTGCTAGCTACAGGAACGCACTGTGCTTGCTTCAGAATGTCTTTGAAAGCATTATCAGAAGGGCTGATGGAACATTTGGGCCCGAACTTAAACTGAAGAAGAAGAACAGGCCAGGGAGCTAGCAGATGTAGCGTAGAAAGCACCTAGGACTTAAAGACCAGAATGGAGATCCTGGTTTAGGAAACCTCAAAACCTCAGCAAGCCGCATTTGTAAAATGGACATGAGAAACCTCAATTCAAGTGAAGTTAAGAAGATGCAAGAGACTAGTGGATGGAAAATTACAAAGGAAATGCCCAATAAATGTGTCCTGATAGAAAATTATTTTGGAGATCCCATTTTGGGTGAGAATTTCACTTGGAGCCTTTCCTGGTCTTCATTCCTCGGAGAAAGGATGAATTCTGTGACCTAGGATTCCCCAAAGATTGCTGTAGGATATAAAGGAGTTTTCTGTTTACTTCCAGGTAACCAAAGTATCAGCCCTGTTCACAACCACTTGCATTAATTGAGATTTCATAATAATATCTATTCAAAACTGTGATTCACAGTTTTCGCCCCAAGGGAGAAAAACCAGGGATAGTCTTTCATTTTACTCCTTGGCTGGCTTTCAGCAGCAGCATATATAGTGTTTGGCAGTGTGTAATCTGTTCCAACGTCCTTCTGAAAATCTGTGCTTTTCAATATTGCCTTTTCAGCCTGGCAGATTGAACTGGATCAGGGTATAAGACTTTTCACATAAAAGGGTAAAACCTGAGATTTCAGAAATTGTCAAGATTATGTCCTTAGACCAGTCTCTAACCCTTGGAAAGAAATGCGTGTACCATAGCACAAGACTGGTCAATATTCAGAGATTCACTAAAAAGACAGGCTGATCAAGACATACGATGCAGCACATTTTCTCCTCAAATCCGGGAAACAGTTTTGACATTTCCCTTTTTGCCATAATATAATGCGCTTTCAATACTGTAGTGCAGTGCTCTCAGGGCGAAGCCATTTATCATAAGACTAATGCATTAGCTGTCTTGCTTCATTTTGAGCTTCAGACTGGAACGTTTGGTGGACTCTAAAATGTACGATTATAATTAAGATTCGTTTCTAACATTCTGATGGCAATCACTCTTTCTAGGGCTGACTCCAGGTTATCAGTATAAATTTTATGAATTTCTTTTCTAAACCAAGGGCAATCTTGCGGCATAGATGGTAGCTTTTTGCTGTGTTTAAGAAATATATGATGTGTAAGATCATATGGCTTTTCATTGAAAAGAAATCTGTTTTGTGCCTATTAGCAATCAAAATCATAACAGCTATTATTCTTGAGTGACTGTGTATGAGGCACTCGGCCAAATACTTCATACATCATTTTAATTAATTTTTACTAGAATCCTGCCAGGTAGATGCTTTTATTTTTATTTTATAGCCTAGGAAACTGAGACACCTTAAAATTGTAATCCAAACCCAGAAATGCCTAGTCCAAATGTATATGGTTATTTCTTAAGTTTTCCAGAGCCTAGTATAATTAGAAAAATATTAGAAATACAATTCAGTGTAGAAACATTTAAAATATAATGAGAAGACTTCCACTTCTGGGAAGATGGAATAGATGTACTTTTCCCTATTTCTCTTGCTACATCCAACTCAAAACCCTGCTCATTTTACATAAAGCAAACATAAGAAGACTCTGAAAGTTGGAAAGAAGAAAGCAGATTGGCTAGGAATTGTGGGACCCAAGAAATGGCATGCATGGTGGTGAGTGCCTTAGGTTTTCATTTTGGTTCATGTGTCCTAGACTTAGAGCTTTAAAAGCCGGCAATCTGGAAGTGCCAATGGACAGAGAGAAAAAAAAAAATTCCAACAAAAGCCTATTCTCTCCAGCCAAAGGACAAAGGAAGGAACACTTTAATAAGACAGGAAAAAAAAATAGACTACAGTAATTTTATCTTAACTGAACATCTCAGAAAAAACTGTTGCCCTACTCTTACCCCCAATAGTAATGGCAGGTAGGAGCCTCGTAACTCTTGTCTCGCTGTAGTAAGGCTGATGGTGAGGTATTACAGCAGCTGCGACTTCCATTCCTTCCATAAATAATGGAGCCATTCCTCCCTCTCTTGCAGTGAGACCACATGGGAAGCCTGGACTGCCATTTCCACTCAACATCAATGGGGTGCTCTTTCTCCCACTCTTGATACTGGGGTGGTGTCACAGGAGATCTGTGGAGTAATTAGGAATTTCACCACTGCCCAACAAGAACAGGGCCACTGGGGTATCAGTGGAGGCCAAGTGGGAAACCTGGATGTCTGTACCACCTGGCAGTAATGAGAGAGGCACTGCCACTCCTTTTCATTTCATCATAACATCAGAAGAAGCCAGCTAAATCAGAAATTTAATTCAGATCCAGTTCTGTAACATAACACACCTTATTTCCAGCTTTCAATAAATAATCATTTCTAATACCAGGAACAAGAAAGATCCCAAAATGAATAAAAACAAGGCAATCAATAGACAGCAATGCTGAGATGACAGAATGTTAAAATTATCTGGCAAATATTTTAAAAACAGCCGTAATAAAAATGCTTCAATAAGTAATAATGAATATGCTTGAAACAAATTAAAACATAGAAAACCACAGTAAGAAATAGACATTCTCAGAAAAGAAATAAAAGGTATAAAAAAGAACTGTATAGAAATTTGTAACTGAAAAATTCAGTAAATGACATAAAATAATCAATAAATTGCCTTAACAGTGAAATGGAACATACTGTATTCATGGATTGGAAGACTCAAAAAAATTAACAATGTTAATTGTTTCCCATTTGATTTACCTTAAAGCAATTATTATCAAAATCTCAGGAAGATTTTTTTTTTGTACATACAGGTGATAATGACTTAAATTTATATGGAAAAGCAAAAGAAACATAACAGTTAATACAAATTTGAAAAAAGAATATTGGGAGGAATCAGTCTACTCTATTTTATGACTTATTGCACAGTTACGTTAATCAAGACTGTGTGGTATTTGTGGAGGAATAGACACATAAATCCACAGAATAAAATAAAAACTCAAAATAGACACAAACAGTCCTTAGACTGGACATCAAAAGCACAATCCATAAAAGGAAAAGTCGATAATTTGGACTCCATAAAACTTCAGGCTTTTACTCTGAAAAAAAAAAAAAAAAAAAGCTGAACAGATGAAAATAGAAGCACAAAAATGTTAGAAAACATTTGCCAACCACATATCCAACAAAAGACTAAAACCTAGAATGTGCAAAAAAATCTCACCAGTACAAAAACAAATAATCCAATTAGAAAATGTGCAAAAGTCATGAAGAGGCATTTCACCAGAGAAGATGTACAGATGGAGAACAAACAAACAAACAAAAAAAGCAATGAAATATGTTCTAATTAATTAGCCATTGTGGAAATTCCTGTTCAGACCACACTGAGATATCTCTACACATCATCAGACTGCATTAAACTGATAACACCAAATGCTGGTAAGGCTGCAGAGGAGCTGGGTCCCTAATACACTATGGGGGAGAATGGTATATCCATCCTGCAAAACAGTTTTGCAGTTTCATAGAAAACTAAGCATACGACCCAGCAATTGCACTCTTGGACATTTATCCCACAGAGATGAGAAGTTGTATTCACACAAAACCTGTTCACAAATGTATAGTAGCTTTGTTCATAAGACCCCCAAAATGGAAACAATCCAGATAGATATCCTTTGATGGATGAATAAAATATGGCTCATCCCCACCACGACATACTACTTAGCAACAAAAATGGAGTAAACAATAGATATATGCAATAATCTGATGAATTTCCAGAGAAACCCCATCCCAAAGGTTATCTCCTGTATTAGTCTGTTTATATTACATTCTTGAAATGACAAAATTATAGAAATGGAGAACGAATTTTGGTTGTTGGTGGTGAGGGAATGGGAGTAAGGGGAGAGTGTCAGTGGCTATAAAAGGACAACATGAGGGGTCCTTTTGGTGATGGAAATGCCCAGTATCTAGACTGTCCATGTCAATATCCTGCTTGTGATGTTGTTCTATAGATTTGCAAGGTATTGGTGTTGAAGGAAACGGGGCAAATGATACATAAGATCTTTCTATTGTTTGGTAGAACTGCATGTGAATCTGTCATTATTTTAGAATCAGAAGTTAAAAAATAAAACACAAAACAAAGGAGATTTTAAGAGACTATGACTTTCGTGACTCATTACTTCCCAGTATCAGTTCATTAGTTGTGACATACCTGCCACAGCGATGTGAGATGTGAACAATAGGGGAGGCCGTGTGTAAGCTGCATGGGAACATGGGAACTCGCTCTTGATATTCTGACAACTTTTCTGGGCTTCTTTTTCTGATTAAAACTTTTTTTAAAGTAAAATGTTATTAAGTGTTTAAATAAATGGAGAAACGATGCAGATATATACATTTGTCTGTGCTATTTGAAGAATGTTTTTTGAAAGAATGTTATTTTCATTATTGTTTAGTACATTACAGTATTTTAAATGTGTAAAATAATCATGTTATATCTGTACATTAGAAATTATTTATGTGTGTGTGCACGGTTGTGTGTGTATATATGTTTAGAAGAATGGGATACAGTCTACGTTTACTGAAACTTTAAAAAGTCTGTGATATTGGTAATAAAAAAAGTTGTATTGTGTGCCAATGTGTAAAACCTGATATCACCCGATATTTTTGTTTTACAAAGGAAGGATATAGAAACATACCCTGTTTCCCCAAAAATAAGACCTAGCCAGATGGACAATCAGCTCTACTGTGTCTTTTGGAGCCAAAATTAATGCAAGACCTGGTGTTATATTATATTATATTATATTATATTATATTATATTATATTATATTATATTATACGATAAATTATATTATATTACATAAGACCCGGTCTTTTTTTTTTTTTTTTTTTAAGACCCAGTCTTATATTGTAATAAAATAAGACCGGGTCTTATATTAATTTTTGCTCCAAAAGGTGCATTAGAGCTGATTGTCTGGCTAGGTTTTATTTAGGGGAAACACGGTATGTGTATATGTGGGTATGCTTTTGAAAGATTGCATGCAAGATTAATGATAAGGTCCCCTGGGACCTCCTATCCCTGGGATAGGAGTTCCTGGGAACTCAGCTATCATTATGACACTTAAGTTTCAGATCACTAAATCTCCACAGGCACTGGACTCAAAGAAGACACAATAGTGAACTACTGTGAACTCAATTTGTTGAACTAAAATTTTCCCTACACTATTACGACTATTGAATGATGGAGTAAGGGGACCCTCATTCACATCCCCATTTTAAGATCAGCTTCCCAGCACACTTTATTTTTTGCTGTGGCTGAAGAGAAAAGCTTTCTTCTGTGCTTCCTTCACCCTTGTTTTCACCATCATTTTAACACAAATAGGTGCTTAGTAAATGTAAGTTAAAGAGAATGGATCACTTACTTCCTGTAGGACACCTCTCTTCCCTTTCATGGTCTCACCACCTCATAGTTGAGCCTGTAAAACTTGGCAATTTCCACTCACAGCTTTGAATGATTTAGAATTCTGTTTTGCATTTCAGTTTGGTCTGAACCCATATGGCAAAGTCAAAACTCCAAACAAATCTGATAAATTCCATCTTGTGCTAGCCATTCCCTGTGGTTCGGTAAAGCACTGCAAGCTTTTCACTACTTAATTCTTCCTTATTCCATGACCATCTGTACATCAGTCTTCAGACTTGGATGGATCTCACAATTGTCTCTCAAACACAGTATGCAAGAGTTCCAGAATGACCAGGAGAGTAAAGAAATCAACCTGAAAACACAGTTTGTGGTACTGAAGAAGTAATACCTCTTAGCACAGGTGTACTCACCTATACAGGATCACTCCTGGAGCCAGAGTTCATCAATTATCACTTACTCGTTAGCATAAATGTTTACCAAGGAATTAATATTTATCAAGGACTAAGGATTTAACATATATTGTCCTTTTCAATTCTCTAAACAATCCTTGGAACTAAACGCTGCTATTATCCCCATTTAATCTTTCAGCTTAGTTTCTTTATCTGTAAAAGTGCTGGGCACTCAAACACCTAGTTGTTATTTGTCACTGACCCAGTGTATGTAGCATATATTATGGTGCTGACTAAGTACGGAGGTGGACTTCAGAGAAGGTTTTACATTTGATCTGTATCTGGAAGAATGAGGGGGATTTGAATAGGCAGAGCATGATGGAAAGAGTACTGGGGATAAAAGACCAATCTGTACCAAAAAAAATTCAAAGAAACTTTTAATTGCATGATTTATTCAGACAACAACATGGGAAAATATGCGTATATGACTAGAGAGCATGTGAGGAGGTGTCTGGTGACTAGAAAAGTCACTCTGGGATGATTGTGGGTGGCCTTGAATGCCAGAAGTAACTGTCTGGATTTCATGGTCTAGGTAACAAGGAGCTGAAACATGCAACGCTGTAACGCCCTGGCAGCAGTGCAGATGATTCATTGAAGAGGAATCAGAGAAGGAAGGACACCAGGTAGGTAGGTCTTCTCAGATGAATTGGTGCAGGGTGAACATGGGCCTGAGCTCATTAATATGCTTTGCTCTCTATTAGAGTCTATGTCCTGTGGCTCATTAATTCCCTGTTGATATATCCTCAGGCTGTTTTCTCCTCACTGCGTTCACAGAGTAAAGATTTTCCTCTCTCTCTCAAACTCTATCAGCAGCCAGCCTCCCTGAGCCATGCAGCATGTGCCATCTTCGTAAGCACCTATGACCCATAAGTGAATTTAGTTTCAAAGTTTAACTTAAGAGTTGGGGGGAAAAACATGAAATGTGATCAGATCTGGCTGAGATATTCAGACTATTTCTGAGACTTCCCACAACCAAGACACAGTTTCTTTGTCACCTCGTTGATCTTATTTCTCCAGCGGGGGCAGGGGGGAGTGTGATGAATTGGGGGGTAACTTTTATGATTCAGCATGTTTGTTTCATGGGAAGAGATGGAAGAGGTCAAGGCAAAGGCTTAGGTAATTCTTTTCTGTTTTTCATAAATGGAAAATATTCATATAATGTTTATGCCTCTTGCTATATACATAGATGGATAAAAATAAAATTTAGAAGAAATGGATAAAGAAATTAAAAGAAATGGAAAATGTGACTTAAAATGAAATGATAAAAATGAGAATGACAGTAGTCCACAAAGTTTATCTTAGAAACCTCATACTTAAGGGTACTGGGCCATAAATTGGGCTCTGACCCTTCTTTAATGAACTCAGGGATCGTGCACCTTTTCAATGTCCCTTGAGGGAAGAAGAGGAAAAGGAAACAAAACACAAAAACATGCAGTCAGAACCATGCCATTTCTGTTCTGATTTCTCCAATATCCTGTGGTGCCCAGGCGAATGTTATGGATTTTAATGAAAACAACCCTTCACATGTATTTTTGTAGTCCAGCTGCCACTTCCTAGAATCTTTCTCAGTTTACCCATTAGTATAGATTGAAACACCTTTCAGTAACATTAAATGCTATGAGGTAGGGCAGTGAATGAAAGAATACAATAAGGCTGTTCAAATATATAGTTTTCTATTCAATTTACATAATCCAAGAATAGGTTTGGAAACAGGCATTCTTCACCTTGACGGCATTGGTCTGTAGAGAATCTTTCCAGGTGCATGGTTGGGGCCAGCCCCAGATCTATTACGCGCAATCTTGGATTGAGTTTCTGGGATCCCACTAAGTTAAACTGGATGTGAAATACACAGCTGAGGAAGCGAATGAACTAATGCATGATACGGTGATAATAAGAACGTCAGTTTAATATTGGGACACTTTGCCAAAATTATCGACTTAGATTCTACAATAATTCATCATAGTTTTTTTGACTTGTCAAGGAAATAGTTGATTTGTTTGGGAAACAAAACCCAAGAACATGGTATTTCTTGGAATAGAAGACAAGGTGATGATAGAAGTTGTGGTCCCCGAGGACCCTGAGAGCCTAATGTTGGGAGCTGGGCAGGTGGCTGGGGGAAACAGAACACATTAGAGACAAACTTCCGCTTCACAGCCTTGCGAGTGGCTGTTCCAACTAATGAACCATGTAAATTGGATCCCATTTAATGGTAGGTTAAAAAACGAGAAAGGAAGTTTTATTTCTTGCTTTCTCTATTGAGAGTTTCAGCATCTTTGCCGCACGATCTCACAAAGTTATTTAGCACAGGTGTGCCAGTAATTATGATATATTATAAACATTTACATTGTATAATGGTCTTCAGCATCCTTACCTGTGACCCAGTACCTGAATACCAAGCAATCAAGCCAAGCAGGTAGAAATACATGCTGCCAACATAAGTTTATTTTTCTCTTTTCAGTTGTGCCATTCTCATAGGGCGTAAAATGTTTAGGGATTTTCCCCACTCCATTGTCTAAATTGTTGGCACTTAATTGCATTTTTTTAAATCTGAAAAATTAACAATTTTAAACGAAACCTTTCCAAATGACAGGCATGCTTCATTGTCTTCTTAAACTAATTAAAGTCGAGATAAATTCACATTTATTTTCTAAATGACCTAGATCTTATTTTGTCAATAATTAGACCATGATAAAATGCGTCTTAGCAGTGGGTATTAATGATGCAAAAGCAGGTTTCGCTTGTGCTAAGTGGTCACATATGTCTTTGTCTTATGAACTCGTGACTTTGTTTAATAATGATAACAATAATACATCTTCTACTACCATGTTTCCCCGAAAATAAGACCGGGTCTTATATGAAGGTGTGCTCCAAAAGATGCATTAGGGCTTATGTTCAGGGGATGTCATCCTGAAAAATCATGCTAGGGCTTATTTTCTGGTTAGGTCTTATTTTCAGGGAAACACGGTACATTATAGGTCCAATTCCTTTTCAGGGGTTTGCTTGCTGATACCAATGGTTCTACATTTAGTCTTGTTTTCCCATTTCATCCCCTTTATAATGGGCGTCTCTGTTTCTTAAAGGGTCCCCACTGTAACTGCAATAGCAGTGGTGACAGTCACCACCCACATCACTCATTCATGGCTAATGGATCCCAGGAACTCCATTAGAAACTTAACATGGGGTGCTTGATTTTCCTTCACAATGGCCTCCGAGGCAGCTGCCATTAACCCAGGTTAAGAATTATTTAAGATCAGATAACTGAGATAAACAGAATATCTGATTTGTTTGTGATGAGTTGGAGTGGAAGTTGCTGGTAAATACAAGCTCCTATTTTATGACTTTCAGAGCAGCAAATCCTGAGGTTGACACATTTGAGCAAAGCAGACAGGAGATGTCACTTTGTGTCTGTCACCGTGGCATTGAGGATACTGGAGATCTAAACTCCAGAGAGACAGGACTGAATGTGCCAAAATCCTGAATAGATGAGTTTGCTAGATTTCTTTTCTTCTCAAGAGATCATTAAGCTGCCAGAAAATTAGGAAAGAATACAAATTAACACAGCTCTAGAATCCACACATTTCAAGAGAGATGATAATGTGGTATTCACACAGATAATAAAATAAAACAAACCAAAACACCCACAAACTGAAACAAACACAATAAAATATTCTCTGGAAGGAAATCCATGAGCGCATCTATTATACAGGTAAATAAACTAAACCGATTATTTCTAAACAAAGAAATGCAAATCCCACACTCACAGGAAATTTCGTAGGCATATGAAATTTGCATCTCATACAATGTAAGCCATTGTAAACTTTGGGTATTTTTTTTTTTCCCCTGGAGCATAATCCTTGTCTTTAGCTCAGTCCTGTTCATGCTAACTGCTATGGAAATTCGACCTAAACAGTAGCAGAGGCTCATGGATGTGGTGAGCAAGAAAGATGAAACGGCCAAAAAGTGATGATGAAAATGAGAAGGAAGGACTGAAGAAGCTTCAAGGATCAAGAAAAAGAGTTGGTTTGGGGACAGAGAAGTTCAATTATTGGCATGTTGTTTTGAGGTACCAGCCATGCATCTAGAAGGCTCTGTGTAACGGGCAGTTGGTTGTTCTGTTCATAGGATCCAAGGGACAAGTGGACTTGGACCTGGTGACTCAGGAGACACTTTCATATGAGAAGCCTGAGGAAGAGATTAGCTAGTAGAGGGAGGAGACAAGAACCCAGGCTAATGGCACTGTCACAGCAACCGAGGAAGGGGAGGCTTGCAAAAAGAATGGGGGAGGGGACAGGGGGCAGGAGAGCCGAGTTATTCTTTGAAAAAAATGAGCATAATCTCAGGGATTCTTTTATGTGAAAATGTGGGTTGAGCTCCAATATGACAGGAGAGCATCATGCTTGTGGGTAGTTCTGACCTACCCTTAAGTGCACAGTCTTTTTTGACCATTCTTTGAGAATAGTCCATTGGATCCAATGTGGACTGCACCTCATCTAGGTGCTATTCTTTACACTTTTACCTTTGTTCACCCTTTGCAATTGCCCGCAGGAACCTCTGCCTCAATTTCCACCTGAATGTCTCTCCACAATTTTCCTGGTTATTCCTCATCTGGACCACATGGTTTCACCAGCCTCATATATGAATTTCTCAGTTAAAAATGTCCCCTCCGCCTGTCTAGCCTGTGCCGTCCTCATGGACAGGTTTCCACAGGGCACAGGTGTAGACTGGACACCAAAGAGGCCATGTTAGGAGAACATACAAGCGACTCTATTTCTTAATAAGATCTGTTTCTTAACAAATCATTAGTTTGTTAATCAAACTTTTAAGTATCAGAGCCTAAAGGAAACATTTTCTGTTGTTTTAAGCTTTTATAGGTTAATTAAGCTGTTCTTCCATTTTACAGTTAGAACACTTAGGAAACCTCCTGTCATTGACCATCACATTCTTGTTTTATACCATGTTTCCCCGAAAATAAGACCTGGCCGGACAATCAGCTCTAATGAGTCTTTTGGAGAAAAAAGTAATATAAGACCCAGTATTATATTATATTATCATATTATACCCAGTCTTATATTATATAATACCTGGTCTTATTTTACGTATAGTATTATATTATATTATTTTATATGATATGATATGATATGATATGATACCCGGTCTTATATTACATAAGACCCGGTCTTATTTTACTTATAGTAAAATAAGACTTGGTCTTATATTAATTTTTGCTCCAAAAGACACATTGGAGCTGATGGTTCAGCTAGGCCTTATTTTCAAGGAAACATGGTAGGTGAAAACGAAAATGCTCAGGTGTAAGAGGACAAATATAGCTTCTGGAAAGGGAAATAATGTGTTAATAAAATATACAATATGTGCACTGTTTTAGTCAGCTCGGGCTGCTCTAACAGAACTCCATGGACTAATGGCTTAAACAACAGACATTTAATTCTCACAGTTCTGGAGGCTGGGAAGTTCAGGATCAAAGCGGCAGCAGATTCAGTGTCTGGGGAGAGCTCTCCTTCTGATTTGCAGATGGCTGCCTGCTTGTTATGTCCTCACATGACCTTTCCTAAGTGTTCTTTCTCTCTTCCTCTTCTTACAAAAGCATGAATCCCATCGTGTGGGTCCATACTCATGACCTCATCTAAATTTCATTCTCTCCCAAAGAACTTACCTCCAAATACCATCATATTGGGAGTTAAGGCTTCAACATATAAATTTGGGAGGGACACCGCCATTTATTTTAGTCCATGAAATTCAATGGGATGAAAATCTCCCAAGTCTCGTTTTCTTCCCTGTCGCCTCCTCTCTAGCTGATTCTGGTTCTGGTTTGTTTTGTTGTTATTTTATAAGCTGTCACAGCACTAGATGCAGATTGAAGCTCCAGGCAATTGCAATTAAATCAGGAAAAAGATAGGCATCCACCAAGGTTAACACAAGCTGCAGCTTAATCAGGATGAAACAAACAGATAAGAACAACCAAGACCTCAAAATAAACACAACCATTTCAATCACTTCTCTCTAGTCTTCCTCCATCAATAACCTAGAAAACATGTACAATGAAAAGCTAAATAAATAAGTTTCCAAATCAATATATATGTCACTAAAATTTTCAAGCTGCAGATGTAACATGTCATTTCAATTGATGGGCTAATGTTCCCAAAGCAATATGATAGTATTAAAGGCAAATTTTGATACATTAGAACCTCCCTATATGTAAACCATAGTTTATACCATAGCACAGGTATAAACTTAGTAGTGATCTAATTAACAGTTAAGTACCTATAGTGAGCTCAGTTGCCTTAATCTGTATTTGAATACATGTCTCCTTTCAAATTTGGTTTTCAGGTATAAATTTTAGCAAATTTCATTGAGTGCTTTCTCTGTAGGCTTATCAATCTTGCATCTATGTTGGCATGTGTATTATAATGCATATTGCATTGAGGATGGTCATTCAAGTATAATAGTGCCTATAAACTTTATAACAGATTCTTTTGACATGGCATTATATTTATCACCATTCCTTGCCATCGTTATTTAAATAGCCTCCTATTTCATTTGAGTGCTTTCAATCTCTGTAGGGAACTCTCTGCCGTGCTTCCAGTAAATGTCCTTAAAAAACTGATTATTAATTATCTCAAAAATGTTTCATGGGTCCCTTTTCCTAATTGCTCAGACCATCCATGTTCTATTCCATGACCTTGTTTTCTCTTTCATTTAATAGGAATCTGTTCCAACAAAACCTAGATAGACTGACTATGCAGGCCTGGTGATGTTATCTTTGACCAAGCCTCTACAGCTTGGATAGCCTTTTTCCTGCCGCCATCTCTGTCAATTTCCTACTCTTTCCTCAAGACCGAAGTCAGATTTATCCCCTCTGTGATACCTTGCCTGATGCTCCCAGTGGTACTCATGTTTTCCTTTGTACCTCCCAGCAACACTTAGGCTATATTTTTTGAAATAGCATGTGTTTTATTCCCCTGACTTAGTTTTAGTCATGTACACGTATATCTCTTGACCTAAAACTTTCACATCTTAAGGTAAAGGGCCAAATCCCATTTGTTGCTGTATTCTACCTCCACATCATCTACACTACTACTGGTACCTGGTAAATTTACGTTTATGAATTCATCTTTTTATCCACCCATCTCTTTATCTGTTTATTCAATCACTTATTTCTCATCACCCAAATAAATACTAAATTCTTGCATGGGCTGCCCAGTGATAATGAGGACACAGGGAATAAACACAACTAAGGTGCTAGGACCTGCCTGGACTTCACTGAGATCCTAGTGCACAAGTAAACTTTGACAGGTTGATGCAGTGAAATGTGTAGTGAGCAGTCGGCAGTGTCAGAACATTCAGAAAGGAGAATGACATAGTCTAGGGGTCATAAAAGTCCTCTGAGAAAGATATCTTTAGTTTGAAGCTTGAAAGATTAGATAATACTCACCAGCCTATGAAGTGATAGAAGGTTGAAGAGGGGTATTTAAGTAAGCTATTCACTCTGAAGAAGAAAGAGAATGTAGAGATCGGGAAAGATGAACGGTTACTTTCTGAAAGGGAAAGTGGGAGAAGGGAATGAAAGACAGAGAAAGAGACTGGAATAAAAGAAGTTTTGTGGAATATGATCTTTTAAGGGGGAAGGGAAGCTACTTAAATTTAGAGTCCCAAGCAACATGGCAATAAAGAGCAGGATTTAAAAATATTATGTGCTGACTTCTCCAAAAGCAGATGTCAGCAGGATGCTAAGAAAATAGGGAAAATAGGAAGTGCTTCTTTCTAACACATCTATGGTAAATGCCAAATAAGTTCACTACCAAGCAACTTATGTCTCTGTGCCTAATTGGCTACTTTAGTAAGCTCTGAACATCTATTCATATTTAATTCTCCATTTCAACTTCAAGACCCAAAGCTTCATTGGTGTCCAACAAATAATTGTTGGGTGACTGAATATGTAAAGTTTTGCATATCTTGTAAGATATGTAGAAATCGTTGCATTGCTCACATGATATAGAGCCACATGGCAGCTCCCACTTTCACTTTTCACATCTTTCTGTTGTACATTTCTTTGTTAGCTTCAAGCCTCATATTCATCCCTTAAATCAGCTGTAAGGGCACAGTTAGGCCACAATCATCTCCCTGCTCCAATGTCATATATCCCCGCTCCTACACCATTACTTCCCAGAGTATGTTACTTGCAGAATTTCCTGAAGTTATGATTCGTGACTTCCCTCCTGTCATTCAGATTTAATTTATTCTCTTAATAATTACATTCAAGCCAGAACTAGTTATTACTTGGTGTTACATTTTTGTCCTTTTCTAATACTTTTTCTTTTTTTAAAATGAAAATCCCAAATATCAGCTACATTTTAAAAAACAATTTGTAATTTATTTCCTTATTACATTTATTGAGTGACATTGGTTAATACGATTATATAGATTTCAAGTATACAACTGAAAGCAACAAATGAATAAGACAAACACACAAAAACTTATAAACACAGGCAACAGTATGGTGTTTACCAGAGGGAAGGGGGAGGTAGAAAAGGGTAAAGCGGGTCAAATATATGGTGATGGAAGAAGAACTAACTTTGGGTGGTAAACACACAATGAAATATACAGCTGATGTATCACAGAAGATCTTCTGATGTATTACAGAAGCTCATGCTCCAAACCACTACGCTGCACGACGAGACTGAGCCAGACAGTCTCAGTGTCTCTTGACTGGCTCCTTTACCATAGGCCTGCTGGCATACAGACATTGTGCTAAGATGCTTACAGACATTATGTGTCAGATGATGTTAGCTTACTTGGTATGTATGCCAGAGACCATGATTGATTCCATATGTACGGTACAGTGGTCAAAATTAGGAAAATTTACATTGATACAATATATTATATAGTCTGCAGTCCAATTTTTAATTTTGTGAATTTTCCCAGTAATGTCTTTTATAGGTATTTTCTTCTTAGTCCAGGGTCCAGTCTAGGATTACACATGAGACTTAGTTTTCATGTATATTTAGTCTCTTTAATTTGGAACAGCTTTTCAGCCCTTGTTTACATGTATTGACCTTGAGATTTAGAAGCGTATTGGACAGTTATCTTAAAGTACATCCTAAATTTGGGTTTGTCTAATTTCTCTTGCTTGTAAGATTCATATACTAGCTTTACGTAAAGGACTACCACAGAGACAGTGCTGTGTCATTCTCAGTGCATTACATCAAAGCACTGGATCCCAATTGATCCCAATTGATGATGTTAGCTTTAATTACTTGGAGTGTCAGTGAGTTGTCTCCACTCCAAAGTTGCTACAGAGTCCTCTGGTAAAATGCTAAAGCCATAGACACGTATGTATTTAAGAAAAAACAAAATTCAGAAGCTATAGTTGTTATTTAAACATAAAATGTTCTATTCTGCTCTCCAGAATATCTTTTGGTTGACAACAGACACTGGTGCTGAGAGCCAATGTAATGAGAACATGGGCTGGTACATCTTTCCATAGATGTGACCACACCCAGGGCAGGCAGATGAAATGATAAGAGAATGATGATATTTCTAGGAGACAGTATTAGAAAAAAAAAGATGAATTTAAGAATAAGTTTAGGAGTATTGGGATATTTAGTCTTTGGTTTTGAATGTGCCCCTGCACATAAGGACCAACTTAGGTGATATATGTCCCAGTTTTGAAAGTCTCATTTTTCTTTCACTATTATCTCTTTTGCTCAGTTTCTTTTGCCTACAATAGTTGCACACCTCCATTTCATCTGCAAATAAAGAAAACTTTGTTTTGTAAAAAAGGCACTTCTTTGTAAAGCACCGTTAGCCTTTTTCATTTCCTTCCGGTGATGTAGAGTCACGATTAAGAGTTCTACCAGTTTCCTTTGAGCTTACACATTCTCTGATGAAATCACGCACACTTATTTCCTAAGAAACTGTAGTATGCAGAGAGCCAGTACCCTCTAAGATCTCCCAAATCGTACATGGCAGGGTCTGGGCTGGAATTTAGCTCTCCTAATTTGTGTGCAATTCCTATTGCAACTGTCTTTCTTATTTTACTTCACTTCCTCCTCTGGGCATAAATGATATAAATCCTTCCTCAACAAAATGTTTTATTCAAGAATCTCAGGGCAGAACATCAGCAGATCTTCTCTAGTTATATATGTATATGACTTAATTTTCACTACGTCGTCAAGGTTGGATTCGGGAGGGGCCCTGCATGCTGCTGGCTTGTTGTGGGTTTTTAATTTAATATGTATTAATTACTATAGCCCGGTGCTGTGCTGGGCACCGGAGAGAGAGTAATAAATAAGATACAGGCCTATCTTCGTGGAACGCACAGGCTAGTGAGGCTTGTGATAAATATTGTGTTAGAGACATAAAATATGATATAATGGAACGACGGTGGTGAGAAGAACTCTAGTCAGCAATTACAGAAGGATTCACAGAGGCAGTGCTGTTTGGCCTGGACTTTGAAGGATAAATAGGATTTGTCTCAGCTGGAGAAGACCATAGAATGACTCTACGGACTAATGTGGACATTGCGGTGTTCCTTGCGGCCTCCCCTTGAGACCCAGGCTTCCTTCTTCTGTCTGCCTGGAGTGTAGGCTATGGACAGCTCACAGCTGAATCTTTTTATGTGACTCGCTTTCATCCATAGGAAGACGGCTTGCCCAAGATTATGAGCCCTCCTCAGAGTCAGGTTGCATTCAATGACAGATCAGTTTGGGTACAAAGTCCGGGGTCTTTTGCCTTAATTCAGGATAATACAGAAAGCAATTAGCTAAGGCTTTTATTTTAACTTCTCTCACTACCCAGTTCTGTTTCTCTTACTCCCTTCATTTTGTCCCAGACAGCATGTCCCAGAAAACCTCCTGCAGTCCAAATAAAGTCCCTTCGAGCACTTTACCTGAGACAGAGAGAAAGGGAATGTTGGATTCAAGTACCAAGAAGATTCAAGAGAGTGGTTGAGTGGGTTGCATGCGTGGGTTTGGTGAGACTGGAGGGAAGGACTGAAAATGTGGCTAAAGCAGAGCAGAGCTTTCTGAGGAATTCCGAACTCATCTGGGGTGGTACATGACAGGAGGACGAGGGCCAGTCACGTGTCCGTCCACTGTCAGGAATGCAATGCACCACGTTCCTAGTCCTAGTTCCTTTCTATCACTGGAATTTTCTATGCTGAATTGTTGAGGGGGACAAAGATGACTTTGAAAGACATATCACAGTATGTGAAAAAAATGAGGTCATGGTTTTTACTGTCAAACTTTCAAAAACTATCTGAGACTCAGACTGCGGAGGAAAAAGTTCTCCCCGTAAGAGAGAGAAATACTACGAGGAATTTTGAGGAAGATAATGAAAATAGCATATGGAAAGACTTTCATATCATATTCAAATCCTTCTCACCCATCAAGTCTCAGGTGAAATATCATTGAAGACTTTTTGTTTCTATCAAATAAAAATGATTTTGTCTCCTTTAATATTTTACCTGAGACTTGATGGGTGAAAGATATGTGACTACGACATAAACGTTTTTCCATATTCTATTTTTATATGCTTCTTCCTACCTGGATTTTGTGATACAAGGTATTGCCACAGAAAGAGACCTCTAGATGCGGGCTCACAAGACCTGAATTCTAGTCCGAGTTCTTTGTCTTTCCAATTATGTATATCTAACAAGTAGAATGATTATCTTACTGCAAGTTTTGCATTATAATATGTATATCTGTATTTTCTGTTTCTTGATTTGGGACGGATTCAGCTTTCCGAGCTTTAGTTTTCTCAATTTAAAAAAAAAGTGGGGAAATTAATCCTTGTTGATGTACATCTGAGGATCAGAGGTGTTAGGGATATGACAGTCTTTTTACAAATTGTAAAACACCATATGGCTGGGAATCAGAAGAGTAAGGTCCTGGACAAAGCAAGTAACTCATTTCATAAAGTGTTGGATGACTGAGTTTTAAAGCTTCAAGCTCTCAATATACCATTCAATATCCTGCACACATAAAGTTGAGAGAGGGGAGAAAGTAGGGACAGGACTATAGCCTCTTGGAAGGGGACCTGAACAGCCATTAAAACGCATCTAGCAGAGGATATAAAACCAATGAGAAGGAGCAATTTACCTTTACTGCAGGGGCAGGAGTCATGCGACTGTTTTTACTAACTACGGCTGTTCCCAAGTCTCTCAGAGGAACTGAAATATTTATGATAGCTGTGTTTGTGTGAGACACTGTCGGTTGCGAGCAGAAAAGCTAACCTGTGTTGGAATGCGTTTGTTGTCATTTTCTTATCTGATAAGTAAAGCAGTGAAAATAGAGAGGAGCCAAGTAAAACGTTCATATAACACATCAAGAAAAGAAAAACGAGGAAGCCGTGGCACCATGCCAGGAGTATGAGCTTTGCCAATCTGGCACTTTGCCTGCCTAGACTGGGGGATTACCCTGTAGTGTATTAGAGTATCAGCTTTTTAATTTACCATATTATTTTCCAGATGTTTTTGGTAGGAAGGGACTTCTCAGCAAACACTTCAGTGCTTGTCAGAGAATTACACATTTAATATTACACTACTCATTCTTTTAATTAATGACAGGAAGAAGTTGCTTGAAGACATTTCAGAGTCACACAGAAAAGGGTGTTAATATTTTATGAGGGGAGGAAATTATCTTTAACATTGATGAATTGGAATGTTCAGAAATTATAGTAGGAGGAATATTACCGAAAAATGAGCTGGTTGTAGTGCCATTTAATGTTATACACCGATTCTGATATAAAATTGACATTCAGGCATGTGATATGATATTAAGACATGGAAGCAATTGAAGTGTCCTTCGTTACATGAATGGATAAAGAAGATGTGGTATATATACACAATGGATTATTACTTGACCATAAGAAAAGATGAAATACTGCCATTTGCGATAACATGGATGGAACTTGAGATATCATGCTCAGCGAAATAAGTCAGACAGAAAGTCGAGAACTATATGACTTCATATATGGGATATAAAACTAAAAGCAACAAACAAGACAAACAAACAAACAAAGAAAAACTCATGGACACAGACAACAGTTTATAGTTTCCAGAGGGTAAGGATGGAGTGGGGGTGGTAGAAGAGGGTAAAGGGGGTCAAATAGTAAGTCACATGGCTCACAACAATATTGATAAAAATACAAATGTAAAATCTTCTCCAGTAAAAAAGAAAAGAAAACATATGAAACTAACATGTACCATGCATGAAAAAGTCAATAAATAGTAGTTCAATAGATTTATAAATAGTGATGAATGCAGGAGACATAAATCCTGTCCTGTGGTCTATTAGCAACTTTATATATCAACACTATGTCTTCATTTACTGAGTGATCCTATGTGTCAGGCATTTTGTTAAGCACTTTACACATGTGTTAGAACTTAGAGCAGTTGTTTGTTACTGCTGAAGAGAGCGAGGCTCATAGAATTTATATAATTTGCTCAAGTTCATTGAGTAAATAAGTGGTCAATGCATTCTACCGTCTACATTTTTAACTATGTTATAATTACCTTTCTAAGTCTCTCAGGAAAGAAATACATTAGAAAAGGTTAGTTTCTCCAGCTTTCAAAGAAATTGGCTGCCGTAGGACTTCTATTGGATTTGTCCAGTTTTAAATTCTGAGGTTTTCTATTCAGTATGCATTTATTGTTCCTGCTTTGTGCCAGAGTCTCCAAGACAGACGGGGCTGTGTGGACCAGTTTCATTCCAATGCAGTACTTATGGAATCCATCCCTCAGATACCTGCTGAATGCTCTCCCTTTTGACCCCTCTGAGTTGTAGCTATGTAGAAAGCCTCTTTCTACCACATATATCGGGGCGGTAATATGGCACCGTGCTGACCCAAGCAGGGAGATCAAGATGAAACATGTAACTTGAGACATCCACATGTCTTTTTACAATAGCTCCATCTCACAAGATGTTATTTGCCTCCTGAAGTCCCTGTGGTTTTGCCATCACAATGAGCAGCTATTGGATCCTCTTTCGTTCCTTTGTAAGTGGCCAGCTGTTTGGTAGCTCTTTCAACTGAACTGTTTTTCTTGTATTTTAAAGATTTACACTCATGGTATTACTTTATTAGGGAGGTGCACCTTGAGAAATGTGATGCTTAGTGGTATCTACCAATGTTGGAAGTTTATTTCTTTTTGTAATAAATTAATACTAAAGCAAGTAAGGCTTTGCCGTCACTCTTACTCACTTATTATATTGCTATAGTACTTTCTTGAATAGGGAGCAAACTGATAGAGATATGGCTGAATTTATTTCTCAGAAGCATAAACATCAACCATCATTTATTGGCCATACCTAAATGTCAAGATCAATGTGACTTCTTCAGTCTTTTAATGCTGAACCCCTCCAATAATGACTGCCAGCGGATGGTTCTTTAAAGCAGTATGGCGGGTCGTAATTCTAATAACATCTAAGGCTCCACTCAATCTGAACTGACGTCGTTAGTGTGCATTGAGACCCACCTCTGTGTTTCACTCCCACCTTCAGTCATGATCTCCACCAGCCCTGAAATCCTGCCTGCGTTCCTGGCTCTTCTCCCTTCCCCAGCCCATTTTTGCCTCCCAAGCCCCAATGCTGGCTCCTATACCACTTTTCTTATCCTAATTACTTTGCCCTTTACAATGAACTTCTATTCTTGTAAAAATAATTATTTCAGTATTTGGAAAGAACAGCACAGAGTATACTTTACGGTTTAAGGGATTTATAAGCAATAAAAGTTTACTTTTCAAACTCAGTGCAAGAGCTCTGTGAGCATTTCGTTGCTTCATTTCCTCGGCTGTGTAGAGAAAGCCCAAGATAAATGTTGCTTTTATCGTTTAATGGGAATGTTCACAGATGTTTTAAATAAATATCAGAAGTCAGATATTAGTTATCTTTAAGGGATATCCGATATTTAATTTCAGGACATAAGAACCAATGCCTAGCTGTCACAAAAACTTGAGTTGTAATTCAAAGGTTAATATTCCTAAAACCATTAGTTGTCAAGTTCCAGGATAATGATTCTTCTGCCCAGGTTCCCGTTATACCCAAGACAGACTCACATACATTCCCAGGGTAGTTTTTCATATTTGGTTAGAAATACATAGGGACACTGGACATAAGAAAGCCAGTCTCAGTGCCAACAAACTGAATAATCTAGAAGAAATAGTTAAATTCCTAGAAATATACAACCTACCAAGATTGGATAACTAATGTACTAGAAATTATCTGAGAAAACATCTAATTGTCTTCATACAGATGAGGATACTGATGGGTTTAATTTGCTCTAAAATGTCCCTTTTGTCAGAGATTGCGTCATGTTTTTGTCCCATATACCCAGCATTAGGAAAGGATGTGGCATAGTCAAGTGGATTAACATTTTAAAAAGTAAATAAATAGATTGGGGATGGGTAGCTGGGGAAAGCGTCTGGGTAATGGATTCTTGGGAGCATTCCCTAAGTACACTGATTCAGAGAATTAGTTTTCTTCTCTGATTCCCAAGAACATTTTTGTATATACTAATTCTATGTTTTCCCCCTTTATATACTATATCATATCTCTCTCTGTTTGCTGATACGCACTTTCCCAGGACCTACAATTAAAATATACACTTAGAAAGTGACTGAAATATATTAATCATGTGGGTGAATGAAAAACTAAAAAAATATTTTGAGGTGTGCTTATTACAAAGTGTCCTAAACGGCTGCTTTCATAGCCAATTCACACAAATTTCTATGTTTATGCATACATGGAATGCTGATTCTCCTATTGGTGTACCTGATATTGGGATTTCAAAGAAGACAGAATGTGAATATTTAAAGTCTTGCATAATCACAGGCTTTATGTTTTAAAATAACTACTTCACCAACTCTCTTCATATTGAAATTTCAGTTTGGGGTTTGCAAGTTATGGAAGTCTAGTTTTCCCGTTCACATTAATGTTAAAGGTTTCTGGTAATATTTTGGTACTGAATACATCTAGAACTTTTCAGATTCTGAACTTCCTTTAACTCTTTGAAGAAGGTAAGAAAATGAAATTGCTAAATTAAGGGAGGCAGCATAAGCATGCTCTATATTTTCCTTTGGGAGAAGGCTTTATATCCCACAAATGAGTGAAATCATATGGTTCTCGACTTTTTCCGTCTGACTTATTTCTCTTAGCATGATCGTCTCAAGATCCATCCATGTTGTCACAAATGGCAGCATTTCATCTTCTCTTATGGCAGAGTAATAAACTGAAAGCAACAAACAAAAACTCATAGACGCAGACAATATTATAGTGGTTACCAGAGCAGGCAAGAGGTAGAAAAGGGTAAAGGGAGTCAAAGGTATGTTGATGGAAGGAGATTTGACTTTGGGTGGTGAACACACAATGCAATATACGGATGATGTATTATACAATGATACACTTGAAACCTAAATAATTTTCTTAACCAATGTCACCCCAATAAATTTTATTAAAACAAAACAAAAGCTGTCTGTGAGGGGCTATAGGATTATTTGATAGCCACCTTGGTATGATGTCACATAGTATGGACAAATGTAAACTATCAAATTATTAAGAACCATTCATACTTTGTAAGCTATTTTCCTGAGATCATTATTTTCTTTAATGTCTATCTCTTTTATCATTTCTTAAAGTAAGAACTCTTTTCAAAATAGTTCTGATGCCTTGATACCAGAACAGATATTAAATAAGGCTCATAATTTGTCATTCTTGGGGACATTATAATTATCTGGCTTATAAGCATGTACATTTTTGTGTCACGGAGGAAGTCTCAATGGGAATAATTAATAGAAAAATTATCCCACTTTAGTGAGAACATTTTTTTTCTTTCTTTCAGTTGAGGACCTTTTTTTCTGATTAATAATTCTCTCTGAACAAAAAATATTTTCTAACATAATCATATATTTTTTCTTATTATTTTTTTAACCCCGGACAACTAAGAGACAGTGATTATGTTGACTGGATTTCAGGGTCTGTTAAAATTATGTGCTCAGCTCTGTGAATGACAATATAAACCCTTTCTATTGTAGTGTTGAGGAAATTATTTTCAGTCCTGATAAAATACTGCTCATTTTAACACACTCACTTTACATTTGCTAACTGTCAGAGTCCTCATTTTTCTGCAGGTGTTGCTGTTGTTGTTGCACAATAAATATGAAGATTTTCTTGTCACTTGCTTGATTAAAATAATGGAAAACATACAGTGAAAAGAATATGCCAGTACAATTCGCTCATTAGCATAGCTTCCTTTTATGAGTATTGTTCTTCCAGTAGCTTCAGAAAGCACATTAGTCTGTGTGTTCTCAGAGGTGATTTACAAAACTCATTAAATATACAGAAATTATTTTTGAAGCGAAGTTGAATTTAGGAGTGGTGATAATTCCTATGTATGATTTCAAACAGTACACATATCATGTGAAGAAAGCTCTTCAATAAATATAGAAAAATGAGCCTGGATTTTCTAAGATAGACACAATTTCCACTGTTTTCCATGATGTTTTTTAATTTGAATGTAGAAAATATGATCACCATATTTGCCAAAGAGAATGTGGAAAGGCATGCGAGGTTCTACCATTCGTTGGTTCTGGACTAATACCTGTGTCAGGGGAAACCTGATCTAGTTGTTCTTCTGTGTGCACCATCAATAACTTTCTCTGAAAAAGAAAAACAGAGTTATCTAAGGGGTTCATGAGATCCTACTTACATCTCTGCCTTTTCTATTGCTATATGCATTGTTACATTCCTTATGACAACATTCACATTGAAGTTTAGCTCCCTCAAATGCCACCATCTCTGTGGTCTTGAGTCATTCCGTGAGCTGTCCCTGTGCTAAACCCTCTTGTCCATTTCCTGATCTCACTTGGCCAACTCCCAATCATCTTACCTCCTAATCGATCAGATTTTCCAAGAGTAATTGGAATCTAAACTGAATAGGTCGTTTCTACTTGCTATGCATAGACCTATCCTGTCCCTGCCTAATGTAATGTCAGCAGAAAAGTTGCATGAGCTTTCTGTGAAGCTTAAAGATTAAAGATGCTGAACCCAGTGGGATCAACTCCCTTTGCCTTTCTACTTTTTCTTCTCTACTGCGCTTCACAGAGAGAAGGACTGGAATTAATGATTGGAATTCCAGCATCTTGAATAGGTAGTGACTTTGAAAATGGAAATGATGCCCTAGAATGGCAGAGCAGAGAGACGGCACAGTTTGAGTCCCTCGTATCAGAGGGAAGCCAACACACCAGCCCTGGGCTGGTTATGTTCAGACTCATTTTACATGAGAGAAAAATAGACTTTTACTTTGCTGTAGCTAACATTATTTTTCAGTGTTCAATTTTATGCAACTGAAACTTCCTCTGAACTTTTATTGTGTGAAAATTTATTGAAATAAACCATGTGAATTAGTTATTAGTACAAAGCTATTAAATATTATGTTATATATTATATTATATTATATTACATTACATTATAATCATATATATATATAGAGAGAGAAAGACAGACACAGGGACATTATTTTTTCTTTCGTTTTTCTCAAGAGTAAACAGTCAACCAGCTTAATGAGGGAGGAGAGTAAATCTTACATAGCAAAGTGTGTAGCACAGAGATCATGGACCTCATCTTTGAAAATATTCAAATTGCTCCACATCCCTAACCTTTCCAAGATGTTGGTAAAATACAATTTTAAAAATTCTGTCTAAAAAGTTAACAGATCAGTATGGTCTTTGTAGAACTGTATCCTGCATACATACCTTAGCATCAAGATACACAGGCCAGGCTGCTTTGGAAGTGATGGTGATTGGGTATGTTATGGGAATGCAGAATAAATCTAAAGGGCTGATTGATGCTCCAACTATTGAAGTCTCATGTATGCTAGTTAATAGATTGTTGTTTTGAATGTGCAAAATGCACAGTTTTGTTAATTCTTTGGAACACATTCATAGTTTTTGGGCTATTTGTATGAACACTTTTGTTCTTGATTCCAAAGGTACTCTCTTCATCACAAGTTGAAAGAAAATGTTTCAGTTACACAAGATTAAGTTCTGGAGACTCGCTGTGCAATACTCTGCCTATGTAGTTAACTTTTCTATCTTGTACACTTAAAAAATTGTTAAGAGTGTAGATCACGTTGTTCAGTGTTCTTAACACAGTTTAAAAAATTGAAAATATATTCATTTTCTAATGGTTTCATGCATTTTTATTTCAAATGAATAGACCATAAGTAACTGCCTTAATCTGATTTACATGCAGCTTTGACTTAAGTTTTTATTCATATATTTAATCTTAGATCATGCTTTCTTATTCATTGTGAATGTGTTAAAATAGAAGCATCCCAGAAACCACCACCGTAGACTGTTACCCTGTTGGAGTGTTCCTCCAGAGCAGAATGGGTGTCTTAATAACATATTTCAAGGAATAAGCACAATGCCCAGCTTGCTGTAGTGCTAAAAAAATATGCTGACATAGTGGTGCAGTACTTTAAAAATTATTTTCGTATAAATTTGTTACAACAGATTAAGCTCTAAATTGATATCTTATTTCTGATGGTTCAGGCTTTTCCAAAGAAATCCTCATAGATTTTCTTTCACCTCTCAAATTATCATCCTTAGTCAGTATTGATTAAGTATCTCTTTTAGGTCTGTTTCCTTGTACGCACTGTGCGAAGCAAGTTCAATCAGCAGTGTTTCTTCTTTTAAAGATCCTTACACCCAAGAGACACACCAGTGGTCAACTCTTAAGGGATTCAGGGCAGCACATGGCTGTCTCATTTTTCATCCCAGAGAAAAGATGTTTGTGAAGCTGAAGAGGGAAGATGGCAAAGATTGAATAGGGGATTCATGGCTTCCCTGCCTTTGGGTCTTTATACAACTCGGACTGCTAAAGTAAATACCTCTGTGAAGAGCAGAGAATATAGTGTGGTTGTTTGATCTGGAAAAAGGAAAAAAAAAATTCAACTTGATGACAAACTTGGAAATTTGTGATAGTGCTTTGGAAATAGTTGAGCACACAAAACATTAGCTAAAGATGTGATATCATTCGGTCTCGCCATGGCCTCCCTTATGATTATAACGTACTTGGGAAACTTCCCTTATATCAGCTTTAATTAAAACATTTATGTGGATAGGAGCAAAACATAGCTATGGAAAGGAGAGGTCAATTAAAATGCCTTTCATAGTACTTTTGTAAGAAATTGAACATCATAAAAGTCTTAAAGCAAGTCTTAAAGATAATAATGATGTTAATAATGGTAGTGATATTATTGCCACTGTTTTCAGCACACATTTGGGTAAATACTGTCTGAAGTACTTTGAAACTATCCTATAAGTGTAATCTTCACGGTAATTGTACAGCATAGTTAAAGATCTTCAAGAGAGCTCGACTACAAAAGCCCCTCTGGCAGTTTTTCTCTAGATATATATTTTTCTTCACTAAAACCCCTCAATTAGGCAAAGAAGGGTTTGTGATGGTGGTGGATATAATGATGTCCTGAATTTGTCTTTCCTGTCTGCAGACAATTTATATCACCCTGTCAAAAGTTTGTTTTGTTGTTTGCTGATGACTCGATCCCAGAGGAGAGAATGAAATAAAAAACAAAAATTTATCATACATTTAGTAGAATTACTTCTCATGGTAGTGAAACATGAAAGTTCAGTGTTAATACTTGAAGTGTTTACAAGCCCACTTAAAGTAAAAAACGACTGAAATGAAAGAAGCAATAACTATGTTTTTAAGCTTTTTTTTGTTTAGACAATTATTTCATTGTACATTTCCTTACACCAAATTGACTTTTTGTGTGCCCACTTCCAGATTATTGGAACCTTCGGGTTGGCGTCATTTCTCCAGTTTTACTTCAATTTTGTTTAGTACTCAGTAAACATTTGACTTAATTTTCACCCATTAACATAATAGTATAGTTTGCATTTGTAAACAACCTCCCTCTAAAGGGTAAATTGACAGAAAATAATGCAGCCTACACCCATAAGAATAAGAGCTGCTAAATTATAAAATGTCAGGCTGTTTTAGCCAGTAGAAAATGAGAGTATTTACTGGTTAAAAATAAATATTGGGAATGTTCCACAGTGCTCTATATGTGTTGTTCCCAGAATTCATTCAAAAATACAGGCTAGCCTCCAAAAGGTGATGAATATTATGGTAAAGTGTAGAATAAAAATACTACTACGTATTGAGTGATGAAGATTAGTTACTTTAATAGTTCTTTAGATATATATTTTAATGTTTTTATAAACCAAATAATGGTAGGCATCTTTTTTGCTTACAATGATTTTTCTAAGTTCCTTGGTGTGAACTATATTTTTAAAAATGTTCCTTTATGATGTTGCTACAAACACCTGAATATAACATGCTCCTTTGCCTTACTAAAGAGAAACCAAAAGCACCTGGTTGGTGACTAAATTGAACAGATATGATTTTCTTTCCTTGTAGAATATATGAACATTTCACACTTTACACCAAGGAAGATGTTATGTGAAATAGAGTGCATATTATTGTCATTGTTACTCCCAGGTACAGCTAATTTAAGATCCTAAACTTTCAATCTAATGATAGTGCAATGAAAAACTTTTTAATATGAATTTGGAATGGCACCGTCAACACAGACGTTTACGTTAAAGGGTTCAAATCCAAACATATTGCTTTCCACCTAGCAAATACACAATAATTAAAACAAACCCATCAGTGCCATTAAAAAAATAGTTTGTATCAATGAAATAATTTCATTGGACTGCTTCCTTAAAAAGTTACTTGCGATTTTAAAGTGGGTGATAATTTTTTTAATTGTTCATGCAAATATGTTTGTCTAGTTGGGAGATCTTGAATTTACCATAGATTGATTACAAACGTGGCTATAGGCTTTTCTTCTTTCTCTGTATTCATGGCCAACAGAAGGTGACTTTGAATTTCCTCCCATAAAGAGGCAGCGTGTTTTTCCCAATTCTTAAATCTGTGCGAGCTTTGGGATTTGTTCTGACCAACAGAATACGTCAGATGCAATGTTTTCGTATGTGCCTCCTTTCAGTCCCTTGGAACCCGATGATTGTCTGGTAAATAAGCTGAAGCTGGTCTACAGGATGATGAGAGATGAGAAGCTCCATCACCCCGTTACCATAGCCACTGCCATCCAGTCTTTAAAGCTACAGATTTTAGTGGTGGCATATTTTTACAGCAAGAGTTGACTAATGCAGCATTTATATAAGAAAAGACTTTAACTCATTTAGAGGACAGCAAAAACTGACTTACAAAGACGTAGGATGGTAAATGAGAAGCTCTAAGCCTCCATTACGAAGACCGTGTCATTTCCAACAGTTGCTTTTTTTGTGTCACTAAACAAACCTGTTCAAGAGATAAACATTATTCTTCTCACTCCAGTAAGGAAAGAAACGCCTGCAGATGGAAAGCTTAGACTGAGTTGACGTTCACCTGAGACCTGTGAAACTGGCTAAGAAAGGCAAGGATTCCGATAGTAACCCATGGTTTTGCTCATGGCTATAAAGATGACAGAAAGTAAAATACAGGTGTCGTGTTACCTAGTACCATTGGACGAAGGCAGGCAGCTGCTCTTCTAAACTGTGGGCTATCTCTTAGTGTTTATTGATTTAAGTGGCAATCTACTGAGACAGAAAAGACTTTGCTGGAAAACTGCCTTAAACATCTAGGTAATGTCATGAATTCGATTGGATGCTGTCATAGGACCTCCGACTCAGAGAAAAAGCATCCAGGTAAAGGAACATAATTTATCAATATGTAAGTATAGAAGCAAAGATGGGAAGTTTCAAGGGAAGGTATTTATCATGAGATATTGTTCTATTAAGCCGGCTTTGTTTTGGTTATGTCAAGTGATTGATGTGCAGCAGACATAATCAGTTTGTCAAGCAGATGTTAGCCCTGCAAAGTGTCAACTGCTCAGTGTCCTGTTAGTAAACAGCTGCACTCTCACTGACTCCTGAACAAGAGACTTTCAAGCGTGTGTTAATCACAAATAGGCAATCCAAAAGCAAAGTCAAAAGGAGGGACAGAAGTGCTTGATAAACTTTTAAAGTGTCAAGAAAAAAAACCAAAACACAAATTACATTAAATACAACTTACCATTGAAGAAAAGGCAAAAAATAACATAAGAGAATAATTGAAAAACCACACACTTTGCTTTGCAACTTTTTTCAGTAATTGACTTTTATCGTTCTCTTTCATGAGGAAGATAATTAATCTTGGGAAATAGTTGATGGCTTTAAAATTAAAATTTCTTTAAAAACTGAATAATAGGTTTCATATTTTTTTTTAGAAAGCTATTCTAATCTTGTACCTTATTCAAACAGAATTTCCTTGAGTTGCCGACATTAAAAAAAAAAAAAAAAATCTTCACTTGGACATTTGGTTGAGTCTCCCATAGCAGGGGTCAGACTTTGACAAATGTTTCTCTAATTAAAAAAAAAAAAAAATGTAGTTAACACATATTTTATCAGCACACACGGAATGCTGGGCACTGTTTTAGGCACTGGGGATATAGAAATGAATAAAATTGTTACCTAGTAGAATTTCATTTCCTTTCTTCCTGAATTTAACCAAATCGACTTTGGGAACACCCGGTAAGTCCCACTTATTAAGACCCTACTAACTGTCCTCATGGGTGCCATATTGGCTGCACTCTTGGCTGCACTTCCGTGGTGTAAAGTCAGGAAGGCTTAAAGGAAAATATGTACCATGAAGTTAGATATGTACAGTGGTGGCCTATGGCCTCAACATTTCCTAGTGTGTGGTTTTGGGCAAAACATATCATCTTTTTGATCCTCCTTTCTTCATTATGAATGTAGGGATTATCGTGCTTCCATTATAAGATTAGTAAGAGGATTAGAGTTACTTAATACATATAAAATGACTAGCACAGTGACTGCCTATGATAGGTACTCAACAAACTGAAGTTAATGTGGTGTCGTGAGGAATAAGGTGCTTGCATTTTTTGTGTGTTTGTTTGGGTTTTTCATTTTTCTTTTTCCCTTTGGAAATGCAATATTCAGAGGGTGACAAAAAATGTATATACAGCTTAAGAAAGGAAAAAAACTATTAAAATTGGAATACAGTGAATGACACTAGCATTCAGTTGATTAATGCCATCTTTTCAGCGACATCATACTGCACATTGCTAGCATTACTCAATTCAACTTCGAAAACTAATACATAGATAGCCTCTCTTAAAATGTGTCCATCTTCTGGGCACCGCTGGTATAACTTGGCTAGGTAATGGAAGGTTCTCCGTCCCATGATGTATAATCATATAGAAAGGAGAATAATGATTATAGAAACATCTATAACTGATGAGGAAAAGTACTTTCCAAAAAGAACGGTGTTTCTCCGAAAGTAAGACCTAGCCAGACAATCAGCTCTAATGCATCTTTTGGAGCAAAAATTAATATAAGACCCGGTCTTATTTTACTACAAGACTGGTTTTATATAATATAAGACCGGGTATAATATAATATAATATAATATAATATAATATAATATAATGTAATGTAATGTAATGTAATATAATATATATTATATTATAATAAAGATCAGGTCTTATATAATACAATATAAGACCCTGTCTTATATTAATTTTTGCTCCAAAAGACTCATTAAAGCTGATCGTCCGGCTAGATCTTATTTTCGGGGAAACACGGAAGAAATTACCTCTGTGACTTTGGCTCAGTCATTCCACGTCCTTTGGTCCTTTGGCTTTCATTCTCTCTGTCATGAAGCGCAGTTCCTGCTTAGTGAAGCACTTGCTTCAGGCACAAAATTTAAGGGGACACCAAAACATTCTGGATTGAAGTAAATATTTCAATGCAGTATATTCTTTCAAGTAAATTTAATGTAAAAAAGTCCATGATTAACACAAGATCAACTTTAAAAAAAGACAAAATCAGTTATTATTTAATGTTCCTTTCACCTCAGGCAATCTACACACATTCATTTACAGCTCAGTGAATTTTCACGAACGAAACAGAGTCTCTGACACCAGCCCTCAGTTCAAGCAATGGAACTTGACCGATTAGTTTCTCCAGAGCCGCCCCCTGTTCTCTTCCAGTCCACTGTGCTCAGGATTACCCAAATCCTGCCTTTTCACAACATAAATTAGCTTCACCTGTTTTTGTAATTCATATAATCAGAATCCTACAGTGTGTTCTCTTTTTGTCTAGCTTCTTTTGTTCAACATTATGTTCATGACATTTATCCATATTGTTGTGCAGGTGTAGAAGGTACGTTCTCATTCCTATATAGTGTCCCACTGTGTGAATATAACACACTGCTCGTTGCACTGTGCCCATCGTTTGACTGCTGATGGGCATTTGAGCAATTTCCTGGGGGAAAAAAACAAACAAACAGAAAACAACCACTCAGACTTTCCTCCCTGTGTAGGAAGCACTCCGTTCTTCCCTACTGTGTTCCTTCCCTGTGAGTCTCCTTTACTGACCACACAAAACACATCATTTCTGATACTTCTGGTCACCAAATGAATGGACTTTTTCCTCCACACCAAACAATTCTCTGTAACACCAGCTGGGTGTCCTACGATTTAACTCAATTCTAACACGATCTCCCAGGAAATAGCGTCAAAGCTCACAGGTTAAGGACTCAGTCCCACGTGACTGCCCCTCACCCCCCACTTCATATGCCTGTCACAAGCCCAGGTCATTAGCTGTGCTTCTGATCCACAAACTGTAGAGCTGTTCCCAATGACCCCTCCTTAGGTTTGATTAATTTGCGGGAGCAGCTCACAGCATTCAGGGAAACCCCTACCTACTTCCACCAGATTTAAAGGATGTGATTAAGAATACAGTTAAACAGCCAGATGAACAGATAAATGCACAGGGTGAGGTCTGGGAGGGTCCCGAACCCAGGTGCGTCCCCTTAGTGTGGATGTGTTTGCCAACCTGGAAGTCTCTAAATCCCATAATTTGGGGACTTTTATGGAGGCTTTACCATGTAGGCATGATGGATCATTAATTCCATTTTCAGCCCTTCTCCCTTCTCAAGGGAATGGGAGGCGGGGCTGAAAATCTCAAGCTTCTAATCAGGGTTTGATCCTTCCAGTGACCAGCGTTCTTCCAGGAGTCATCCACGAGTTCAGCCAGGGCCACCTCAATAGAGCAGAAACTACTATCACCCAGGAAATTACAAGGGTTTCGGGAGTGCTGTGTCAGGAACCAGGGTCAAAGACCAATATGAGAACAAGAGACGTTCCCAGTGCTCTCATCACTTAGGAAAGTACAAAGAGCCCTGTGTCAGCAACCAGGGACAGAGACCAGTATATGTTTCCCATGAACTCACACTGGAGCAATTAAAAAAAAAAAAAAGAGCATGAATTTAATAACACAATAACAAGCAAATAAAAACAAATGAAACCAAGCAAACAATACCAAACAGTGGTTATGGGCATTTGCTTTTTTTGTTTTTCTTTTCATGAGAGCACCTCAGATATCATTTGGGCAACTTCTACTCCCACATTCCATATTGTGCGGTTGGGCTCTTCATAATAACAATTTCCCTCAACCTTCCAACCAAGAGGAGTTCATGATCCAAATTAAAACAGTCTCTATTCTTAGCATAGTTAGACACAGCAAATGTTAGTAGTAGAAAGAGTACCTGCTAGTAGCATCTTTCAACATGCCATGATTCTTCTCCTCCAAGATACCCAGATGTTCAGCTTTGCATCTGATTCTGTGAGCCCCCCAGTGTTCTTTTAATGGATTGCTTTAAAAGATTAATATAGCCAAATTATGTTTCTGGTACTTGTGTCCACAGAATCTTAACGGAGAGAAGTTAGAGCATGTCACATGGGAAGAAAGAGATAGCTAATCTGAATAAATATGAAAGGCAGAAAATGTAAAACTTGAGTTACTTGTATGCAGGGAGAATTTGTAAATTTCCCTTAGTATGTGTGACACTATGCATTAAAAGGATTTTAAAAATCCAATGAAGATTTATGCTTTAAATGGAATTTTAATCATTATGGCTGACATCCTATCTCTGTAGGCTTTGGAAAGTGATGAACAAAAGTTTTGGAAATGTCTACCCAGGTGTTTTACATATTTGTAACTGCATAGAGTGTTACTTGAGCAATTCAATATGTAGGGTCCTGCAACTGTTCTCTCCTGCAACTATCCAGGGGCGGTAGTATCTGATATTGGAAGCAGGCCACACTGTGACTTTCCCAGGTCAGAAGCTTGTATGAAACATGATTGGGCATGCCTTAGAAAAGTACAAGCTGTGAAATATTTGTTGGTAGCAACACAGAATACAATCTATCATATTTAGTTTCCAGTTCCAGAAGACTTGGAAACTCTCTTGAGTTTTAAAGAGAAACACAATATCTCATCATGGATTGCTCCAAAAAGAGTCATCAATCCAATGAAATTCAAAGCTACCTGTCTCCTCGGGTGACCTGGGAAACTCGCTATTCTATTATTTTGAAAGGTAAATGTTCCTGAATTTTTTTTCTGCCTTTATGTTTTTAAACCTTTACACAACTCATATGGTCATGATGGCTGAAACTCTTCCTGTGATATCATATCTTCTCAGCAGTTGTCAACCACCAGAACACATATGAAAATCATGAAAATTGTCACTATGATTCTAGTCCACTTCATCTCTGTTCTTTTTGTGTAGGAGAAAAGGCCACTTTATATAAACTCTGTGTGCCGGCACAGCATTTTGGAATAAATAGCTTTATGTTCAAAGGTAGACATTTTGTAGTCAAATTTAGAATGATCTTTACATGTACAAGTGAAACAAATAGAGAGTGGTGTCTTTTTCTCTACTTAAAACAGGTTGGGTAATCTTGAAGCATCCGTCAGCCTTCTAAGTCAAGTGTAGGACCCTGGCTGATTTCTAGTCATTTTATTCACTTAATCACTTAATTTAAGTTCTACAAATGGATGATGAACAAAAGCTCCTTGGAAGTTAATTTGGACTTTCTAGATGCTGGATCACTTTATTTACCTTTTCATCAGACACATTCGTAGGCCAAACTGCTCATGATTGTTTCCTAATACGCTCAATATTTCAATTGAGTTTGAGTCCAATTTCAATCAGAAATATGAGATCTGTGTTCAAATATGAATTCAGTAGCTGTGGGACCTTGTGCAAGCTACCCATTCTCTCTAAGCATGTTTCCTTGTTTGGCACTGGGGAAAAGAACACCTACTTCACAGAGTACCTGTGAGCCTTTAAAGAGATAGTATATGTAAAGTGACTGGGAAATGTATGCGGCTTTACATGCTTTTGTGCTATGCTTCCTCTGGCTTCAAAACTTTCGCATACACTGTTCCCTCAATCTAGACTGCCTCAGTCTCTCTCTATTTTTCAGCGAGATAACCTATTTTTTTCTAGTTGCTTCTCAAATTCTCCAAGCTTCCAGGCTGAGTCTGGTTGTCATCCTGCACAATCAGAAGTGCTTTCATGGTATTTCTCATAGGCATTGATGAGACCATCGTTTGGGAGTTATTGCATTTAATCCTTGAGACTATAAACTCTGTGATGATAGGGGTCCATGTCTGTTTTGTTCCTCATTAGACCACAGAATAGAATTCAGCATTCGGCACCTGGTATAGGTATAAGATATAGTGTCTTTCTCTACAATCACTGCCGTCCCCCAGAGACCAACATTCCCTCTACATACTGATAGCAGTGGTGCTGGTAGCAAAGGATTTGGAACACCTGAATAAATAACTCCTGGGTGGCAGTAGTTTGGCCAAAGCTCGGGTAGCCCTCCGAACTTTTCCTCTTTGGTCCTCTGCTTTGGAATGTTGGGTAGAATTTTTCCTGTTGTTTTGGGGACTGTGGTCAAATAATCCACTTATTTTTTTTCACTACAAGTACGTATGGCTGTGTTTAAAACAGTCACACATTTTGTGAGACTCCACCTATATCAATGATTACCATCCATAATCCAGACTTTTTATCTTCTATCCGTGATCAGCTATAGTTTTGGATATGAATATATCTTCAGAAGGGAAATTAATTATCATCTATCAAATAATTGTATTATCAGTGTATGGAATCCTGTTTTCAAAGAGTTGAAAAGGTGTTTTAAAGTATCTAAATAGATGTTTCTAATATATGATGATACTATTAATAGCTGCAGAGTTACTGGTGTGATGTTACCCCCTTGAGTGCGGATGAGCTGCTAATCCACCCCAGGCCTATCTAATTCCAAAGACTCCTCACCTTTTCCACAATGTGCAACAGTATTGGTTGAAGTGAGTTACTTTTCAGTGTTGCTTGCAGCATGGAAAGGCCTGCTCAGAGGATGCTTCATCCTTTCCAGTCCATGAATATAGGATTTTTCTGCTAGCACAGCATCTGATAATCAACAGCTCAATCAATGTTAAGAGACGAATACCATTGCTGAATTTGGCCAATGAAATAGGAAAAAGTCTCTGTTTTCCTGGAGTTTACTTTCTGTTGGGGAACATACTTGTATATTTATCATTTTTATTACAATTATTTTTGAAAGAAAAAAAATAAATGTCTGTTGGAGCACATAGAGGGACCTAAGCTGGTCTTAGACAGAAGGAAAGATTTTTCTTGGTGATGAGGCTCTAGTACCTAGTGGGAGCATGGAGAAACTTTCCTCCCTCTCCTCTTTCCTAAATGGTAGAGATGCAGGTGGGAAGGAATTTGGCCTATTTGAGGTGACCAGAATAGCTAATGTCCACAGAATGAAAGGGAAGAGTGTCACAGGAGTCATAGTCACAGGTTAAATCATTCACTGCCTTTAAGCCTCAATTTTCTCATCTACACAATGGAGCTAGTGGTGATTGCCTACATATTTGTTAAGGTTGTCAGAAACCAATGAAACACTCAATATAAAAGCATATGTGAATTTAAATGCCACTTATAACATGCTAGACAGTCACATTATAAAGTGGCACGTACACATGCACAAGTTGTACAGTGAGAGAACAATGTGTAATACAATTATGCAAATACCAAATGCATCTCTGTGAATCCCATGCTCTGGCTATATGGAAATGAACTGAATTTTTTCACTGGGAGGGACTCTGATAAGAAGAATCTTAACATTTTTTCCACAACTCACAAGCTGATACTAAAACAAGACTTGGAGCAAGGTTTATTTCAGACCTAATTTGAGCTCTTGAGTACATACCAATAAGAATGCCAGCATTCATTACATTGGGAGAGACAGATGGTCTGGACTGAGACAACCAATTAATGTAAAATGTGTTCTTTGTTGTCAGTGATCACAAAGGAAGATCTTTTGTGAAGGACCTTTTTCTTAAAATTTATTCTATTTTCACACTAACGCGCCTTTATATGGAAAGTAAAAGTACTTTAAGCATGTCTTGGTAAAATTTTACCTATTTTTATGACATGTATAGAAAGCTAATGCATTTAAATTATTGTTTTTTTTAACTTAAAGAATATAAAATAAGATATTCACTTGAAATATTCTGATGTTTCATTAATCACATTTTTCATCCGATAGAAAAGTATAAGGAACTTGCTTTTCCAAAGATTGCTCAATAAGGTCATTTCCTGCCTTCCTAAAGTCTTCTATTAAATTGTATAGGTGTCACTAATCATAAGAATTGCTCTAGTTTGTTTGCAGAAGAGAGAAAGCTCAAATGTACCTTTTATTTACAACCCATAAGTTTTTTAGGTCCTGGCTGTTTGACCAAACATGGACGTTTCTATAGTGGAAAATGTTCTAAAAGAGCTTCACCAAATGTCCTATTGTTCAGAGTTATGAATAGTTGGGATCACACAGGGAGGTCCCTTTAGCCCCTGACCCAGGTCAAAGCCCCATGGAAAGGAAATCATGTTTATCTGGAATGTCAAAAGATGGATAGGAGGTAGGAGTACAGCAATATCCTTGTATCATGTATTTCACATTAGACCTTGAAAGCTAAGGTTCAGAGATTAACTATTCTGAGCCAAAGTGAGGTGAGATATATACTTTATTGGGTTGTGGAAAGAAAATGCTATAATTTGTGTTTTTTTTAATATATTTATCATCTTTTAAATTTTTCTTTTCTGCATATTTTATAATATGAGTATGTTGAATATATTAGTACAGAAGTCCTTGTATATTATTTACAAGTAATATACATAAATTGATGATATAATGCTGACATATTTTATTAATGAGTGTCTAATTTAAAAAGTTTAGAAATCTCTGATCCAGACAATGGTGAGTCAGTTAAGTTTGTTTTACTTGAGATATTACTTTTAGAAAATAAAAAAGTAAAGAAAGTAAAGATAGGAGACAGAGAAAGGAAAGAAAATAAGAGGAGGGGGATAGAAACATGTATGCATATCATATGTAGATGCATGCACATAGACTAGTAACAATGATCATGTATCTGGAAACATCTCTATATGAATTTTCAGCTCATGAACGTCATTGACTTTGAATCAAGTTAACTCTCTAAAGTAGGACCAGGTCAGCTTGATCTTACCCCTAGAGGTGACATGGCCACTTGTGAAAGCTCATCTAAGCCTCAGGTGTCAAGTTGTTTTGTGATCTATTGTGTGTTGTGTTTCTGCTGATTTTTGTAGTTGTTAATGTGTAGTACTAGAATATTAAGTCTTGGAAGTACAGTAATCATGAGTGTGTTGGAAGTGCTAATAAGAAGTGGTATCAAATCATTACTAAAATAAAGGTAGAGATGATAAGTATAATTATTAATTCAAAATGGTGAGAATCATATTACCTGTGATTATGGAAGAAATGGCTCAACAGAAAGAATAATGGTAAAGAAAGAGCGATTTGAGCAAAAATGAATAGACCCATGCTGAAGGTGTAGGAAAAAATATTTCAGGTTGGTGGGGGGAGGGGACGGGGAGAGTGGTGAAGATTTTTTTTCTCTGAATTGTCAGATTTCAAAAATTATTTATGTACACATATATATGAACAACATAAGGAGCTGGATGATTCAGGACAATATATTTCCCAACAAAATATAAATGTCATGGATAGAACATAAATTTTCAAACAAATGACGAGCTATCTATCTAACTCTAGTGCCTCGCACTGAGAAGCTGTTACATGTGGAGAAGCTCCTTCACCTCTCTGAGCTTCAGGTCCATCGTCCATGGATGGGGATAAAACACAAAACAAAACAAAGAAAAACAGATAAGAGTCTTTTAAATGATTCATGTATAGTCCCCAGCTTGTGGGAATATGGGGGGGGGGGGGTCTTCAGTAAGTGGAAGCTATTATTGAAAAATATCTTCTAATCACTAGTCATAGTAATCAATTACCATAATAGAATATTTGGCAGAGAGATAGTTAACCATACCTGGCACTTAGTAAGGCATGCCATGTTAGCCTTTTTGCCTCTTTTTCACTTATTTTTATTAATTCAAGTAGGAAATGCAGCAAACACTGTTTCATAAGGAAAAAAGAGATTAATTATTAAGCATTTGCTTGAGCTCACATAATGAATGTTTCCTATTCATTTATTTTTAAAAATATTCTATTCCTACTTTGAAAATTATAGTGTTTCGCAGTAGCAGATTTGATTAGTTTGGAGGTATCGGTTGGTATGATCTCTTTTTCATTTTTGTTAGGATGGGTTTTGCAAAACTATACTAAAGATGTGTATAAACAAAGACAAAAATATATACATGATAAGAATATATTCAAGCTCCTCCTCAGGGCTCGTACAGCTGAGCAAGGATGACCACGGTGACAGGAAATAAAATTTGCAGTTACAACAAGGTTTCATGAATGTACCTACGCTGACAAAACAGGTGATGCATAGTTAGTATCATGGAAAGTGTGCAGAACTAGGTCCATTTGGGGCTTCAAGCATTCTGATGATACATGGGCATGTTTGATGGGTAGTCCAGACCGATAACCTATTTCATTTCTGACAGTGAACTAAAAGTAGAGTAAGGTACACCAGCCAAACCTTTAAAAATCCCATGACATTATTATTTCATCTGTTATTTTATTGTGATACTATCGTGAATTTTCTTGAATAAAAACATTTCAGTTTATTTCTTTTTGCAACTAAATATTTGCCAAATAAGGAAGTTAGTAAGTTTTCTGGCACTGACTCTGTATATTCTGTGTAGGAATTTGTATGTGAGCTTGTATATGTGGGTGTTTCCCTTTTCTGAGAAGCATAAAGATGTGTCAAAGACTATGTAGGTCTTTCTAGCCACGTAAGAGTGAATGGGGACCTATACTGTCAAACATAATCGCTTCTAGGAAAGGGATACTTTGCTATTATTGCTTGAAGAATTTCAAGTTGTATTAACTGGCAGTGGGTGGGGGGGTATGAAGATGACTTAACATTAATTGATCATTTCAATACTCTATTGCTCAAAAGATCATGGGCCAACAAAAGTTATGAATATGCTTTCAAGATTATGCTTCAGAGTATTCACATTAAACACTGACTTGGGTCGATTCTAAGGTTAATTTAGATTCCACAAGAGAAACGGTTGGTAGAGGCATGACACCCTTGGGGTAGCGTCACAAACATGTGGTTTTGTCATAGATATAAAGGTTGTCTGCAGATGGAGTGTCCTATAGCAAGAAGGTAGCTAATTGGCCGTCCCTTTACCAACACTGATAGTCCTGTCACCTCCCACACCTCCAATTTCCTTACGTTCTTCACCTCTTTCAATGGAAAACAAAAGTAATCATGTGAGGGAACTGACCCAAACATTGAGGTATCTGAATGCTTACCATAAAAGGAGGTGTTTGGGTTGTTGAGACATTTTCCTAGTGAGAAGGACACAGTTGGTCCTGAAACTTCAGAACTGAGATTGAAGTTAGCGGATGCAAGTTACCTACTTCAAAGAGGAACTCTAAGAAAAAGAGTAAGCCCATTACTGGTTGAGAGGAAGGAGTCAGATAAACAAGAACAAACTCAAATTATTTCCAGGAAGAAGTAAGATTTAAAGCAGTCCATGGACAAGGTATAGAATTTAAAAAAGAAAAATTATTCCTTTGATATTTTTTACTCCAGAGGTAGCTCACAGAAGCCCTCCTCAAATGTGTTTCTATCATCCGTGTTGAATGCCTTGTTAATTCATTTATTGCATATATAACATGAAGTTTTATCGGCAAATCTAGTAACATTCTTGTTAAGTAGCGTCGTGAACTGAGTTGTCAATGACAAAATCAGAGATAAACAAGATTTGTGAATTGGCTGAAATAATTAGAGATTTGCTACTCAATAGGGGGTCTATAGACAAGCTTAGTCAACACAACCTGGGAGCTTATAAAAAAATGCAGGATCTCAGACCCTACCACAAGGTTACTGAATCAGAATCTGTTCGTTAGCAAGAGTCCTAGGTGATTTACATGCATATTAATTTTAAGAGCACTGATTTAGAGAGAGCCTCCACCGTCGTCTGAACCAGTTATAAAGTTCTAGCAAGGTCTCAGGCATGGTGGATTGGGCTGCATCCTGAGCCAGCCGGGTGCAGTCATACCTTTTGGATTCTGTCAGCTAAAAGGGTGACAAAATCCTACCTCTGGAGTCTTGGCATTTGCTTCATTTCAGCCTTCTGCTTCAAGTGATAATGACGGCGACTGCATCCTATTGACCTGAAACAAATAGCCAGCTATTTCTCCAGCAAACTTGGCTTTATTTGGGAACAACAACAAAATTGGAATTCAGGACATGTGGTCTAATGCTGACCCACGTGCAAGTGCTAAGAAACAGGAGAGGAAACGGTTTTACAGAGAAGAGGAAGTTGGGAGAGCTATTATAAACCAACTTCCTCCCCTTGGGCTCCATGAGCTGGTGTGAGTGCGGCCTCACCAGGCCCTCCCCACTCCAGTTTCAATGAGGTTTCTGCGTATTAATCTTTACAATCACAAGTGAAAGCTTAGATTCAACAAACCAAAGTTAGAGGGACCACACACTCAACGAAGTCCCCATGGATGACTGTTGCCCTGTAAAATTGTTAATGGTATCCTCTTTTACTGTCAATTGTACCTGGGCTTGGATCACACAATACATAGTCACCCTAAAAATAGGTCATATACATCGTTACTCTTATACTTGCTTGCTAATAAATGGCTAGTTAAGAAATGTAGGTGTGCTTATAAAAAAAAAACAAAAAACCTAAAAGGCATTCATGACATGTATGTAGACCATGCACACACACAAAAATCTTGGTAGCAGGGAGTAACAGAAGACAGATGGAGATAAGAGCTCCCCTCAGGGGAGCTGGCTGCCTTTACCTCTGTGCCCCTCAAAGGGCAAGTCAGATTGTTTTCTAGGAACAAGTGACAGCCCACCCCAGAGGAGCATTCAAGCCTCTGACTCTTGTAAGACAGATATGTGGCTCTGATTTTGAAATGCCATTTCTTCCTAGATTTTTCTCATTTTGACCACAAAGGATTTAAAGACTATTGGGTCAGGTTCTATTCAGAGTTCACGTTCAAGGTGTTGTGTGTTCCCTGCCTTCCACATTCTTGAGGGAAAAAGATTTACCAACTGTTTGGCCAGAAAGCGCAGTCTGTGTGATGATAGGAGAAGTTTTATTTCTTAGCTCCTTTTCTTCCTGTGTAGAACCACTGCAGCAACCCCTATGACACATTTTTCCCATGTGGTCTACCCTGTTTATTAAAAACAAACAAACAAAAAGCATCTCTACTTCCTTACATTGTCACCTGTGTGTCCTCTTCCTATCTCATGTCCTTTTTTAAAAAAAATTTACTGGGGTGACAATTATCAGTAAAATTACATAGATTTCAGGTATACAATTCTGTATTACATCATCTATAAATCCCATTGTGTGTTCACCACCCAGAGTCAGTTCTTCCATCACCATATATTTGATCCCCTTTACCCTCATCTCCCTCCCCCACCCCCCTTAACATGTCCTTTTAAAGTTTAGTAAAACCTTTAGTAAAATCATTATTTTCCTCCTACCCCCTCCCAACAAATAGTTCAAACAAAATAATAATTAAAATGACTCAGAACAAAAACAGCAATTAAATAGAAGCAAACTTCATTATCAGCCATCTGTAATAAAACTCACATCAAAAGAGAATCTTTGATATACTACAGCAAACATTTCTAATTCAATGGTCTTTCCTTTGAGGTATTAAATATTTACTTCACGCAAACCTCAAAATATTGTCTAGAGAGACAAATGCATAGCCAAATGGTAGGCGTAGTGTTGTGATAGAAAAATTTTCATTTTCCCCTGACAGTGCCTGAAAAATAATAGCAAAGCTTTAACACAGCAAGCTGTACAATCAATACAACTCATGTTGCTACTCATGTATTCACCCCAAAACATTGTTAGCAATGATTTCCAACACAACCTAACACCTTCTCACTGTTGGCACCAACTTCTACGTTACAGTCAACAAAGAGAATATGAGGAAAAGAATCAGATCCCCACCCTGCTGTATTTGTTGGATGTTCTTTGAAATGTATTACTTGACTCTTGTATCTATTTCATTTTTATTTAGAATGAACAATCTGCTTTTCTCTAAGGCATTTGAAGTTGATTATAATGAAATCATTTTCATATCACCGTACATGGTATGCAGAGATTCAGAGAAAACTAGAAAGATATCATTAACAGAAAAGCGATCATTGCGCTGAGAGGCAGAGCTGAGTCATTTGCTCCGTGTATATTATAGCCTGTGCTTCCTGGCAGCCAAAGCAAAAAGGGAAAGAGTGACAGAAGGAGGGAGGGAGGTAAATGACACAGTCACTATTACTTGACACAAGATAACCCTGCTACTCTTCAGAAATTTCTACAAAGTACTGTTGTATAAACAAGGTGGCAGACTTAACTGCCTGCTCAGTGTCTCCGCAGCCTCAGCCTACTCTTTACATTGTAATACATAAGTAAAATTTATGTTGGAGCATGTGTGTTGCCAGAAATATTTCCCTGCCTTACATATTTCACTTTATGATTCATTACTCACATTTGCTCTTAAATACAGTGGTTTTAACAACTGTCGCGAGTGTCTATCAAAGTACCCTAAAAATCCTATAATAATATTTTCCACCTCATTTCCTCTTTTATTTCCACTGCATTGTGATAAAGCACTGTGTCCGATAAGGAAAAGTGACAGCCTCATCAAACTCTAGAGCAAGCTGTTTCGTACTGTTATTTTATTCAAATGATTAAAGCAGCCACCAGAAACTGAAGGAATTTGCTTTCCCTAAGTAATACATTTTCACTGATTATGGTGTTTTATCTTACAATCTGTCACTAACAAGCTACCTCTTTGGTAGCTGTTTTTTCAAGTAGGGGAAAAAAGTTCCTTATTTTCTATTATAAAATATACTGTTAAGGAAACAAAATCCACAGACACTACTGGGCACCATCCTTATTTTTGATGAGGGGTTGGGTAATAGACATTAATGTTGATATAATGATAAATCCATTCAACTGTTTTTGTGTCTTTAATCCCAGATGATAAAAATGCTTCATAAACCTCACACAAATTTTGTAGAGATCTTCTTCAGAAGACTTTGATAGCTGCTTCAGAAAAAAATGTCTTATTTCTTGTCCACAAGTCATGTAAGATTGCATTTGTAGGAAAAAAAAAAAAAAATTCCTCGCTCGAAAGTTTCTATATTACTCATTCTCCAAAGGGTAGAATATCTTGTAATGTTTTTGAGCTTCTTATTTCTCAAGTTCATTCAAATGGTAAAATTGGTGGATTAAATCATTTTTCTCATCAGCTTTTGTTCTGGCCAGCCTCGAAGGGAAAGCTGTCAACCAGGAAGCTCTGACAGGAATTGTACTAAGAGCTAGCTTTTTCCTCTGTTAATTATATGAGTGTTAGAATGCTTAACTCCAGGAAAGAATAATTTTCACAGGGGAAGGGGGGGATGACAGAGATCTTTAAAAACATTCTATAACATTTGCTTATTGTAATAGTTACCATTTGCAACTGTAATTTCTGTTACTTAGTCACATGCAAAAGGACAGAACGTGATCTGTGGCATCAGACATACCTGTGTATGGATTCTTGTTCTTTCCTTACTAGTTCTGTTATTTTGGAGGGCTACTTACGTGTTCTGAGTTTCCTTTCTTATCTGAAAAATAGCAAAAACTACCTAATACTATTTTCTGCCATTCTAAAAAGACCGTGTACCTTGGATGCTGGAGACTGGAAGAATTCTGCCCTCTGCCCAAGTTGTAGAGGCATTTTCTTATACATGTGGAGAATAAAGGAAACAATATCACATTTTTCCCATCTCTTCTCCCAGTATGCAGATAAGTGGCCTCAGCTGTACGGATGATAACTTTAAACAGAGCGACTTACATCCCCAGGTGAAATTCAGACCTTTCTGAATCAGCAGGCCCACCCCATTGGACATCCTTATAACATACACTGGACTTTGGTCCAAAGCTAAGGCTAAGGAGATCTCTCTCTGTCTCTCTCTTTTGTCAGGCTTGGCTTGTGAAATTCTCTGTTCCTGTGTGGTGGTACAGAGGTACATGTCTAGATTCAGCTGGATCTGGCTGTGAATTCTGGTTCAGCACCTTACTATCAATAGGATATTCAACAGCTCACTTAACCACTCGACATATCATTTTCCTTATCTTGAAATCAGACTTATAAGAGTATCTACTGCATAGAGTCATTGGGAAGATTAAATTTCAAAACTAATATTTGTAAAATATGAAAGATTAAATTCAAGAAACTATCCTTCTGTAAAATGTCATGAACTTCAGCAATGTTACACTTAGACTGCACCCTATTTAATTCTGAAATCAGTCCTTCCTGTACGTAAGGATTTGGCTTCGATGAAGCTGGACGTTACTTTACTCCTGCACATTGTCAGATGGAGTGATAGGATGGAGAGGACCGCCATAGTTTCCCCTCCCTGACACGTCTATGGTGAAAAAATGACAATGATTTAATTAACAAAAGAGCTGAGGTGTGAAAATGCTTCTTAGACTTTCACTATAACTTAGCGCTGATGATTTATCAATATCCTTCTTGCTAACATTATTTGGCTCTAGTGTGTTGTTTTTGCCAGGAGTCTCTGATTCTTATCTCTAGCATATGGAGGAGGCTGAGATTGTCCTTTCTGTCATTTGCTCAAACCTTGGCACAGTCCGTTACCACAAAGAGGGAAGGACAGATAAGGGTTCTAGAACATGGTGAACAGATGAAATCACTCTTTCATAACCAAATCTGTATTTTTAAATCGTTACACATATTTAAATAAGTGCATTTTGTCAACAGCTTTGAACAGTGTTGACATTCCCTTGGTTGACATGTTTCCATTATCCTTATACAATGTTCTATTTGAGCGAAGAGGACCGTTATATGTTCACTTATTCCTTCATGTTAGCAGAGTCTATAAAACTGTCCATCTACACTTGGTTTTTTTCTAGTATATTTTTCAATTACTGTTGACATACAATATTTTATTAGTTTCAGGTGTACAACATAGTGATTAGACATTTATATTCCTTACGAAGTGATCACCCTGATAAATCTAGTACCCGTCTGACACCATAAATAGTTGTTACAGTGCTGTCAGCAATATTTCTTATCCCCATGGCTGCTTTTGTAACTGGAAATTTGCACTTCTTGATCCCTTTCGCCCTTTTCACCCAGCCTCCTAACCCCCTCCCATCCAGCAACCATCAGTTTGTTCTCTGTATCTATGAGTCTGTTTCTTTTTTTTCTGTTCATTTATTTTGTTCTTTAGATTCCACATATAAGTGAGATCATTTGTCTTTCTCTATTTGATTGATTTCACTGAGCATAATACCTTCCAGCTCCATCCATGTTGTTTCAAACGATAATATTTCATTCTTTTTTATGGCCGAGTAATATTCCATTGCATATATGTACCATTTCTTCTATGGATGGTCACTTAGGTTGTGTCCATGTCATGGCTATTGTAAATAATGCTGAAGTGAACATAGGCGAGCATATATCTTTTCCAATTAGTGATTTGGATTTGCTTGGATAAATACCTAGAAGTGGAATTGTTGGGTCATAAGGTAGTTCTATTTTTAATTTTTTGAGGACCCTCCATACTGTTTTCCATAGTGGCTGCACCAGTTTACAACCCCACCAACAGTGCACAAGTGTTCCCTTTTCTTTATAACCTTGCCAACACTTGTTGTTTGTTGATTTATTAATTATAGCCATTCTGAAAGGTGTGAGGTGATACATCATTCTGGTTTTAATTTGCATTTCTCTGATATTAGTGATATTGAGCATCTTTTTATATGTCTATTGGCCGTCTGTATGTCCTCTTTGGGGAAATGTCTGTTTAGATTCGATGTTGATTTTGTAATCTGAGTGTTTGTTTTATTTATATTACGTTGTATGAATTCCTTATATATTTTGGGTATTTATCCCTTATCAGATGTACCATTGGTGAATATCTTCTCCCATTCAGTAGGTTGTCTTTATAATTGGTATTTCATAATAATGCAAGTCGAAGAAAAAAATTTTTCATTTTAAGTGTTGGGGAGACTACATATTCATAATTTTGTATTGCTGCTTTTATTCATCATAGTAGAATGTCAACACAAGTGCTTGGCAAGATATTTTAGTAAAATTATGCCATGTAGCAAAATAACAGTTACTGACATCTTAAAACATATATAAAGAGTGAGGGGGCAAAAGGTCTACTACATTTCTTTAACATTGTCCTTAACATAGTATAAAATTTATGATTTTATGTAAAATAGAAATACTTTCATTTTACACCTATGTGTAATTATTGTTTGTGTTTTTCTTTACTTGTGTGTATTGCATTTGTGTTAAAATTAAATAAATAACAAAGTTCAGATATTTTCCCTCCTCTTTTAAGTGCTCTGTTGTGTTACAGGTAAATTTCAGAAATAGCCTTTCTCTAGAGACAAAACTCACTCCCTGCAAGAATGCAGCTGTCATTGAAACACATGTGCATTTTTAGTTGATAGAGCATATGAACATGTAAACCTGACCTTAGAGTTCAATGTGTTTGCTTTATAATCACCAAAAACATTAGGAAAAAATATTAAATTTACAAAAATTATCAATTTTTAACTTTTTAAAAGAGGGATAAAATAGAGAGTTAACGTCTTCAGATTCTGCTGCAATATTAAGTGTCCTCTGTTCAGAAAGTATGCATATCATTTCTCTTCCCTCGGCATCCCCTTGACTATTTGTCCCAACATAACATGCCATGGGCTTCTTCTCTTGCTCGGGGGCAAACAGCTTACTGCTCATGTTGGTCATGGTGAATGCCTGTCTTTTCATTATAAAATAATTTTCTAGTTATCAGAATCCCCGTGGAATCTGCAGAATTGTCCTTGTTTTACGAAGCGATGGCAAAGTATTGTACTTCAGGTACCTTAGTGAAGGCTAATGAGAACTGAAACATTTGCAAACATTACAATAGAAATTGAAACCAAAGATTGGTCACCTTCTAAAGTCACATGAATGAGTAAGAAGGGTACAGACAAAAATCAGCATAACAAAATTCAAGCTTGTTTCCAAATCCAAAGAGATCGCCCCATCAAATTTGAGGTTAGAGCAGAATTGAAAGGAAATGACTGAGAAACAGGATGCTAACAAATTGCCAATCTAAGGTCTCTAGTGGCAAGATGTCCCAGCCAGGTGACAGGATAACGCCTCCTATCAGAGAATAAGCATGGCTTTGAAATCATACTTACTTATGTTTGAATCCCAGCCTGTTCTTCCTTAGTTACAACTTAAGCATAGTACTTACGTTTTCTAAAGTCTCAGTTTCTTTTTCTTTTGGTTGTTTAAGAATGTAACACCTACCTCCAATGTTTTTGAAGAATTAAACTAGAAAATATGGATAAAATGCTTAGCACACTGTTAGTTCCTGAAATGAAGGCTTTATCATTTCCCAGACTTCCTTTTGTTTTGTAGTGTGTACGTATGTGTGTTGTGATGTCTTGCTTCATTCAGCTGCTCTGTTTTCAGAGATTCCTGACATAGGGCTGTGGGGGAAATACAGCAGTAATATTTCAATTTGCAAAGAAAAAGCAGGACAGATTTCCTTGCAGTTCCTCAATGTCATCCATCAAAAAGCCACTGGTCTGTTTTCAAAAGAAATAGCCTTTTTTTTTTTTTTTTCCTTTTGTAAAATAAGATATAAAAGTCTGTTCCTTGAAATCTGCCAGTGATGGGGAACTTTTCCCATCATCAGGGAGTCCATAGAATGATTGGACAGCTCTAATTGTTAAACAAACACACAATATTTTTAGAGTGGGCGAAGGGTGCTGCTTTAGAAAGTAAAATTATTAGCACTTATAAAGAAGCACTAAGAATAAGACAAGTATTTGAAAAACTATCACTTGTCAGAGGCATTAAAAAAAAACCCAGTTCTCCCATACTTGCTTTTTTTAGACTGAACAAAGATTTTTACATATTTCTAAATTGAGTGGAGCTTTGGATGCCACATTTGTGTTCTGATTCTGGCTTTCCCAAATGTATGACCTTGGGAACTTTTACTCACTTTCTTATTGATTCTGTTACTACTTATATAAAAAGTAAGATATTCAAGGTGCATCTAGGCCTGGGAGATGCCCAGTAAATGCTTCTGTGCATGTGCATGTGTGAGTGTGTGTGTGTGTGTGTGTGTGTAGAGAGGGTGCCAAAAAATATATACACATTTTAAGAAAGGAAAGAACTGTATTAAACTTGTAATAATATATACTGATGATAACAAAAGGTGAATACAAGTCATGTTTGACTTCTGCAGTTACAAGAGGTGCTCAAAGTGGTTACCATCAGCGTCCAGACACTTCTGATTATGGTGAACTACTGCTTGAGTAACGTTGACCAAAGTGTCTACTTGTATACATTTTTTTGACACTTATGTATAATGCTCTCAGTTCTGTTAATATATCTGTTAACAGAACTGAGGGCATTATCTTCTGTAATTCCAACAAAAGTTTTGAGGACTAGGTATTCTAATTCTTATTTTTCCTTATGGGAAATGAGAGTATTTAATTAACTCAAACAAGGTCACAGAGGCAGTCAGTAGTGGAGCCAGGGTTTGGGATCAAGTTCCCGCCTTCTTTCATACCACAGAACTGTGAGTGAATTGCAGAGCGAGGCAGATGACAGACACAGGGGTTTTCTGGAAGCTCTAGTTTCCTGGGAGCCTCTCCACAGCTAAGCATAAGTTCCCAACTTCGTTCAAACCAGTGTGTAAAAGGCTTTCCATATGATGTTCATGTACAGTGAGGAGAAATATTAAACATAAAAGGGAGCTTTGACATGCATCTGCAACATTTATTCCTGCTGGTTTGTATCCTTCACTACGATTTGTTGAGTTTATTTTGGATCATGGCCCTGTTGTTGATTTAAAGTACACATGCATGTGATTTCCATAACTTTTCCCAAGTCTTTGGTTAACATGAAGCCAAAGACGCTTCCTAAAGAATGATCCCTGTATTACACAGCACTTATTGAATGAGCTTCTCAATGAGCTATAAGGTATGGTGTCCATATTTATAGTATTTTTTCGAAGCCCTTTTCTTTGGCTCACAAAGTGGTATTGGACATTTTTGCTTGTTGTTATATAGGTATGTTGCATCTGGGCCATTTACTTGTTTGACATTTCTTTCAAAGAGAAAAGAAGTTGTTAACAAATATTCACAAACAAAGAGGTCCAGAACATCTGGTGTATTTGTTAATTTTATCCCTGGTGTTGAGCACAGTATCTCACACACTTAGTTGCTCAATTGATATTTGTGAAATAAATTATTTTTCTCAAGCCACCAAGTTAGTTGTTACAGTCAGTACATAACGGTTTTTCCTTTCTTCTGTTTTCATCTAAGTGTCTGCTCTATGGACTTTCATCAAATGTGCAATGCCAAACCACATGAAAGTAACTCATTCATAACACGAATTCCTGAAAAATATAACCTTATGAGTTAGGTCACAGCAGAGCTGGAACTTGACACTTTGCCCTGAGATCATCTGTCTTTTGTTTCCACAAAACTAAATCTGAGTTCTGAGTCCCAGCCTCAGAGACTTCGTTGGAGATATAACCGGTGGCATGCCCGTTGTTTAACATACATTCTGTCAGTCAGTCCTCTGGATTTTCCACTGAGATATGTCCTATTCTGACCTAGTTACACAGATAAATAAAATTAAGCTTACATGATTTATTTATTAAGTCCTCTTATGGCGAAGTGTTATTTCCCATGACTTTATCTTACCTCTATACCTTGCAGGAGTTTTAAAAGGCTTTGAAGGCTGCAAATGAGAAATGAGTGGCTAAAAATAAATTTTTCATTAGTCAAGGTTTCCTAAGCTTGGAAATGTCTATGTAGCGATAGTTAGGAGGGGGAATTTCAGGTAAAATAGAGCATTGGGAAATAAAATTTAGTTAATAAGTAAATCTAGCCCTTACCTGCAAAGAAAGAGGTGACCATTAAAAATGAAATGGAAATGATTAGTAATTATCATAATCCACAAGAGAAGCCCCTTCTTGCTATCAATATCCAGATAATCCAAATTTTAAAAGAAAACAAAAACAAAAATGTAATTTCTCCAGTATCTCTTTTGGCTTTACAAAATGAAATTGATTTCTGTAAATGTAATTTGTTTTAATTTTCTTGTTATAAAATCACTACATACTTCATTCAAAAAACATTTTTCCAATAGTCTGCATTTTTACTATTTTGAGAAAATTATGCCTTTGCATTACTCTCTTCATTGTTCCATTTCAGGACAATCAGTTGGAATGCTGTTTTGACTTTTATTGGGATGATTACACTTTATACATTTATATGCATTATATTGATATACACATAATTTTGTGAAAACATTTCAAAATATTCTGATATCTGTACTTTTTATTTTTAGCACTACTCCTAGAGGTATTGTCCTGAATGGCTGTTACCTAGTGCTGAACACAGTGTTTACCAGATAGAGAGAGCGCCAGAGGTAAAGATACATACTTTTTTTATTGTTCGTTTTTTTGTTTCTTTAGGAAAATCAGAAATGAATGCTGAAGAAATACTAGTAAAGTGACAAGAATTTTAGCATGCATGTCTTTTGGTTAAATAAGCATGCAATGCAGAGAAAGGGCTGCTTACTCGTTAATTCACTGAATGGAAAAATGTTTCAAATCACTAATAGGTACCCTGAGTTCAGTGAAAGTTTGCTTTGAAAACATTTGAATTGAGTGTTACTAGTTAACTAGAATTGGGTCTATAACATAGATGATTCTTTCTGTTAGGTAACATGAGAGTTTTACAATAAAATGATCACCACCTTTATTATAGCTCACGTTTTGTGATGCAGATGTTGAATTCTTATGTAAAATGTAATTAGATAATTGCTATAAAACACTATGCTGAAATTAGGCTGATTTTTCTATATGATTTAAAAATGTCATGTACCAAAGGTTATTTTCACTCATTAAGATGAAATGCAAGTGGCCATGTGTTAGAACAGTCTTTTGAATTGAAAGTATACTCAGCTGAAAATTGTCAACAAACTCAGAAATATCCAAAGAAAAATAGCTTCCTTTTTTATTTGCCAAAGCATCTTCTCTCAATTAAAATGTCATTAGATTACACCCATGGATGACACTTCATTATGACAAATCTGATCTTGAAAACTGTAAATCATTTTACACATAAAATTAATGGCATTAAAATGTGAAAAATTTGTCAATACTCCAGAAATGGAACATCAGCAAAGAGGATTATTGGTCTACCCAAATAATAATGTAACCATTGAGAGGATAACATTTTCCAATTGCAATTACATGCCCTAATTTTAAAGGGGCCATCATTTACAATAATTTGGCAGATTTGGTCCATATTTCTTTCAGAAATTCATTTCTTCATTATGCCTCAAAACAATTTATGGCACATTTATGTTGGTGAAGATAATTTGCTTATTTTATTGTGAATGAAAATCAGTAATTACATACAATCCCATTTTCTGCAGACATAAAGTTAATTCATGGTAGTAATTTTATACAGAATATTAGCTTGTGTTAGTTATGATGAAAATGTAATTGTGGTAAATGCCTCCATTATAAGTGAATTTCCTTGGAGTTGATGAAGAAAAGAAATGTTGAATTAATACTAACAATTCCATAGATGATTTTATGACAAGCCTGTAGATCACTTTGCCCTACTATCAGTGTTTCAGCGATATTAGAACTGAGTTTGAATCCCAACTTCTCTATTTCTATGCTCTGTGACTTTGGGCAAGTAACATGGCTTGTCCAACTCTTATCATTTGCAACATGGAAAAAATTGTAACCCTTATCTCATAGGGTTGTTAATAGGGTGAATTGAGAACTGCAGGTGCAACTTTAAGTATGATGTTCATACTTAAACTTTTTATAGTTCATAGGTGTCCTTATGTGGTTGAGGAGTTCCTTCCCACTTTTTGAGGGACACTTTATTATGCGATTTTTTTAAATCATAAATGTGGGCTAAATTTTGTCAAATGCTTTTTCTGCATTTATTGACGTAATCATATTAATGTATCTTTTATTCTGCTAATGTGGTGATTTATGTTAATGGCGTGAAAAACCCAACTTGGTTATACATATTGTTCTTTGTATGTTCTTAGATTCAACTTGTTAATATTTTGATGGTGTCTGAGGTTATTGGTTTGGAATTTAATTTACTTGTTATATACTTGTCTAGTTTTTTCTATCAGGGTTGTGCTGACCTCGTTAAATCAATTAGAATGAGTTTCTTCTTCCAGTATTTTCTGAGTTTGTTTAAGATTGATGCTATTTCTTCCATTGATGTTCTGTAGAATTCAACAATGAAGCCATCTGCCCTGAAAATTTCTTTGTGGGAACATTACTAGTAATTTTTTAAAATTTTATATCTTTAACAAGTATGGTTATTATCTATTTCTTCTTACATTATCAGTCATTTAATTTCTGCTTTTCAGTGAATGTGTCCTTTTTATATGAGTTGTCAAATTTATAGGCATCAAGTTGTTCATAATTAGAGTTTCAATATCAGTGCTACGTCCTTATTTTCTCAGACTGTGTTTTCCTCTCTTTTTCCTTAGTCTAGTTATAGACTGATTAAGGTTGTTTTATTTTATTTTGGGAAGGAGAAGGTAATATTTCCATGCCACTAATGATTACTTTCATTGATTTCTCTTTTTACTTTTCATTGATTTTGTCTGTTTCTATGCATTTTATTTTCCTTTTAATCTTTATTATTTGCTTTTATTTTGGGTTGTTTAGTTAATTTTAATAGTTAACTTTTACCAGCTTTATGGTTAACCATTTGGATAATTGATTTCAGTCCTTTCTTCTTTTCTAATATAAGCAACTGAAGCTATAGTTTTCCCTCTAGCCACTACTATAGTGGTATCGCATATATTCTTTTTTTAAAGTAAAGCTTATATATATTTTTACTGACATATAATTGACATAAACTTTATATTTCAGGTGTACAACATAACGATTCAATATATGTATATCTTGTGAAATGATCACCACAATAAATATAATTAATTTCCATCATATACAGTCACAAAATTTTTTTCTTATGATGAGAACTTTTAAGATTTACTTCCTCTCTTAGCATCTTTCAAATATGAAATTCAGTATTATTAATTACAGCGTTATTATACCCTCATGACTTATTTATTTTATAATTGGAAGTTTGTACCTTTAGATTCCTTTCACCCATATATCTCTATATGCTATGTTTTAATTATCATTCAGATTTAATTATTTTCTAATTTTGGTAGCTCTTTTTTAACCATAATTTATTTATGAATGTAGTGTTGAATTTCCCAAAGTTCTGAGATTTTTCATATCTCTTTTGTTGATGCCTGATTTAATTAATAGAGTACATACTATATGATGTCAGATCTTTGAAATTTAGTGAGACAAATATTTTGGTTCAAAATATGGTCCATCATTTTGAATTTTGGGTGTGCCCTTATAAAATAGGGTTCATCATTCGTTGTGCAGTGTTGTCTAAATATCAAGTAGGTTCTTAGTTATAGTTAAAGCTATATCCTTACTGAATTTCTGTCTACTGTTTCTGTCAGTTACTGAGCATACAGTGTATGTCTTCTAGATGAATTGCCTTTTTGTCATTATGAAATTCCTTCTTTGTCTCTGATAATAAGTCTTTCTCATAAGGTCTATTTTGTTTGATATTAATATAGGCATACATGCTTTCTCTTGCTTACTGCTTCCATTGCTTTTCTTTGAACTATCTGTGTCTTTAAAAAAAAATGGAGGAGGGGGCATCTCTTGTAAACAGCACATATGTGTTTCCCCGAAAATAAGACGTAGCTGGACAATCAGCTCTAATGTGTCTGTTGGAGCAAAAATGAATGTTAAGACCCGGTCTTATTTTATTATAAGTAAAATTATATTATATTATATTATATTATATTGTATTGTATTGTATTGTATTGTATTGTATTGTATTGTATTATATTATATTATATTACATTACATTACATTATATTATATTATATTATATTACATTATATTAGACCCGGTCTTATTTTACTATAAGTAAAATAACTATAAGTAAAATAAATTTTACTGTAAGTAAAATAAGACCGGGTCTTATATAATATAATGTAATGTAATGTAATGTAATATAATATAATATAATATAATATAATACAATATAATACTGGGTCTTATATTAATTTTTGCTCCAAAAGATGCATTAGAGCTGATTGTCCAGCTAGGTCGTATTTTCGGGGAAACATGGTAGTTGGGTCTCTTTTATCTCGTCTGAGAATCTCTGTCTTTTAATTGGACTTTGATTGAATTTCTATGTTATGTAATTATTGATATGCTTTGGTTTACATCTGCTATTATGCAATTTTTAAATCATTTGTGTCCCATCTGTTCTTATTCAGTCCTTCTAACTTCATTTGGATTACCCAAGCACTTAACCAATAAGCCCAGTTAACACTATTACTCACCTCTATTTACTTGTTAATTTCATGTGTTGATTTTACTTTCAGCTGTCATTCTAGGGATTATAATTTAAAAGTCAACATCTACAGTTTGCCTTGATGTGAATTTACCACTTGACATATAATGCAAGACCTTTGAAATAATATACCTCAGTTTCCAACCATCTTCCTTCCTGTTTCAGTTGTTTTTATTCTGCTTCTACATTTATTGCAAAACTCAACACATTGCTGCTATTTTGTTTAACACAGTAAATTATCCATTAAAGGTTTTTCCTTTCCATATGAAAAGACCAATCCTCTATATTTCCACACCTTTTGCCAGTTTTCTTTTTTTCTTCATTTATTTATGTGGATCTGTTATAGTGTCAGGTATCACTTTCCTTTAGCCTGAAACACTTGCTTTAATATTGCTTTTAGTCTGCTGGTGTCAAATTCTCTCAGCTCTTATCCTGAAAATGTCTTTATTTTGCTTGTATTTTAAATACTATTTTCTCTGGACATAAAATTCAGAGACGACTTTTTTTTGTTTGCAATTTAAATATATTTAGTTGGCTCCTTCCTTGCACTGTTCTGATGAAACATCAGCACCCATTCATATTATTGTTCCCGTCTTTGTCTTCCTCCATCTGGTTATTTTTAAGATTTTTCTGTCTTTTTAGTTTCCAGCAATTTAAGCAATAATGTGCTTGGGTTTGTCTTTTTATTTTTTTTTTATTTTTTTTGTTTGTTTATACTGTTTTGGATTCATTTTGCTTCTTAAATCTATAGATTAATATTTCTGTTGAATTTAGAGATGCTATTTTTTCCAAATCTGTCTAAATCCACTTTAGAGTTTGATTATGCATATCTTTTCACACATTCTATTCATCTTTCCTGTTAAATCCTTAACATAGTTACACAGCTGCTCTAAACCACTACTCTGCTAATTTCTCCAATACTATCTGTCATCTCTCATTCTGTTTCTATTGATTGTTTCTTTTTGTTATGTGTTACAAAATTTTAAATTGTACCATATGTATAAGAATCTAGATTTCATACTCAAGAGCTTTTAGTTTTATCTATCAAGCACTTAATTTACTTTTTGATCAGCTTAATTTCACCGACACTAATTTTAGGTTTTGTTATGAATGGTCTAGAGTAACGCTTACTCTAAGATTACATCAGTTCTATTTATAAAGAAAGGCTTTTCTGAGATTTTAATTGAATGACTGGCTAGTCAGTGATATCTCTGTACGTGGTTGAGTAGAACTCTAATCTTTCCTAGCATTGTTTGACCTCCATAGGGAAAACTGTTCTCTGCCAGCCCTCACAGAGAATCATCCTGCAAATATGAAGTTGGTATTCAGCCAAAGACTCAAGGAAATCAATGTGCAGCTATCTGTGCCTCTTTCTATGACTCACAGATTTCTGCTTATTCAACAACCCCTAACTCTGATTTCTGTTTCTTCTTTCCAGTGAGCTATTGCTCTCTATTTGGCCACTTGTCCCCTGTGACAAAGTTTGGAAAATGTCTCCCGACAGATAGAATCCAGAGTAGATATGCAGCTCACATCATGTATTTCCATTCTTTTTGTTGTTCAATTCCTACAAATAGCTGCTTCTTAAATTTTGTCCATTTATTACTTAGTTATTTATTTATTTATGGTCGAAGTTATGTAGACTATCCATAACTCTTGTCTTCACCAGAATTGGAAATCCATTTTAATTATGTTTACTTCCCATTAAATTTTGTTAAACCTATTGAGCATGCCTAAAGTAATAGCCCCCCTTTAGGTAGTCTTTCTTTGTTTATACATGTAAAACTAGATTATTTGGCTCTTTGGCCCAAATGGATACATGTTCTTCTAAGCATCAGTGACAGCAGGTTTTGAATATTTGTATAGTACGAAAGGACAAACAATCTTTAGATGTGGCAAGATGAAACTTCTGTGTTGTGAAATGATTTGTCAAATTTCACAAGATGTGTTTAGTAGGCAAGACACAGATTTGAGAGGAAGCTTTGGAGCCTCAAAACTCACGTTCAGAGTTTTAATTTCCTGGGCTGGATTTATGGCTAGGAAAAACAGGAAGTAGCATTTGTGAAGTCATTAAAGAATACCAAAGTTATTAGAGAATTTGATTTAAATATATTTCATTTCATACATTGCATCTTCTCTCATCTTTACAGAATAAGTTGCACTTTAACTCTGTGATTATTAAAGAAGAAAGAGAAAAACTACTAAAGTTTTCCTGGACTCTTATTATGCCCAACAGCCTGGGTCTATGAGGCATTTTGTTGTCCTTGTTTTTTTGTTGTTAAATGTACCCACCACCACGCATATCCACCAGGACATTTGCAAATGCAGAATCCTTCATTATCTGTGGGTGCAGTGGTAAAAGCAGTAGGCTAATTAAGGGCTTTTCATTCCTTCATCTATTTAATATTTTCAAAAGATACTACTTAGTAATGAGTTAACTATCAATTAAAAATAAAAGTATTTCTTCTAACAACAACAATAACAAAAATCATCCTGATATGACATGCTACAATTTTAGAATGTTCTCTTGTTACCCTTGAGAAATTCTGATTTACATAATATGTTAATTATCATACTTTTTTTCCTTTTAGATAGAAAATTCCCTTGCTTGAGTTCTGAATGTGTAACTTTAAAAGGCTTGCAATTCATTTTTTTCTTTCTTTTTAAATTGCTGTGAAGATGTAAGACACAGACTGACAGTAACATCTTCAATGTTTTGCTTAGAAATGGAGCAATGAATTGTGCACAATGCAGTTCATTCATGTTGGTGAAAGACTGAACCCCTCAGGGATCCAAAGTGACAATATTTCCCTTTGTACATTTTTTCTCAAACCCTGGACCTGTATTAAATAAAGTTTTTGATGCGGATGCCCTTGAAAAATTCCCTATTATCAGTCCAGTTCTAGCCAGTTATAATTATCTTGTTTAACAATTTGAAGAACTTTTTTTTTTTTTTTTCCTCATAAGAAACTGCCAAACTGGAAGGGTGATTTAGCTAGAGGACATGGTGATTTGGTTGGTAGAAACCAGTTTTGGAATGTTCTATGGTAGGTACCCGAAACCAGACTTTATACTTTTGATGGTGAAAAGACCCCTGCAGCCTTCCAACGGGATGGTTCACCCTCCGTGCATATAACTATGAAGGAGTTCTAGGGAGAGCTTAGCTGAAAATGCGCCTACTGTAAACAGGCTATTTAAATAGTGGCAACTTATTTGACGTAAGTTAAATCCTATTAGGGATCTCAAATGCTGTACATTAGAGACTTTTTTTTAGAAGAGGAGAAGAATGTTGTGTGTTCTTGGAAGACAGACTATTTCTGTGGTTAATAAGTGCCTAACATGAACCCAGAATGATGATAAACAGTTTATATTCATTAATTCTGATCCTCATAAATAGCTATCTCATTGATCTCCATTGTCTATATCAAAAAGAACAACTTTAGAGAGATTAAAGAATGTGCTCAAGTTCACCCAGCTAATAATTGGACAGAACTTAGATGCAAATTGTGGTCGATGTGATCCTGACCTGACACCTTTTACGTTATACATTTTAATTGAATATCTAAGAAGGTATGAAAAAGTTAGTATCCTTCAAACTAGACCTCTTTTTGCCTTCACATTTTTTATTGATATTATCATTACCTCCTCAGACTCAAAAATTTAAATTATCCTTGCTTCTTCCCTCGAACATATCTTTCTAATCACTTCTGTATTTAATTTCTCTCACAAAATAATCAGTTGGGCCATCTAATTATTATACTGTCTTCCTTGAGCTCACTGTGTATCTTTTAGCTTTGATTTCCTCTGTATTCACTCTCTCCTGAAATATAACCCTCACTCCACTTTGTGAATAATACTTCAGAGCTTAATTCTAACCTCTGCTCCCTCATCTCTCATCATTATCTCCTGCACATCACTCTGAACTTATAATACCATATCATGTGTTTGCTTGTTTACTTATTTATATACATTTGTTTCTGTCCCATTCCCCAATTAAACCACAAGCTTCTGGAAACTGGATTTTATATGCAAACAATAAACACAGTGTTATAAACCCCAAAAGAGAAAATGATGAGAAAATAAACATTTTCTGAGTGTCTTCTACAGTAGAGTATAGGGCTAACCCCTTATTTATTATGCTTATTATAAAACGTCCAATGTAGATATAAGGACCCTTGTTATAAAAACTATGAATGTGTGGGTCAAGGTGTTTAAGTACTTTATTTACGTCATCCAGATCATAAAGGGCTGCACCAATGTTTTTAACACCAGTCTCTCTGATTCTAACCCTGTACTCATCCTGTCATACTGGATAGCTTCTTCTACATTTCTGGTTATTTAACTTTTGTATTAATTCAGTTTCACAATGGTGGTAGGGAGAGTTATAGGTCAAATATTTTGATATAGGATGCCAATGTATATTGCTATTAATACATTTAGAAAGTCTGAGTCTAAATTATTAATTCCAGCAGTTGACAAATTATATAAATTGGAAAAAAGACACATTCTATGTAAAATGAGGATTGTGGTAAATAGCAGAATCAAATAATTAAAAAGTGTGAGATTAACACAGATGACTTCCACAATATACGTAGACTCATTATCAAAACAGAATATATTCCAAAAGGATTTAATTGATTTGCAAAAGTACCAGACATTTCTGCTATTAAATTATTACCATATTCTCACTGAAATCTGACTTCTTAAACCAAAGGAAAAAATATAACTTTTAACTTTAAAAAAGATTTGAAGGCATGCAATGTGGCATGGGTGATAAATTGAAATCTTCTGTCCCTTTGTATTCATTCTTCTTCATTTGCTATGGGTAGACAAGGTTTGCTAGCAGAACTGGCCCAGTAGACACACATAATACCAAGAGGTTATTCTTACAGGAGTGGTTCAAGTTAACTTGCAAATCAAAGGGAATTGCTACCACTAGCAAAAATGAAATCAGTTTTACTTATTTAAGCAAAGTTTCTGGAGCTCTGTGTTTGTCACTAAATAAGTAGAGGGCAACATAATGTACAATGAGAAAATGACAAAATTTAGAGGGAATAAATTCTGTTTTACCAAGCCATAGAAACAGGATTTTTAAAAAAGGTTAAAATTGAAGATGCAGCTGATTTATTTGTTACATGTTACATGAATTACACAGTTGTCTTAATATATTCGGCTGTTTATTTTTCATCTAGCCAGAATATTTTATCTATTTGTCCCATTTTCCCTCCATGCCCCAGCAATTGCTGGATACAATTTTATATATCTGATTATTTATTATAAAAGAAATATTTAAAATGGCATTTTAATGGATTTACTGAGATATATTTCACATGCCACACCATTTTCCAATTTAAGTTGTATAGATCAATGCTCTATAGTACAGAGTTGTGTAAGCATCCGCAAAATCAATTTTAGAATATTTCATCACCCCAACATGAAACCCTATCATATCGAAGGCATCAGATCTAAGATGGTGTCATATCTAAGCAGTAATTACCTAACGTAAGGTTATAAAGGTTTACTCTCATATTTTTCTAAAAGTTCTACAATTTTACTCTTATTTTCAAGTCCCCTTGAGTAGTTCACTTCCCATTTCCTTCCAACCCACCCAGTCCTAGGCAAATATTAATCTACCTTCTGTCACTGTAGAGTTACCTACTCCATGCAGTTCATATAAGTGGAATCCTATACTACCTGTTCTTTTGTGACTGGATTCTTTTCACTTGGTATAATGTTTTCAGAGTCTACTCATGTTGTAGAATTATCAGCACTTCACTTATTTGTATGGTAGAATATTATTCCATTGAATAGATACACAACGTTTTATCTGTTCACTATTTGATGGGCATTTATGTTGTTTCCACCTTGGGGCTATTATGAATAATCCTGCTATGAATATTTATGTACAGGTTTTTCGTTGGACATATGTTTTCACTTGGGAGGTGTGTGTATGTAAAGTTCTACAATGGGTCATATAGGAACTCTATGTTAAACATTTTGAGAACTTGACAGACTTTTTTTAAAAGGGGTTATATTAGTTTACAACCCCAACCACGATGTTTCAGAGTTCCAATCTCCCCATATCCTCATCAACACTTTAATTTGGGAGCTCTTAATTATCTTGTATAGACCTATCTGTCTATCCTTATGCCAGTATATACTGTCTTATTACTTTAGCTTTGTAGCAAGGTTTGAAATAGGGAAATGTGTCATCCAACTTTGTTTTTGTTTTCCAAGATTGTTACAGGATAAAAGGCCAATATGGAAAAATCTATTATGTATCTATAGAAATATATAGAGTGAGTTGCAAAATGTTCTGTTCTTTTCTATTTTTTTGAAAGACTCTGTGAAAAAATAGTATTAATTTACCTTAAATTACTTGGTAGAATTCATCAATACAGCCATAATCTGGATCTGGGTTTTTCTTTTAGAAACGTTTTTAATTTGCTGATTGAATATCTTTACATGTTATAGGCCTATTCAGATGTTTAATTTATTCCTGAGTTAACTTTGGTAGTTTCCAGAATTTCATCCGTTTCATCTAAGGTACCTAATTTATTGGCACAGATGTTCATAGTAATCTCTTTTAATTCTTTTTATTTTTATAAGGCTAGTGGTGATATCCACTTTCTGATTTTAGCAATTTGAGTTTTCTGTCACTGTTTCTTGGTTTGTGTAGGTAAAGACTTGTCAATTTTATTCATCTTTTCAATGAACCAGCTATCTCTTGTGTTGATTTTCTCTGTTTTTCCTGTTCTCTATTTCACTAATTCCTGCTCTCATCTTTATTATTTTCTTTCTTCTGCGTCTTTACGTTTAGTTTTCTTTTCCTACTCTTCAAGTGGAATGTTAGGTTTTTTTTATTTGGTACCTTTCTTTTATAATATAGGCATTTGTAGCTATACATTTTCCTCTAAGCATTGTTTTTAGCTGTACCCCATAAGTTTGAATATATTGTTTATTTTTTCCTTTCATCTCAAAATATTTTATGCTTTTTCTCTTCATATCTTCTTTGACCCACTGGTTCTTTAGGAGTATATTGTTTAATTTCCACATATTTGTCAGTTTTCTCAATTTTCTTATTTGAAATTTTATTCCGCTGTGGTCATCATATGTACTTTGGTTTCAATTATTTGATAGCTGTTGAGCTTTTTTCCATGGCCCAGTATATGGTCTCTGTTAGAGACTATTTCATATGCACTTGAGAAGAACATATATTACACTTTTGGGGGGGAGGCGAATGTTTTATAATGTATATGTCACATATAGTGGATTCAAATATTTAATTTCTTTGTTGATCTTCTACCTAGTTTTACTATCAATTATTGAGTGAGGTTGAAATAAGGAATCTGACTCCGTATTTTGATATTTCACTACTGACAGTTTTTAAGCCTTATCTCTGTCTTCCATCTGCTCTTAAGCTGATAATGAAGCTCCGGATCTCCTTCCTCTGATGTTGACAGGTAATGCTCATCTTGCATGTGAATCTTCCATCCCTCTGCTTCTTATCCACTATACAAGCTCCAAGCCAATCTCCTGTCTCTATTTTTCTAACTCATTTTTGTTCTGTCTTGGGAAGATGTTCTTGCTCTCCCTAGAAAGCCTTATTGTATGAGTAACAAACATTTTTATACCTTTTGGTGTATATGTGGAGTCATCAGTCTCAGCATTCATACCAAGTTATAAATAGAGGTCTAACCTGCTTCTTTGGTAAGGCTACAACAGAGGTATTGAAGTCTCTAACTGGTTTTGATTAATTGCATATTTCTTCCTCCAATTCTGTCAATTTTTATTAATATTTTTATGAGCTCTATTGTTCAGTGCATATAGTTTTACAATTGTTATATATTCTTGATGGATTAATCCTCTCATCATTATAAAATGTCCATCTTTGTCACTAGAAACATTTTGTTTTATATTAAAGTCTGAATTAAACTTGCTATCTTTGCAATTTTTCTAAATCTAAAACCATTCTGAAAAATAAGTTTATTTTAACAGTTTGTTAAAAAGAAATCCTCTTTTATAGATGAGGAAACTGCAGGGAAGTGACTAGAATTGGTACAAAGTTAGTGAGGCGTCAGAGAAAACACTGAATTTTCGCACATTCTATACTGCATGTTGATACCTCGAACTGCAGCCCGAAAAGCTGGTTTCTCTGGTTTCCTTCAATTTCAGTCTCCAGGGAAGAAAACAAACTTCTAACTGCCAGAAGAACTAATAGCTGTTAAAAGTTTGTAAAATAAACCAGAATAAGATCATTTTGCAGGATTCTAAAACAATAAATCAGTTTAATTTAAAAGATAATCACTATAAAAAACAGTTGCATCTAAATAAAAACTATGCTAGTGTCACGATTATTAAATATATGTTTATTCAGCAAACGCCAAGGATATGTCCAGCTTTGTGTGAGATGAAAATTGGGATAGGGCACTGTTTCTACATTTGAAGAGACAACATTGCACACAAGAATGAAAGCCTGTTTGGGGACATGTATCAAATCAATCTGAGGAGGAGAAATATTTTTGCTTCCTTAAAATTCTTAGTTATCAGGCGGAGTGGAAGACCTCAGTTTAGAGCTGGGAGGTATTATAGTGAGTGAGAATGAAAATAAATTTTTTTCTGAAAGGAATTCAAATGAGACTTGAAAATGAGGTAGATTACGGAGTGAGCAACAAGAACTATTACTTGGAGAAAGCTGCAGACATATAGCCAAATATTTTCACTATTCACTATTCACTTTGTATTAGAGTGATAGAATACATTATGTGTTTAAAATTTGCTCAGTTTTGGTCTTGAAGGGAAAGTATATTTGCATATAGTCATAACATTTCAGCTATTATAAATATCAAATACATAAAAATAATTCTAATATAAACCTATTTTAAAAACTACCCATGTAAAATATTTATATATTTAATACATTGCAAAGGGCATAAAGTTTAAATTAATTTTTTTTATTGTCTCACTTCTTCACTTCCTCCTGACTCTTGAACCCTTCCCTGGAATTAGTCACTGTTTATATTTTACTTTAGATTTCTTACAGTACTTTATTCTAAAGTGGCTTTGTTCTGTGCAACTAAATGTATGTTAGTGTCCATGTCTGAGCCAACTTTAAAAAGATAACTGAATATTATTTGTCTGAATTAGGATAAATCATTGAAATGTCAAGTACTATGTCTGAATTAATTGATAATTTTTTATGTATGTCATGGTGGCATATTTTTCTGGTTTCTCCTAATAACTTAAAGTCAGTTAGGATCTTTTGAAAAATTATCCATGAAGACACTGATATATTAATTTAAAAAAAAACTGGTTTTTTTAAATTGGGGAATATTGGGAACAGTATGTTTCTCCAGGGCCCATCAGCTCCAAGTTGTTGTCCTTCAATCTAGTTGTGGAGGATGCAGCTCAGCTCTAAGTCCAGTCGCCGTTTTCAATCTTAGTTGCAGGGGGCGCAGCCCACCATCCCATGTGGGAATTGAACCAGCAACCCTGTTATTAAGAGCTAACGCTCTAACCAACTGAGTCATCCAGCTACCCCTGATATATTAATTTTTAAAATCAACTTGCTGTTTTTCAGAATTCCTTATAGAAAAAAAAAGTGTATGATCAGATTCCTTCACCTAATTTATTTTACTGAAATCAGTTCACAGATTAGAAATTCATTATCTATATTAGATGTTAATCAGCAAAAATGAGGAAAAATGGTACATATTACTATGAATGTAACTCCCAATTTAGTTATGCCATGGACTGTTGAAGTCTTGACATGTAGAATGTAAGAATATTGTATTCTGCCCTGGTCTTATACAACGTAAGGCCAAAATGTTCCTGTCTAGCCTTTCCACAACTCTTTTGAATGCAAACATTTAGGTAAACAAGAATTTTCAGAATTATTAGATTATAAAGTCAAAGATTATTAAAATACAAACTGCGAAGGGGGTCAAAAGGCACCAACTTCCAGTTATAAAATAAATAAGTCATGAGGACATAATGTACAACATAGTGAATAGAGTTAATAATACTGCATTCCATATCTGAAAGTTGCTATGAGAGTAATCTTAAAATTCCTTATCACAAGAAAAAAAGTTATAACTACATTGGGGAGGGATGCTAAGTAGATATAGTGTGGTGATCATATTGCCATATGTATAAATATCAAATCATTATGTTGTATACATGAAACTAATGTTATATGTCAATTGTAACTCAATAAAAAAATTACCTATTCAATTACCAATAAGTAAGTGCTCGGTAAGTACTTAGAATATTGCAGTAGATTAAAAAACACTGTCTTATTTCAAATGGGGCCTACTGAGGAGTTTCGTAACATCAAATTGGGTCCGAAAAACCTGACATTATTTTTCCTGTCTTCAATTCTGTTCCTCACACTGGGTAAACAATCATCAAGAAAGTCCTACACATCGCAAAGTCTCCCATATTTCAGGATTTTCATATCTAATTACTAAATACATATCTTTCCCAGAAACCCTTGCTAGTGAAGCTAACGACCAACTAAGTAGAAACAAACTCTAAAGTATATCACTGCTTGCAGTTTTTCTTTTTTAAAACTTTTATTTATTTTAAATGTGTTTTTGCAGGACCCATCAGCTCCAAGTCAAGTAGTTGTTTCAATCTAGTTGTGGAGGTCACCGCTCATGGTGGCCCATGTGGGGATCGAACTGGCAACCTTGTGAAGAGCACCGCGCTCTAACCAACTGAGCCAACTGGCTGCCCCGCAATTTTCTTTTAAAAAATAATTCTGTTCTGTGGAAGCTTCTGGAAACTTGGAGTTAGTGAACCATTACTTCATTTCTAACTCCCCAGAATTTCAAAGTCATGCTTAGGCTACTTCATTGTGAGATCATGAAAAATATTTTCCATACCAGTCATTCCCCATTTTAAATGAAATTAACACACTCTTTCCACACATAATGTACATCCTAGGGGTACTTTTAAAATACTAACTACCTAAGTAAATGACATTGTCATGACTAATTAGGCACATCTCGGTTTTTATGTAACTCTTGTTGGAAAGAATCAGGAACTTGATTAGTGCCATCTCTGGCACCCACTTGGTAATGGATATAGCTTTCAAAATAATTGCATATTGTACTTACAAGCCTCTCCTATAAATTCTCCTCACTGTAAATAAAATTTAGAGTGAGTCTAGAAAGGACAAGGTAATAAGTCCTTTCACAGATGAAAGAAGACATATGTCAATTTAAATCATGCAATATAGATGGTAAATATAGACAGGCATAATCTGGAATATAAGTCAATTTACAGTGTTTTTCTTTTTTTCTCTTTAACAAATAATATGCCATCTAGAGTGTTTGAAATATCATCTGCTAAATAAAAAAATATCACTTTGTTTCCTGCTATACTGGTTATAAATTGCCTAGACATAGTCTCATGTTAACTTCAGAATCTCTTTACTGTGTACTATTTTCTACTATTTCCAGTGAAGGCAAGACATTTATTTAAATGCCTCCTCACCCCATTATGCACCCATAGACCTAAATTATGCTTAAATCATTTGTCTAGGAAGGAAAGAGAAATGCCCAATATAAATCTCCTGAAAATGCAGATTTTGTTTTTATTATTTTGGCATCAACCTAACATTAAATGCAAAGCAGTAGATATAGGAGTTCCAATTACTTTCTTTTGCTTTAAAAAAAAATAATAAAAATAAAAACACTTTCAAAGATATATAAAAGGATTTTTTGTGTTTAGAAATTGTAGAATTATAAATTTAAGTAGTGCCATAAGACTCTTCATCAGAAAAGCTGATTATCTGTCAATAGAAAAATTGTTGCACAATAAGAACCTTAACCTTTGAAATTTGGCCTTGTAGAACTCACAAGTATGATATTTTAATAAACCACAGTTTTTTTTAATGAACCACATATTTATTTTCCAAAGATGTTGAGCCAAATGTATTCGTAATCTATATGAGGAAATGAGGGGAAAAAGAAGGTAGTTTGGTAATGCTCGTGCACCTGTTTTCAAATAGGCAGTCATCACTCAAATGATGGGATTAAATGCAAGCCTCAATATAAGAGTATTTTGTATTTGATTTGCTAAAACAATAGGAAGAGTCATTCTTCAAATATGCTAAAAAGGTCACTAATCTAGGTAAAGTGGTATTTATTTCTGCAGTTTCCTTTTGATTGTTCTATCTTTCCTGTATAATATACACTATATGTGATTGGTGTTTCAGATTAAACCAAGAGTGGATTGTTTCCCCTCTTAATTGTCCTTAATCTCCTGTTTCTTGTAGACCACAAAATATATACCGGGGGTGCCAAAAAATGTATACACATGACTTGTATTCATCTCTTGTTATCAGTATATATTGAGTATTACAGTTTTAATACAGTTTGATACACATTTTAAGAAAGGAAAAACACTGTATTGAAATTGTAATACTCAACATATACTGATAACAAGAAATGAATACAAGTCATGTGTATACATTTTTTGGCACCCTCTGTATGTATGTATATATATATATATATATATATATATATATATATATATATATATATATCTCAGTAACGGGCTTTTCTTCAATTTGACTTGCTAATTCTGTCAGAGGAACCTTGAAACAATAGCACTGTTACCATTTACATACAGGCTACAGGTCAGACTTATGCTTTATCAGAAGAGCAGCCCAAAACCAGAGGCAAAAAAAAAGAAGAAAGAAAGAACAAAGTATTGTACCCCTTTTAACAATGGACATATTACCTTTCCTCCCTAGCTCCTCTCTTCTCTTTGAGAATATATGAGTCTGTCAACTTCCTGCTTCTCTACTTAGAGAAACCTCCACCAAGGGCCCCCAGGTAGAGGGGAATTATCTTAGTAAATAGTATATTTGTGATTGGGAATAGGAGGACTCTTTCAGAAACTATATATTTATGCTTTAACATTCTGGATCAACCTGTTTTAGATTTGCTATGTCTTATTTGCTGCTCTTCTTTGACCTAAATACATGTACACACTAAACTTGACATTGGCTTTTTTGTTTGTTTGTTTGTTTTGGAGACTTTAATGAATTTCTCAGGGTGACCATTAATTTGGAAAGGCCTAAGAGCCCACGTCATGGTCTGTTGTTATCTGGGCTTACCTACTAGAAAAAGCACAGTGTGAAACGAGGGCACCACACACACTCCCCTGCCCATACAGTTCTCCTTAAGCATTTAGCTCACATTTGGTTGAAGAGTTTAGGATTTTCTCCATTTATCTAAGGAAAGTCCAAGTAGGGCGATTGGGGTAATATCTGGTAAAAGACACAGGTTTTAAAAATAGTCGCTGATTTTCACTGGTAACAAAATGGCCTACTATAACCACCTGAAGAGAAAACAATGAGAATCCTTTCCTGGAAAAGAAGTCAATAGGTGACAGGTCTGAATAGTGTGTTAGGCAGTAATGGCCACCAATAGGCATGAGTTTAATGATAGACGGGATAGTCAGAATCTCCCCGATGTCTCTAAGCAAACTTTGATTCTAGGGCAATTTTTCACACTGGTAGATGCGTGGGCTCTAGAGTCAGATATCTGAGATTTTACTCTAATATGAGATACTTCACCTCTAAATTTTCTTTCTTTTTTTCTGTAATGGACGTTATAGTTTACGAACATGCAATGGTCAGTGTGAGGATTCACATTGTACTCCCATGTACTTTATTACGTAGCATATTGCTAGGGCATGTGTAAGTCCTCAGTAAACTCTACGTAAGAATGGATTACATAGTATGAAAAGTGAGCATTTTTTCTTTTCCATCCCCATTATCCCTAACTCCCCTTCTTAGACATAACTGACTACCTACCAGGAAGCAATTTATTGTATAAATGTGGGATGGGGGGGGCAGGTCAGGGAAGATTTTGCCACAGCAATTATATGTTGTTATTTTCTCTATGATTTTTTAATTAAACATAAATCTCAATGGTCTTTTTATTTATTTTATATAGAGCTACTATACTATTGTGTTTCCCCCAAAATAAGATCTAACTGGAAAATAAGCCCTAGTATGATTTTTCAGGATGACATCCCCTGAACATAAACCCTAATGCATCTTTTGGAGCAAACTTTAATAAGACCCGGTCTTATTTTCAGGGAAACGTGGTATGTATGAAACTCTTTAATATGGATATATACTAGAATGTATTGAATCATGACCCTACTTTAAGATATGTGTGGGCTTTTTCAAAATAACAAAATGCTGGAAGGACTGGGCAGTGCCCATGCTTGTACATCGATCTGAACACGTACAGCAGTGTTTCTTTGGTTTAGATTCCAGAAGTAAATTTTTGGATCCAAATACATGTACTTGGTTTTAACATTGCACTTGACTATGTAGCTTTCCAAAGCGAAGGTTTCCCGCCTCTGCCCGATGGAGTGTTTTCTGTCAGCTTCATATTTGTTCTTTTATAAGCTATATCCTCTCTCCTGATGGGGTTAAAATTATCCAACTGCATTAGGCTGACTGGAAAATGGAAGGAGGTGGCAGGCTGGATCTGGTGGGCTTCTGTCCAGGGATTGTAGCGACTTCTTAATATTTACATGAAAAGTTCCCCTCTCTTTTTTTTGGCTCTTCCAGAGAGTCCCACTTCTTGCTTTTGCTTTCATAGTCCTTCCAACAGCTTTGTAAGAAGTTGTTACCTTCAAAAACATAGGTGAAGTAAGTACTTTTTTTGTAGATCCAAGAGCTAAAAGTAGACTTGCACTGTAAGAAAAGTTGAAACCAAACAACTTATTCTTTGAGAAAGTCAAAATTATTTGGATAAAACTATACCTAAACTCATTTAGGGAGAGAAGAGATGGTGTTTAGAAAGCACCTGGAATAAGATAGGCTTCAAAGAGAACTATGTTCCCTCGCGGCCGATAGGGGAAAATCGGGAGTGAGAGCAGAATAAGGTTATGAATTTCTTCTTGTCCATTAACATCAAGTTTGAATCTTTTTCTGGAAGGAAAACAAGCACTGCATACTTTCCTCTGGGCTCAAAATCACTGTAGCGCCACATGGCCTGAGGGTCTGTGTGATAATGTGATAATTAGGGCTACAGGCTTTCTTCCAAGAGATAAACCCTCAGCCCGTGCATCTACTAACTGCCATCTAAGAGGGGAGCAGAGTGACCCCCTCCTGCTACTATCAGTGTTGTTGAAAGCTTGGGGGTTGTGTTAGCCATGTTACTAAGTATAAACCATTCATTTAATATGGCTCTTACTTTATGGCGCTTTCTCTTCAGGATAGCAGTTTCCAATTTCAAGGGTCGAACTGAACAAAGATGGGCTTATTTCTGGGGGCCTACAGGGCTGTGCAAGGCTTTTCTCTACACTCAAGGCAAGAGTATGCCCACTGCAGGAGTGGGTCTGATTTCTTGAGTTGATAGAGAAGCAAGACTTAAATCCCTTAGTTGAAAGCCAGGTTTCACTTTTTTCTTTTTTTTTTTTTTTTTACTGTAGTAACCTGTCTGCCTTATCCTCAGCCTTGTGGAAAGCAGAGCTGGGATTAGGAAGAAAGCTTTCTTAACATGGCCCTGTCTTAAAACGTAGAGATGGTTTTCTGGGTTATACCACATGAGCAGACTTGCCCCACCATGTACCTCCGAGAAGAGGCTGCCTCATCGGCTCTGCTGAATTCCTTTCCCTCTCACCTTTCCCTCTCACCTTCCCTCCACTTGGCTTTGGAGTCTTGAAATGACTTTCGAGCTCCTTATGTTTGGCGATCACTGTAAGTATTTAGCCAAATCACTAAAGTGGAGGATATCACGCTCCAAAGTTAGCATTTCATTTACAAAAAAGCATGTGATCTAATGCAGTGAATGGTGATAGTGTGTCTTTAGGCCCTCGTTGTTCCAGTGTTTGGGGAAATAATAAAGACTTTTCATTTTCTCCCTTAGATCATAAGTGCTGTGTTATTAGTGCCGTCTCAGCATTAAACCAGGTTGCAAGCTGCTTATTCTTCAAAATGAAGCTTTATTTTTTAGTTTAATTGCTTTTTCAGAAGCATTATTAACTTCCAGAAGGAGAGACAAAAATTAAAGCAGCTGAAGCTGTGGTTCAGTATATTTGAAGCTAAAAAACACATTTCAAAAACTAGTGCAACACCACTGTACCAATTATCAAGAATAATATTAGGGAATATGCATAGTGAGATAATTATAGCAAGAAAGATCTCTTAAATACCAGGTGTGGGCACCATCTGTATTTTTCTGTTAGGTGCTCTTAACGTGCTGAATAAAGAAGTCTCCTGTTAGCCTGAGACACCAGATAATGCCCAATTTTCCTCAACTTTTCAAAAATAAATCTCCACCCAAACTTTACATCCCAATCAATCATCAGCTTTGGATTCAACTATTTTAATATCTCTCCAAGCTTTCTCCTTCTCATTTTCATAGACTTCCAGCCTATGTCACAAATGGGCTGTGTGCCACCGTGCTCACCCCTACCCCTAAATGTGGTCTCCCCACCTTCCAATTCACTACCAGTCGCAGGATCGTCTGAGCTAAGTAAGTTCTGTGCTATTCCACCGGAAGGTTTATACAACTGTGTAAATTCTTGTTAATAAAGTTAAGAGTGCCAGTGTCCAGAATTCCTGTTTCTAATGGAAGTTTCAGCTACTCTCTGATATGTCTCCATTGTTCCATTTAGGGTAAGCTAGTCACTGTGTGTCTCAGGCCTACTAAGTGGCACTGTAGGGCAAGACTGAAAGATTGGGATGTGAGGTCATGGATGGGGTCATGGGTAGGCTTCAGGGCGTTGGCACAGAGGGTAGGGATTTATAGCACCTGTTATTACCTATCAGAGAGTATCCGCCACACACACACACACACACACACACACACACACACGCAAGACAATGAATAAGGAGACTAGGATGACCCATGAGGTGGCTGTGAGCAAGCCTCTCTCCTTGGCATTCCAGAGCTTGTACAGTAGGCTTACAAATGGAGTCCTCATTGTGGCAAAGAACTGTCCTTGGCCAATGAATGCCCAAGAGAGGCCTTATGGCATGGGTCCCCTCTCATCAGATCTGATTCAGCTCCTGGCTACTGCTGAATGTTCAATCTGTGAGCAAAAGAGACCCACACTGTCCCCTGATGTAATACTGCCCTTCAAGGAGAACAGACAGGCACTTGGTGGAGAGTTGATGACATTGGACGTCTTTGATCCTAGGCAGGGTGATGGCATCCTGACGGGTATTGACACATTCTCCGTATATGTTTCTCTTGCCCACCCTCAGTGTAAGCACTATTAGCGCACTTACAGAGTTTCTGACTGACTGACGGGGCATACTGCATGCATGACGTTGCTTTGGACCAAGGAATCCACGCTAAGAGAAAAGAGAAACATCCCTGGGCACACAACCTTGAAATCACTGTTATTACTGCAAACCACACTGCTGAGCACTTGCTGCTCTGGAAGAGTAGAGGAATTGCCTCTGAAATATGCAGCAGAGGCTTCAACCTGGAGATATTACTCACTGAATGTACTGAATCTTTCAGGATACAATACATACCTTAAACTGAGGTAGATAGCTCAATAGAGTAGGAAAATGGGGATGGGAAACAAGATTTGAGAAAAGGTGTGACCACTCTCACCATCACTTCCACTGATCTGGTGAGGTATTAGGATTTCCTGCTTCTTCCCCAAATGTAGGCTCTGTGGGTCTAGATGTCCACATTCCCAGATGGGGACTCTTCCTCCCAAAACACAGAGTTCCACCCAACTCGGCGTCGTGTCCACCACTGGGTCATTTGGGACAGAAAGCCAGCAGACAAAAGAATTATAATATTTTAAGTAATTATGCTGCTATATAATGCCAACAAGAGGGGATGTATTTTCTTTCAGGTGATCCACTGTGGCATTCCTTGATATTCCTAAGCTCAAATCTAACTCTAAGTAGGCAAACGCAGCAACTATAGCCTAATGAGATCATAGAACCTCAGGTGCCCCCCCCACTGGGGGTGAGTGTCTGCTATTCCACCTTGAGAACTATCTAGACCAGTAGAAGCAGTAGCCAAGGGGGAGGAGAAAGTAGAAAGGTAGTGGAAAATAGAGATGAAATACCTGTTATGACTTGGGACCACTGCAGGAGCAGTTTGTCCCATCAGCTTCCTCTTACAAATGTCTCCCAGAATCGTGACCAACCAGTTTCATGGAGAAACTGGCTGGATGGAATGAACTTAATGGGAGAAGCAATGGATGTAGTGGTGCAGGGATGTCCTCTCATAGCACTTACTGATGCCTGTCCAGGATCACTTTGGCTGGGCGAGCAGACCCAGCCCAACTGCTGAGTGAATTCACTGTGGATATTTCATAACTGGACCTTCTTTAGACAATTGCCCTTGGGAGCTGCCTCAATAGGAAGTGCCTGAGAGTTTATGCTCTTCCCTGGAGCAGCTTGCATCCAATAATTAAGTGATAATGTACAAAAACTCCGTCTCTTTATCTCCAGGTAGTTCAAAACTGTGAGGCTGTTTAGACTTCAGAGCTTGCCGTGGAATCAGCCTGGACTGCAGCTGATATCGCATATTTCTTTTAGCTTCATCTGCTGCTCTGTACTGTTTGCCTCATGTCCTTACAGGTTTCTCCTGAGAACCATCCCTCAATAAATAGTTTTCATAAGACCTCTCATCTTTACAGTACTGAATGTTTTAACCCATAATCATACTTTGTTCCTTACTGAAACCACGTTGCGCAGTTTTCCTTGCTCCTTAGTAACCTACATTTTAATGGTGCTTAATATTGAAGCCCTGTCTTCTGATTCTCTTTGGCTCTCAATCCATAAGGTGTACACCAGTATCCAGAGGAACACGCCACCAGGCCACCAGTGAATGAATAAGTCCCCATGGCATTTCCCACAGCAGTCTGCCTTAGTGAAGATGCCATGGGTGATGAGAGTTCACAAAAGTTTGGTTGCAAGCACAGTCACCACAGTGAAGTGGGATAGATATAGTCAGGGACTATGGCCCACAGGGGTCATTCTGGGATCCCTCTTCTTACTCATTTTCTGCTGCTGGATGCTCCCCTTTGTGCTCCATTTTTCTTCAATAGAATGAATGAAAGGTTAGTTTTCTAAATATCATGTGAGTTTCTTGGAGGTAACCCCAGGAAAATGTGAGTGAGTGTAAGTTGCTGCCGAGGCTTTTCCCCAAGGTATCTTTTAGCACCTCTAAAAGGGGTTGGAATACAACAAATCGTTCTGAAACAACTAGACACCTCCATGAAAAAAGAAGACGGAGGAGGAGGAGGAAGAGGAGGAGAGTGTAGACACAGAACTTTCATCCTTCACAAAAATTAGCTCGCAGTGGATCATAGACCTAAATGTAGAACCCAACGCTATAAACCTCCTAGAAGATAACATAGGATAAAACATGCGTGACCTTGGGGATGGTGAAGACTTGTTTGATACAACACTAAAGGCGTGATCCATATAATTGACAAGCTGGACTTCATTCAAATTAAGAACTTCTGCTCTGCAAAAAAATGATAAGGCAGTCCATAGACTGGGGAAGTGATTTGCAAAAGACATCTGATAAACGATTGTTACCCAAAATATACAAAGAATCCTTAAAAACAACAATAAAACCAGTAACCTGATTAAAAAATGTGCAAAGACTTGGACACCTCACGAAAGGAGATATACAGGTGACCAAGAAGCATATGAAAAGGTGCTCCACATCATATGTCATGAGAGAAATGCAAATTAAAACAATAAGCTATCACTACACACCTATCAGAATAGCCCAAATCCAGAACACTGACAACGCCAAGTGCTGGCAAGGATGTGGAGTGACAGGAGCTCTCATTCACGGCCAGTGGGGATCCAAAATGGCGCAGCCACTCTAGAAGACAGTTGGCAGCTTCTTATAAAACTAAACATACTCTTGGTTTTTACCCAAAGGAGTTAAAAACTTATGTCCACATGAAAACCCCTGCACATGGATGTTTATAGCTGCTTTGTTCATAATTGCCAAAACCTGGAAGCAACCAAGGTATCTTTCAGTAGATGAACAAATAAATAATCTGTGATACCAGACCAAAGAATGTTCTATAGAGCTAACAAGAAGTGAGCTTCAAGCCATGAAAAGACATGGTGGAGCCTTAAATCCATATCACTAAGTGAAAGAAGCCAATGTGAAAAGGCTACATACTATATGACTCCAACTATATGACATTCTGGGAAGGGCAAATCTATGGAGTCAGTAAGAAGATCGGTGGTCACAAGGGGTTAGGGGAGAGGGAGGAGTGAATAGGCAGAACGCAGTGGATTTTTAGGGCAGTGAACTATCCGATATGACACTGTAAAGTGGATCCTTGTCATTACACACTGTCAAAACCCAGTGAATGTGCGACACCAAGGGTAAACCATAATGTCAACTGTGGACTCTGGGTGATAATGACGTGTCACTGTAGGTTCATCAGTTGTCACAAATGTACCACTCTGGTGGGGGCGTTGATAGTGAGGGAGGCTGTGTGGGTTTGGAGGGGTGGGAGGGGATATACAGGAACTCTCTACTTTCTACTCAGTTGTGCTGTGAACTTAAAAGTACTCTAAACAATAAAGTTTTCAAAAATTTCACCCCTTTTAAAAAAATTGGTGAAATAGTTTCTGAAGTTGGTATTAAAAAGCCATGTACTTCCCTTCTCTCTTCTCTATCAAAGAAAGCAGGAGTCAATAAAAAAAATCAAGATATGTGTGTCAGTATAAGAATCACGTTAAACTGTTTTTTTAATTGTAATCTTTCCTTGACACATTTATTAAAACATCTCAGGTAGAGGATATATTTTTAAAAACTCTTAGTTTTGGTGCACTCGTTATGGTAAAGGTGTTTTCACCTACACTAGCTCTTTAAATAATTTCAATAATTTAATTGTGGTTTCCCAGTATCAATTAGTTCTTATGTGATAAAGATGGGGCTCAAACTGCAGTTAATTCACCTCTATCTCTTGAGAAATCAAATGAAATTTGACTCAGATACAGAATGTGTTACAAAGCCTGGCAGATAATAGGTATACAATAAAATTTCAGTGTAGTTGATGAATACATTCAACTCTTTCCATACCAAAATCATTTGGTGGACATTTGCTAGTATGGAGACTAATTTAGATACCTAAGCTTTCTTAATAAATACATACACTTAGCATTTTCCAATTTCATAAATGTTAATTAAATACATACTCTGAAGGAAAAGGAATTCCCTTAGATAGCATATGTTACAGTTCAGCTATTTTTGAATATTGTATAGAAGTTTTATAATGATTACTTTCTGGAATGTTGTATTACTTCCCAGACTACTGGTCTGATGCCAACGGGTGTGATTTGCTACCATTTGGTTCACATGCCTAAGGAAAATGTCAAATTCTGTTTAAATCAGGCAGTTTCTGTTATATAACCGCTTCCTTTACCATGGTATCAGGTCTTTGTGCTCTTATATTGAATACAATTATTAAACGAGAGGTGTTACCTAGTTTTGTAGTTTCCACTGATCTCTTAACTATTAAAAATCACGTTATTCTTGCATGCCTTCAAGTTAGGTATTATGGATTATTGATACATATGTTATATGGCAGAATAGATGAAAAAACCTCCACCTTCACCATCTAATAAAATTTAGAGATTGCTATGAACGTTTATTGAAATTCTTACTATGTGTTAAACACAAGTATATCAGAAGTTCTCTACCAGGTAATTGAGGAAGGTTGGGTTTCTATCCAAAGGGAATATTTAAAAGTGTCAAAAAAAAAAAGTGTCTAACTGTGGTGTAGACCATAAAGGATAGTGCAAACCCTCAAGTTAGTAGCAACTGTGATGTTTCCATCCCAGGGCCAGAAGGGATATGGCAAAATCCGAATTCAGGAAGAAACAGTTGTATAAAATCTTGCTAGTCAAAATGTGGTTCACAGAATTGCAATATTGGTATTACCTTAAAGCTAAATAGAAAGGAAAAAAATCTCAGGTCCAACCCTAGACCTGAGAATTAGAACTGCATTTTCATAAGCATCCAAGGTGATTTGTAGACATGGTAATGTTTGAAAAGTACTGGTGTATGGGATGCCCTTTTGAAAGTATGATACTAGTAACCCCAGTTTACTTGGGACCCAACCAGCTACGGGTTAACTGATAGAGGAAATACTGGGGAATAAAGATCCTGACCACTGTCCTGCTAACATCCTTTTGTCCATGATGGGGGACCACATTAGCCAAATTTAATAGCAAGCAAAGAACAAGGGGAACTGTTGATGGGGTTTATGAAGATCAGCTACCCTGGCAGAGGATTAAAGGGGGCAGAGTAGCAAATGACCCTGGAGTGGCAATTGGAAGCTTTGGCACAGCTGGGCTAGGCGTTGCAGATGTAAAGATGAATGATGTGGTCTCCTGACCTCAAATAGCCCAACCCATTTTTTTGCAAAATCTTCTTTTATATTATACGCACTCTTTATCATAATTACGAACAAAGGTAATTCTATTCTAATGCAATGTCCACCAACCTATTCATCTTGAAGACACTTTATACAATTCCTTGGTTTTAAGTAAAGATATATAAAACAAACAAACAAACAAAACTCCGTTGTGTCAGAACTAATGGGCCTGGCTGGGATCCTTCACATAAAGCAGTCCCTCAGTACCGATGGGGGACTGGCTCCAGGTCCCCCCACTAATACCAGAACCCACAGATATGCTCAAGTTCCTTATGTAAAATGGTGTTGTATTTGCATATAACCCATGCACACCCTTCATCTCTAGATTACTTATAATGCCTGCGTATACCATATAAATGTTGTGTTTCTGAAAGACTGTGTTTACTAGATGAGAGCTTTTTAAAAGGACAAAATATATCACGTAGTTATCTGTGCTGGTAAATGAGAGATGGTCCAGGCTCTGCTAAGAAGCCCTGGGTTCCCATGCAGATTGCCTCCCATAATAAAATGTGGCTCTTCTACAAACCATTAATGGTTGAGGCCAGAAGCTGAGGATGAGTGGGGATTAGAGCCCAGTGAGGATGCCTAAAAGACTTTGAGCCCTCACAAGAACTGCAGTAACAACCTGGAAACCCTGTACTGCAGAAACATTAGGATCTCTAGTAGGACATGAAAAATAACTACTATATGTTAATTATTGAGTCTGAGAGAGATCTCAAGCACTATGCAAAAGGCTTTACGTATAGTACCATTTCTACTACTTAAAACCATCCTGTATGATGGGTACGTTGTTCAGTCCAAGTGATCCTAGAGGGGCACCAATAGCATCTCTGCAAGACCATTCTCAGAGAGCTGTATTCACTTGTGTCTCCCATTAAACGTACTTGTTGCACATAAAGAAATAAGTAAACAAGTCTATGTTTGTAACAAAAACATATGTAGTTTCTTCAAGGTGTAGTCAGCTTGCAGTTTTAATATATTTGTTTTTAGTCCCTTGGGAGCATTCTTTGTATAGGGTCTGGCTTGAATCATAGTTCTCCAATGAACATAGCCATGGATAGAGTAGGAAAACTAGGATCCTTGTGTTACATTTTCCTCCAGCAATTAAGAAAACCCTCCATGCTTCAGTAATTGTTACAGTTTAATGAGAATGATGATTTTTCTCTTTCTTATATCACTGTGATTTCAAAAAAATGATTAATGAAAAAGAATATTATGTATTAGCCACATTCAAATCTTTAAGGAGAAGTCAACACCCCCTCTGTCTCAGGGAGATGCTCAGGTAGAAAAGGCTTCCTTAACATCAGTTAAGCTCCTTTATGGGGTAAGAGTACAGGGAAATAGTTAACTGGTTATAATCTTTTATTTTACAGATAAATCACACAGATATTAAAATGAGTTGTTTCCTCATTTGGTAAATGAAAGATGTAACTTCTGCTTTTATACCAGAATATTTTGAAATAATATTTACTTTGGAAGTTAGTTTAACAACAGGCTCTCTGTAATTATGATTATAGAATTGTACTAATTCTTTCCTTCTTTTCCTCTCCTTCCTATTCTGATGAGTTTCTGGCAGGCTGGGTGTTAGGGGGTGGTATGTGTGAAAATGTTATTGTGTTAGATGATGTAAACCATTATGATTGGATTTTAGAGAGTTGTCATTGTTACTCTAAACACAATATATGTCATCACCACCTCCTTGTTTTGCAATCCATTTGAATTATCAGAAAATGAAAGACTGTAAAGTGAACAGCATTATATACAAGGAGTAAGGAGAGAAAATTCAGTTCCCGAGTTGTCTATCCCAGATAAATAATGTTTCTTGTTGGTTTCTTTTCCATAAATAATAGACAAAGAACAAAGATCTAGACAGGAGAGGAAAGAAACCTCTATTTACCACTTAAAACATAACAACAAAAATGCAATAGTGGTCAGAGGCTGGATGTAATGGCTTCTAATTGTAATTCTGCCGTTTCCCAGCCGTGCATCCCTGGACAATGCACTGAAACTCTTATGCAGTCTTCCCTCGGTATCCAAGGGGGATTGGTTCCAGGACGCCCATGGAGATCTATGCTGGTGGATTCCCAGGTCCTTTAGTTGGCCCTCCATATCCATGGACGCGGAACCCACAAATATGGAGGGCCGACTGTACGTCCATTGTTTATACTTGAGTCTCTCGAAAAACAGTTGTTCATCAAATAGTTACTGGGCACCTGCTCTGTGGCAAGCAATAGTCTAGCTGTTAGTGGCATGGCAATAAGAAGTCAAGTTCTCTGCCTGATGGGAACTACACATTGTAATAGAGGGAGGCATTCTGGTATTTTTCTATTATCATCTGTGGTGATAAGTGTTGTGACAAGTGCTAGTCAGGAAAGGCCTTTTTGACAAGGAGACACTTGAACGTGTCCCTCAGGCCAAACCTAGTCACTGGCAGTCTCCTCTGTCCCAGGTGATGACACTGACTGAGTACCCCGAACAAACAGGAAAAGCCAGAAGGCGAGTATTGCTGAAGAGTACAAGTGCTGTGATTTTAACTATGCACTCTGCATTTGTATTTGCTAACTCTGGGCACCTTCCTTGGAGGCCTTCCATGCAATAAGGGCCTTGACCTCTGCTCTGAGTGAGCTGGGGAGCCATGGAAGCATTTTGAGCATCCTGTTTTGAAAGGATCGCTCTGTATGCCCTGTTGAAAGGAGTCTATAGGGGGTTAAGAACAGAAGCAGGGAAGCAAATTAAGAAATGTGGAATGATGGCAACTTGGACCAAGGTCTTAGCTTATATTTCACGAGAAGTGACAACATCTGGTGACGGTTTGACTGTGGAGTTGTGGGAAGATAGAGTAGCCAGGGACAGTGTCAATTACTGAACCGTTGCCCTCGTCTACTCCCAAAATACTCTGTAGCTTTTTATGTGCAGCGCTCGACCTTTGGCTCCCAGGCAGGAAGACTTTGTTCTTTTTCCTCTCAATTTCCTTCTCAGAATTTTATTTATTTTTTGAGTATTAAAAAGAGGATAGTTTATTGAAAGCAAAGGGTTAGAACTCCCGAGTGGGAGGGGGTCCTGAATGGGGGTGCCCGTGACTGAGGCAAAAGCTCTCTTATACCTTCCCTTGCCTGTTTGGGGAAGGGGAGCTGTTTGAAAAAGGGAACTGGAGCCTTCTAATCCCTTCTCAGAATTCTATAATGTGAATGTAGGTATGTTGCTATATAGGTGGCAAAAGTAGAGGGAAATTGGATGGTAATTACAGGGTGATTTGTGGGCTGGAAAAGGTTAATGTTTAATTCTGTGGATATTCATTCTATGTATGTGTGTGTGTATACAGATATATATGTATATATATATATATATATATATATATATATATATATATACATGTGTGTATATGCGTGTATATATACATATATATCATATATAAATAATTCTGTTACACTTTCTTTCAAAAGAGATTTTCATATCTTTATACAGATGGTTGATTTTATCTAAAAATGCATGTAAGAATCTTATCTAAATATTTTATTCCAAATACATTAACCCAGAAAATTACAGTAACTGATGTTTGTTTTAAATTGTTTTCGTTGGTGTGAACATTTTTATATAAGTAGTAGCTGTAGTCATTTAGAAGACTCTTCAAAGTACATACATAAAAAAATACAATAGTCTTAGACTCCCGAAATACATAGTTATCTAGATAAAGTATTTGTTGAAGATTATATAATACCTATTATTGATGTATCTTTCAAGTGGCAGTCTATGTTTAAATGAAAAGAGCAGCATGGGTATTTGATACTTAATTACATATGTGGACTTTCAGATTAGAAACAGCTTGAATGCAGTTATTACCGTGTTTCCTTGAAAATAAGACCTAGCCATACAATCAGCTCTAGTGCATCTTTTGGAGCAAAAAATAATATAAGACCCAGTCTTATTTTACTGTAATGTAAGACTTGGTATTTTTTATATTACCTGGTATATTATATTATATATGTAATTATATATTATATTAATATTATATTACATTACATTATATTATATTATAAAGACCTGGCTTATATTATAGTAAAATAAGACCTGGTCTTATATTAATTTTTGCTCCAAAAGATGCATTAGAGCTGATCGTCCGGCTAGGTCTTGTTTTTGAGGAAAGACAGTAGTATGTAGGACAGTTAACAGAAAGGTTGAATTCAGACGAAAAACAGTGATAAGGGATTGACTTCTCAGGAGAAATGGAGAAGGAAGTTGCCAGGAAGACAGAGTATCCAAAGGCTAATGGACTTGGGTCCTGAGCCCAGTCAATCTCAGCAGGTCTCCCTTCAGCAAAGCTGAGTGTTTATCATTAAAGGAGAAAACTAAAGCCAAGAGGCTACACGTCCTTCTCCCTGGGGGACTGGCTCAAAAGCGGCCACAGAGGGTTGGAGGGTTGCAAACATTTCTAATTGCAACAGCTCGTGCATCCAGCGGTGACTGACCAAGGAGTGTGGAGAAGCAGTCATGCCCTGTCTCCTTCAAGACCCATAGAAAGGGGAGAGAGAAAAAGGGAGGAGAAGGAAACGAATCAGAGAGCTGGGCTTGTGAGGGGATAGAGTTAGCAGACGATGGTTTCCAGGGAGCAAGTCCCGCTGTGTTGGTTGGCCAAAAATGCCCTGGCATTATCCAGTCATTAGTTTCATATATTCTTATATGTATCCTTTTCTACTTGTAAAACTAACTAGTATTACATAGCATTACAAATTTCACAGTGTTCTTTGTTTGTTTGTTTTTGTTTTTGTTTGTTTTGCGAGGGGTGTTGCAGCTTGCCTTTCTTTGATGTGTAAGTAGAATTTCTTTTCAAAGGCAAATCCCAAAAGAGAGGAAATCGGGTTTACTTGGGTTTTTATTGTTTGTTTTGTTTTGTTTAATGTATTATATGTGTACATCTTCCTTTTTCTGAGAACCATACCTAGCAGATAATATTTCAGGCATTGTGCATGCAGGATTCAGTTAATCATCACAACAACTTTTATGTGGAAGTCAGAGCTACCTTTTCTACATTTCAGTTGTGAAGAAGCAGAACATCAGAGAAGTTAAAAAATGTTATCAGTATTCTACACCCAATAATGGCGGGGCTGAGATTAAACTCAGACTGCCTGACACTTAGACCTAAACAAATTCTAAAAGACTGCATTATTAGTGCTTTACAGAATGACCATATCATTGACTTTCTACCTAAGATATTTTTGTCTAGAACAAATCCTAAATAGGACAGCAGGACTACACGTGGGAACCGAGACTGTGCCAGACCAATTGGGACATGCGGACACCCTAAGTGCATGTAATGAATGTGTTATTGAGTGAGGTCATATAATATACCTACCTGTGGGGTTCTTCTTGAGAATCTGAACTATTACCTCATCTGCATTTATAAAATGTAGACTTGCATCCAATTTGCAGGAATTATTCATCACCAATGGTTGATTTCCTGCCTTTACTCAGATTTGTGTAAGTGACTCAATTATAATCAAGAAACAGCAGAGCCTGCAATGTAACTATGCAATCATCAATAGGGACCCGAAGCTCTGATGGGACGCTTCTCTGATATTAAGTGAAAACTGAAAAGAGGACAGAGAGTTAAGTGAAGGATTTGCCCTTTACCATTTCTGAAAAACTTACTAGTGTATTTTCTTCATGTCACTGGGTCAGTTCCCCAGATTTGCTATTTTGGCATATCTGGGGGTGGGGGGTCAGTATGGGAGCAATAAAGGGCACTGACAGTGAATGATGCAATTATAAATGCTTTAAAGCCTTTGATAAACAAAGCTCGTCAATAGTAACCGTTGATAATTAGCGAACGGATCTTGCTTTATTCTTCTCTTGGTGGTATCCTGTAGGAGAGCTCAGAAAGCTATGGCTACCTAGTATCAAGTCCCAGGTTTCTGCTTTCCTATGAGGCCTTAAGGATATCATGTTCCCTCTCTGGACTTCTAGAAAATAAGGCGTTCATTCAGTAAGGAAAGGGACGACAGTCTAGAAAACAGGCTGTCTGCATTCTTCTGATCCCATGCTCGCCTATTCAGGGTATCAAGGAAGCAAGGGTTTTCCTGTCCATGTTTTCTTCCATATCAAGATACTCACCAGTTAAAACAGGCATGGCACTGCATGATTCATTAACTATAGTGATTGACACAGAGCCGGGAACGGTACCCAAGGAGTTGGCAAATATACAGGCTTGGGTTTCCGAATTCTACAATCTCCTCAAAATGTCCTTTCTTTGAATAGAGAGAAGGAAATCCCTCTGCTTTGAGTACCACCAATGTCCGTGCACAAACCAGACCTGCACGTACAACCCTTTGCACTAACTATGCCATCTAACTGTAGGGGGTGGTCTGTCAGCAACCTCACAGACCTTCTGGAGTCACAACTTTTAATATCCTTACGTCAATTGGTATCAGTTGGTGTTAAAAATCCATGTTTTTCTTAATGCTTTTGCATATTTTTAGCTTTTTGACATGCTCCTGTTTTTCTTAGATTACCTTTTTTTTTTTTTTTAAATTCCCATTCTTTCTAAGAGAATTTAGGACCTACTTTAAATATTATTTTATTTCCTATTTGTGGGATGCTTACCTGAAAGCAGGAGATAGTCCTAGGATCCTTCCAGTTAGAGGATTAAAACTCAGATTAATTACTTTGCCTGTAGGAACCCAGTGATGGATGGCAGGTCTGGAGTTGGATTAAAACACTTGAGAGTCAGAAGATTCCAAAAGGTTTTGGTTTGTTTGTCTGTTTCCTTCATACCATGACATTTCTGGGTGCTGAATGCAAACCCCGCAAGGTCAGGGTTTTCTGATTCGTTTATGCCTACAAAAGACTGTAGCATACAGAAGTGCTCAATAAATACTTGCTAAAATTGTAACAATTTTACTGTGTCATTCAAAAGAGGAATGCAAATATTCAAATTGCAAATGAGAGTATATATTGAAGCAAAATGTTAGGAAAATAACACAACTTCAAGAATAAGTCCCTCTTTAATATTTGCTTCAAAGTTGAATGGATTTTTTTCTCTGGATGCATATTTGTACATTTTTGCATGTATTTCATAAAACATACACAACTATGAAAAGATTGCTATCTCTATGCAACTTTTCAAAAGCAATTCATCCTATAATGGACATGGTTCTTTCTGTGGTTTTGTATTCGGGAGAAAAAATTAGAAGAGTCATTCATTTCGTAGGAAGCATGTTTTGTAAATATGTTTAAAAGCAGTTGGAGAATAATGACAGAGACCCAAGGAAGATAATTTGCCAGAGTGTCTAAACAGAGTTGGGGCGAATGGCTCTCCCATTACCGTGTTTCCCCACAAATAAGACCTAACTGGAAAATAAGCTCCAGCATATTTTTTGGCATGACATCCCCTGAACATAAGCCCTAATGTGTCTAGCAAAAATTAATATAAGACCTGGTCTTATTTTTGGGGAAACACAGATCACAGAGAAGTTAGCCTTCACCTGATGAAAGATTCTGACTTGGGGGTTTCAAAAGAAACTTCCAAATGATAACCAGAAGCAATAATTTTTAAAAAATTCAAATTGGTTCCCTCTGGGGAATATGTATATCTAGAGGATAGAATGGAAAAGGACAGAGAATTTTACACTGTATAATATACTCTTCATACTATCTTTCATTTTTAGCATTTTTATTTCTGTATGTATATTGATTGCATTGATTAAATGTTTGTAAAGTGTTTAAAAGAAGAATATAGAGTAAATTATTTCTATTGTCAATAATTGGTTCTTTAGGTATAATTGAGTTTATGTGAGACTGGATGGTATAAAGCATAGATCTTTAGGCCAAATCACCTCTTATTAATGGCCATTCTTACCTACGGCTCTATCCTATGACAGTAACCTTCAATCCAACAACACATCTTCTCCTTTGTTATGACACTATGCCACCAAATTGGTTCTTGCCGTATCCATACATTAGACTACACGCAGAGAGGCATAATTCTAGAACTCTAAGAACTTGGTAATATATAATAGTCAGGTGTTACTTGTAACACTTTAAGAAAAGACAACTCTCAATCTGTCACCACTTTTCTGAAGGAATCACTCCCGTTGGTGTTCAATCAGCTTCCCATATTCCAGCTTTCCCAATGTACCTCTTTCTTTGATGCTGTTCTTTTGGGACCCACAAGGTGAGTTCTGCAGTAGGCAGAGTTATTGCTCCCAAGGAGACTCTGTACTAGAACTGTAATGATATATCCTGACTGCAAAGGTGTTATCTTACATGGCAAAGAGACTTTGCATATGACGTTAAGGTTACTCATCAGTGGATTCCAAAATAGGGAGATTACCTGGGTGGCCCAGGGTGATCATGTGATCTCTCAAAAGCAGAGAATTGACTGGCTTTTTGCAGAAGAGGAAGGCAGAAGGGGAAGCCAGAGAGATTCAAAGCATTTGATGCTCTGCCACTGGTTTTGAATATGGAGGGGGCCAGGAACCTCAGCTCAACAACGTGAATGAGTTTGAAAGTATATTCTTCCCTGAGCGCTTCCAGGTAAGTAGCCAGGTGGCAGACACCTTAATATTGACCCTGTGAGACCCCACGCAGAGACAGGAGCTCAGCCTTGCCATGCCTGTATTTCCAACCTACTGAAACTGGGAGATAAGAAAGCTGTGTTGTTTAAACTGCCAAAGCTGTGACGTTGTGTTATGAGAGCAACAGGAAACTAACAGGGCCTCTCACCCCCATTTAATTTACAAAGACACAGAGGCTCAGGAAAGTGAAGTACATCACATAACTATCTAGCTTGCGATGCTAGTCTATAGATGCTGGGCTGTCACCGTAGCTCATATCCAGGTGGGCTCAGGGCCTTACCTGTGCTTCTGTCTTCACAGAACTAGTCCTCACGTTTTAGCACGGATCAGAATCACCTAGGAAGCTTTGGAATACGCACATTTCTGGCTCCCGTCCGCAGAGTTTCTATCCTGCAAGTCTCAAGTGTAGTCAAAGAATATGCAGGTTTATTATGTTCCCAGATGGTGCTGCTGGGACTTCTCGGAGGATCCCACTTTGCGAATCAATGCTGCTGCTGTTCCTCTTCGTTTTATTCTTCACGTTCTTTGGAAAGGGCTAGTTCTCCGTAGTTGAGAGTTGTCATAATGCTTCTTTCAGACACATACGAGGAGTCCCATGGTGACTTGTGCCCACTTGCTCATCTGTGCCTGAGAAATAGAGGCTGAGGCTGGGCAGCATCTGCCTTACCCACTTTTGAGAGAAAATTCGAAGAAAATTGTTCAGTCCTATCGTGTGACAACAGACAACAACATTAAGCACATACCCACCTCTATCAGATTTCACTCAGACTCAGAAAGCAAAGAATTTCTGTTGGTCTGCTCTGGTATTTTTTAAACCCTTAGCACATATTGACTCCCCATTGTCAAGAACTTAAGAATTAAAAAGTCAATGGACAAACAACAGAAAATCTATGTTCCAGAAATTGCCCGAGGAAAGCAGTTCAAACAAGGTAGCCATGAATAATGGGAACAAATTATTTCACACAGGAGGAAAAATGGAGTTGGATACACACACACAAACACACACACACACACACACACTTTAAGCAGAGCAGAAACAATCTTGCCATTTCTTATGTAAGGAATGGAGAAAAATGGTTCTTCGTATTTCATCAAAAAGACACTGACTTTCTAGTCTAGATTTCTTTTTATATTGGATGAATTTTTAGTTTTTAACGAATTTATTAAGATATTGTTTACTTACCATAAAGTTCACTAATTGTAAGTGTACAGCAATGATTTTAGCGTATTTACTGAAATATTCAGCCATCACCATAATCCAGTTTCAGATTTTAATTATCCCGGTAAGATCCCTCATGCAAGTTTATAGTAAATCCTCATCCCACCACCATTCCCTAAGCAACCACAAATTTACTACTTTCTGTCTCTATAGATTAGCCTTTCCTAAACATTTAATATAAATGGAATCATACTGTAAGTGCTCTTGTGTGTCTGGCTTCTTTCACAAGCCATGATTTTGTGGTTCATCCATGAAAGTGGTTCCGGCATCTATCAGTACTTCATTCTTTTTTCTTTCTGATTAGTATTCCCAATGCATATTTTAAATGAAATCTTGGAAGTGTATAATAGTAATATTTCCTTCTTCCAAAGATTACTGTTTGTCAAATTTGTGTAACAAAGACAGTGGTTGGGGAACATAAGGATAAGCATTTCACCCTAACTCTGTACCCTTTTTTCAAGAGAACGTCCTAAATTGGAATTCCTGCATTCTATCCTAGGGCAGGCAGCAAGATTTCCTTTACATGGATAAAGGGGTTGGGCTGTAAATTAGTGAGTGATAGGAAATAACTGAAAATGCACTCAGTAGGCTCCTGAAGAGTTCTAGTCAGTATATGCGTAGGTTGAAGCTTGAATATCAGAGGTTCGTAATTTTCTCTTGGGCAGGATCGCCTCTGTAGATAAAGAGATCTTTTTTTCTCTGTGACAGATAAAGAGATCTTTATTCTATGAAATTAGAAGTGTGAAGTTCTACTGTGCTGCTTTTGAAGTCCCTCCTTCTGCATTTATCTCTCTTCTTTGTTCACAATCCACAATGGTTCTCCACTGCATATTGTATACAGTCCCCAATTCTTTATATGGTCTAGGAGATGCTCTGTGAACTAGCATGGCTGTAACTCTCAGGGCTCATAATTTGTCTTTCTCCCCTGTCTTCTCTCTGCTCCTGCTGTGTAGGGATTCCTTCAATTTCTCAACTTTTCTGAATGCTCCTTGCACTTATAATTATTTCTTTAAAAACTGCAAACCAGTATCAATAGCAGCATTCTACACTATAACTTTGCAAAATGTTACTATTGGGAGAAACCAGGTAAAGGGTACACAGAATGTCTTTGTCTTATGTTTTACAATGGCATGTGTGTTTACAGTTTTCTCCACAAAAATTTCAGTTTATGCAGAGGAGAAAAACCCTGAAACTCCTACTATGTAAACTGCATGAGTCGGGGGCTGAACCTCTCTTGCTCTTTGTTGTATTTTCACTGTTTGGGCCAGGACCTAGGAAAAGTTGTAACTCAAGTAATATCTGCAGAATGAAATAATTTCATAAATTCTGGTATCTGAGTGCACACAGCTAGTTAGTGTCAGAGATACGAATCCAAAGAACTTGGTCTTTTGCTGCAACTCTTTTTCTAGGCATAGATTTCTGATTTTTTAAGTTCATTCATTCATATATTCAGAAATATCTGCCAGATTCTCTGATAGGCCTGAGGTGTCATGGTAAACAAGATAGAGAGATCCCTGCCATACGGACTTACATGGTCTGATTGGAGAGCCACATCAATTGAGGTATGTGCTGATAGGACTATAGTGCAAACTGAAATGAGTGCAGGGAGGAAAGGGGACCAGAGTCAATGAAAGCAAGTATCAAAAGAACTGACCTAGATGGAGAGGTCAGGGAAAGATCACTGGATGGTGACAGAAGTTAACTTAGATCTGAACACCGAGCAGGACTTAACTTTCCCGACAGAGGGAACTGCATGTGCAAGGACCTTCTTGTTGGAGGAACAAAGTACATCTAAGAAACGGAAAGGAAACCACTGGTGTTGCCACACACACTAGAGAGGGAGGTTAGCAGGGCCTCCTGGGGCTTGCTAATTAAGAATTTTGGTTTTACATTAAGAAATATGAAGTGAAGACTATTTAATGATAAGGATGATAAGGAATGGTTGGCAGATTCCTTTTATACTTTAAGGACTTCGCTGTGGCTTCTGTGGAGAGGATGGATTGGGGTGGGAAAGTACGAGTGAAAGCAGGTAACATAGTTGTATGCTTTGTAGTGGTCCAGGTGAGAGATGCAGGTGGCTTAGATAGATCCGTGGCTGTCACCTGTGGTGTCTGGTTCCTATTTGGACTTGCATGGCAACTGAAGGCTTTCTCAAAGTCACTCTTGTGGGAGATGTGTTCTTGGCATAGCTCTTTACAGAAGGGGACTGGCTTCTTCCAAGCCTTATCTTGTCCCAATTTTGCCTCCTGCATCTGCCACACTGACATCAAATGCTATGTATTGGTAAAGCACAGCTTTTGGAGTCAAAGAAAACTAAATTAAAATTATATCTCCACGACTTACTAGCTTTGTGGCATGGGCCAGTTGTACCTCATGATTCTTTGGGATAAGAAACTCTAAGTTATAACTTTACTGTGTCACTAAATTGAGATAAAGTAAAAACGTGTATAGCACAATGTGTGGTATCTCATAGTAAGTTGCCCTCTATCAGTTGAATTTTGAAATGATAAAAATAGCTAGGAAAGCAGATATGCTCCATGACTCTAATTTTGCCTGTATTCTTCCCAAGATCTTTGGGTGTCAGCGTACTGCTTAGAAAAAGTCTTGACGATGAATAAATATTTATTAATGCTACAGAACAGAATTTTAAACCTGAGTATGCAGTTTCAAGCAGAGAGACAATAAATTTAAACTTTCCATTTAATCCTCATTAATAGACTCATAATAGATATTTTAGGAAGAGGCAATGTGGAAAACAGTCTTACTCTAGGTATATGCATCCCAGCAATTAGATTTGAGGATTCCGTTCATGTGTCTAATTATAAATGAATGCCACATATTAAACAAAGAAGACTGGAGTTCACATTGCCTTAATTATGGGTTTGTGGGATGCTAGATTTGACCATGCTGGTCTCATTTTCATTACTGTGTGCTGACATTCTCTTGTAACCTCACCGCAGGTAAGGTTTCTTCCTACTCATGTAATTTGTGACAGGTTAGCAACAATTCCAACTTCATGCTCCATTTTCTCTGCCTACTGAGGCAATTTGCTATCCATGCACTCTGTTATTTCTTCTGCTTTGTGGCTCCGACCTGTAAGGCGTTTCATGACGGGAACGGCTCTTTGAATACCCAAACTTCAATTGCTCTCCTGGCTGAATGCTACCTATGCCACTTTGGGGGGAGGAATTTAATATATAGGTCATCCTCTTACATCAAATAGTTGGTCAAGACTGTGAGCTGAGCTGTTAAAAAAATGTATCTCATTGTACCCCTCAGACTTTTGGCATTTTACCATCACAATACTTAAGGTTCTCTGTGATCTGGCCTCTGCCCACCTCTCAAGGCTCATCTTCCACCACTGCCTAGATATTTACGATCCGGGGATACTGAACTTTATAATATGCCCTAAGTTCACTATGCCATTTTATACTTCTGTTTCCTTTGCAGAGGCCATCCTCTCTGCCTGTAAGATTCAGTCCTCTTCCCGTCCTCTTTACTTACCTAAACAACTGCTCAACTTCCAAGGTTCCATGTGAGTGTCACCTCCACTTGGTGGCCTGCGTAATACTTTCATCCTACCTCCTCACTCTTGGCTGCAGAAAAGTTCTCTTTATATTCCCATAGTTCCCTGGGCATCACTCTATCCTAGAATCACTTTATTGTATTGAAGCTATCCATTTATAAACATATTTCTCCATCCAGACAATACATTCTTGATCCGTACCCGCGTCTAATCCGTACCCGCATCTCTATCACCTCTGTGCTTGGTGTACAGTCAAGTTATTAAAGATTATTGAAATGATTGATGGGTTTAAGGAAAGGAAAAAAAAGCACGTGTCTCTCAACATTTATTGATGGTTTATTTACACTGGTGCACACACTGTGTTAGGTGCTAAGAACTCAGAATTCTTAGCCTAAGCATAAGCCTTGCCGCTAGATATTTAAAATACAGAGAGAAAGAGAGATGTAAAAACTTACCATCATAACTCTGTGATGAAGGTAGGCATAGGCTACAGCGAGGCCCAGAGAAACTATCTAAAATAAGGTTAATGTAGAATCAGGGAAGGTACCCTGGGGGGGAAAGATATAAGCTTTGAGTTGTTATTGTAGATTTTGATATTAACTGTATTTAAATGACAATAGCTATTGCTCTTGACTGACTTATTAAGTGCTCACTACGTGCTAAGTTTATTACATACATTCTCTCTCTCAACAATCTTAGGAAGTGATGGTAGGAAGTGAACACGGTTACTGCTGTTTTATGGGGCGGGGTAGGGGGGGAAGGAGGCACAGTGAGCTTATGAACCTGTCCCCGGGTCAAACCTCTGAAGTGATAGAACTAGGAATAGAATACGGGTCTTTCTCATGCCAAAGGCACTTATGCTCTAATTGTTCTCTTACAAAGATGCACCTCCCTGCTACGTATTAAAGAAATAGGTCCGAGAAAAAAGAGTGAGGGAATCATCCTAGAATCATCCTAGGAGCCAAGGGGCATGCTCTATTTTGGGGAGCTGTAAATAGCTCAGTGTTACTCAAGAGGGCAGACCCCATAGGAAATGAAAGAGGAAGAAAGAAAAAAACAACACTCAGATACAGTTCCAAATTCGATTCTGCCCACTCTCTCTCCTCAAGGGGAGGCACTTACCTCCCCAAGGGTAGCAAAATGTAGTGGGCAGTACTGAAGACAATAACTATTGGCTTTCTTATTTAATAGAAAGTGCGACACTGTTCAGATGTATTGGAAAATGACAAAGTACCTGGACTCTTCATCTTCCTCTTTCGCTGAAGCTGAAAGAAGGGAATAAATAACTACTGGGAGAAAAGATCAATGAAGGCCTTGCCTGCGATAACAGATAGAAAGTCCCTGGCAAAGGGAAACCATAAACGCTATAGAACCTCATTCTTCATCCTTTGAACTGAAGGTCTCCTCCGACGTGAGCGTTAAAGATCTCCAGCAGCTCTTCCCTGGAGCAAGGTGTTTGCTGCACTTATCTCAGTGCCCAGCTATCCACGCTGGCATTAAAACCTTCCTGCAAACACAGTGGAGGCTTTCCCTGATGGCTAATCCATAAACTTCAGAAAAGTTACATTTATCTATCAAGACTCATGCCGTTGATATTATACACAATAGAGCATTTACTCTCCCTTCTTCTATTAGCACTCACATCAGATACAGCACATTGGTGGAGACCAAAGTGCTCAGGACACCCATCCAACTGTTAGTCTGCCTTTCAGTAGTGATGGATGGAAGGCATTGTGTTTTTCACGCTGAGCTGCTGAGTTCCTTTAGATTGTGCTATAAGATGACAGGGCTCCTGCTGGAGCAGTTTCTGGAGCAGGATGGAGTGAGGTCGTGTGGAGTTGGGTCCATGAGCCCTTTAGGAATTGGATGGAGCCCTTCGGGGTCCATCCTGGAAATGGAGCTAAGTGGGTGGTGGCTGGGCACCAAAGAAGTCTCAAGTTTAGAGACACATGGCCTTGGAGACTGGGGGCCTCGGTCAAAATTTGTGCAACCACTCATGGGAGTGGTACTAGATCTAAATGGCTTCTTTCTGACTTTATTACTCTTATTTCTACCATGGGCATAAAGACATCACATGTTCTTCATTTCACAGGAGTCTTAGGAGGGTCGATGGAAATCTTACAAATAAAAGTGCTGTGTTAATTGTAAGAGTGCTGAGGAGCTTTTCGTAAAACTAGTTACCACTTTGAAACACACCTGTTTATTTGATCTCCCTTACTTGACCCAGCCATTCTATGAGATAAGCATTAATAATTGGTTTACTTCCTGTTGTCTTGGGTTTCTTATCTGTATGTTAGCACAGTGTGTGTGTGTGGGGGGGGCTGGGGGTGAGGGGGGGGTAGAAAGATATTCACTCTAGGGAAAGATGGTTGTTGTGTGAAAAGGACATTCAAGCGGCCTGTAGAGCCACTCACATGGGGAGCAATTGAGGCGCCATGTCGACAGCCAGCCAGCACCAACTTGTCATCCAGGCCGAGAGCCATCTTGGAAGCAGGTTGCCCAGGACCAGTGAAGCAATCAGAGAACCAAGCTCAGCCTCCATCATGGCTTCCTCCTCGTGGGACACCCTGAGAAAAGTACTCTTTAAGCCATTTCCAATTTCCCAACCCACAGAAACTCTGAGGTGATAGATGATTATTTTAAGCTTCTATGTTTTGGGGTCATTTGTTACATAGTGATAGGTAACTAATATGCTTAGTAATTAATGCCCTAAAAATGTAGCATTAGGGATGGCCAGAGATATAGACCAACCTCTGTGGAAAACATGAAATAAAATTCCAAACGTGCTCCTGTCACCAAATTTGTTAAGTCACTGGCCACATCTGGGTCTGACAGACGACATTCCATACTGAACAAGAGTATGGGGTATGAGGTACAAAGCGTTGGAGTCAGTCCCTGCTTTATGTCTTGCTAGCTTGGGCCCTCAGCCAGTTTATTAACGTCTCCAGTACTCAATCCTCACGTTTGTAAAATGAGAAAAACAGTTACCTCGTGAGTAAGATTCTGAGATGATAAAAGACTGCGTATTACAAATGCATGATGAATAGTTGCCATTAGTTGTTTTTGGGTTCACACTGAGTCTTCTGTCTCTACCTCATTAAAATACTGACCCTAACACTTCCCTCTCTGTATTGTCATGGGGTTGATTTCCAAGTGAACAGTCATGAGGAAGTGGTGCCCTCTAATCTCTACTCTTCTGAGGAAGGCTATTCCGTGTGGCCCTAGATGAACAAAGGTCGGCAGGCGATTATCTGGGACTATTCTAGGGTGAAAAGCCCAATTCATCTATCTTATTTGAGAATTCTTATGGAAACCTTATAAAGCACATGACCTCGTATCTGTTTTACAGAAGTTGAACTTGAGACTCAGTTTAAGCAATTTATGGAAGATCACACATCAAGAAGTGGTGGAACCCAAATACAAATCAGTATTATGTATTTCATACCACACAACCTCTCACACTAGATGACTATGCCAGAAGTCGTCTAAGTCAGTATTTCAAGACCTCAGGCATTTAGAAGAAATGTTAGTTATTTTTTTAGTAATCATACAAGTCCATGGTCAAGCAAATGAAAATGCCCCTACCAAACAATCTATTTTGATTTGTTTTATATTTTAACTGAAAAAACAAAACAAAACTCTTGGTAAAGATTTCTCAACATAGGCTCAGACAATCCCATTTTTGCTGTAAGTGTCCCTTCCTTCCTTCCTTCTTTCCTTCCTTCTGTCTTCCCTCCCTCCCTCCCTCCCTCCCTCCCTCCCTCCCTCCCTCCCTCCCTCCCTCCCTTCCTCCCTCCCTTCCTCTCTCGCTCTCACTGTCTCTGTCTCTTTGGCTCTCTTTTTTCTTTTTAAATTCCCCCCCCTTCCCTACACAAACATTGGTTATTTGGTGAGTCTGCAAAGTGCCTGACAAAACAGCAGAAATCCTGAAGAAACTTACGCACTAGCTGAGAAGGGAAATTAACATGTAACTTCTAGTGGAAGTAAGAACACAGCATATTAACGATAATGTAGGTTCCAGGGTCAGACAGATGTAGGTCTGAATCCTGTCGCCTCCACTCACTAGTGTGTCTCAGTTGTATGATTTCAATTCAGTTATTTACACTGGAAACAACCATAGTGCCTACCCCTAAAGTTGCTGAGCTGATGAAATTATATAACGCAAACCAAAAGCATAATAAGGAGGTATGAAATAGCCAGTCAGAGCTAACATTTGTGAAGTCTTCCTAAGTAATATGATAATGGCATATGGAGTCATTATCCTTTCTTTTTTCTGGAGAAGTTTTAGTAACAACTGAGAAACTCACCCTGAGTAATCAAACTAAGGACTAAAACTGGAGCAGCAAAGCAGTGGGTTCATTACAATAACAGCATGGATTTCCTGAAACTCTAGGCAGGGAACCCTAAATTGTGCTCAGTGCTAACTGCCTGTATTACTGGAATTACATTACAATTAGGTTGCCACTATAGTTAATGTCTCCGGTCACTGTGCTGGGTACAGAGTCAATTCCAACTCTTGACTGATTTCCAAGGTGGCCTAGACCGGCCCAGTGCAATAGGAAAACCACACCTCAGGGAATTAGAAGGGGTGTGACACTGCTAGAAATTAAACCATCAGCGGATTTCAACATTTGTCTTTTAGAAACCTTCTTGAACTAGGTTTTACTCAAGACTGCCTTTCAGGGAAAGGTTAGTTCCATGAGGACCCAAAAAGCCATATTTACACTATTAATGTATAGTATTTGTGAGTAAATGGAAACCACTCATTTGGACAGGAAGAAGGTGTGAGAATATCTAGAGTGAGACTGAATCGCACTCTATCAAAACAAAGTACAGTATTAAAATAAAACCTGAATTAACTCCCACTACCACCACCCACCCCCTCTCCCACTAAAGGATTGATTGCAGGACAGTTCATTCAACACTGTGTTCTAAAGTGATTTTTCTTGAAAAAAGTACCAATTAGATAAAAAGCCAATATTTCAGTCAACACTTTCCAGGATTTGGTCACAATGTAACATTCAAGGCTCCTCTCTCACTACATCAATTGATGCACCCTGTTCTTCAAGCAAACCAACCAACTTTGCAGTGTGTTCTGAACATAACTTGCAGGCTTGCCCTTTGTTTTTGCTGTCTTGTCTTCATCCACTCTCTGCCATCAGCCGCCACCCCCAATTCTGTTCTGCAATTGTGTCTATTGGCAAAAATGTCAGCTGCCTTCAGTCTTCCTTCCCAGAACCTCTTCTTTGCCCAAACTTTTAACGATGGAGTTCCTCAGGGTTCACCTTTTCCTCTTCTAACTGTATACTCCTCGCCGAGATAACTTTAGTCATTCTCTCAGCATGCTGATGACTCAAAAATTTGTGTTCAACTCAGATAAGTTATGGAGTTTTATATCCAACTACTGGCTTGATGTGATCATTTGAATATCTCCCTGACCCTGAAAACTCTGTATGTCACAAATGGCACTCCTGGTGCATCCCACACCCCCAATTTGAATGTCCACTGGTGGTCCTTAAGTGAGTAAAAGGCACTTTCATTTATTTAGTTCCTCATCCTGGAAATGTGAAAGTTTTCTTTGATATCTCTTTGCCCCTCACCCTCATACTAGATCTTACTGAGTGAGCATCTATATTTTTCATCTATGACCTCATCTCTCTATTTCCATCGAACCACTCTAACCCATGTCGCTGTCATATCTTGTTCTAGACAGTTACATATACTAAGTATCTGCCTCACAATTTATTTTGTCTCCACTTAATCTATGTGCACAGAGCAGGGGATCTTTGTAAATGAATCTCTGATCATGTCAACCTCTGCAACAAAACTTTTCAATGACTTCATGTTGCCCTTAAGATGTGGTCCAAATTCCAAGCCAGGTCTACAAAGTTCTATCTCATCAACCCTCTGTTAATTGGTCTGCATCTTCTGACATTCTTCCTTCCTGCTCTTATGCTGAATTCCTAGAACACGATACTCTCTCCAGCTCCCAGTCCTTTTCATGTGCTCTTCTTCTGTCTGGGATCCCTTTTCCCCCTCTTTGTTGTCTAATGTCATTTGGTCCTCTGAGTTCACCTAAATGTTACCTCTTCAGAGAAACCTTCTTTAAACCCTTGGTCAAGTTAGAACCTCTTATTTTCATTCCCAGAGCATCATGTGCTTCTTTTAAGAAGGACCATACTTTTATAAACACATTCTTTATAATAACTGTATTGAAGTCTGTCTCACTGACTATGCTATAGAATCTATGGGACCCAGAGTTTTGCCTAATCTGCTGACCATTCTATTTTCCACAGCTAGCACAATGCCTGGCCAATGGTCAACACACAATATATTATTTCCCTGTTTTTATAGGTTGAATTGTGTCCCTTAAAAAAATGTTGAAGTTCTAACTTGCAGTACCTTAGAATGTGACCTTATTGAGAAATAGGGTCTTTGCGGAGGTAATCAAGTACAATGAGGTTATACTGGGGTAGGATGAGCCCTTGATCCGATTTGACTGGTGTCCTTGAAAGAAGACAGCAGAAGATAGGAGGGAGGCAGAGACTGAAGTGCTACAGCTGCAAGCCAAGGACAGCCAAGGGCAACGGCTACCACCAGAAGCTAGAAGAGAACAGGCAGGGTTTTACTCAGAGTCTAAGAGGGAGCCTGGAAATGCCAACTCCTTGACTTTGAACTTCCAGACTCTAGAACCATGAGAACACTGTCTGTGTTTTAAGCCACTCAGTTTGTGGTACTTTGTTACGGCGACCCCAGAAAACTAATATACTGCTCTGTCCAAGTCTGCATGCATTTACTTAATATACAGTGTGCATGTATCTCTGGGTCTTCAATGCCTGGCACTGCTTAGAACAGAATATGTCCTTAGTAATAAATTGCTGGTAGAGTAATTATGTATAGACACAGTCAGAATCTATCCATCTGCTTACCTGTGGACAAAAACAAGTAGTTAACAGCCAAATGTTAAATTTACACTTGCAACATGGCCCCCAAATAGCTCTCCTAGGTCTTTATCCAAGAAAAATGTGAATTTACATATACCAATGTTTATGTCAGCATTATTCATAATTGCCCCAAACTGGAATCAACCAAAATGTCCTTCAGCGTATGAATTTATGAACCGTGGACCTTGCATGCGATGGAGTCCTGCTCAGCAATAAAAAAGGATGGACTATTGATACACAGACAACATAAATAGACCTCAGATGCATTCTGCTAAGTGAAAGAACCCAGACTCACAAGGCTATCCACTGTGCAAATCGTTTATGCAGTGTTGCAATTTAAAAGGCAAAACTGTAAAAAGAAACTGGTAAGTGTTGCCAGGGTTTGGGGTGAGGAGAATATCTGAATCCAGGGGTCCATCACAATGGAATTCTTTTGGGGGTTGTAGTTCTGTATCCTGAGTATAGTGGTGGTTATGTGAGTTGAAGCAAGCGTTGAAATTCTTAGAACTGCATATAAATATTTAAAAGTTTTTTTCTTTTTTTAAGGGGGGCAATAAGGAAGAGCACCATGTAAAATGTATAATGAAATAATTTTTTAAAGAAAGCTCAGAGTGATGGTTTACTATGAAGGGGCTATTGTTCTTGAGAAAACTGCCTCACATCTTTCTAGGATGAATATCTGTAACTTTCAAAGGCACTAATAAGAGCCATGTACGTGTAAGACGAAAGCCTGGTGTAGGCAAACTGTTTCTGCACTCATGTATCCTGATATACATAACTAAGGAGGAGATTTTACTGGGACTTATAAAAGTACATACGGCTTTTTTAGTTCCTCACCACTAATCCCAGACTGGCTCTGAGCAGTAGCGGCTGGAAGCCATTACTTTATAATCACTACTTCCCACTCTGTAGCCTCAATGAAGTGAATGGATGGTTCCAGTCCAATTCCTAATGAACAGGTGTATGTATATCATGGATTGTACTAATTGTCACCCTGCTGTCAGATTTAGTGGATCCCTAAGAGAGAATGAGCCTCAGAGGCAAACAACACCCCCTAGAGAACAGTCTTGAATGTAACACCAAAGTAGAATACATGGTTCTGTCAGCCTCCCTGGGTGTTCACAGACCTTGAATCACTAGTGAGCGGCTTTGCCATGTTGTGTGCAGGGTGGAAGTGTTGGTGCTTTTGCCAGCATGCCTTTTCTTCTGGCAGTAAGTGGACCTCAGAACCAATTCCTGCCACATGGCAAACATCAAGGTAGCAATTTTGGAATCATTTCCCTTCTTTGATGGCCATAATAAATGCAGTTTTTAGGCCTCAATTTCTCTGTTAGATTACTTGATAGTGTTGTTGTTGTTGTTTTTTTCCCTTTGATGGCCAGAAGCTAACGTATCTCCTCAGTTATTCTAAGTTGAGGTTGGTATTTTCTTACACATGGTCTGCGGTGAGGTCTTCTAGCTCATCTCTCCTTTTGATACAGTGTGATGGGTGCAACTGAATATATACCACTGTGACTGGGGAAGGCAGACTGACTGTATTTCAAGAAAGTTTCTAGGGTGGCATTCTCTTATTTTGGTCACTATGACCAAAAATTAGTCATGAGCGTGGCAAGAAGTAGAATTCAATATTGTCAGTGTCCTCAGAGGGCTAGGATTCAGAGGGCTAACTTGATCTGACAACTTAATAATAGATGGCAGCACAATCCAAAACATAAATAAGAATGGCTTGGACATATTCGATTAACTAGAATTTATTTTGTGGATTAAAATCCTGCTTTCCATGGCATTTTCAACGTTGGCCTTCCCGGTCATAAAATGTATGTGGAAAAGCAAACTATTTTCTGTAGCGCAAACGTGACATCCGGGACACTCATTCGAAAGCTACTCATAGTGATCACTCAATGAAAACATGAGGGGTGGACCTTACGGCAGATGTCCGTAAGTATTTGCACTGCGTTCCTTACTTTTTATAAAGAAGATAGCTCTGTGCTACAGTGTACGTGTACTTTTCAGTTTGAATCACTCCACTGTCTTTTGATGATACATCTTTCAGACCACAGAAAAAGATGAAGCCCTGGTGAGTACACTTCAGAGTAGTCTCGTGATGAGGGTATATATTCCCACTGCCACTCACCAGGAGAAGGTAGCACTCGGCACTAACAAAGGATCTGGGAGGTTGGGAGGCTCTCTGTGCTGAGCCTGGACACGGGTGTCCTTATTAGTCCTTTCTTGACCCGTAAACACTTGGCCTCTGCTTTGTGGCAATAGGAACATACGTAATATGGTAGGGAACACCAAGCAAAACCAAAGTGTGCTGAATCTCATAAACTAGAAAAGCCAGCTGAATATTTCTTTGCTTATTCCACGAGCATCCTTTGTTCACTTCCTGGAATATTTGGAAAGGTCTTACTTACTGTGCTGTGCTGATCTCAGCTGTGCAACAAAAAATCAAAGGAGAGGCTGCTGGCCCCACCTGGGCTGATGATCAACTGGGAGGTAGTCCCCTGGGCCATTATATTTACGGCAGAATAATTGTACAGACATCTCCAAATGAGAGAGGAATTTAGGGATTGGTTTTCTGGTATAAAACTGCAAATTTTTAAGGTTTAGGGACGTGCTTCTTAAGTATGATGGCAGAGTTCCTTTCATACCCGGATGTATCCCTCTTAGCAACTCAGCACATGGTAGTCTGGGGTAAACTACTTCTGCGAGTGCTATTCTCCTTGCATTTTTCTTATTTGTGTTTCATCAAGACATCCTCACTCTTTGTTCACTCACATCATCTTTTTCTATACGAGGTTTAATGCAATTGTTTAGATGTACCCTTACTAAATTCCCACTGCCCTTTTGTTCTGCATCCCCGATGTCACGCATAAGTCAGCTTGATGGAAACTGGCTGTTTCAAAATGACTCACTCATACCTTTATAGGCAGACTTTAGGTTTCCTTCTATTAGTGCTGTGTATTGTCCATTTTCTGTACATTTTGTTCTTTTAATTTTCAAAATACAGTCCTTTCTTTTGGTTCACACAGTTGATGACATTGTTTCATCTTTGGGCAATATAATCCTTCTAAGTGCTGTGTATATATGTACTTGTTATATTTACAGGGACTTTACACATCAATTCTAATTATATTTAACATAAGCAAGTCATCCCGGGGACGTATTTGTTTTATTTTTCTTTATCACTCTGAAAGGCCCTTGGTATTGTTAGAATAAATATACCTTTTAAAGGAAACTTAAAGGAGATAGAACAAATTGATTTTAGGATAAAATGTAAAAGTTGGGTTAAACAAAGCTTCATATGGAAAAAGATATACATTTTTTCTATTGTTATTTTAAATATCCAAATGTAATGCTCTCTGGCATTTGAATATTTTTTTTTTTCTGATAGCTAAATAAAAGCTAATATTATTTTGGTTAAATGTGGCTCTTATAATAAAAATGTGCATAGAAAATACATCTTCACAGGTGGAAAAATAATTTCTTTCCTTCCAGCTAGTTAAGCCCAGTAGTGTATAAGCACTAGCGGCACCCTCCGTAATATGAACCGATGACTGTCACATGTGCAAAGAAAGTCTCCTAATGAAAAATAGAAGAGAAAAGTGGGTTCAGAGGAAACAGATATTAAAGGGAACAGAAGAAAATGTGAGAAAACCAATCAATTAATATCTTCAGAGTGTTAAGAAACGTTATTACAGGCATGGCTTAGGAAGAAAGTTCTCTCTAAAAGGAAGAATCAGAAAACAATAATAAAAGAGCTCTTGGGAATTAAAAATAAAATAGCAGGAACATTAAGCAAAAAAATAAAATAAAATAAAATAAAATGTGTTGGAGGACAGAATTGAGGTAACATCCCAGCAAGTAAAACACAAAAGAGACCAAAATTCCAAAAGAGAACAATTAAACCTCCTGATCCAGGAGGTTTAATATCCAACTGATAAAATTCCACAGTCATTTTTCTCCTCTATCTTTCCAGAATTTGTATAAAATTCTATACACTTTCTACAAAAGGAATATATCCCAGAATTTAGGACACATGTCTCCATGTTTAAAGGATTCACCATGGACCAGCACAATGGATGATAAAAATTATCCCGCAACAAGGTATATCATCATGAAATTTTAAACTCCTGATGTGGAGAAGATCTTCAAAAAATCAGAATACTGTGACACAGAAAGACATTGGATTTGTCAGAGAAAATCTGGAAGCCAGACTGTCATGGAAAAAAAGTGCTGAACATGGAGATACTGATTCTCAAATTAGATGTGATGCTTAGTCAAGCTGTTAGCCCAGTGGAAGGAAGAAATGGAAACATTTTCAGATGTGATGGGTCACAAAGGGAAATTGCCTCTCCTACCCCATTTCTCAGGAAAACTCTAGCAAATGTGTTCCAATAAAGCGAGAATAAACCAACAAACAGGAAGACGATGGATTCAAGAATAGAAGCTGCAACACGTGAGAGAAGTAAAGGCAGTGACCAAGAAGAGGGGAAGGCAAGTTCCAGAATGACAGTTATAAAGAAAAAGGAAAGACTCCTTACAGTGTAGTCACAGATGAACAGGGACTTCAAGATCCCTGTCAGACGGGAATTTGGTCAATTATATACCTGCTAGAGTTTGGGATGAATTAATGATACATGGAGATCACATTACAAAGTTTAAAAGAAGGCAACTGTTTATTCATTCTGAGCAAAGCTGTATACTTTGATTTTTTTTTATTACTACACTCTGAGTACTGCTCTATGAAAAGTAACTGTAACTGCTTACTATTTACTTTGTAATTGTAATATAATTACAATATTTAGAATGTTCATATTTCATATGAGGAAGTTAATAATATCTAACATTAATAAGACAGAAAATGGCACCATAAATAGTTTTTTAAAAAAGTATAGGGACAACTAACAACTAAGAAGAAAAAGTAGCTGCATTTCTAATCAGAATGGAGGCTTTGTCTAAAAAAAACTATGTTTACTATACTATTTTATCCTCATGAACTATGTATATTTTCTATGCTGGTTTACATATAGATTATATTTCATAAAGATAAAATTGGTAAATTATGTGCGTACATATTTAATAATGCTTTATAAAAATATATACCATACCATTTAAATGATTACATATTTATGTAAAAACATTTAACTTATTAAATATTCTGTAGTATATAACTTTATAGACACTACCTTTTTATCGTGTCAGTGCGTCTGAAAATAACCAATTTTATAATATATTACCCAAATATAAGGTTAATATTAAAACTCAGCTACAGGCTTCAATACCTTTTATCTGCACATGTTTCCCCAAGTACATCTTTCTATCAGTGAGTCCAAGATGTGTAGTGTAGTCTCTTCTCTATTCATTTAAGATGTCAAACTTAGGCCTTGCTTGGAATTAATGGATGTTACCATTTTTTTGGCACCTGCTTTTTGAAAATGAGACAATCATGCCATGTCATAAAGCAGGTTTGTCATCAAGTGTTTTTGATAAACAAGGACAATTCCACAGTGCAAAAAAGTCTTTCAAAACAGAGTCACCCAGAAGAACTTGAATTTTATGGTCCATATCAATATTTTACTGTGGTTACAAATCTAACACAGATGCCAAGATATTTTATGTTGCCAAATGGTTCTTTTATTTTGCAGCACATGTTGTGTGTTCTTTTTAGTAGTGAACACATCTGTTAGAGTGTTTTTCTTTTCTCTCTCCCTGCATTTTGTTTGTTTGTTTGCAATTCTAGTTCCTCTAAAGATACAAACTATACATCAGCTCGATGCATGTTTTATGACTTAAAAACATTGTTAAACGATGCCATTCTACACAGTCGTGGGTTAGAAAATCACTGCTCTGGGAAAGGTATTTTCAGTGGCAAAAGTGCTTTTCATTAATCTCAGTTCTCCAGGTTTGGAATTCAAGCAGAGCGTGATAACTGAAGGCAGCTGGAGTTTAGATTCTGTTGGGAGTAGGCCAGTCGTGCAAGGACAGACATAAACAGTTGTTTCCTGTGGTGCCATTCAACGGGTTTTCTACTTGCCCTTCTTTCCTTCACGTTGGAATCCCTTGCTAGCTAGGCCGAAGTTTGCTCAAAGGTAAGGGAGGCGCTGTGATTGATGGCTTTCTGTGCCAATGAAAACTAGAAGGTGTGTCGTTTTCTATAGCCTCTGCCAGTTCTCCTCCTCCGGCTGAACCGAGCCCACCTCCCCCACTGAGTTGAATCAACATTTGCAGAAGCCACCCCTCTGGCGTGATGGATGAGAGACATTGCTTGGAGAGGAACTGAGTGATTTAGCACAATGGGAAGGTGGCAGCAACCTGACAACCAACAGCGGGAGGTAGGGGACAGACTGACAGTGTCTCCTGTAGACTCTGCATCCTCGTAAAAAATGGTGCAGAATGAGCTGGAGTGGAATAGTGCAAGGAAGTTTGTGTGGCCTGTCAGACTCAGATAAGCTTTCCCTTTTCACAGTCAAGTTGAATGTCCTTTGCATTTTAGGTTTTGAGAAGATTAACATGTGATAACTACGGTTGGATTGAGTAACAGAAATCCCACAAGACAAGTGAAAAAAAAAAGAAAATTTAAGAAAAGAGGCAGGTGTGTGTGTGTGTGTGTGTGTGTGTGTGGCAGAGCAGGATGGGGAGAAATCTGGCCATATATCCTGTTCCGTGGTTTACACAAATTTGACTCATGTAAGCCTCAGTACAATCTTACCTGAATCAACTTAGAACCTTTACTATTTTAACTGAGGCACTGGAGACTTAATTTGCTCTTACATTTTTTTTTCCATAGACAATAGGAGTGAGAATAAGATTTTGTTTACGATTAAGACTGAGCTTACAGGCTTGCATTATATAACTCTTAGCTGTCTTGATAAGGAGAAAATTAATGGGTAATAGTTTGGTATGTGAAGATGGTACAACAGTTCTGAGCAAGGAGGCCAGTGGGAGAGGAGAGAACCTGACATCCTATTTTAATAACATGGTGATGGATCTTTAAAGTGAGATTATTTGTAGCTTCCACAAATGGGATGCCAAGTCTTAGGAAAGCCCCCTTCCTTTCCTTTCCCCCCTTATCTTAAAAGGGTCCTCCTATCTTCAAATCCAGGCTGGTTGATTTTCTCTTTTACAGAGAGAGTAACACCCAACAACCTGCTTCATTTCAAATTTGGGTTGCTGTTAGGGTTTTTTAAAAAATATTTTGAATATTCACCATCTTGCTTTTGATGTTAAAATATGTATGATTATGGAGCCTCAAGTAACAATTAACTTTAAAGCCATGATAAGGAATTAATTCATTCAGTTACCAGCCTTGAGTAACTCTCTGAATTGTATGATTTCATTCCTAATAAACCATGTTTACAGTAAACTTAGAGTTCCTTTGGCAAAAACAAGTGTGTGTCGGGAGATAACCTGTTTTATCTGGTGATGTTTAAAAAGCTAAATAATGAAGTTCTTTTTAACAACTTTTGCCCAAACAGTAGTTTGTGCTTCAAGTTCAGAAATGCAGGGCATAATCTATTCTCTGCGATTAATATCTCATAAACTACAGACTTGATTCTTAGTATCATGTATTAACTAAGCAGTAAACATGGCATGAAATACACCTAAGGATACCAATTACTTATCAGAAGCTGAATGCTAATCCATGATATAGGACTGGAATTTGCCTGAATGTACATCAGAATGACTGCCGTAGAGTTTAGTCCAAATATGTTTGGGAAGAGTTATGAAATGAATGTAATATGGATAATGTTGAGCGGAAATAAATCAATATTAAATTTATGTGTCGTTTAGCATATCAATGCTGGTCTTCCAGGAACACATCTTAAAGTTATTCATGTTTTTCTTCTTGGCCTCATTTTAGATCATTTTAAAGTTATTTACGTTTGTTTTCTTGGCCTAATTTGCTTGTTGTCATCTGCTTGTTCTAACGGATACTACTTACTTGAGGAGGGGAGACACAACTTTCCTATGTGAAGCTGTCAGGATGGTGAAAAATCCATTCTAGTCTGTCGATTTGTATTTTGAACAAAAGTTACAAAAATTAAACTACTGTCGTTTTTCGTGTTGCCCTACAGTGGGGCGGGGGGAGGGCACTGGTATAGTGTTAACAGTGGTTTTGTATGAATTTTCAAGATGTCCCTTTGCGTAGTTATCACAAACTTTCAAACTGGATTAAGAGGGAGTTTGGAGTTGTGCCTTTTTCTTTTCTTTTTTTTTTTTTGGTGGCTGTACACCGGAGAGCCACCTGCTGGCTTTCGCAAAGCAATGCATTTCTGATACCTGTGATTGGAAGAAAAAGACAATAAAGGGCGGGTTGGGGGGGAGGGGACGGGGACGCGGACAGACAACAGTAACACGAGTGAAAAAATCATTTGAGAGTTGATGATTTAATGTAATGTAAATTCTGTCTCTTTAATTGATTGCTGTCATGTATATTCTACATGACTTTTCATATCCCCCTTAAAGGAACTGTTCTTAAAATGTGAATGAGATCCACACAATGTGGCAGTAGCACAGCCATGGGGTTTGAAAACTGTTTTCCCATCTATTTCCTTATGCCGTTAGTATTGTTAACATTTTAGAGTTGAGGGAAAGCAGGTAGATAGATGCTGGCTGGTATTGAGCTGAACAGCGACCTGAGCTATGTATATGGCAGAACTAGGATTTCTGACAAAAGAGCAGATGTTTTGTTTTTTAATCTCTCTCAGCCATCTGAGTTATCTTTGTTCTGTATTTCTTAATTGCATTTCACTACGTATTAGTAGAGCACGGCTACTAACATTATTTTTGTGACTTATGAAGATGAGAAATGAAGAGAGGCTTGCTAAATCCAGAAATACAGATTAAACTAGAGAATTGGTTTAGGTGGTCTTTGAAGAGTAACTCCAAAGTGTCATCCCATTCTGTTTCTAAGGTTGGGTAGCGTTAGATTTCATTTCTAGTTGGGAGGGCCTTACTAATTTTTAAACATGTTTAGCTTTTGCTTCTATTAAAATACATGTGATTTGGTTCCTAGCCCCATAGAAGTTGAGGTTTTCTTGCCTTCTTTATTAACTATTTCACTGTTGTAATCTTTTTCTATCTGCTGTCAACAATTGGTAACTTTACATTTAATTTCCTAGTTGGTCTGCTCTTCTTTGTACGAGTTATATTGTTTTCTCTTTCAAAAGACAACTATAGGAATCTGTAGTCTGGGAATCTACAGTGACAGATACATGCCACAGTTATGTGGTTTGTACTGTCTTTCCAGCTCCCTAATTTGTTAGTCATTGGAAAAGTTACTTAAGAACTCTGAACCATGCCTTCTTCATCAGCAAACATTCTCTTAAAGATATCTGCCAGCAAATCAGCAGAGTATGCATTTGAGGAGAGTTCTGTTCCTTAAAGGGTGCAAATCGATAGTGCATGTAAAAAGTTTTTGTTCAAAAAAATATTTTATTTCACTCAATGTACATTAAACACTTATTTTCCTATCCTATTTGGGGAAATTCTGCCTTTTAACATTTTTTCACCACTTGTGGTGAAATACTATTCTTAATCCACAAGTTCAAGAACTTGGTTATTATATGAACTGGGCCATTCAATTTATGTGACACTCAATAATTTGATGAGCTCCTCCCTAACCAATAAAATTCTGTTGTTCTGTCATGTTCTGGGACTGAGAGCTTAGCTGTACTGTGAATCATGACGGAGCTAGTACAGTTTATAGAATACCTGTTATGTACTAAAAATGACCATCTCATACATAATTTCCATAATTGGACCATGCTCTTCCCCCTTAACAATTTTCCATTCTATTTAGAATCACATCCAAGTTCTTGTGCCTGGCCCCTGAGGCCATGCATGGTTTGGCCCCTCTTCATTCTCCAAACTTGTCTCTTGCTGCTTTTCCCCAATGTCAGCAGCTTCTTATTGCTGACACTCTCCCTGAATCAGGACCTTCCTTACCTTCGAATGTATTTCTGGGTTTGAAACGCTCCCTCCAGTGCTTTGCTTGCTTGAGTTCTTCCTCTAAATTACTTCACCAGGGAGACTGTGTCATTCTACCTGCATACCTCCGTCTTCCCCCTTAATTTTTCTTATTGTCTTTCACTGAATCTTTTGTTTGCTTCACAAAAAGTTATCGCAATTTGTAATTGAGTTTCTGGATGTTTCTATCTGCACTGCTTGCCTTCCCCACAAGTCCCAAAAGGCATATATCCTATCTGTTTATTCATCGACCTGTACCCGCCTCCTACTAGGGTACTTGGCCCCTAATTGTTGCTCAGTATATATTTGTAGATTGAATGAATTAACCCTGCCATGGCAGATTGAGTATCCCCTATTTCGCAGGTGAGGAGACTTGGAGGTATTCAGCAGCAAATGTCAGACACCTTGTAATTACCCAGCTTCCATTTGAACCCAGGTCCTGCTGACACCAAGCCTTTTTGTCACTCTTTCATACTCCAGATGTACTCAGAGATTCTAAAGAGAGAGAGAGAAGAAGAAGGAAGGAAGGAAGGAAGGAAGGAAGGAAGGAAGGAAGGAAGGAAGGAAGGAAGGAAGGAAGGAAGGAAGGAAAAACACTGAGCTCTGCTCTGGATTACAGACAGCAAACAGGTGAGGGGAATGTGATTTTTGGAAACAGTCAGCTCCTAGTGTAGAGGAAGAGCTCAGCTGTCTGACAGTTCCCAGAATGTCAGACCCACACTAGAGACTGGCGCTTGGAGCCCCTAAAGAGGATGGTCCGCCTCAGCCCTGGGGGAAAGTGGAGCTCGTGATCATTACCACTTGAAAGCTGAGGCTGATCCTGAAGTGGATAGCTCCTCAGCAGGAAGCCTTTAATATAAAGCATTGCCTTCATTAGCATGCAGAGGAGAAGCTTCACAGCTCTTTCTCAAGATCGAAAAGGAAAAACATTCTTTGGAAATTTACCATTTTCTTAGTGGCATGCTTCAAGAGTCCCCGGGACACCTGTCAGCCTAATCGCCCCACCCAGACTCCGCCTGCATGGAGAAATGCTTCCTGAAATTGGAGCCACAGTCACTTTTATAGGAATCTGGGCAGACACTCATGAAATGGATTCTATGTCCACACGATTTCTAATGAAGTTGAGTCCTGGGTAGGCCTGGTAATGTGCATTTCTGTCAGTCATTCTCAGGCTTTAAACTGAATGGATACCTAGGCGTTGCCCCCTTTTTCGTCCTTGTCAGACTTGGTAGCTCATCCAAAAGCCTGCCCAGAATAGTTACAGTCTTACAGTTTCTTAGAAAATTACAAGGACTTGCAAGCACTGCCTACATTAAAATGGTAAAGGAACTAAACTTTCTTTCCTGACCCTACGAACATGCCCTAGTCACACAAGAGAGTCTGCTCCACCTTCCAAACAGACTTCGCACACCTTCTCCGGTGCTAATATTGAGCTTGTTTTTGGATAAGTGCACATATGAATATTTAGAAGCTGTTTCGTTTTCATCACAGAATTGGTGCAATAGATCATCACAGCCCTGTCTGAACTTTTTCTTCTTTACCTTTTCAAATCAGCAATTTGGCCTATCGAAATGTGCCTTCCTTCCTTCATGCATTCATACTATTATCCTGCACGACGCACCTAATAACCAAGCATTCTGAAGATCTGAAGGGCTGAGGTTGTGCCTTGCACATTGCTGAATCCCCAGGAATTAAGATTATCCTAGTAGGAAACTCTCATTAAAAACAAAGCCAAACCGAAACATAGCTGCAACAATTTAAGTGCTTTGACAGAAGTATGTATAAGAGACATTGGTGGCAAGAAGCCCCCCCAAAATGTACTTCCCAACAAAATTGTGAGCCGTATGGTAGCCAACCTCATGTGTTGCCCATTTCTGAATCTTTAGCATTTAGTGGAACACTCAGCCTATAGGAGGGTTTCTATAAACAATGGTGAATGAATAAGTAGAGGGAAGTGGAAAGTGGGATAATTACTTGGCCAGTGGGATGGGGTAAAGCTAAAAGCAATGCAGACAGGGAGAACAGCACGTACAAAACTAGTAAGTATTTCAGAGCATTCTTACTAGGGTTTCAAAATGGTGCCTGGGCATGGTTGGAGAGCAGGGTGTGTGCCTTCCCCACACATTTCCCGTTCCCTTTCCCCCATCATTTTTGGATTTCTACTGCTGTTCTATTCTTTTATCTGGCTTAGGATTCAGAAGACCAAGCTTAGCAGTTCTGTGGTCTGAGGCCTGTCCCATGCTGGATCATTGGTCCAACCATCGTCTCTAGACAGAAGTGGCACCTACAAAGACTTACCAAGTGTTTTGAAATTGGTCATGAACTTATAAGAGACAATTCTTAATAGCGGCAATGACACTGCCCCTGGTGACAGATACTCACTGTGGTTGGAATCCTGGCAGTGTCGCTGGTATGCTCAACTTTCTTGAACAAGATACTGAAGCTCTAGGAGCCTTGATTGCTTCATTTGTAAAACGTGGGTAATAGGGCCGTTCGAAATAAAGTGAATGGCAAGCAAATAAAGTTTCTGATACATTGTTTTTCCTTAAGGAACGTATCTCCTTCCCCCTTCATGTTGTAAAATCAGCAACTGTGATAACATTGGAAGTCTGGCCCAATGTCTGGCACAATCATAGCAGTTTTTCCTTTGCTTTACCATCCCTTCTCAGCAGTGATTTTTAAGTTTGGTTAACTGAGCAGATTACCTGAACTTAACCATGGATGTGTCCCTCGTTCTTGTGTTAAATGCAGTTTACTTTTTGCGTATGTTTTTTTTAGTTTCATTATTAGAAGCACTGCTTCCACTGCCTCTGTTTCACAAAATGATATTTAGAATTTTACTATATGTTAAATAGGTCTGAGATGAAATTAACACTGTTTTCTTTCACAAAACATTAATTATCCTATATATGTATGTCCTATTCTGTTGGTATATTTTTGTATATTATATTATCCCCACGTTTCACTTATTCCCAACCAGATTTACAAGGACACACCACAAAGCCGAAAGAAAAGGAAAATACACAAATGCATTCCCACGAAGACACACACACACACACACACACACACACACACACGCAGAACAAACTTGTAGTGAAGGTAAAACAACTATTAATAGAAAGGCAGGACTATAAAGGTCAAACTTCAAACCATGTCCTTTCAGGCCTCCTATAGCAGCCAGAGCTGGGTAGACAATGTCAAATTTGGTTCTGAAATTCCAAGGATCCAATGGGAACCACCAGGTCCAGTTACAAAGTTCACATTCTACATGACACTAAAGAAAAACAAGTTACTTAGGTAATCTACTGAAGTGCTTGTTACGAGGTGCTGGTAAGTGTCCCCAACCTTTTTCATATCATTGGAGCAGAGTGAAAGTTTCGTTTTTGTTTTTTTTAAGATGCACAGTGTTAAATAGATGAGGTTGCTCTCAGCCAGAAGGGCTGAGCCGCAGGGCCTTGCCATAGGTCCCCGAAGACTGAGTGAACCAATATTTTGGGAGCACCTTCCCATTCACCAGTGTGCCATGGGCACAGGTTGAAAACTATTGTGGAAGATACATTGTTGACAAACTTTCGTAGGCCTCAGTACAAGTAGGGCTAAATGTTCCTAAGACTGACTCTTACAATGTCCTTTAATACGAGTCCACGGAACAGCAAAGGATGATTTAATAAAGCAATTCCATCCCAGGGCAAAAGATTATGGCCCAGGTACCTGGCTTTGTGATTGTCGGGCTAGATCCAGAGAGAAAATGTACCGTATCTAGAGCAATGGATGGATTGCTTTTCTTTCAGGCAAGTTAAATCCCCTCTACTTGATAAAGCCTTGAGTAATCAGGAAATGAAGAAGACTAATGGATTCACTCTTGATGGAAATTGACACCCACATGCAAGTTTCAGGGAAAGTGAATTTCCCAGAAAAAAAACCAAAAACACCCTGTATGGGTTATGCAAATCAGGCCTGCAAGGTGCCATTTGTATGCAAAGAGACTTAAGTTAAGGACTTAGTGCAATTGCTTTCCCTCATCTGGATCACAAACAAGATGAACAGATTTAAGGGAAAAGGCTTATCTATAAACCTGGTGGAAAATAGAGCTAGATCATTGTACAAAGAACTGAAGGAACTTAAAGGGAAAAGCAAACGTTCATCTGATAGTTTGGAAAGAGGAAGATGGAAGAGGCTTGTTCAGATATTTGATATCCTTTCCATTCTGATATCATCAACACTTAACTCTGTTTCTATAAATGACTAATTTTCAAAATGTTCATAGTTGCTTGCTCATTTATTTTCCTACAAAACCGAGGGGAGTAGGGCAGAAAGAACTCTGTTAGCATATACTCCAATGTTATTTGGGACGCTGTGGTTTACTTTTTTGTGGTTTAGTGATTTCTGAATGTAAGACAGGAAAAAAAAATATGTTCATTGGACTGGTTATAAATGTTATAGTCAAAACGTTCCTGTCACATGTTACTTGTATGGTGTCCTAACTTTAATTATCCTACGTAGTTTTAAAGAATGCAGATGTAGTATGAGTGGAGATATTTCACCATTGTAGAATCTGACATTAACCTCGTGATTCAGTTTATTCTACCTTGTGAGGCCAAGTGGAAAGAAACTGATCCACAAAGTGGAGCATTGTGGTGAGAAATCTAAGGACTGGTGGCAATTTCTGTGACCAGGGAACCAAATGAAGAAAAAAAGGAGAAGCAATAGGGAATGTACCATCTCTTCTCTTGTGTCTGCTCGCTCCTGGGTCATGAAGGAATTCACGAGTCAGGTAGAAATATAGAAGGAAGATCTATTAAAGTAAGAAAAGGGTCAGCTGGGCAGAGTCTGTTGGAAACTACTGCATGGAGTCTTTGTTTAGTTTCAAGTGTTATAATTTCTAACCAGGATGTAAAGTTCTACGACCTGTAATGAAATTTTCTGTTGAGTTAGGCTTTGTCCATTGGGGTGGGGGAATCGGTTAAATTGGTTATGGAAACCTTTGCATATGTTATGATGTAGCTTTAAGTTGGAGCCAGGAGAGGATCCCACACAGATGCAAAACCTTTCCCTAGTCACAGGGCTGGCACTGAGCCGAAGTAGATAGAAACATTGAAGCTGTTGTGTACAGTAACTGTACAGGAAGCAGAAACATTAACACTTGGTGGAAAGGAAGAGAAGAAAGGGAAGAAAGGTTTCAAAAAGTCCCAAGCTAAATGACACTTGTTAAATCAAATTATACCGGAGATGTAAACCTCAAAATAGAAGACCTAGTGCCACCATTTCAGTCCCCTGTCATAACATGTTCCATGTGTGAGAAACTGTAGGAGGTGGAATTGGTTGGGACTTTTTGTTTGCAAGTAAGATAAAAATCCTATCCATAATGGGTTATGCCACACAAAGATCTGTTGACTGTAATAACTGACAAGACCAGGGATTACTATTCTTGCACTTTTCTTGGAAGTCCTTACAGGAGTCAATACAGATTTCCACTGTTAAAGGAGCCCCACTGCCTAAAATACATATTAACAGTACTGGTCCATCACTGTGATTCCAGCAAGTCTCTATGTATAATGAGTATGATGAATATTGTTTTTCTTGATACTCCCAGGCCCTCATTCTAAACCCATGTTCTCCTGAAATTCATAATTTAGAATGGGTTTGACAAGGTTGATTTAAACGACCAGTGAAACCATTATAAGGATGGGGGAAAAAAAGATTCAAAGTCAATTATGATAGGTTAGCCCAACATTTCTTCATAAAAAATTATTCCTGTCCAGTAACCTTCCCCTAATTCTCCACCCAATGAATATCTTTGAGTTCGTTATTCAGAATTTGCTTAATAACTGGGGCGGCCAGATGGCTCACTTGGTTAGAGAGTGAGCTCTCAACAACAAGGTTGCCGGTTCCATTCCTGCACGGGATGGTGGGATGGTCGGCTGCACCCCCTGCAGCTAAGATTGAGGGACAATGACTTAGAGCTCATGGGCCCTGAAGAAACACACTGTTGATATCCTTTCCATTCCGATATCATCAATATTTAACTCTGTTTCTATAAATGACTAATTTTCAAAATGTTCCCCAATAAAATTTATCAAAAAAAAAGGATTTGCTTAATAGAAATATGAAATTAATCATCAATTTTTTACAATGGGAAAGGAACTGGACTCTTTTGGGGATGTAAAATTCATTTCAAAGTTAAATGAAATGTTAAATAGTATCAGAGAAGAAAAATCTGCTAGCCAATCCTTGACTCTTTAGAATGAAAGTGAAAATTTCCATCATTACTCATATTTTCTTCTTTAAAGATGCATTCGCTACGTACTTATTAAATTTGTACCTTAAAAATATATTGTTTTAAAATTTTGTTTTATTCCTATTATTTTTTTAGGACTTTATTGGGGAACAGTGTGGTTTTCCCAGGACCCATCAGCTCTAAATCAAGTTGTTGTCCTTTCAGTCTTAGTTGTGGAGGGTGCAGCTCAGCTCCAGGTCCAGTTGCCATTGTTCAATCTTACTTGGAGGGGGCGCAGCCCACCATCCATTGTGGGAGTTGAACCGGCAACCTTATGGTTGAGAGGACACATTCCAACCAACTGAGCCATCCGGCAACCCAGAGCTCAGTGGCAGCTCAGTGGCAGCTCGTTGTCTTCATTCTAGTTGCAGAGCGCACAGTTCGCTGGCTCATGTGGGAATCGAACTGGCTACCCTGTTGCCCAGAGCTCATGCTCTAACCAACTGAGCCACCCATCTGCCCCTTAGAAAGAGTTTTTGACTTTTAATCTCGTAGACAAAAATGTTTGCCATATGATGTGTACTTGAAGTTACGAATTTACATACATTTCCTCCTCCCTTAAAATTGGTTTTGTGAAATGAAATCACAGAACAACCTCCATTTTCAGTTAAATTTTGAATTATTTAATGATTCACTGCTGAACTGATTCGGTTATAAAACAGTAACCTCATCTAAAAAGATGTATTTCCCTGGTTTTCAACATGTGCCCCTATACTTCACATCCATAATCTTTAAAACCAAATATTGCCATCACCTGAATCAGATTTCTTCCCCAGTTTAGTTATTATACATTAGGAAGTCAGGAGTCTAGTTTAGTTTCTAATCTTATTTTGCATACTCTCAGACTGGAACCGCAATGTATAATATACACAGCTTTGAGGCACTGTTGCATCTAGCCAACAGTCAGTTGTCAGTTTCTGGGGCCATTAAGTAGACAAGTCCAAAATCAAACTCAGACCAGAGAGGACATGTCATACATTCTATACATTGTGTGTTCTGAGACCCTATTAAAGCTGACAGGGAAGGAAGCCTGCGATTGGTGAGCCCCTGATTACACCTTGTACTTTATTCCCTGTTGACTTTGGTTACGCCATAGCTTTCCATTTCCTAGAGAAATAAATTAAAAGTCAGAAGTAATTTGCCTGATGGAAGGTGCAGGTGGAATTTTGCTCAGAAGAGCCTTTGTACACTGTGAAATCCAATTTAACCCCTTGATGGGGGATGGCTTATTTTCTTTTGTTGACAGCTTTGTGGCAGCTAAAATAGGGACCTAATTAAATAGAGACAGTGAGAGATTGAGGTCTTGTTCTAACAGCAGGGGGATCAAGGCCTCTAATCTTATCTCCCAGAACCCTAAGATGAACTGAGGACAGAGGCAGAGAGATAAGGCCAGCTGTTTTGTGCAATGAGAGGAGAAAATACTAAGAAAGAACATGTGAACAAAAGTATGAACAACTGTTACCAAAAAATACATAGGAATTGAAAATAAGAAAGTCTAAGCCGTATACTAAAAAAAGAAAGAAAGCAAAAACCAAAAGACAAAAAAATCGAAACCAACAGTTTGAAAATACTTGCTTTTAATAATTTCGTCCTCTGAAAATGGTTTCTGAAAGTTGAGTGCTTTCTACTGGTAAAATATAGTGAATTTTCAATGTATTTAAGGCACTACAATTTCATTTGGTTCTACTTGTGTGTTGCATTTATCCAATCAAATTATTATTTACATATATATTTACCATAATTAAATGAAACCTCAACAGATGTGTGATATCTACTACATAAGTTCGAAAATACTGTATTGTGAATTCAGTAGGTCCTATCAACAGTATTCTTTTGGCATTGATGTTAACTTTTCATCAATTTATCTTGCCAATCATGTTGAGAATATAGAACATAAATTGTACAACTTGCTGATTGTTACTAAGCATTTGAAATTTCAGGTCTGAGACTAAGTGCTTTCATTGAGGGTTTCATCGAGAGTAGAAAAATCTAACTGTGTGTCTCTCAGAGAATATGGAAAATTCTATTTTTTCCTGCAGGGTATATTTGTTTCTCTACCTGGCCTTAGAAGGGCCTAAATATTTGCTTCCATATACTTTCTGCAACATTTTCCTTATAAGGCATTTCCATCTACCATATCTAATTTCATCTGTTAATACTAGGGTTAGAAGTTGGGTCAGGTCAGACTTGTTTATTGTAGCTTCTTCATAATACTTGTGGATTGTGACCAAGTGTTGTACAGATATAGATTCAGATACACACACACACACACACACACACACACACACACACACACAGTTCTTTGGTCCATAGGTTTGAGGAGAACTTTGTTAAATACATGTAAGCATTTCCATTTTGAAGGGTCTAAGAAGTCTCATGGTAATTGAATAATAACTCTTAAAAAAAATTAGGGAAATTAAGTTGCATTTACTTACCTAATTTTAGCACGGAAACATCTGTCAGCTTTCAGCGTCAGTGTGTTGGAGACCACATTCTTCTGTACACCCAAAGTTCCCTCCTCCTTGGAGATGTTCAGGTCTGAAAGTGGCCTTCTCTGAGTACGGCCTATATTTGTGTCCCTTAATCTACACTTGACATCCAGGCATATACAGATATAGGCATGGAATTGTTATTCAGTTGAAGGATTTGTAACACATTTGCAGTCTCCTCTAATACACTTTCTACTTTCCAAGTCTCTTGTGCAAATCTCTTCTCAGATGGGCTTTCAAATGTCTCTGTGTTAACTCGTTCTTGTCAGCTTTGCTATTCAATGGTTAATATTTCCAGAATAAGTGAAATGATTTTGTAGGAAATTTACCTTTCTGAAAATTCACTTGTGGGAATTTGGGAGTATACATACATTTCTATAGTCATTGGTTTTGTTCAGTGATTTTACAAAAGGGCAGATTATGTATCATATGTAACCTTAGCTTCCTGCTTTTCAGCTGCTGAGCCAGCAAGAATGTCAGGTGTCACACACAAGGCTTCCATAACATCTGCAAAAGAGGTGAAATAAGGTCCCAGAGTATCGAGAGGTCTGAGATGTCATAAAATGGAATAAGTCAGGATTTTGAAATTAAATGGTATTTTGAATGTTGACATTTGCCCAAGTCTCAGTTTTCTCATTTCTCTAATGGGGATCTTTTTTCATTTCTTCAATGGGGATCATCATTACCATCTCATATGGATATTATAAGAACTAAATAAGATGATTTATGTAAAGCCTACATACTACAGGTGCTCCATTCTCTCTCTCTCTCTCTCTCTCTCTCTCTCTCTTCCATTGTATATGCCAGTCTGATTAAAGTCCACTTTCTGTTCATACCACAGGATTTCTGTGATGAGAATATGATATTCAAAAGCATTTAAAATTCCTGTGTCTTCTTCCTAGACTTGATTACAGAAAAGGCTATACAGCATATTTAATATATTTTTCTTTAGAAAGGTAGATACTGAAAATCAGCTTGTTTAAATTATATTCCCTCTCTTTTCAAGCATGCAGATATGGAAAAGTTAAAAACTACATTTCCCAGATTCCCTGGCAGGCCGACAACTCTATTTAGGTTCTGCCAATCAAATAAGCCTGAATGGGGTTTGGAATAAGTCAGGTGGGGAGTGGCAGGGTGTGGTATATTGATCCCCTTGTGTTCCAGACTGTGATCCAGGGAGGGTGTGTTCTGGAGCCAGTGCACCAAGTTAGCAATTTAGCAGATAATTTTATTTTGAAACTTCCTGATTTTGTCAGGGGCAGCACCTCCTTTTGTAGCCTGTGATTTTTCTGATTTTAAACACAATATATATTTGGTCTTCCTGTCCAAGGTTCCTGGCTCACAGTTCCCAAAACCCTTGGACTTTCCTAAGTATGGAGAGGGCTAGAGATGTGTTTTGTTATGCCAATGGGGTGAATTTTGGAAAGCACCCAAGGACCTGGTTTGGTTGTTAGTGGAGGCAACCATGTGATTAAAGGGTTGAAACTTTCAATACCACCCCTGACCTTTGGGGAGGGGGGATGAGATGTAAGTTGTGTTGATCACCAATGGCCAATGATTTAATCAGCCATGTCTATGTAATGAAGCCTGGTAAGATCCCAGAAGGACAAGATTTGGAGAGCTCCCGGGTTGGTGAACACCTGGCGATTTGAAGAGAGCATGAAAGCTCCATCCCCTTTCCTGGTACTTTGCCCTCCACATCTCTTCCCTGTGGCTGTCGGAGTTATATTCTGTGTAATGAACTGGGAATCTAGCAAGTAAAAATTGTCTCTGAATTCTCTGAGTCATTCTAGCAAATTAATTAAACCCAAGGAGAGGGTGGTGGGAACCTCTGATTTACAGACAGCCAGACAGAGGTACAGGCGACAACTTGCACTTGTGATTGGCACCCTGAGTCAGAGGGTGTAGTTGGAACCTACAATTTGTAGCTTGTTGGTCAGAGGGCAGAAACGTAGCTAACAACCTACGCTTGCGATTGGTTGGCATCTGCAGTATGTGTGTAGAGGCAGGTTTGTGGAACTGAGCCCCCAACCTGTGGGACCTGATGCTACCTCCAGATGGTAGTCTATCCAGCTGGTGTCAGCAGCACTGTTTGTTAACGTGCAGACTCCCCCACCTACACACACATACACACATTGGGAATTGAATCTCAGGAACCCCAAATTTAGCCTGATTCTTCATTGTTTCTTTGGGAGTCAACTAGGAATGCATATCTTTAGTTACCTGCAAAAATCGTTAAGCCAGTTCTTTTTTGTTGTTTTTTTTTTTTAATGTGATAAATCCCTTGCTGTCTCATAGAGTATATTCTGATCTCTGACTGATATAGGAAATAATAAGATACCATAATTCATGCTGTTGTTTAAAAGCTTAGTGAAGGTAAAAAACAAAAGTTTTCATGGAAGAGCCACAGCATAGTTCGGAGAGGCTAGTGTTGTATAAAATGGGGGAATGACTCCTTTATTTTGGGGCATCTCAGGAGTTTCACTTTGCCAATCTTTTTTCAACAAGTGTTTTCTGAGTGATTAAGATAGGTCGGGATTTTCTAACGTGCACACAAGGTTAAGAATTTACTACTTTAGATGGAAAATGATTTCTCCAGCTCTTTCTCTATTCATTTGCTTCACTTACGTTTCCTGATGAGTTCTTCCAAGTACTTGAATTCTCCAGATGTGGGCTTTTAGCAAATGAAAAGTGACATCTGAATCTTGAAATGTTGAAAGGAGTATAGATAGTTTTTAAGGAGGTAATGGGGCGTGGTCAATCAGAATGGAAACGGAAGTGTTCGAAACTGAGTCCAAGGGAAAAGTAATGATAGTCCTTAGAGTTAGGGGTGATAGCAGTGGGATAAAAAAGAACATATATTTCACTGCAGTGAAGGGGAAAGTACCCTGGACTGGGAATACATTCACAGATACATCACCATGGAGCTGAATGATCTCAGGAGCTTTTTCCATTCTTCAGTTGGCCTTCATTTCCAAAATGCAAAATAAGGATGTATTAATTTCCTGTGGCTGCCATAACCAATCACCACAACCTTAGTGCTGAAAACAACATAAATATATTCTATCAGTTTTTATGGGTGGCAAACCCAAATCAGTGTCACTTAGCCAGAATCAAGGTGTCAGGGGGCTGCACTTCCTCTGGCAGCTCTAGGGAATGGTCACCCCCTTGCTTCTTCAGGTCGGTTGGCTTTGGGTGCCTCATTCCAATCTGCCTTATTGTCTTTTGTCTGTGTGATCTCCCTCTGCATCTATCTTACAAGAGTGCTTTTGATAATATTTAGGGCCCATCTGGTAATTTAGGTTAATTTCCTCATCTCAAAATCCTTAGCTTAATCACATCTGCAACACTCTTTTTAAAAGTAAGGTAACATTTACAGGTTCTAGGGATTAGAACATGGGCACTTTTTTTTTTTAAATGTATACACTTTTTTTTTCTTTTTTTCTTTTTTTTAAATTTTTTATTGGGGAACAGTGTGTTTTTCCAAGATCCATAAGGTCCAAGTCAAGTCGTTGTTTTTTTCAATCTATTTGTAGAGGGCTCAGCTCAGTCCAAGTCAAGTCATTGTTTTCAATCTAGTTGTAAAGGGCGCAGCTCACTGGGAATCAAACGGGTGACCTGGGTATTATGAGCCCGGCACTCTAACCGGTTGAGCCAACCAGCTGCACGACGTGGGTATTTTTGAGGAGAGACTAATTTTTAGCCAATCGCAAAAAGGATTGAATTAAGGGGAGCAGACTTTCCAAGGACTGCTTTGGAAGTTACTAGAAACAAATGAGAATCAGCCCTCCATTACCACTGCTTCAAAATCCCATTTGTGATGGTTAATTTTATGTGTCCACTTGAATGGGCCTCGAGGTGCCCAGATCAAACACTGCTTCTGGGTGTGTCTGTGAGGATGTTTCTGGATGAGATTAGCGTTTGCATCTGCGAACTCAGTAAAGCCCCCTGCTCTCCCCAGGGCAGGATGGCATCATCCAATCCACTGAGCACCTGAATAGGACAAAAGGTGAAGGAAGGAAGGAGTTGCCCCTTTTTTCCTGCCTCACTACTTAAACTAGTACAGCTCATCTCATCTTCTGCCCTCAGACTGGGGCCGACATCATCAGCTCCCCTGATTCTCAGGCCTCGGACTCTGAATGACACCACTGACTCTCCTGGGCCTCCGGGTTGCAGACAGCAGACATGTGAGTTAATTCCTCAGGAGAGACTATATCTATGTTGTCCTCCTCCTCATTCAATTTAATAGTTTGTTTACCAGGGTATAAAAACCTTTTCAGACTTAGAGAGTTCACCTGAATTGCTATCACCCATGATCATCAATGTTAAGACTCAGACACACAGTTTTCTGACTCTCAGGGCTGCATACACTCTCCACCAGAGCAAAAGTTGATACGGAATGCACACGAGGATGTATTAAACTGAGCAGATTCAGAGATATTCCTTTATGGAAAATAAAGCCCCTCTTTGAGGAGAAAACTCACTGATTTTAAGTGGTTACAAAACAAAGGATCTCTTGTGATATTAGTCATAACAAGGCCACAACAGCAAACTCCAGTTCAAATTTCATATTGTAAACTTTTCGGTGAGCAATAACTTCTGCCATCAGAAGTAATGGCTTTGTTGTTTTTTTTTTTGTTTTTTTTTTACTCAAAATGATGTTTTCTACATTTATTCTTTGGGCTTTTGAAAATTTTTGCTTTCAGGGCAAGTTTTCCTCAAGGGGAATGGTGATAATAACTACTCTTGTGGTCGTAGTGTTTTTAACATAGAGGAGCAATTGCTTTGTGGTTCTGATAACCACATTTGCCACCTGTCCCTCGGGTTATTCTGACACGTGGGGAAAGCGAGCAGTGGTTAACAAGGGTGGCTGAAGATGACACTGTTTTTACCACTCTTCCTCCATCATGTCACAATGGAAAATGAGAGGGAAGGAGGAACAATCGTAGAAAGGCAGAGAACACTATTCTATAGGAAAAAAAAAAAAGGACATGTTCCACACTACTTCATGTTAACATCCCCTCAGCAGACATGAGTACTTTGCAGAGTTTCTGCCACATGCGTTTCTGGCAGGTTTTGACAGTATTGGCGGCCAAAGAAAAATTGCTTTCTTGCCGGAGACTTCTAAAAGGAGCTCTTCAAATCCACTAACCAGTCATGGAGTGCCAGATCGCGCTAGATGCTGGTGGGGCAGAAAACTCTATGCTGAGATGAAAGAATCATTCAGACTCCATGGAGAGGATTGGTAGGAGATGCTCATTAGAAACAGCTCTACTTACACTTTTTTGGATACATTGCAAGGAAGCTCAGTAGTTCCCTCGCCAGGAAGCAAGGGTGAGGTTATGGCTAGTACTCCTGGAGGTACCGTCAATTCAAGATCTTGGCCTCTTGGTGACAATGACAAGTGTTAACAGTGAAGTTGTACTGATGTTTACTGGCCATTATACTAAGATTCTACGATTTTTCTCATTGACTCTTTAAAATTATTTCAGGATGTGCATATTATTATTCTCATTTTTATAGAGAGAAACTGAGAAACAGGGAAGACATGCAATTTAGCCAAGGTTTTTGAGAGTAATGAAGAAAAAACGAAACCCAATTTTGTCTGCCTCCTCTTCTGTAAACCTAAGACCATGAGAAAATAGCCTTTTAAGTTTCATATGGAATCGTTACCAAGTTTTCACTCTGTTGTCTCTTCATTGTTGTTGTCATTTCATTTAGTTATACGTAGTTTTAAATTTATTATTATTATTTTTCTTTTTACATATTCTCTCTTTTTCTTTCTAGTAACTGATTGTAAGGCTGCGTTTGACAGGTTCTTGTACATCCTTACAGAAGTGTGCTCAGTATGTACATACATATACATACATTTTTTTACACAAATGGAAACATTATATATATATTTCTGAAGTGGTTTCCCAAAGGTCACCCAGCTAATAGGAGATGGAGCTGAAACTTGCAACCAGGAAAACCTACCACTCAAGCCTGTGCTTTACCTATTATGCTAACCTATTATGAATGAAAATGGAAGAAAGTAATATCCTACATGTGATTGTTATAATAACTGTGTCAAAATAGCTATACTTGCCTCCTCTGTTTTACAGATGAGGAATTTGAGGCTCATAGCGGGGAAGTAGACTCCTTGGGACATACTGTCAGTATGTAGCGGACCAGGAATACAGACGCAGTTCTATGCAAACTCAAATGCAACACATTGCACTTGGATTGCCTCCTCCCGCCTTCCCCCCCCACCCCCGCAAATGTTGTATGTTTGCCTTACTCCATCAAACAAAAACAAACAAAATAATGAGAAATGCTCCTCAGTCTTTGCAAAGCTAACTTGCTTTGACTAAAGTCTTAAAAATAGAAAACAAATTGATATTCCTAGTGTTCTTTTTTTTTTTTTTTTTTTTTGGTAAATCTTAGTGTTTGTTTCTATAATAGTTAGTGGGAAATTTTGTTCTTTCTCCCATCAAATCCCTTTTTGATTCTAAAAACAAGAGAGACATGACAAACCACCTCAAGACCCTCTCCAGGCAATACAGTTCTCAAAGAGTATAGACTGAGCTACATACAAAATCAATGTACTATTTTTTTTTCAACATTGCTCTGTGAATTTTTCTTTTCTTGTAAAGATATTAATTGGACCAAGGGGCTCTAAGGAAGTGGTTTAGTGGGACTTAAAATCTATCCATGGATATTTATTGAGTGCCGATTTGTAATATATTGCCTTATGAACATCTTGCAAAAATTTTTTGCTGCATTATTTGTATGTGTTATAGAACGAAATGTGAGGAAGAGATCAAGCTGAGAAATTTACTTTTTTATTCTATCCAGTGTTCTCCACAGAGCTCAGTATTAATGATTTCAAGAATGTGGCCCAAGAGTTTGGTGGAAAGATAGGAGAGAAATAATACACAGGGAAGGGACATTAGCAGGAATGGAAAAAAAAAAAAGAAAAAAGAAAATTGGGGACGTAGAAGACATTTGCTGTGTACCTTCTACCATCTCTTTTCTTTACATAAAGACCCACACTCTTCTTTGTCCATCCTACACTAGTTGGGTGTAACTTCAGGCCTGGAGCGTGTGACCAGGCAAAGGCTTATCAGAGACCCAAATATTGTTGGCCACAGAAATGGGTTCAGTGATTGGTATACACATAACCCACAGAACCAAAGAGTGAAACTCATGGCTTTTAGAGGACCTAAGAAGAAGGAGATCTCCTTTAGGAGAGGTAGTTCTACCTGGATTTGAAGATAATGCTTCTTTCTGCATTCATCCTAACATGATTTTCAGCCCAAGAATGAAGCCAACACAAGGAAAGAGGAGAGTGAACCAAATATGATGTAGAGCAGTTTCTAAGGTTCTGAACCCAGAACTTTTCAAATCCAATGCATGTTTTATTTTATTTTAGTTTAATCTAGTTTAGGTTAATTTTCTGTACCCTGCAACCGACAGATTAAAATTTTGTAGAGGGTGAACCATGGTAGGGTGCAAACCCAACAAGAAGATATCAAACCCTGACCCATCCTAGGCATGTTTCAAGAGATTATTTGAATCAGTTTCAGAATTGTAGTGTAACAGTAGAATGTATGTTGAGGTCAGGGGGAGCAGGTCCCCCCAAGAAACATGTTGGTGATAAAAGGCCCAGACCTAAGACATCACACTGTAAGGAATCGGAAAGAAATAGACCCTCAGGTAGCCTACTGGAATTTTAGGCAAGGACTTAGGTGAGGCAGGCAGGTGCACTGATTGTTCTGTGTGGTGTATTAGAAGTGGCAGGTATTTACAAGCAATTGTCACAAATGTTTCCCATCCTGCTGATGCTATGAAATGTATTGTAATATCGACTCAGCATTGCTTCTAGAAGACAGGAATTGTTGGGTTTTAGAGGCAAGAAATACTTGACTATTGCCTTTGGTACAGAAGGTAAGGTAATAAAGGGGTTTTGCAAATCCAGATAACCAAGGGATGGTAAAACTACATGTATGAAAAAATAGAGGGGACACTGTTTTTACTCGTATGGAGTTGAAAGGGGAGAAATGGAATGAGTAAGGGGGTTTCTGAGGGTAGATCTGCATGAGAAAGTGGCCAGTAGACATTTGCTGGAGGGCTAATTTAAAGCCCCAATGCTTGGTGTACAACTACAGATTCTTGGTTGTGCTTTGCTCAAATTCTCGTTCAAGTTTACCCCAAATCATTACTCAGGCTGCTTTGCTAGCAGATGCTTTATGGAGATGTCATTTCTTTTCACATTGGCCCAAAATTTAGACTTCAGTTCTTCTTTCCATAAAAAGAGAAGTCCAAACATAGAAGCAAACATGGGCATGGAGATTCTAATGTACTGTCTAAAGGTTATTGGAAGTTCTTATCCATGAAATAGAGATTTAAGCTAGGGTGATATTATGTGCCAGTTTTCTTGGGACAATCCTGGTTGAATCCAGTAGTCCTAGAACATTATTACCAAAGTCCCTTTTCACTTTCACATTTGTCACTGTTTGTAAAATAACAAAATTGGCACTTTGACTTAAGCCCATCTTATGTAGATTTCAAGGGGCTGAAATCTACATAAAGTAAAATCTACAAAAATCTCATGAAGTATTTACTGACATGTCTGGTGCATACTAATTTCTTGACAATAACAAAGCAGGTATTATTTTATCACTCATATTCTCTCCAGTTCAAACTCTTCATTTACTAGATGGGAATAATAGTGCTACTGACTTTTTAGAATTAAGTTCTCCAATGACAGTTGCACACTCAGTTATTTTCTGACTTACGTCTTCACTCACTGATATTCACTCACTCTTTTATTCTCTTTTCACCAGTTCAATTATCAATGGCCTATTCCTTACTAGGGAGAATGCTAGGATTTGGGGATAAAAAAGGTTAATCCAAAATGGTTCTTATAGTTCATGGTGTAAAGGGAAGGGAGACGAATGGAGAAGTAAATTGAAATGTGCAGGGCACCAAATTTGCAGAACAGATGATAAAATAAATAACAACATTGATTCCAAGATAAATTAAATATGTTTGGACAAAAGTCAATATCAATATCAAGGACAAGAACACACATGTCATGGATAATTGATTTTTCTTTTATAATTTAACCACAGCTTTCAGTGAGTCTCTACTTTCCAGTAAAGGGACATACTTGCAGGGCTCGATTTATTTTCAGAGAAGTTATAGGTATAGTTGTTTATTATTTTCTGAACTCTCAAAACCAAATATCACATGGTTGTATCAAAGATGGCATTGTTTCTGATTCAGATATGAATCAAGACACTTCCTTGGAGTATATTTTATGCCGTTACTAAAGACAGATTATAACAAAAATAATAGATGTTTAATCCCCTGGTTCTCTGGATTAATGAGAGAGAGAGAGAGAGAGAGAGAGAGAGAGAGAGGCAATTAACCAAGGAATTCAAGTTTGAGATTATGGGGTCATGGTATATCTAGCTTTAATCAGTCATTGGCCCATGGAAATTAGAAAAACACATTTTACATGATACGTGAAAGAGTCTAAATTATTTATCACGATGGGTAGTCGGAGCATTTATTCACTACGTACTTATTTAAATGAATGAATGAATGATAAAATCTTAGATGTTGACTTAAGTAGCTTTGTTGCTTTGTAATGATGCAAATGTTATCAAATCTCTGTGAGGCTACATTTCTTTTTTTTTGCGTGATTTTTGTATTTTATTGGCTCTTCGTGTTTTTTTTTTTTTTCTTCTTTAACATTTGAAGTGAGCATGGGAATATGTTGTTTGAAAGATCCTTTTGTGTATATGTGTGTATACTGGATGTCATTCCTGGAACAAAAGATATCCTCCATGATTGGGAGCTATAGTATAGGGTGAGCATTTTGACTTATTTATTTTATTAGAGAAGTTAGAGCTTGCAAAGAAAATGTACCACAGATAGAGGTCAAAGTCTAAACCTTCCTTAGGTTCTGGTGCTATATCAAATTGTTTTATCAAGGAGATCAGTAAAGATTAATGACATGGGCTGTAAATTTCTGTGAATAGGGCTAAGTAAGGAGCTGATCATTAAGATGACATCGAGGAATTCAGCATTTTAGAAGCTTCTGGATTTGGCTTCTGGCCTTGTCCTCTGCACTGCTTCCTTCTACCTGTTCTCTTTCTTCTTGCATCCTCTTCACCAACCCCTTCATACATTTTCCTCTTGGTCCTTGTAATTTCCTCTGGCTGGAATGGCCTTCCTATCTTACTCTGTTAAGACTAACTCCAAACTCCTATGTGCCCTGTAAGACGCTACTCAATCATTGCTTCTACTAGGCCTATACATTTCTAAGAAGCGACTGTCACCATTTGGTGCCCAGATTTCACAACTGCTTCTGTAGTAGTCCTTAGTTTATGATAAAAATCTCCTGGGTTCTTGTGTCTCTTATTTAATGGTGAACCTTGGGAAGGTAGTGAGTATTACTTGAAGTTGCCTCTAAATCTTTTTAAATCAAATGTCCTTCCAAGTTGTCATAGCAAAACTTTTAACCATTTATATTCTGAATTCAGCACAGCACATTGAAAAGCCTTGATTAAGAAAAGTAAGTGAATGAGTGGGTCACCATTGTGATAAAAAAGCATATGAGTGTTCCAAATGTAGTGATGTTACATTATAGCTACTATGGTTCACTGAACTCAAGATGTCATTAATTGTAAGATGCACCATTATTTTACATACCAATATAAAGAAATATACTGCCAATTATACTCCAACAGCATGCTTTCTAACATTTAGGAGTTTTTTAACATCTTACTTAGCAATCTTTTGTAGACTTTTGCAATTTAAAAATGTTTTTTATCGTGTGTGTGTGTGTGTGTGTGTGTGTGTGTGTGTGTTTGGTATGAAATTCACTAGAATGAAAGTATTTTTAAAACATCCTAACATTCAGAGGCAAACCCTTTGAAGATTTTGAAAACTTAGAGTTGTTGATGTTCATTTATTATCATTCAGTATCTGCTTTGTTCCATCCAAAGTGCTGATTATGTGGCATTTTCTCAGAGAGCTTCTCTCGGAAAGCTTCCAAGCTGCTGACATGAATTTTGCTTTTTAAAAAAATTGAGGTGAAATTCACAAAGCATAAAATTAACCATTTTAAAGTGTCCAGTCAGTGGCATTTAGTGCATTCACGATGCTGTACTACCATCTCTATCTAGTTCTAACACTTTTTTGTGACCCAACAGAAAACTTATACCAGTTAACAAGTTACTCCTAATAGCTCCCTCCCTTCAGTCCTTGGAAAGTACTGATCTACTTTCTATTTCTATGGATTTACCTGTTTCAGGTATTACATATACAAAGGATTATACAATATTTAACTTTTTGTCTCTGCCTTCTTTCGCTCAGAAAAATGGTTTTCAAAGTTCTTCTACATTGTGGCATGTATCACCACTTCCTTCGTTTTAATGGCTGAATGATTTCCCATTTTATGTACGTACCATAGTTTATTTGTCTATTCATTGGTTGATAGATATTTGGCTTGTTTTCACCTTTTGGCTCTTGTGAATAATTCTGCTATAAACATGTGTGTACAAATATCTGAGTATGTGTTTTCAGTTCCTTGGAGTAAGAATGGAATTTCTGGGTCATACAGTAATTTTGTGTTTAACTTTGTGAGGAAATATGGAGCTGTTTTCATCTATGCCTGCAACGTTTTAAATTCCACCAGCAAAGTACAAGGGTTCAAATTTCATCACATTCTTTACAATGCTTGTTATTTTCCTTTTTTTTCTTTATACATAACCATCCTAGGGGGTGTGAAATGATATCTCATTGTGGTTTTGATTTGCATTTGCCCAATGACTAATGATGTTAAACATCTTTTCATGTACTTGTTCGCCATTTTTATATTTTCTTTGGAGAAATTACTATTCAAGTCTTACGTTCATTTTAAAATTCTGTTGTTGGTTTTTTGTTATTGAGTTGTAAGTGTTCTTTACATATTCTGGATCATACACTCTTATCAGATATATAATTTGCAGATGTTATTCCCACTCTGTTGGTTGTCTTTTCAATTTCTTGATAATGTTCTTTGATGCACAAATGGTTTTATTTAATGAAGTACAGTTTATCTATTTTTTTCTCTTTTGCTCATGTTTTTGGTGTTATGCCTAAGACTCCATTGCCAAAATCCGAGGAGCACTACTATGTTTTATTCTAATAATTTTATGGTTTTAGCTCTTATACTTATGTTGTTGATCCATTTTAAGCTAATTTTTGTATACAATGCGAGGTAGGAGTCCAACTTTATTCTTTTGCATGTGGATAGCCAGTTACTCCAGCACCATTGTTGAAGATACTATTCTTCTCCCAATGAATTGTCTTGGTATCCTTGTTGAAGTAAATTTTCCATATGTATGTATATTGGTGTATGTCGGGACTCTCAATTCTTTTCCATTGGTTTATACGTCTGTTGTAATGCTCGTACCACAGTATTTTGGTTACTGTAGTTTTATAGTAAGTTTTGAAATTGAGAAGTGTTGACTCTTTCACTTTAATCTTCTTTTTCAATATTGTTTCATCTAGTCAGGACTCCCTGGCAATTCTATATGAATTTTGAGGATTGGCTTTAACATTTCTGCCAGAAACAAAAGGGGACATTGAAATTGTGATAGAAATTATATTGAATCTTCTGGTCACTTTAGGTAGTGTTACCATCTTAACAATTTTAAGTCTTTAGATCCATAAACATGGGGTGCCTTTTCATTTATTTTGGTGTTCTTTGATTTCTTTCAGCAATGTTTTATAGGTTTCCATATCCACGTCTTTCACCTCTAAGTTACATTTATTCCTTGGTATTTTATATTTGTGAGTGTTATTGTAAATGGAATGTTTTCTTAATTTTGTTTTCAATAAAGAAGCACAACTGCCATTGGCATAAATATTTTGTGCCCTGCAACTTTGCTGAACTCATTTGCTAGTTAGCTGTAATAGCTTTTCTGTGTATCATTTGGGATTTTCTATGTATAGGATCATGTCAACTGCAAATTAAAATAGTTTTACCTCTTCTTTTCCAATTTGGTTGCATTTTATTTATTTTCCTCATCCAATTGCTCTGTTTGGAATTTCCAGTACAACATTCAATAGCAGTAATGAGAGTGGGTATCTTTGTTTTGTTCCTGATAGTAAGGGAAAACTGGGATTTCACCGTTCAGTATGATGTTAGCTATGGGTTTTTCACAAAACTCTTTAATGGGTTGATAAAGTTTATTTCATTTCTATTTTGTTAAGAATTTTTATCATGAAAAAGTGATGGATTTTGTCAAATGCCTTTTCTGTGTCAATTGAAATGATCATGTGGTTTTTTTTTTCGCCTTTGTTCTATTTATGTGGTGTATTACACTATTTTTTTTTTTTTAAATCTTGAACCACCATTGCATTTTCTAGGATAAATTTAACTTAATCATGGTGTGTAACTTTTTAATATACTTTTGGATTCTGTGAGCTACTATTTTTTGAAAATTTTTACGTCTATAGTTATAGGGCATATTGATCTGTTATTTTTTTTTTCTGTGTTTTGGTATCTTTGGCTTTTGATATCACGATAATGCTGGCCTCATGGAATTAATTAAAAAGTACTCTCCTTTCTTCTGTTTTTAGATGAGTTTTAGATGGATCAGTGTTCATTGTTCATTTAATATTTAGTGAAATTTATCTGTGAAGTCACCTGATCCTAGACTTGTCTTTGTTGGGAGACTTTTTATTACTTAATCAATCTCTTTACTTGTGTTACAGATCTATTTGTATTCTCTATTTCTTCTTGAGTCAGTTTTGGTAATTTGTGTGTTTCTAGGAATTCGTTCATTTTATCTAGTTTGTCTAATATTTTTAGTGTAGAATGGTTACAACATCTCCTGTAATTCTTATTTCTGTGAGGTTGATAGTAATTCCTCCACATTCAGTTCAGATTTTAGTTATTTTCAGCTTCTCTCATTCTTTTCTCAGTCAGTCCAGCTAAAGGTTGGCAATTTTTTTGATCTTTTTAAAAAACTTTTAGTTAATTGCTTGCTTCTCTGTGTTTTTTGTTTGTTTGTTTTGTTCCTTATTTAGTTTATTTCTGCTAGCTTTGGCTTTATTTTGTTTCCTTTTTATACTTCTTTAAGGTACAAAGTTAGGTTATTGATTTGATTTTTTTCTCTTTTAATGTAAATTATTTATAACTATAAATTTCCCTCAGAGCAGTGAGCTCATCATTTTCCATAAGTTTTGGTAGGTTGTGTTTTTGTTTCCTTCAGCTCTAAGATTTACTTATTTATTTATTTTCCTTTAGATTTGTTCTTTGGACCATTGTTTAAGACTGTGTTGTTTAATTGGCACAAATTTGCAAATTTTCCAGTTTTCCTCCCGTTATTTATTTCTAGATTTATTCCACTGTGATAAAAAAAGATACTTTGCATGATTTCAGTTTTTCAAAATTTTTTTCAGACTTCTTCAGTTGCTTGACATATAGTCTGTCCTAATGACTATAACACGTGTACCTGGCCACTTGAGAAAGATGTGTCTTCAGTTCTTTTGGGGTGGAGTCTTCTACATACGTTAGGTTTAGTTGTCTTATAGTGTTGTTCAAGTCCTCTTCTTCCTTATTGACCTTTCGTCTAGATATTCTCCTCCTTACTGAAAGTGCTAAGAAACCTTAGTAAATGACAGTAAATGACAATTGCTGTTGCTTTCTCTCTTTCTCCTTTGCCCTCCTCCTCCAATATTGCTTCCCTGTTCTACACCTAGCTTCAATCCCCAGACTGAAATTTTCCAATCCTGCTTAAATCTATTGGTTACTAACATACTGCTGGTCAACAAACCCTCTCTACATAGATCCTGGGTTTGGCTGAGTGGGGGATGGTGATCTCTCCCAGCTGTAAGCTACTGGACATTCATGAAAGTGAAACTGTAAATTCTCCATTCTTTCTGCAACCATCTGAATGTTAGATTGACTATATGTAATTGTTAGTAAACATCGATTAAGTTCTCCAATCTCCAACCTTATTTTCCAATTATAATCATATTAAATATTGCAAGGAGGTATCATATCATGTGTTGATGATTTGGTATAAAGCTTGACCATGTAGTTAGCAAAATGTAGGAAAGAGATATCTCTAAGTATACATAAAACAATTGATGGCAACTGGATATTAAGACTATAGCAAGATGTCTCAAGAGGTGTATGATAATGTTGCTAATGTTTTACTTAGTTGCTAATGCACTTTCCTTATGAAACACTTTTAGGTTCACATCAAAAATCTGTAAGACTTTTTGTGGGGTGCATTACTCACACTATACATTTTGCCAAAGTAATTTTTTATGCATATATAAAGTCCTAAATTTCTTGGTCATAAATCTGCATGAGGTTATAAAGAACATAAGTCCCAGATTAGGAAAGAATTACCTACTGTCTGTAACCAAGTCGGTGCAATCTGGATTTTGACTTAATCAAATAGTTTATAACAGTCTTCGGTATGCGTTAGAATGACCTGGGCAGTGGGTAATTCGGATGGGCATGGTGAGATGTGTATACAACAAGAATAATATCTCTGGTGGAATAAGCAGATGGGTGAAGACAGGAGGAAGCATCTTCATAACACGTTATGATGCAGACCTAAAAATTGCATTTTATATACAAGGAAACTGCTTCTGAGATAGGAGATGTTAACGAATCTTAGGTGACAATGTCAGCAAATGAATAAGACTTGATTCAAAGCCCAGGTCTTCCCAACTCAAAGATTTTGTGCTTCTGACTGGGTGCCAGTGAAATAGGCTTTAATTAAGACACTGAGACAAAGAGAATAGGCTGTTCTCACTATTTTTAATGACTTCAGATGTGGAAATAAAGTCACATTGTTGGTCCTCTAACAGCTTCCCATTGGTCCTTTGCCCCAGGATGAGTACGCCACCAGGTTCTAACTAATCAGTTGTCTGCCAGCATCCTGTAACATCTCTTTGAATTAGACAAGTGCCTCCCAGCTCTGGTGGAAGACAGAGCCCTGTGTTCTGATCTCCTGGCTGGAGCGGGATTGCTGTGGTGAACAGTAGAGAGAAACAGATGTTCCTGATGTGGAACTGAGACAGGCACCTCCGAGTATGGCTGAGCAATGCCATCTCGCCATCTGTCCTTCCACAAGTCCCCACTTAGCTGCTCCTGAACAGGTTGGAAAAGCAATGGAGAATGTTTGTGTGGCCTGTGTCGCCTGGGCTGTTGCCGTGTTTCTCATTAGCCTGAGAAACCACTAGACTCATTTCATTAGTTGGATTCTTAGAAACACAATTGTGTGACGTGTGCTGAAGCCATTTAAGAACAAGGCAAACTAGAGACTTTGCTCTGTCATCATTACAGATGTCCCTGATTCCCTGAATTGGGGGCAAAGCCACCACTTTTCAGTCATTCGACAAATATGTACCTACTCTGTGTGAGGAGCTGTGCTGGTATGGGGAGTACAGTAAAAAATAAGGGCGATGACACTCACTGTCTTTTTGGAGAAAAATCTATTAAGGGGCAGGGGGGGACAATAAGCCAAGCAATCCCCAGATGAATCATTGCTATTTTAGGATGTCCAGTTATTTATCACAACCTGGATAGACAGACGATACTTTGATCCCCTCACGCTGTTCTTATTCTCACACAAATGAAGAAATGGTGGCTTCTGTGGATTTGTTTATTCATTTAGTTTTGTTTTAGAAGGAGGCGTTGGGCACTGGCCAGAGAATGCGTTAAGTAAGATAAGTGGGGACATATAAGGCAAAGAAGGAAAAGGAGCTGGGTCAGGTAACATGAAAGGCCACCCAGTAGCAAAGAGAGCCAGGCGCTTCCGGGGAACTGCACGTGACTCCTGGTGGCTGGAGGGTAGGTGAACTTGGGAATGAGCACATGAGGCTATTTTACGGTAGCTTCACTAGTAGATTTCTGTAAAATTTTGGATAGAAAGATAAATGTGACTTAAAGGTAATGTCTTACCTAAGAATTTAAGAAGATCGTAGCTTCCTCAATCTTTCTGTATCTCAACCTCAATATTTCTATTAGTTTCTCTTTCACACACACATACTTTGCGTAATTGCACAAATAATAGATACTTTGAATGGTGAAGGCTGGCATGTTTTCCAGAATTCTATATTTATTTAAAAAGAGTATTAGGTTAGTTGTGAGAAACTGAGCAACTTTTCACTATACCCTAAGAGCTGAGCAAGTATAAAGTAGTCAAAAGGACATGAACCGTGGAGTAAAACTGTCTTGAATTTAAATCCTGATTCTGCCATCTACCAAATGTCTGAGCTTAGGCAAGTCACTTACCGCTTGTATCTTATGTTTTGTCATCTGTAAAATGAGGATAATAAAACTGCTGCTAGGCAAACCCTCTGTGTGAATTATATAAAATCACATGTGTCAGGGGTCCTAAATCCATTTCTATGGACCCTGGATTTTATGCAAAATATTATATTTATATGCATTTGGGGAGCATAAGTATGCATAAACCTTATCAGATTTGTCAGATAGCTTGAGTCATTAATTTCACAGTACCCAATGCTCAAAGCAAGGGCTCCAAAAAGATGACTTTTCTATTGCCTTGCCTTGGAAATACTATATTTATGATTTTATCACTATATATCTATATTTTTACTGGAGATATAGTCAGGGTAAGTCACTGAATGATTTCCCCAATCAACACAATAACAAGACAATGGCCAAAAGGATGGGATGAGGCAAGTATTCAGGGTTCTAGTGAGGGGATTTATTCATCAGAGTTAAGAATGGTATAGCACATAGTGGTTAATATCTTGTTCTACAGAATCACACACTCTGAGTTCAACACTCAGTTACGCCCCTGAAGGCAGCTAGCATTTACATAAATATGATATAGCTAGTAACCAATAAATCTTACTATATTAAGCTGCAGACATTTTCAAAGTTGATTTCTTGCTTAAAATCTGAAGGGTGGCTAAGGGAGTTTTTAAGATATGCTCTTTTATCCATCTGAGACCTTGGTTCTTATGCTTCTGTGGGTTCATTTTTGAATGGCACGTTCTCCATTCAGACATGGATTAGCAAGAGGCCCACATGGAAGACCACCTACTTCTTAAACATGTTCACCTGGCAAAACTCACACTATTTCTGCTCACATTCTATTGGCCACAAGTTAACTGCATCACCACACCTGCCTGCAGGGAAGGTTGGAATGTGTAGCCTGGAGCCCTGTAAATGAAGAACATTGTTTTTTGTTTGTTTGTTTTTTTCAATTGGGGAAAATTGGGGAGCAGTGTGTTTTTACAGGACCCATCAGCTCCAAGTTGTCCTTCAATATAGTTGAAGCGGCAACCTTGTTGTTCAGAGCTCACGCTCTAACCAACTGAGCCATCTGTCCACCCCACGAAGAACATGGGTTTTGATGAGCTCACAGTACACTCAGTCACTCTGCCTCTATGGAACTGAGCAAATCATTTCTCTTCTTCTCTTTAGGCCTCACTTTTCTTATCTGTATAATAAAGAGTTTAATACTGTCTTCATGGGGTCGTTAGTGTTAGATGTACTAATCAATTTTAAGCTTTTACACTATTCTTTTTGTAATGTAAGTGTTTGATAAATGATTTCTATCACTATTTATACTATCATTTCTACAGAAGCAAGAAACACCTTTGCTGAGAGAAGTTAATGCTACCAGATTCTCATCAGGAAAGCTTCAAAGGAATTCAGTGCCTTAGAAAGACTTCCATTAAAAAACAACAAACAAACAAACAAACAAACAAAACATTTTGACATCTAATGCTTAAAGGGAGGCTTTGGTGATCTCTTGCTCCAGTTCAAAGATGAGCTTGTCTAGAGCTCCTGGGATGAGAAAGAATGGATCCAAATTTTATTCTTTGATAAAGTGGTTGTCACCAGGCCTAATTGCTCCAGGCACCATTAAATGTGAATTGAATTGTGGCCCAAATGCTTTTTTCATTCAGCTTTGTGGTTTATGGCTTTGCCACTAGCTTCAGGTATCTGGCTGCTGAATGAAGAAAAAGAATGACACCGTGCCCACCAGAAACCAAATGACTATAACCACAGATCATTCTGGTTTTTCAAAATGTAATCTGGATACATTTGAAGGATATAAAATACAGGCACATTTCCCCTGGCCATTTCAGGTAGAAGTGAATGTTTGCAGGACATTTTGATCTGGCACAGCAGGGCAGTGTTTGCCCTTGCAATGTTTTTGTTTGCATAATTCACTTCTTTTCCTTTTCTTTTTGATATCCTTCCTTCCTATGCAGTCAGGTATGAGGGCTTCAAATCATACAAAGAAGAACTTAACCATCCTAAAACAGGAACACAACATTGAAGGCCATTTAACAAATATTACAAAACAAAAGCAAAGCCTTTAAACTGTAATCTATTAACATTTAGAATTAGAATCAAGCATAGTAAAATCAGAACTCAATAAGGGGAGCTGTTTGCCTGTTTATTTTCATTCTGGGAAACAGAGCTTGACTTCCACAGGAAGGTGGGTTCATGCAGACTGATTTGTCTATCTATCTATATGCCTCTTATTTGATCAATTCATCAACATACATATATATATATATTTATATGTAACATAGGTATATCTCTATAGATATGTAGATAAATACAAGATATTTATGTACATATATGTCTATGTAGACATATATACCAGTAAATGTAGATAGGTAACTGAGGTTATTTAAATAACAAAGTAATAAAAACAAGAAAAATATTTGGTGATAATGGCTCGACCACTTCTATGGAATAAGAACTCCATATATTTTACTACAACAATAAAACTGATGTTAATTCAGTTTCCACTTTGGACCAAGTACTTTACTACCAACTCTATGTATGCATTATCTTTAATACTTATATATGTTCTATAGAATCTATTTCATCATTCCATTTCCACGGATGAAGAAACTAAAGCTTGGTTTTCCCAACTGTACCCAGGGGTCAAATACAGAGTCGGGATTTGATTCCAGATCTTTCTAACCTCAAAGTCTTCTCTTAACACACACGTAAAGAAAAAAATGTGTATAGCATACTAGTCACTGTCTTATGCTTTCGTTTCATTTTTTTAAATTTTCTCTGTGCTTATATAAACTCCAGAGAAGTGTGTGTATGTTTGTATTTCTTTCTAGCTCTAACATAACTTAGTGCCCTTCATTTGTCTTTTGTTTCTACCAGTATTGCCGTTCTGTTGGCCACTTAATGGAGCTGCAAAGAGACCCTCCAACTCATAATGGCGGGAAGAGTTACCTCTCGCTTCGGAAACTAAATAATATCAGTTTCTTTGATGTCTGTCTATTTTCCTCTCTCCCCTTCGGGGGAAACCACTATCATGTAGGTCTGTGCATCTCTTCCTCTCTCTTCTCTGTCCCTGAAGACTATAATAGCTGTTTTTAAAATTATATTCCCCGTCTATAGTTTGTTTCCTCCAAGTTGCTTTTGTCATTTAAACTTCTATCCTGTCTCTGTTTTGTATGTTTTGGCTCTCCTCCTTCCCTCCATCCCTCCCTTCATCCTTCCTCCCTTTCACTCTCTCTCAGTCTCTCTCTCTCTTCTTTCTCTCTCTGTCTTTTTGCCTCTCATCTTTCTCTCCCTCTGTCCCTCTCTCTGTCTCTGTCTCTCTGTCTCTGTCTCTGTCTCTGTCTCTGTCTCTGTCTCTCTCTCTCTCTCTCTCTCTCTCTCTCTCTCTGTCTCTCTCAGAAATAAGGCTTATTTGTTCAGCTAGGACGTACTGTTACTAAAATTCAAACCCACCAATTAGCTACTTTGTTTTGCCAGGTGAAAAACACAGGGAAGTAGATATGAAATTCCCTTCATTATTTGATTTAATTGTATTGCAGTCTTTCCTAGCACTTCCTATTACTCTACTATCATGTCTACTCTACTTGAAACAAGTCTTAGAGATCAAACTAAGAGATAAAATGCTGAGTGTTTTGCATTTTTTTTTGCGTGTGTTTTATTAATGAGCAGAGGAAGCCTACTGTATAGTGTGGGGAATATATAGAGTACAATTGCTCAGTCAGCTAATATGGACAGACTTTTTAGTGAAACAAACACAAATGTTCTTATATGGCGTGTTGTAGGAACTATAAATGAGAGTTGATAGCAGAAAATGCTTTCAGTGTTTTAAGATTACAAAAGTATTCCCAGGTTATATAATAGATGGCATGAAAGATGTCAGAACGAAATCTGTATTCTCAGGGCAGTACATTGGCCTTTCAAAAATGTTTTCCGTGGAGAAGAGACCACAATCATAACTAGGATCTAAGGTTGCAGGAGAAAGGGTAATTATCCACTAAAGGAACGTAGCACAGGTAATTTCTGAGCAGGGGAAGTCTCCTAAGAACTCTGCCTTTGATCTTCTTGCCCTGTTGGAAAGTGGCATATACTGCATTGGGAGAACGTGAGATTTTGAGCTGGCATTCATTCATTTCCCAACTTGACTTCTTTAGAGGTTTAATGATTTGGGGGAAAGTTAATAAATTTCTTTGAACTTTAATTTCTTCACCTGTAAAATTAGGAGTACAATCGCTGCCACACATCATTGTTTTAAGAATCAAATTATATAATTACCTGAAACTGCTTTGTAAGCAGTAAAACACAGCAACAATTAAGTTATCATTAGTACTTTGATTAGCTAATCTCTCGTTAATTATGTATCAAGTGAACTTTGCTATAAAGGTTTAAATACTTAACCACTGATCTGACTCAATGATTCTGCATCATGGATTAAAATCATGGCATTTCTTAAGGTTAGAGAAGCAATGGTGCTAGAGTTGAAATCAGAGTATGGGTAACACAGACTAGAGAGCCCCTCATTCCTTTACCTACTAGCTGTGTGTCCTGAGGCAAGATTCTGAACCTCTCCAATTTCTGATTTCCTTAGTTGTAAAATAAGCATGCTCATTTCAACTTCTAAATGTTGTGATGGTTAATGAGCTGATATAAACAATTTCCTGGAACTTACTGCAATTTAAGTAATTCTTACTCCTATGTTTCCCCTCACACTCATTTCATTCTACACATGGTTTAAATGTTCAAAAACATTTTTTATGTGATTCTTATGTTGGATGAAGAATTAAGTTTGGGCAAGCACCAGAACTTGAAGTGAAGGGTAGTCTGCTGACTGAGAATGGCAAATCCTCTCCCTGGATCTGGCCAAATTGTATGAATATAATAAAGTCCAAAATGCTATAGTATTTATACTTATTTCTTTTTCTTCTTCACAACCTTTTTTTTCTTTCTTTCTTTTTTTAAGGAGGGCACAGCTCTCAGTGGCCCATGCAGGGATTGAACCGGCAACCTTGGTGGTATCAGCACCACTCTCTAACCAACTGGACTAACCGTCCACCCCTATACTTATTTCTTAAAGAATTGATGAGAACGTCACCATTCCCTGATTACAAGACCTTCTCTATCTGGGTTCTTGTTATCTTTCATTAGTCAAGTATAACTGACTGTCTTCTTAGCCTCAACCATACTTGCCCCCATATTTTTCAGATAAGATGGGATTAGTTTGTAGTAGGTCCTTACTAGATGTTGTCGACGAATAAAGACATTCGTATTTCTACAGCTGGCCAATTGGGTATGTTTTCTCCTGTGCAGAGACCACTGCGGCTGCTGTTACTGATAAGATGATGATGATGATGAAATAACTAACAACAAACCAACCCTTTGTTTAATTAATATGAGTTCCATGCACTCTGCTCCGTTGTTTAACATTTGTTAAACCTTCAAAACAATTTCCTGCACAAACTAATGAGTTAACGGTGGAACAAGGAAAGTCACTTCTTCAGACTTGTAGCTGGTGTTCTAGAGAAGGAGAGAGAGAGACAGAGAAAGACATACTATATTCAATTACCAACTTGTATCAAATATGAGATTTGCTTTGTTCAGTATTGAATATTGATATCGTACTGTCTCAGGTTATGACTTGGTTCTGCCTGCCTCCCTAATTTTTTTCCTTAATGGTTTTACTACATAAATAACCATCTATATCCTGCACTATATTTTCATATGTGTCATTCTGGTCATTTCATGATAGGTAGCTTTATGTTTACTTTATAAACCTCATGTCATATGAGTGAGGCTGTGCTCAAATACATTTCCATTCTGGAATAAGATTAACTACCTCTTTTCTCAAAGTTTTTTTTCCAAGAAATCTGAACCACATCAGTGGAACTTGGCATGGCTGTCTTCTTGCTTCCCCAAGATTTTTTCTTCCAAATTCCAAATTCTTGACAGAAAGAGTGATACCCTTCATCTCATCAGGTCCCTTCCCATGAAATAAATGATGCCATCGTGGTCTCTTTTGTTGGTTTTATTAACCTTGACAGGAATCTGTGGATTAAATAAATGTTGGTGGACTTTTGATGACGGCATGGGTAACTCTTTTAGAAAGAGAGCAATCACCTCTTCTCTGCCATATACTTCCTTTCATTATCTCACTCTTTGGTTTTCTTCCTGCTCATTTTAATCAGGATACCTAATACTTAGCACGGTTATCTGGTACATAATTGCTAATTACTACATATCTGAGTTTTGAAAAATATAATATTCCTGATTTTGTTTTTATTATTTGAGGGCATTGTTGGATAGCTTCACAGGTACATTGTTCTGCATAATTACTTAAGTGGTTGCTTAAAATATTTATCCTTAACTCATCACAGTCTACTCAGAGATAACATTGTATTGCGTCATGTCAAATGCTAAAGACGTAACAGTGTAAGTCTATTTGCTCGCCGTTCTTTGTGCTATTTTTGTCATATACAGTATAGCAGATCTAATAATTTTATAAACTCCATGGTCTTGTGGGGTGTATATTTCTTAGAGTAATTAGTAGGCATAGATCTCATATGTCAAGTAGAAGAAGGTAACATATATCATCTTTTACATTTATACACATATTTACCATGCCTGATATTCTTACTATCATTTTCCTTTAGATCCATGTTTCTGTATGGTGTCATTTCCCTTCAGCCAGAAGATTGAGTTTTAGTGTTTCTTGTAGTAGGTCTGTTGGTGATGAATTCTCTGTTTATTGTAAAAATGGCTTTAATTTGATTTTATTCTTGACGAGTGTATTTTCAAGATCTAGAATCTTGGCTTGACAGGTCTTTACACTCTTAACCCAGTGAATATGTTGTTCCATTGTCTTATAGCTACTATTTTATTCTCATGAGAAGTCAGTCATATTCCATACTGTTGTTTGTATGGATGTAATGTGATTTTACTTTTCACATGGCTTTCAAAATGTCGCCTTTATCTTTGGTTTTCAATCTTTGACTCTTGGTGTCCAGGTGTAATTGCCTTTGTATTTCTCTTGCTTGGTGTTTGATGAGGTGGTTTGGGTTATTTTTGTGTTGTTGTCAATGTCTTTCACAAAATTTATGGATGTTTTACCTATTATTCCTTCAAGTATTTTTATTTGCCAGTTCCATTCTTTCTCTCCTCTCCTTTGGTACTCAAATTAAATATAGTTTAGATATCTTTATATGGTCGTATAGTCAATGAGGTGCAGTTTTTTCTTTTTCTGTAAAACATTTTTTTCTGTTCTTTATATTGGATAATTTATAATTGTATTTATCAATCTTAAAATTCACTGACGCTTTTTTCCACTATCCCAAATCTGCTCTTAAGCCCATGTAGGGAACTTTTTAACAATTCAAATGGTGTATTATAGGTCTAGAATTTCTGTTTAATACATTTTATTGTTTCTATTTTCTCCTGTTATTTCCCATCTGTTTATTCATTTTGACCAACTTATCCTTGAGTTATTACACATACTTATAAGAGCTACTTTCAAGCCCTTATCTCCAACATCTGGGTCTTCCAGGTGTCAGATTTTATTCTTTTTTTTATTTTATTTTTTCTCTTGATTCTGGGTTATATTTTTTCTGTTTCTGAGCAAGTTGAGTTTTTTCTTTTTTAAATTTTACAGGACTTTGTAGATAACATACTTTAGAGAGGCTCTAGATTCTGTTGTCTTCTTTTGAACCGTGTTGACTTTTCTCTAGCAGTATAGAACAAAATTCCATCGCTGTACTCAAACTCTACTATGTCTTCTCCAAAGTGGGCAGCAGATGGAATAGCTGATGTGTTTTATTGTTGTTTATTGTTTGTCTGTTTATTTTCTTCCCAGTGTCCCAGTTATTGCTTTTGCTGGAAAATATGGCATCTTTCATGCTTAGTATACCTAGTTTCAGGACTTAGGCAAAGGTTTGGGTGGAGTTTTTAAATAGATTTTGAAGATCCTCTTCTGTGGTCCCCTTTATTCTGGAATTTCTCTCTCCAGCTCCATACATTATGGCAGCCTCAAACTCCATCCTTTAACTTCTCAAGATACTAAAGCTGTGGATTTCTGTTTGAATTCCAGCCATATAGTCCTGAGTGGACTGGCATGTGTACTTGGGCCATATCAAGATGAGTTAACTCAGCGTAGTTTTCTTCCTTCCTTCACTTTCTGACTATTTGTCTTTTTCTCCAATGCATTCAATAGTTGGATTTTGTTGTTGTTGAAATTTTATAACTATTATCTATTCAATAATTAGTCTAACACCAGCTAATTTGCCATTACTAAAAGGGGAACTCTTTCTTCTACTACAATTTTAATTTTTTAAATTAAAGCCATTTCTGATGAAGTATTTCTGGCACCAGTTTCCTTTCCTTTCCTCTTCTATTTTTCTGCTATAAAGGCATTATGGCCAAAGGTTGGCAGAACTAGAAGTTCCTGGCTAATTACCAGGAATACAGAATGTTATGGCTATAAGGAGAACACATACAGAAACAGCAATGCAGTATATCATGTAATGGATTTTCTAGTTCTTTGGTCTCTAATGGGATTCTTGGTTTTTGGTGGCACTTGCTGACAGAGTAGATTCCTCTGTAAAATGGGAGATATGAGTCTACCAATACTGGGAGGTATGAATTTTGCTGCTTCCCTAGAAATTTGAAACTTGTTCCTTTTCTGTTCTTTTATATATAGCTTATGTAATGATTGTTCATAGCTATAAACAGTCTTAATATTGGTTAAAATAATTGAATTTTCACGTCTCTAAAACAAACTAATTTTTTAATAATTTTCTATCTTCATCTTTTCCAGGATGAGTGAGTCAGCACAGACTCATCCTTCATTGCATTCTCTGCCTTCTGTGGTTTAACATCCTGGAAAAAGACTTCTCTATAGCTAAACATCTTTACTCAATAATAACTTTACACATCTGACACTTTGAGAAGGAAATGTATACATATATTTCAAAAATCAAGTTTAATATTTCATAGAAATATGTTTGCAAACAACAAAATAATTCCCTGATCTACGAATATTAACTCATTCAGCTAGGTATTTATTTAAATTGAATTATTTTGGGAAAATCATAGGCCGAGCATGCAAGAAAATCATTTATTAAAACCATAGGACCCATATTGAAATTCTACTTCAAAAAGTGATAGCTAGGCAATCAATCCTATTTTGATGTTCTTTAAATGTAAATCTTTCACTGAATCCATAAAGATTCAAATGTTTATGAATCAGAGAGGATGCAAAGATAATAAACTAATATCTTTCTAAATAATGTCCTTTGAGCAAAGAGAACAAATATCCTTCTGTTATTTCTCACAGAAGTTATGTTTTGCTCTCATCTACTGAGAGGTTAAACCTCTGTTAATCATGATCACTGCTCATTATCTTAACAATCAAATGCTTAAATTAAATGTATTATTTCTGAGAGCCATCTGTCAAAGTTTTGCTATGAACATTGCTGAGCTATAGAATTGCGAGGTCTGATAATGCATGTACTACGGGCTGCTTCATCTTTAGTTCATTCCTGGGACACCACAGGCCATTTTCAAGCAAGCAATAATCTACGTGACTAGCTCTTTGATCAAAAGATTCTGTAAGACAGGATGACTGTTGTAGGTAGCAGGGAATAACTAAGATGAACACAAATAGCCATTCTCCTTGGCCCATTTAATCTTTCTTAAACTCAGACAAATCTTTATTGTAATCTATTTCTAAATCATGTCTACTATCCTGATATATAGGTAGTGTGAAGGAATGGAAGCATGAAACAACAGATGCACAGGGGGAAATGCAAAGAGCCAGGGGTAGTGAAAAGAGAGAAGGGCGCCTGGAGTGAGGGAGAGACAGGTGAATTTGAAAAGGTCGTCCAAAAGCATGCATTGTGGGGCTTATGCGATAAATAAAGGGAGATGGTCATTTAAGAATTTTGGCAGAGAAGTGACATGATTGGATGTGCATTTTAAAAAGGTTAGTCTAACAGTCTTCTCAACCCAGGCCACTGTTGCCCAGAGGGAGTGTTTGGAAGTGTGTGTGTGAGTGTGTGTGTGTGTGAGACATTTTTAAAAACTAGATCTTTTTATTTTTGAATAATTTTAGATTTACAAAAAACTTCTAAGGGTAGTGCAGAGAATTCCATATACTGCTCACTTAATGTTCCCTATTGTTAATACCTTCCAAAGTACATTTGTCAAAACTAATAGTGATGCATTATTATGAACTAAATTCCAGACTTTACTTGAATGTCACCAATTTTCCCATTTATGTCTTCTTTTGTTCCAGGATCTCAATTAGTATATTTTGCCTTAAAAGGTCATGTCTCTTTAGTGTCCTCTGGTCTGTGAAGTTACTCAGTTTTTCTTTGTTATTCGTGACCTTGACAGTTTTAGAAATTACTGACCAGATGTTTTCTAGAATGCCCCTCAATTTGGGCTTTTCTAATGTTTTTCTCATGATTAGATCAGAATGATGCCTTTTTTGAAAGACTATCACAGAGACAAAGTGCCCTTCTCATCATATCAGGGATACATGATATCGATATGACATCACTGGTGATGATAAGCTTTATCACATGGTTAGAGGGTGTGTACCAGGTGCTTCCACCATAAAGTTACTATTTGTTTTTTCTTTCCCTACTTAATTCACTGGAAGCCAATCATAAATCTAGTGCAACATTAATGGAGGGTAGATGAAACTCCACTTCCTGGATGAGAAGTATCTACGTAGATTATTTGGAATTCTATTAGGAAACTTGGTCTCTTACCTTAGGAAGCATTTTTTTTCTATCACAATATCTAGGCATGTGGCTAATATTTATTGGACATGATCTGAAGAAGCTAAGGGTCCTACAATGTGTGGGTCATTCCTTTACAATGGAAAATTGTGTTTCTAAACACCAGTAACCCTTCCATTGAGAAGTAGTCTAGTACAGGCATTCTCAGCGGGGCCGATATCAACCTCTGAGGGTGTGAAAATTGGTTCTTTGGGGAGAAAAATATCCTTTTGTTATGAAGAAAACACAAATGCCCAAACAGATAGTGTACCTGTAGTATTAAAATTTCATGGAGGACAATTAGGAAAAATATGTCTAAGAAGTCTTCTTAGAGAGTTGATAATAATACCAATGGTCTAGCTGAAGAGTGGGAACGCATCAAACTGCGTAGGAGGAGGGATGGGGCCAGCGGAAGCAATAGTATCAAGAAGGAAGAGACTTCTGTTCAGGTACGGTGTAGAATTAAATGAAAACACTGTTTATTTTTGTTTAGAATTAATTTGTATGTGATTTTTAAAAATAAAAAGGCATAAAGTCAGAATCATGCATAAAGTTATTAAAATATTGCAGGAAAAATTACAAATGATATGTTATAAGTTTTTCAAAGCCAATACAAATTTGAAATGTATTGATTATGTTTAAAAGCCTTCCTCGTACTTTCCCGTGGTTTGGTTGTAATCTGCCCATAGCTTGCTAGACATTTTCTGGATAGCTGAAGTTCTTGGGTCACTGGACTCCGGGAAACAATGCAGTGACTATTTTATATTTTATGACTCTTTTTCTGGGTTAACTCTGACAGGAAGCCTTGACTTATGGATATTGTGCTTTATTAAAAGAAAAATCTGACGGTAAGCAAATAAAATATTAGTTGTTTTGATGGGAGGGGTGGAGGAGAGTAAAAATTAAACATTTATCTTCTTTGATCTAATCTTGATGTAATATATGTTTAGGAAGTTTGGAAAATACAGGAATCTACAAAGAGTAAAAGGCATATGCCATGTAATTTTATTGTAATATTAGTATTTACTTTGCTATCTAGTATTTTTCTATGACTGTAAATATTTATTTTTTCTTCTTAATAACTGTATAATATCTGTAACATTTAAGGATAATTTATATGTATATGTAAGATTAAATGTATATATATTATATTACATTTTTAAATCAAACTTCCTCTCTCTACCTACTCATTATTCAATTTCTTTACACTCAAACAGCCTAACTTAATATCACTTGCCTTCTTTTATGAGCAACTCTATCATTCTCCCTTTTCCAACTTCATGACCTTTAGCAGTGTGAATTATCTAAGGCTGCCCTTTAAACACCATTCTTCTGTGGACAAAGCACAGAGAAGCTAAAAAAAAAAAGTCAGCGAGTCTTATTTAGTACAATGCAAAACTTTGAATGATTATGGAAATGAGTAGTTATATTTAATGCATCTCACAGTCAGATGTGTGTATACATTATAATGACACCAAAATAGAGGTCTTAAATGAGTTCAAGGACCCCAGTCAGGATTTATGACTTCCCAGGGTACTGAGATAAGTAGGAAATTAAATTGCCAAACCACTGATCTTTGAAGAATAATGGGGAGTGAAAGAGGAACAGGAAGACTGAAGACAGAAAAGCGATATCCTGATTTTCACAAAGACAAGGAAGTGATATTGCTTAAACAATGAGCTGTGAACATGAGATTAATACCCAATAAAGTTGACATTTTTGTTACATTTGGCTATTTAATCTCCATTTGTACTTTCTAAGGTTATTACACATTTTCTTTGATGTCGATCCTCTTTTTGAATCTCAGATCATACAATTTGGTGGCTGTAGTGTTGGTTGTGGTGGGAGTTAACCCTGCCTCTGATCCTGTAGATGAACTCTGAGTGACTTAAGACAATCAGCATATTTTACTTCCCTGATCCTAGTCATTTGTTGATATGTGGGCATGTGACACACTGGGACCAATGAAAGATAGGGCCAGAGCTGGGAGAGAATAGTTCCTCTGTGTTAGAGCTTATGGACCTGAGATAATATGAGGTCTGTAGGTGATGGAGGTTTAAGGGGCCTACAGAAGAGAATATGGTAAGTAATAAAGCCAACAAAGATGGTGGACTCTGCAATGGAGAATCATGTCTTGAGGCCATGATGAGAGTCTCTTAATCTGACCAGGGCTGAGGACAGATCAACTCTCTAAATGTTAATTTATGTAATTTTGAAATGCCTCATTTGCTTCTTCTAATTACTTTTCCTGCTTGCTTTAAAGTATGAGTTTTTCTTAGTATTTTTAAAAATTAAATCTTACTTCATTCAAGAACATTCTTTCTGAGTAGTATTATCAACCTCCATGGTTTCAATGATAATCTTTGTATTGATGGCTTCCAAATATTAATTTTCAGTTCCTTAAGTGACAGATATCTATTTCCAGGAGACTCTTGGATTTATCTATTTGAGGATACTTCAGAATATTTTATCTCCTCCCAATGGTGAAATTATCTCCTGTAATCTCAATTTCAGTTATTAGACTCACCATCTACCTATTTTATCTAAGTACCACTTGTAACAACCTTGCTACATCCTAATTTTCACCCACAAATCCTATCTATCATCACATTAGACCAATTATTCTCAAATTTAGCATACATTAGACCTACCTGGGGCACCTATTTTTCGTCCCTCTGCCAATATTTTGATTCATTAAGTCTTGGTAGGGGTCTAGGAATGTATGCTTTTATCAAGCTCCTCAGATGATTCTGATGTAGGTTGTCTGTAGGCCATATTGTGAGAAAAATTACATTTAAATCATAAAATTATTTGGGCCAAAGGTCATGACATTCAATTTGTATTCCCAGTATTTAGGAAAACGCTTGATACATAATAAGTGATTAAAATATTAGAAAAATCAATGGATTCTCAATTCAGGAAAAGCTTAGAAATGTTACTAATTGGTCATGTCCCTCATGAAATCTGCCACTGCTTTAGTCTACTAAGAATTAATCTATGACATTAAACATAACCGAATTTGAGTGAGGTCTAAATATCTCTGTTGTTAAATATAAGCCCAAATTATTTTTATGAGGCAGAAACACACCCAGAAGTTTAAAGAACCAGTGTATTATTCCTTTATTGTATTTCACTTTTACTCTCAAAAATATATCCCTTATCAACAGTTTCTGTTTACTACAATCAATTCCCATATTTCCACAGGAGCTACCTTGACACAACACAAATCTATATATGCCATTCCTTCTTACAAACATTTATGTAGGCTCTTCATTTCCTGGAGGATGACATCTCTACATGCCAGTAGCTTTTATAACTAGATGCCTTTGTTTGTGGTGCTTCTTTAGAATGGCTTACTCTCTCTACTATGGAAAAAAACCTGGATGGATGGATGGATGGATGGATGGATGGATGGTAGATAGATAGATAGATAGATAGATAGATAGATAGATAGATAGAATCCCTTCATCAAGATTCAGCTAAATGGAACCTCATCGGTAAGGCTGTGACCCTCTATTTGCTTCATCCTATACAACTCTGAGAAGAGCTTTCTTTATATCTCGGAGTGTTATAAAGGTGTATTCTAATGTTTCCATCTGTGCACCCTTTGTTTGCAAATCTGACAGTTATGCTTCCCAGAGTTACTAAACATCTTGGTAATAATCAAATATTTTAGTCAAGCTCAGGTATCAAACTGATTATTGGAGGCCTCCACTGGCGGGTTGCCTCTGAAATTCTCATGGCTCATGGCTGATAGTGTCAGCAGCATTCTGTGGTATGCATGATGAAGGGTTTTCTAAAAGAAATGCTACTAGGCTGGCAAAAATAAAGTACTTTCAGAATAAACACTAAGGCCTTTACTATTCCTTACAAGGGTTTTCATTAGCTAGTCTAGCTACATCTCCAAAGTCATCTCTTTCTCCTTTTTCCTTCCTATTCTGTGCTCCAGCCATGATGGACTGCCCACTGGGATCTAAATCAAACGCAAATCTCTTTCCTCTCTGCTTTGGCATAGCTTGTTTACTGTACCTAAAAATCTCCACTCGCCCTTACCCCCCAGGTACTTTCTGAGTTCAGTTCAGGTTTCACTTCCTCAGACATAACCAAGTGAATGGCTCCTCTGCTTCTTGGTCTGTGGCAAGACACCATCCTCTAGGCTGCGAAGTGGTCACATGCCTTTTCACTCTTCCTGTGGCTGTTCATGTTTCTGTTATGGAACCTGAGCTGCTTCACCCCTGCACTCTCTGTATCTACCACGAGCCTTAATGAATTAATGATGAATGAATTAAATAAGTAACTGGTAATTAATAAGAGTTCATATGACAGTTTATTAATATGTTAATAAATAAACTAATATTATAGGTCTTCTAGGTACGGCTTGAATGAGGCTTTATTCAAACTGCCTTCTCCTCACCACCCCCTGCCAATCCCCACCCTCAACCCCAGCATCTTTGAACACAACAACCTCGTGCTACTCTTTCAAACAAATCTGGACCTCTGAAATTTGCTGACTAACAAAACTGAAAGAGAAGATCAGAGTGTTACACCTAACTTAATGTACATTAGAATATCCCTGAGCTAACTTTTATGTATAACTTTCTTATTCTAATATTTTTTTATAATTTATAAAAAGATTCAGTGGCTGTTTTTGCACAAGCATTATTCAAACTTTAATTTGGACAATAAGTTGTACCTTAAAGAGGAAAGAGGTAGGACCTTACAAATCATTGTGCATCTAGACAAAAGTAATTATTTTCAAAAACATTGTAAGGAGACCTCTTGTTCAAGGTGGCATTACAAGAACTACGTAACAGCAACATCTAGTCACCGCTTTTACTGGAGAGATGCCTGAAATTCATCATTATCAGAATCCCACAACCTTTTGTATCCTCTGACTTCATTTTTAAGTTAAATTTGTACATGTAGACAAGAGATAAATTAGTAATGTATAAATAGTCTGCATCACTAGGTCTCTTCACCAGAATGGGAGACAAGGTCCTGTGAAACTCTCAGGAGGATGTAACTTAAAGGATTCTGATTTTTATTTCTTTTCCTCTCTCCCCTCCTCTTTTGCCTCCTCCTTATTTTCTAAGATGGAAATTGAGATACTTCTATATAAATGGTGAGATGGAAAGGCTTACATCATAATTTTTGTCTTCCTTTTATTCATCAGTAGTTTCCTGGGCTATATTTTTAACCCAACACTTTCGTATTTGGTGAAAAGACAGTACTATGTGCAACACAAAGAAATAGGGGACCACCATATGTACAGGGCCAGATGAGTATGTTAGTATATCTAGAACTGTACTGTCTACATATGGCTATTTAATTAAATTTGAATACAGTTAGAAATCAATTTCTTACACAGGCTACATTTCAAGTGCCCACTGGACACATGTAGCTAGTGGCTACCATGTTGTACAGAACATAGAACACAGAGCCCAGTTTTTACGTCATCTCCTTAGGTAAGCTAAATCTGACATACTCCTCTCCTGTGCCTTCTTACTGGGTCACATCTCCTTGTTTTCTCTTTTCAAGAGACCCTTCTTTTTATCTCTCAAATTCTTACCACAATTTTCAAATGTGCGCTGATTTGTATTAGTAACGGAATCTTCACTTCTATAAGCTCCATTAGGGAAAGTGCTATCCGAGGAAATAGAGTCAAGAAGTGTGTTTGAGTAAATGAGAGGATGGGACGGGAGATGCTATGACTTGGGAAAAAGTCAGCAGAATATCAGCTGAGTTGTGGAGGTTTAGAAGAACTTAAACAGAGACAAGGCATCACAATTTTGTTTTTAAGTGAAACTGTTTATACTCCTAATCCTGTGATGCTGTAAAGAAGGACATTTTCTTTTTCCTACTGCCCTTCTAGGTTCTCTGACTGAAGCCTTGCTAATTGGACTGACAAAAGATGGATTAACAAGAGAAAAACAAATAGAAGTTTATTAGCATGTGTTTATCAGGGTTACAGGCCGGGATACTCAGAGATGAGCAACACAAAAAGTTGGTTAGAACCTGGACTTGTATAGCTTCTTAGCCAAGAAATAATGTATTTTTAGGGATGTGACAAAACAAAGGAAAATAATTTTAAGTTTTTAGGGCTGCAAATTGTGAGAAGGCAAAATCTAATGGTAGATAAAGGCTAGTCAGTAAAGTTTATTTTTAAGATTCCTTTGGTGCTGTCTTTCACCTGATGAACGGCTCAAATTATCTTGAATGATTAACTTCTGTCCTTCCCAGTAGAGAGGAAAGGGGCACAACTTTTGAAATTTATATCCTGTTTTTAGCCAAGTAGGGGGAGGGCAGAGAGCTCTCCTTGTATCAGCTTTTTTCTTACTTGCCTTAAGCTCAAAATAATGCTTACAGCCAAGTGGCATATTTTGGGGTGGCATGTTCTGCCACTGTTCATGCCACGGGCAATGCCCTTGACCCTGTACCCACCTACTGTGTCATGTTTATTCTAGCCATTATGTCTAGTCATGGGAGAATACTTGCATTTTTTATGAGAAAGATTTTTGTATATATGCGTGTCACTACTTTCTTCTCTATATGGACACAGT